>NC_056078.1:14800000-15400000 GCF_016772045.2 Ovis aries | reverse complement strand
CCTGGATCCTTTATGTTTTAATCTCCTCTTGGCATCTGTGAGAAGCATTCAGGGCTGTTTTTACATGCGGTGTAGAGTGTAAATTGGGTGTGTAAGTTGGGTGTGTAAATTGGGAACAGATGATAGAAACCCTGTGCTAGACCACGGGTGTAGGGTGGGCAAGGCAGAGGAAGATTTTATCCCGTGTAGGGGGATTGCAGTGCTGATGCGGAAGGCTTGCCCTTTACATAGGCATGGGCATACTTCCATGACATGGAAAGGTGTTGCAAGGGAGTTCAAAGTAGTTTCTTTCCAGCCTAGTCAAGGTTAAATGCACTGCGGTGAGTTAGCATTGAGGGAGAGACCGGAGAAGCAGCCTTTGTACTTCTTACAGTTCTGTCTCATGGAAAAGGCGCTTTTGTGCTAGAACTGTGTCACATGTGTGCATTTTCAGGCAGATCTGTGGCCTTAAAGACATAACAGTAAAGTCATTTCCTGCTTTGCTTTTTTGGTTCCTCTTTCCTTCTGACTCTCAGTTCCATAAGGTACTTCCTAGGTAGGTTGTGCAATGGAAATAAGCTGCTGGAAATAACTTTTCTTTTGTTAAATACTGCTGAAAGCACAGAGGTTTGTCTTTCTCTACTGGCTGAGAGTGATTATCCTGAATGCAGGAATTCCCATGATAAGGCAGCGACTTCAGCACTGATTGCTTTAGATCTGAGCATGGGCATTGATCATCCCCTACTGATACTCTAATGCAGGGGAGCAAATAGGAGGAATATTCTGGGTCACTGGTGTTTAATTACAGCCTGAGAGTGCTTACCTTTGGGGGGCTGTGCCCTTAAATATGAATCCTAGATACCGATTTGGAGAGTGAGGCCCGAAATCACTTTTCTTCCCTGACAGTTCATAAAAATTGACTAAAACTCTGTGATCTGAATATGGAAGTCAGGTCATAAAGCATTTTTATGTCTCTTTGTGAGAATTCCCAAGGGAAAGATCCTCTTAATTTGCTCTTAGCAGTGATGCACGTGCCTTGCAAATGACATGCAGATTTAATCCACCACATGTACCTTCCTTCAGGAGTGATCATGAATATTTTCAGGGCCTTTGCTGTTTTCTTCCAAGTGAAGGTCTAGAGAAACCTCTTATGCCTTTTGTTACCGGCAGACTTTCTGAGACTGAGTTCAGAGAGTTGCGGTGGTTCTGCCACATGACATTAAATATAGGTGTTTCCTGCTTCAGGGTTCTCGCAAAAAAAACTTCTTGAACATATTTTCACAGCAGTACAGACTTAAGTTAGGAAATTTTAAGCAGGTGTATTTCAAAGCCTCACACAGCAGAGTTGTTACGAAATTGCCTTGTTTTACTAGGTTCTGGTCTAATTTTGTGAAAGTTAGGTTTGTCTGTGGGTTGGTCACTATACTTTGACCTCTCTATGCTCATCCCCCTCTTCCACCCCCACGACATGATAAACTGGCTTCTAAGAAACACAGGGACAGGAACATAAATTTGTATAAAGATATAGTTTCATCATTAATGTCGATATTCTGTGTAAGACTTACTGGCCGAGCCAGGTTTATGGACAGCCATGTCCTGGGGGAGCAGCGACAGGTCTGCTGTCCTTGTGCCCGGTCCCCTGTTTGACTCGAAAGCAAAATAAGGAAGGGGTGAGCCAAAGGGAGTTTCTGGGCTCACTGAGCTGAAGCAAATGCTTTGTGGATCAAAATGCCTAGTACAACAGAGTCTGTCCAATGTAAATCTCTTAGCAACCAGAAGGGAACATGGAGAAATATCAATATCGCTATTGTCAACGTGCAGGCAGATTTAAATGTTTTGTTCTCAGGACACTCACAGAGGAGATCCAGCAAGGGGCTCATGGATAACACTTCCATTGCTATTGTGATTTTTAATTCATAACACAGTATCATATATATATTCCCCATCAAAGGTACATATATCACAGAAGATTTAATATTCATAGCCAAATGATTGCATGGACCACTTCTATGTGCAAAGTTAAGGTTAAATGACTTTGAAGACATGCTCTATATCTCCTTCCATGACCCCGTGTATGTTACACTTATTTTCTACAAAGTGAATTGTTTCAACTTTGAATTTATTTTTTCCTACCTTTTCCTAAAATCCTAATTAAGGTTTCTGGGCTATTTTATTCCATGTTGTAGGCCCCTGTCAATTGAAAAGCTGCTTTGAAATAATTTGGAGGGGGTACATTCCTGGCGGTCCAGTGCTTAAGACTACACACTTTTCACTGACACTTTCACTGCAGGGGAGTGTAGGTTCTATCTCTGGTCAGGGAACTAGGATCCCACATGCTGTGCAGTGAGACCAAAAAAAAGTTAACACTGCATTTGCATTTTATGAAAAAATGTGTATACACACACACACACACACACACATATATAGTAGGTTATTATGGGACTCATTCTCATTCATATGCAGAAATATCCGCTAGGATATTTTAATTACAAAAAGGAATAGTGAGCCCTCTCATAAAATCTCAAAATACAAAAGGAAATCTTAAGAGTATCTAGTTTATAAAACAAGGGATTTGATTCATGGTTCCCCTTCAATTCAGGTTTGAGCAAGCCCAAGATGAACCTTTCTTGATTATATGACACAGAATCATACTGTATGGGATATTACTAAGTATTATACTCAAACCATAATATGCATGTAAAATTAATATAGGATTCACAGTTCAGTTTTTTAAACCCAGTGAGCTGCACATTTGGTCTCTTTTGAATATTGATAACCGTGAATAACTGATTACCACAGAACCACCTGGGAAGCCCCTATGAATAAGTAGGAAACTTCTAGGAATTTATGATTAGTTGAATTTTAGTAATGATGTATTTTATTCTTGGCACAACTTTCATGTCAAGTAAAAGAAAATCTTCCTGTTTGTTAAAAAAAGAAATTCACCTTGATGAATGAACACTTACTTAATCCTTTTATCACCTGACTTTAAGGAAAAAAAGTTTCAGTGAGTATCTAATGTAAAAGTTTCTTACCCTCATTTCCCATTGCTCTTCCCTGATCTGTTTTTTGGCTTCACTCTCCTTTCTCTCCTGATGGGCTTAGGTTGGCAGCAAGTAGGAGGCCTGCCAAAGGTAGACAGTGACTGTGGGTGGGTTAGTATTGGATCCGTGCCCTTACTAAGCACCTTGCAGGGAGGAACTCTGTATCTCCTGCATTCGGCAGGCTCCTTGGCCCACAGTTGTTGGTCTGGAGAGCGTCCCAGCCACCTTGAACCCACAATTAGAAATCCCAAATGCTCTTCAGCCCCATACCATCCTTGCTGCCACTGGCTTCTGGTGCTGTGTTACCCACATGATTTGCCCTTTCTCCACATTATATTATTAAATTATAAAATACATTTCAGTAGTGAGGAATATTAGTATCAAACCTTAATTTATTCAATATTTTTATGTAATTTGTATGTATTTACTACATCCTGTCAAAAAAAAAGAAAAGAAACAAGCTTTGAGGTGACCCATGGAAATTTATACTTAAAAAAAGGACACTATGGAATTTCTTTCTCTTTCTCTCTCTCTCTATGAATGACAAAGGAATAATCAGTCAATTAATTCTGTGATTATTGATGTCAAACTCATACAGCTATTCCAGTGGCAGAGCAGGAATGAATGAATATTCATTGCTTTATTTTTGCATTCATGTACTCGTTCAGCAAATATTTGAATAACTTCTGGCATTAGGCATTATATTCTGTGTTGGAGATAAAGCTAAATGAGGCACAGTGGCAACAGTACATTGTGTTGTACTGTGCTTCCCGGCACAAGGAGGAAGAAGATAAGAGCACCATTAAACACCCTACAAAGAAGGAGCCCCAGCAAGACCCGCCCCCCACCAGTTCAACTCGAATGGGCTCACAGAAGGTTCTTGGCGTAGCTAAGCCTTAGAGGAGTCAGCGAGATAGACAAACAGAAGGACAGGAATCCCAGGCCAACAGGGGTTCACGTATGAGAGACATTCAGCTGTGTGAGAAACAAATAGTATTTTGGAGAAAAGGGGACATGAGGATATGGCAGGAAAAAATGGCTGTAAAAATAGTCAGGGGCCAGGTTACGAAGGTCTTTGTGTGCTGTTTTACTGAGCTGGACACTAACCCCTGCTCAAAGGAGAGAGGGACCTGAATGGTTTTAGGGGCTGAAGAGCTTTCTGGGTTGAGAACCATCCTTCAAGCATCAATGCTGTGGGCATCAGCCGGAAGAGCCATCAGGAAGCACCAGTGGTGATGAGGCAGGCGTGAGAGATGCTGGGGGTCTGAGCCACGGCAGAGATGATGCTGATGGAGAAGGGGGTGTTGCATACAAGAGATATTTAGAGGAAGACTCAACAGAACTTGGCAGTGGACTGTATGTAGGATGTGAGAGGGAGAGATTGGATTCTAGGGTAACTGCCAAGTTTCTGGCTTGAAGCGGAAGATGAAGAATTAAATTTCCTGGATCCATTTCTTTTCTCCCCGGACATTTCTTGACCTCTTATAAAGTGCAGCAGATAGGGTTTTAAATTACCTTTTTCAGGTGGAGGCTCATTTATTCTTCACAACAAACCTCTGAGAAAGTATTTCTATTATTTCCATCTTCCAGATGAGAAAACTGAGGCATGAGCCTTCGGGCTGTTGCCTCAGAGTTCCCACACTAATTAGAGACAGACCCAAGATTCCAATTTGAGTAGCCTAACTCTCTAGCTTGTTTTCTTACCTACTACACGATGCAATGTATGTAGTTAATATTTTCACAGCTACACATCAAAGTGGGCTTGATTCAGAGAATCTTCTACATGATAAGCTATTTTCTAAACATCTGGAACCTTGAATAATAAGCTTTATATCTCTGAGTACTCCACTACTGTAGTCTGTTTCTCTTACCCTCTGCAATAGATTTTAACGTTTTACCTTAAGAATGTCTTTCTTTTTAATTTTGAAAAATGAAGTGAAAAATTGCAAATACCGTAACATCAAATCCTCAAAGACATGTGTCTGTAATAACAGCACAGCAGTGTCTTAGGTGCCTGTGGTATACCAGACAATCTGCAGAGTGTTTTCTATGGATTATTTCTTTTTTTTTTTTTCTCACAGCTTTGCTATGAGGCAGGTATTATTTTCATCCCAGTTTTTCATAGCTAAAACCGAGGCTTAATGAGACTAAATAACTTGCCTGAGGTCATAAACCTAGTAACTGGAGGGCCTACACTTAAACTTGGGTCATAGGACTTTGGAATCTGTCAGCCTGCGTTTATTGTAATAGAACTCTAGCGTTGTCTTTTAGGTTAAGGCAATTTAAGGATTTGAGAAGAGCTTTCAGGGGACCTGATCTCTTGCCATAGAAGTGTGATGCTTCCAGACATTTTACAGACTCTCCCGTATCTGGTTATCTGGGTACCTGTGACACCCGTGATGTAAGAGGCCAGGCAGGAGGCTTTAACTTCAGCGCCTACACTTTGGGGACAAGGACTGTGTGGACTCTTAAGAGACAAAGGGAACCTGGTCTGGTTTCTGCTCTGCCGAGTCCATAGTCCCCAGACCTCTAGGGAGCCTGGTTTCGCTCTCAACATACTTGATATCCTGCTCTGAAATTAATTATGTATTTATATGTGTATCTCACCCAAGAAACTGTGAGCTCCTGGAGGGCAGAGGTGGTATCATACTCACCTACTACCAAACTGAGGCTTTCTGAATAGGAGGATGGAGAAGAGGGTTGGTGAAAGTGAGAGAGGGAGAAAGGTGGTGGCTGGATGGACGGATGGGTGGATGAGAGGCCGTATCATGCTTAGAAACGGACTGTAGAGTAAGACTGAGTTCAGGGGCTGGCGCTGGCGCTTAGCTGCTGTGTCCTTGGGGATTTATTTAATCTTTAGATGCTTTGGTCTCTTCAACTGCAAAATGGGTACAGTAATAGTTGCCACAGAAGTGTAATAATATGTCAATGACTTCGTATTGGAACGGTGCTTGGCATAACGTTAAGAGCCATAGAGTGGTAGTGGTGGTGGTCCTGTTGAACAGAAGAATGGATTATTTACACCCTGAGCCTTCAAGAGGGATTGTGCCAATAAGTCAGCTCACTACAGCGGGGCAAGTAATCTCCCTAGGAGCATGTCTGGCTGCTGCCTTGGCTCTACTCTTCTGCATTTGGAAAAGGATGGATGGAAGAAGGCTTAGCTGGCTCATAGGAAAGGCTGTAAAACCTTTGTCCTTGGGTGTGCCAGAGGTTTAGAAATAGGAAGGCAATTCAATAAGACTTGTCAGCTGATTGGTTCTCTGTAATCTGTTATGATTATGGTACACTTTTTTCTCGATAAAGTCATCTGTTTATTTAAGAAAACACTTAGTAGCTCTTAATCAATTACCTTTTTAACCAATCCAAGATCATGTCAGGGATAAATTATGCATTTATTAATGTCTGAATAGTAGTTTTAAAGTTTTCATTAGTTTTTTAAATTGATTTATTTTTTAATTAAAGGATAATTGCTTAACGCATTTTATTGTTTTCTGTCAAACATCAACATGAATCAGCCACAGGTATACACATGTCCGTTCCCTCTTGAACCTCCCTCCCATCTCCCGCCCCATCCCACCCCTCTAGGTTGATACAGAGGCCCTGTTTCAGTTTCCTGAGACATACAGCAAATTCCCATTGGCTATCTGTTTTACATATGGTGATGTAAGTTTCCCTGTCACTCTCTCCATACACCTCACCCTCTCCGGCCCTCTCCCCGTGTCCATAAGTCTATTCTCTCTGTTTCTCCATTGCTGCCCTGCAAATAAATTTATCAGTTCCATCTTTCTAGATTCCATACCTATGTCTTTAGTATGATGTATTTATCCTTCTCGTTCTGACTTACTTCACCCTGTATAGGCTCTAGGTTCATTCACCTCATTAGAACTAACTCAAATGCATTTCTTTTTACGACTGAGTAATATTCCACTGTATGTATATGTATGTGTATATATATATATATATATACCACAACTTCTTTATCCATTCATCTGTCGATGGACGTCTAGGTTGCTTCCATGTTCTAGCTCTTGTAAATAGTGCTGCAGTGAACATTGGGGTACATGTGTCCTTTTCAATTTTGGTTTCCTTAGGGTATACGCCTAGGAGTGGGCTTGCTGGGTCATATGGTGGTTTTGTTCCTGGTGTTTAAAGGAATCTCCATACCGTCTTCCATAGCGGCTGTATCAATTTACATCCCCACCTGCAGTGCGAGAGGGTTCCCTTTTCTCTAAAGCTTTTGTCGGTCTGTCACTGGCATAAGGCAGCAGTTAAACTGTTTCTTCATTACTCCTGAGGCTCTTGATCTTTTCTGTCTTTTAATTTTCCTTTGGCACGATAATCAATTATTCTGTGTATGTGTTTTATTGAATCTCAGTCTGGAAAAGTGCTAACTTTTCATAGGTATGCTTGAGGAGGAAGGATTTGGCAGTGTTTTAAGTTCTTTACAGTTATAAGAATAGTTTACATTAATGGTATCACATCTCACCTGCTTCTCTGCTCATTTAATACAAATGCATTGTGCACCTCCATTGTGCCTATATGGGAGATTGATAAGATAAGGGTGGAATTGTAGATCCATCTACTTGCCATCTCTGTGTTTCTCCTTGTGACCTTACACGGGTAGGGGTGAAGGACTGAATTATAAAATGAGTATTTCTTATTGGGCCTCCAATATTCTGAGTGACTTTTACATTCCTCATCTTATTTGATTTTGTGTCAACACTATGCCATAATGTTATCTCCATGTACAGAGGTATTAGCCTAAGCTTAAGTTTTGTTATGTAACTTGCCTCATTTACAGAAATAGCTGGGCTTATGACCAAGGTCTCTTTGGCTATAAGTCCCTTTCTTGGGCCATCTGAACCTCTCCAGGAGAGATTTTTTTAAGGGAGGTTCTTACTAATAGGCACCTATGGTGAATTCTTATGTCAAAAGAAAAATTGTCACCTTTGAAACGTGAAGAGTTAAATTATTTAGTAATCAAGATTTTGATAAATCCATCATTTACATATAACTGCAAAATCTAAATATTGTATAAACAGTTACTTAGGTTACCGTAATTCCACATTTAAAAAAATTTTAAAGAATTCAGTCACTGAAAAAACTAAATCATTCGTTTACATCTATTGACTGATGTATAGGTTACTTATTGAAAGAAAATGTCTAAATACAATGTTACACTGTCAGTTACATAATCCAAGCTTTCTTATAGAGATTTTCCTATAGAAAGGTAACATTTGGAAACTAGCAAGCTGTTATTATTTTACCCAAATTGGTGTTCTAGTTTGTACAAGTTAAAAGTGGAAGAGCTGAAAGCAAAGCAGTGGAAATCAAGCTTGAATCTTTTACATATAAATCAGATTTTCCTGGCATTTATCCCATTCACTCAAGATTATGCTTTCCTGAACTGGTAGTGGTGTCATGAACTAGAACAGTCTATCACTATCAAATATAGGAGCTGCCTATAAAATGTGTAGATTTCAATTTAGATTTAGTTGGTTCCAGTGAATTATTCTCAGTCATAGTTGGCCTTCCACTTATTAGGATCATGTCATCAGTTCTGCTTGCATTTAGGTGAAACCCATTAGAATGGGTTGGATAGAGACTAATGTTCACATCTGCCAGTTTTGTGGCTTTTCTTTCGGCAGCACAAAAGCCAACTAGCATCCCTGCTGTATGGGAAGGAGGTGTGCACTGCGTGGAAAAGAAATAGGAGGGAGGACCTGGCCAGAGAGGGTTGGATGGAAGGCAGCCCAAGATTTTCTAGTGACTGGAAGTCAGCGGCACAGACACATTTATAATTTACATGTAGAGCCCCTAAGACCCTTGTGATGTTAATATGAGCAGCATAATTTTATCGTAATGAAATAAAATTTTGTAAGAAGTCTATACAGTGGAAGAGGTAAACAGATGGTCAGTTTTGTTTAGTAGAGGATTAAAAACATGAATAAAGTAGGCAAGCAGTAAGGAGAAAGGTGTGGGGAAAGGGCTGAGTATTTATTACAGTTCATGGTTCTGGAAAGAATAGGCTTTGGGGCTCAGTGTGAGTTCATATGGCAGCCATAGCTGTGTGGCCTTAAACTAAATTTCTTTGTGCCTCGGTCTCCACACTGGTCAAACAGGGCTATTAATCCTTTTCTTCACGCATGCATGCTCAGTTTCGTCCGACTCTTTCCAACCCC
Organism: Ovis aries; assembly: GCF_016772045.2. Lineage (NCBI taxonomy): Eukaryota > Metazoa > Chordata > Mammalia > Artiodactyla > Bovidae > Ovis > Ovis aries. Next base: position 15,390,795 of record NC_056078.1, on the reverse strand, counting down.
ATGACTGTAACCCACCAGGTTCCTCTGACCATGGGATTTCCCAGGCAAGAATACTGGAGGGGGTCGCCATTTCCTTCTCCAGGGGATCTTCCCGACCCAGGGATCTAACCCACGTCTCCTACACTGGCAGGCAGATTCTTTACAACTGAGCCACATGGGAAGCCCTTTACTTGAATACATATGGTTAAGAGTAGAAATACTGTAAATGCATTTTGCCAGGTTCCTGGCATAAAGGGAGCCCTTACGAGGGCTTCCAGCTTCCCTTACAGTGTGGGCTCCCAAATGTAATCAAGTGACTGTAGCCAAGAAGGGGGCAGAGGAACTGAGAAAAAAAAAGGGAATGTTCTGAAGAAGGTTTACACCCAGGAAATATTCAAATCCTTTGATGAATGAAATTTTACTCATAGGTTTGTGTCCTCAAACAACCATTTGAGTCCTTCAGTTCAACCCTTTGCAAACTTTTCTGTACTCTCAGGGAATTTACATCTGCCATTCTGAGAAAGTCTCTCAAAGACTTTTATGTTAAATATATTTCTCCATCATTAACACTGTTACTAATTAGCTTTTCCCAGTAGTTAAATGATAGCCTAGAAGACATTAAAGAAAGCATAAGAACCATATATGTACAGATAGAGGTATCAGATCATTCTTTGAACAAATGAACTTGATTTTACAGATTAGGATATGAATATTGAAACATTTATAGAGGAAAAGTACTTATTTGAGCTAGTGAAACAATCTTCAGTGGAGGGTTTATACACTATAGTTACTGAGAAGAAACAAGATGTCACCTGTGCGGTATGTCTATGAGAGACATATTCTATATTCATCATCCCCTCTGGGGAGCGTGGCCTTTAAAGACCTGTTTCTACAGTTGTGGGATGGTCGGGGGCTGAAGGGAGAGGGAATCATCGGGCCAGTGTGGAGCTGTCACCTTTTGTACCTGGTTTCAGAACCCATGGTGGCCTGTGGCCTGCCTTCCTTTACCAGCACGTTCCCTTCTCCCCGTTTTCTTCAGCTGCCACTGGGGAGGGCCCCTACCATTTTCAGTTAGATTTTCAATCAGGTACTCCACCCTGGACCTAACTGGCTCAGTTCAGTATCTGACACTTAGGATTGTCAGTGTGTTTAGACAGCTTCATTCACCCTAAACCAAATAGAAAAAAAAAAAAAAAAACACCAACCTGAACCCTGGCATTTTTGTCACAGGCTCTATGTGATGTTTGTTTGTTTAGCTGTGGCAGGTCTTTGTCGCAGCCTGTGGGGTCTCCAGTTGTGGCATGTGGGATCTAGTTCCCTGACCGGGGATTGAACCAGCACTGGGAGCTTGGAGTCTTAGCTACTGAACCACCAGGGAAATCCCATGTGATTTTCCACTTTTCAAAGAGGACAGTACAGTGAGATACCCAATAGCAAAGTATATGGGACATCATTTACCCTTTCTTTCATTTACTGAGCTATATAATTCATTGGGGAATTACAGTGGGCTGGGCACTCTATTCAGTGCTGTGAGTATTGTGTTGAATCCTTATACATGGATGGTATTATCCTCATTCTCTGTGTTAAGGGAATTAACACTCTGAAAGTTTCTGCAAGCCCAGGGTCACACAATTAGCAAGTGTACAGCTAGAGTTCAAACCCAGATCAGCTTGATAGCCAGGCCTGTGCTGATTCCCTGATTCCTCACGCCTCATTCCCACCCATTGAGAACACAGTTTTTCCAGAATATTGGACTCCATGAAATCATTCTTTCCTGGACCATGGAAGGCCCTGCTGGGATTTCTGCCCCTAAAAAATTCCTAATAAGATGCTTCTCATAATCGATCCACCCCCAGTAAAAGAAAAGTACATAGTGTGGCGTGGAGGGTAGGAAGGTGATAATACTGGATTTCATAAATCAATTTACTTCAAGCTACTTTCACTTTACACATTAACTTGAAATACATCCTACCTTAACAAGATCATAATCATATTAATGGTAAAATAAAGAAATATGAATATAACTAATTTCCAAATGTTGGAAGTTTCCAAATTTTCCAAGATAAGTGGTGAAATAATTTTGTGTTGGCTAATTTCTTGGGTTTTGAAATCAGTGCATTGCTGTGTGTTTGCCCATGCCCCCCATCTCATACTTACAATTTTTTATGAGAAAACTGTGGAAGAAGGTGATTTTATAATAAACAGCTCACTCAGGGCCTCAAAACAGACAAATTTTCAGAACCTAGGTTAAAAATTAAAATATGATTTGTAGTATGGTAAGAAATTAACACCACCATCAAAAGTGTACTTCAGCTGATGACATAGACAAAATATTAGAATCCGAGTCACCATCAGCTTTGCCTGATTCTTTTGTCTTCATCAGGATAAAAGAGCTCTTAGGCTTCATGAAGAGATACTCGTTTTTCTCCCTTGGTAATAAGAGCAAGGAGTAAAAATCTTTAATTTGGGAAAGGGAGTTGTTAAACATTGGAGTCTCCAAAAATTTTATTATTTAGAATAGATGATTTTGGGTTCTACTAGGCAGCCTCAGTGTGAATCAACAGGAAATTCACCAGCAGAAGTTAGAGTCCATTTACAGCAAAATAATTGGTAGATGCCAAAGGCTCTTATATCTCTGCTAATATTTACATGAACCCTCTAAATTAGGTGGCTTTATTCTCATTTTGCAGATCAGGACCATGTGGCTCAGACATTAAATTTATCAGTTGTTGTTATTCAGTAGCTAAAATTCTATCCTACTCTTTTGCCACCCCATGGACTGTAGCCCTCCAAGCTCCTCTGTCCATGGAATTTTCCAGGCAAGAATACTGGAGTGCATTGCCATTCTCCTTCTCCAGGGGATCTTCCTGACCCAGGGATTGAACCTGTGTCTCCTGCATTGGCAGGTGGATTCTTTACCATCTGAGCCACCAGGCAAGCCCAAATTTATTAGTAACAGAGCAAAACAGGAGAGACAGAAGTTGAGCCCATGGTTGTCAGACTCCAAAGCTTTTTCCCACCCATACTTCACTGTTCTGCTTACAGATTATTCATGGATCATGTAATTTTCTTGCATTTGGGGAAATCTTTTACTTCCATTTTTCATTATTTTATTTTCTAATCAGTTTCTAAATCATGTTTATGCCTCCCTATCACCAGTGTTATCATTCATTAATTTTATGTGATAAATGCCAGATAAGTTCTTTTTAAATAACGATGCATGACTTAAGCCTGTGTTTTTACCTTGAAATATTACATGGGGACTATAAGTACTATTGCAAAGCACAGCAATTTTGAATCAGGTGCAAAAAGATCATAATTGACATTGGCACCACGGATTTACAGTAGTCCAGGGAAACAACCACATTTGTCCGAGCCCTAACCTTGAGTACTGCATTTGATTTTCTATTAGTAAATCCTCAAAATGTCCAGTCTCATAATTCCCAGGTACATTGCTGCTACCTGACCGCTTCAGGGTAAAGGAGAGAGGACATGCTAGAAGGTTTTTGAGGTCACTGTACCCTATACTGCCCACTGCTCCCACCCTCTCTTGTAGAGACCTGCTGTCCCCTAATTCAGTAACATCATGAATATATTTACTTAGCTCTGTCAACACTCAAAATACACTTGCCTGCCCTTAAGTACCAGGAAGATACCCATATTGATGTTTAAAAATGCTGAAAGCAATGAATTTCTTGCCTTTGAAGAACGGCCATTACTAACGATCCCTTCTCTACTATTCCTCTTCAGCAGGCATTGTTCTTTACCATCTAAAAATAAACGGATTCATTATGCATGTTTATTCCATCCACATTTGTTCCAAATGGAATTAACGTATTAATACTGGTAATTCAAGCATGTGAAGTCTACACATTCACTTGTCTTCATTAGCGTAGGATTAGTGATCCTGATCATCCTCCTCATTCCCAATCTGTGATTCGTTTCAAAAGGTTTGGGTTGCACCCCGTCTTAGCAGAAATTGGATCTTTGAAGGTGAGCATGAATACATTGAAAGTCTGTGTTTTCCCTGGTGACTGTGTTTTCCTTGCCTAACGTGAGCCTCGGTAGTGCTTTCTCACAGACATTCGGCATGGTCAAGACACCCGGGCTTTCTCTTGCTCCAACTGTGTGTGAGTCACAGATTCCCTCTTTTTTCCCCTGAGCACTCCATGGGAGAGCCTGACTAGTCTTCATTTGATTTTACATAACATGTTTTAGTGGATTTTCTATGGACTAAGATTAACATAATCATGTAGCCCTCCATTTGGCATCTGATATCACGGTTTTTTGTTTTCTGGTGGATTAGTCAGGATTTTGTTGGCAGTGTCGGGGGGGAGGGTGTCCTTAGGTGCATTTGGCATTCTCGGCTTTGACCTGCTTTCCTAGAGCTCCATTTCAGTTTTAGCGGAACCTAAATTATTAATACGGTCTGTGCTGTGTCTGCCCGTAATGCTAAATCCTGCTTCTCTTTTTTTTATAAAGTGCTGTTGGGAATCTCTGAAATCATAGATAAAATGATTTTTGAACTTCTGTGGAAAGCTCAGATGGGTCTAGTCATGAGCTGTGGAGTCACATGGGCTTGGATTTGAGTCTTAAACATCTGTGCTCTCTTCCATAATAACACCTATTGCAGAGAGGGGTTATGAAGACAAGACTACATTGATCATGAATTATCTGGCTCAGAGAAGTGATCCAATGAATGTTAATTCCTCCTGCTTCCCTACTTCTTTCCTCTTTCCCTGATCCACTTGGAGGAAATGAGAATCTTGTTCTATGCTGAGTGTCCTTAAGTGAGAGTTGTCAGTTAAAATGGGGGAATGCAAGGTTGATGAACTTCGTGATAAAGCAGAGGGTAAAAAATGAAGAGCATATGGGAATGTAGAGAAAAATAGGTATTTATACGAAACATAATTGTAACTTTAACACTTACACCTCTTACATATATTCTCTCTACATGTATATGTTTCATGTTGAAGTCGCTCAGTCATGAGTGACTCTTTGCAAATCCATGGGCTGTATAATCCATGGAATTCTCCAGGCCAGGATACTGGGTTGGGTAGCCATTCTTTTCCAGGGGATCTTCCCAACCCAGGCATCAAACCCAGGTCTCCTGCATCGCAGGCAGATTCTTCACCAGCCACCAGGGAAGCCCATTTGTTTCATACATGTGTGTGTGTGCGCGCGCACGTATTCCATAGGTGGATAGACTCCACAGAGATTATTAAAACCCGGAGCCGTATTTCGTTCATTTCCATTAGGAAGAAATGTGGCTTGTGGTGCGAGCATTGACGCTGGTCTGGAAGGTGATGTAGGGAGCAGGACCCTGGGGTCTTCTGGAGGTGCAGGGCTTTTCCAAGGGCACCGCACCCCCAGTGCGGGCATGTCTGTCCTGTGTGCTGGGCTCTCCAGCCCTTTTCCCTGGGTTGGCCTTCATCGGTTTACTTTTGCTTTCCCAGTAAAGGTCTCACCCTAGCTCCCAGAGTGAAATCCACTTGGAGGAAACCTATCAGTGCAAGTTCAGTTTTAGAGACTCTCCTCTAAGTGCCTAAAAGACCATCTCTGATACTCGTTTCCCAGGGTCAATGAATGAAACGTAGGCAAGCCACAGACAGACAGGGTGTCTTGCTGAGTATTGCCATATTCAATATAGTCTCCAATCACAGAAGACTTTTTAGAAGGCCTTTGGTAATATTTAATAACTGTTGTGCCACTTTTCGCTCCTGCTGGGTGACTTGTCATTTCCTAGGACATCCTCTGAGTCCTCTTACTTAGTTGTTCTCACCATGTAAATCACTGCTGTCCATCATACACGCAGCATTCCGCATAGGGTGGCCAACGTCACCCTGAGAGCATTACTGTGATTTACTGTGCCCTTTTGAAATGTCTTCCCAATATATTTCTATGCGTTTCTACTTTCCTGTCTCCCTCTCCCTTCTCTTTCTTTCGTTCTCTTCCCTCTTTCCCTTCCTCCTACCAGAATTAATGAAAATGAGATAATACTGGTATCTCCTATTTTGTGACCTCATTTTTTCCTTACTGAAAATTACAATATGAACATGTGTTCGTATCATACATATGGTTCAGTAAGGCTTTCAGTGGATCTATGTAACATTTTACTTAATGGATGTGCCAAATTGTACTCAACTAATCCCTTATTTTATATGTTGAGTTCATTTCAATTTTTGTTATTATGAAAAAATGACACAAAGGACAATAGAGCTTCATCTTTTTCTGAAACCACAGTGTTCTTGTTTTCGGCTCTGATTATTTCTGCTGGTTCCTCCATTCAAGGTCCTCTGTTCTCAAGCCAGAGCCAGCATCTGCAATGTCATTTTCCACAGATCCTCTAGTTGAGCCTAGTTCTAGTCAGAATGACTCTACCTTTCCCCTTTCCCAGAGAATACCCCTCCTTTCCCATCGCAGGCCTTAGTGTTGCTCAGCCTATGTCTCCTTCCGCCTTTCCCCTTCCAACTTTTAGGGCTCAGCTTCAAGCCTCCCTTCTTCCTGGGACACAGGTTTACCAGCTGGAAGTTATTTCTTTGCTCTTAATGATTACAGTTCTTGGGAAACCTAAGATACTCTCCATGGAATTAGTCTTTTGTATATGAATACCTCTAGGTAAAAAAAGTTACAAGTTTTTTCCTTTGTTAGTGCTTTTTAAAGTTTCTTTTTCCCTTGGGATATCTTCAGAGTGCCTCATATATGGCTCTCCAGACAAGGGATGAAGTCCCAAGTCTTCATTTTTTTTTAAATTTTTCTCGCTGCACCTTGGAGCATGCAGGATCTTAGTTCCCAACCAGGGATCGAACCCACACCACCTGCATTGGAAGTCTGGAGTCTTAACCGCCGAAGCTCCAGGCAAGTGCCAGAATGTTACAAGTCTTGATTTTGAGTCTTGGCAGGGCCCTAAGTTTGTGACTTCAGCTGCTTTTTCCTTGCGTTTTATATTGAGGACCCTGGCACTGTGGCATGGAGAGACCTACCCAGCTCCAGAAGTTCTCTCATGCTCTTACTGCCTGCAAATTCTTGGCTCCAGGTGGTTACTGACTGATAGTGCATCCTGCCCAGGCCGCCTTGGCTCTGTCCTATTGCGTGAGTAAATGGCAGTGACTACACAGCTCTTCATCCAGGGCTCTGTGTGCTTCCTCCAGCTTCAGTTGAGAGTGTTTAGGCCCATGGCTTTCAGCTAGCGTGAGAAGAGGCTGTGTCACCTTCACCTGGAGCCAGTGTGACCAGCCGCACTATCCTCTTTCACACTGTCCACTATCCAGCACGTAGGACTTTCGGTGCTAAAATGTGGACAGCCCTGCTCCTCTACCCAAGGGCATGTTAGAATTGATAGAACATGGCCAGAGCAGAGCCAGGGACAAATGACTGAGTAAGGGGGAGATCCCCTGAACCAGCTGTCTCTGAAGTCTTCTCATTCTGTGTCTTTCGAGGATCTTGCCTTCCATCTGTGATGTCTTCCTAACATCACTCTTTCTCTTCCAGGAATCCAGTTCCCCTCTTTAAATTTCCGGTGTCATCAGTGGTCATTATTTCTTCCTAAGTTTTCTGCCTGATGGTTTAAGCAGAGTGGACCCTTCTACATGCTATGCCATAGCAAGTAGAAGTAAATAAATACAATTTATCTTGGGGCAATAACTTCTGCTTTCTTTATATAGAGTTTTATCTTGGTCCACATTGCTTGTGCTTGGCATTTTTCTCTCTGTTCTTTAACTCTCTGGATCGTTTGTTTGACTCGCCTTTTTTAAAAAAATTAATTTATTGTTGAAGGATAATTGCTTTACAGCATCTTACTGTTTTCTGTCAAACCTCAACATGAATCAGCCGTATTGTTTTGAGTATTCCCAAGTCTAACTTGCCAAAGCTCTCTCTTCCTTCCCCCGATCTGAGCCTATGAATGAATACCTTAACCTTCCACCAGTCTCACCCCTGGAGAGGCCCTGGCCTAGTTGCCACTTTCCACCATGTGATGGGGCATTGAACACAAGCAGACATAAAGACCTTTATGTGCCCAAGTCCCTTCAGTTGTGTTTGACTCATTGCGACCCCATGAACTGTAGCCCACCAGGCTCCTTTGTGTGTGGGATTCTCCATGCAGGAACACTAGAGTGGATTGCCATGCCATCCTTCAGGGGATCTTCCCGACCCAGGGATCAAGCTCCTTCCCATCTTTTGCATCTCCTGCATTGGCAAGGGAGTTCTTGACTGCTAGTACTACCTGGCAAGCCACAGACACACAGGGTGTCTTGCTGAATATTACCGTATTCAATATAGTCTCCAATCACAGAAGACTTTTTAGAAGGCCTTTGGTAATATTTAGGAATTGTTGTGCCACTTTTCGCTCCTGCTGGGTGACTTGTCATTTCCTAGGACGTCCTGTGAGTCCTCTTACTTAGTTGTTCTCACCATGTAAATCACTGCTGTCCATCATACATGCAGCATTCCGCACAGAGTGGCCAACGTCACCCTGAGAGCATCCTTTGTGTCATTTTTCATAATAACAAAAATTGAAATGAACTCAACATATAAACTCAATTCACCTGGTGTGTGAATTTCCTTTGACTCCAAGTGTCCTACCTCTAAACATAGCCCACGCCATTTCTGAAAGTTCTAAATGTTAGAATATACTCTTATTTTGAAACTAAATCTAGTTCCCATTAAGACCTTTGTGCTAAGTTACTTCAGTCATGTCCAACTCTTTGCAATCATATGGACTTTAGCCCGTCAGGCTCTTCTGCCCTTTACTACCTTGCAACTTAATTCTGATTTAGAGTCTCACTTCCTAGTTAGAATCCACCATTGCTTTTTTTGGGAAATGTTTAGATGGGCCACTATAGATCCATACAGAATCTACATCTGTCAGAATCCACCTGCAATGTGGAAGACCTGAGACCTGGGTTCCGGAAGATTCCCCTGGAGAAGGGATAGGCTACCCATTCCAGTATTCTTGGGCTTCCCTTGTGGTTCAGCTGGTAAAGAATCCGCCTGCAGTGTGGGAGACTTGGGTTCGATTCCTGGGTTGGGAAAATCCTCTGGAGAAGGGAAAGGCTGCCCACTCCAGTATTCTGGCCTGGAGAATTCCATGGACTGTATAGTCCATGGTGTTGCAAAGAGTCGGACACGACTGAGTGACTTTCACTGTCATAGATCTACATAGCTAAAATGTTACATGTGCAAGAGAATCACATTTTATTCTAATTTACCTGGTTAGGATAACAAACATGATTGTTTACAACAGTTTGAAGTACTGGGTTAAAAAATTCATTTATCATTGCTCCATTTTCATACCAATCACTCAAATCATAGATAATGGACTAATAACAGCTTTCATAGGCTACAGATTAAAATATATAATTCAATCACTTCATTAGAATGAATAGATGATTAATTTTATTCCATTTAAATGAAAAGAGCTACTGTAGCAATCTGAATTTGAGCCTATAGGACTTATGTAAAGGACAAATACATGGGTTTTAAAGGACAGAGTTGTGTGGAAAATTCCCACAGAGTGTCTAGAGTCATGGAATGCTATAGGTGAAAGGAACCTTTGAGGTCACTGAGCTGCCCTCTGCAGAGCCTGCTTCTGCTCGACAGGAGCTCTATGAATTGCTTATCAGTCTCGGTGTGTGAATTTTCTTTGACTCCAAGTGTCCTACCTCTAAACATAGCCCACGCCGTTTCTGGAAGTTCTAAATGTTAGAATATACTCTTATTTTGAGACTAAATCTAGTTCCCAGTTACGTCCACCCATATGCCAGCTCTTTATATAAATGAAGAAAGTGACGTGCTGGTACTGCTGCTTCTCTCCAAGACAAACACTCTTTATTCCTTTAGCCAGTCCTCTTAAGACAGTTGCAAGACCCTTTAACTCCTGCCTGCAGTGCAGAAGACCTGGGTTCGATCCCTGCATTGGGAAGATCCCCTGGAGGAAGAAATAGCAACCCACTCCAGTATTCTTGCCTGGAAAAGCCCATGGACAAAGGAGCCTGATGGGCTATAGTCCATAGGATATCAAAGAGTCAGACACCACTAAGTGACTAACACAACAACACAGGCATCATATGGGACCCTGAATTGACAGAACAGTTTGCTTGTGGATTGTCCAGATGATAATCGGCTGATACAGCATAGCCTCATCTGTTGCCGCTAATCTGAAAAAGGGGCCACGGTCACAGTCATTTTAGGGAGAAGACAGTTGAAAGCTTGTTCCGTCCCTTTTCATGGGAACTTTGTTTCTGTTTTGCATGTAGATTTTATCCTTCCTTTTTAACTTTCAGTTTGGCCTTCTGGTTGGCATTGCAATGCAGTATATACATTTGACTTATTTGTAAGTACATTGGAATATTTATAAACAAACTTTAAAATGGATTTATAAAGATGCAAAAGCTTCGTCCCTTCTAATACTTGATCTTCTGGGTCTTCCGCTGAAATTATTTCCCATTATTTAATCACTTAGAAATTAATTACTAAGTATGATGGATAATTAATTACCATAAGTCCGACATCATTCTTTCTCTTTTTCTATTTGGCTTTTGCCCTTCCATTTTGTTTTTTCTTATCTTCTTTATCATTATAAAGTATTGACTAGAATTCACTAAAGCAAAGGGAAATATTTCAGTATCAGTTGGGTCCCAGAGGGGAACCGATTGTGTAATGTGGTAAACTTTATCAAAGGTCAATTTTTCATATATTTCAGATTAACCAATTTAATAGTTAAACAGTTGGCTTCTCAGAGACTAACTTTTATGGACTGACTCTTTAGAAACCAAGGCATGTGGAATTATTCTGACAGAAAAATTAGGCAATATTAAGGGCACAAAAAAAGGAACAAAATTCTTAAATAACTTACTATAGTGCATTGAATGTGAAATATACATATTGTTTTGATTCAGAAACATTTCAGTTCAACAAATATGTGTATGCCTTGTGAATACAGAGAGAAATAAGACATGCATCCAGGTCTTTGGTAACTGGTAGTTCCATAAGAGAAGGTAATGGCACCCCGCTCCAGTACTCTTGCCTGGAAAATCCCATGGACAGAGGAGCCTGGTGGGCTGCAGTCCATGGGGTTGCTAAGAGTCAGAAACGACTGAGCAACTTCACTTTCACTTTTCACTATCGTGCACTGGAGAAGGAAATGGCAACCCACTCCAGTGTTCTTGCCTGGAGAATCCCAGGGATGGGGAAGCCTGGTGGGCTGCCGTCTATGGGGTCGCACAGAGTCGGACACGACTGAAGCGACTTAGCAGCAGCAACAGCAGTTCCATAAGGGAGATAAATTTAAAAGAATTAAAATAGCCTCATAAGTGGTAAAGAAAATGTATAAAGTGAAAGAGGTTTGTATGAAGGGGCAGCTCTGCCAGGACACAGGGCAAAGTGGTGTGGCCCTTGAAGCTGCCCACAGAGCGTGAGCAGTGTGGGCAAATGGCGTAGAGAACTCTCAGAAGCAGAACGGATCAAGCATGATGGCTAAGTTGGCGTGGAAGAGGAAGGAAGGAGCCAAGAAGGACGGGTCAGAGATGTCGAGTGGGAGAGCTTGGCTACACCTTGTATTCAGAAAGGAATGCAGGGATTTCCTAGGTTGTTCAGTGGTTAGGACTGTGCACTTCCACGTGGAGAGTCCAGGGTTGGTTCCTCGTCAGGGAACTAAGATCCCACAAGCCACGTGGGAATACGGTGAGCTACTGTGGGCTTGGCTTACATTTATATGCGAGGTGTCCCCTCCCTTTCGTCTGCTTTCCCTTATTCCTGTCAACTCAGTATTTTTGCAAAGTGAGAGGAAATGTTATTTTATGTTTTTGTTTTTGTTTTTTTAAAACTTGGGTTTTTAGTATTAACTCGGAAGTACCAAAGTTCTATACCTGGGCCACCCGAGAGCACAGAAATTCACTCAGCTTATAAATTAAAAACCTGGAGAGTAATTACGGAATTATTTTGAGAAATACTGAGGCCATTGCTTGTGGACTAGGCTGTCATTCATTGGACATGATGAATTTAGAAATGCTAGAGAAAAGGCTTCCTAACTTTAGATTGCAACAGCCTTCATGGTAAGAACTGTGATGTGGTATTCATGTTTGCCCATATACTCTAAGTATTTGTTATATTCACAGTAAACCCTCTCTAACAGTGACACGCTTTAATGAATTTCTCCATTTTGCAAGCAGTGTTTTTGTAGAGATTTTTAAAAAGAAGTAGAAAAATGGAAGAAAATCACTCACAATAAACTACATGATCAATCTATTTCTTTCACAAAACATCTTTAAATGCTTAATTTTCAGAAGTTCTAAGAAATGAAAAAGAAAATGTCTTGGAAAATGATTTAATAGGGGAATAGTTTTTTTTTTCCCCCCTAACAAATATGTTCATTAACAAAAATGGGCTTGATTACACTTGAAATATGAGTGCTCTGAAAGTTTGCCTAACTGATTCTGGTAACATGCACTAGATTTAACTTTTCTGAAATGTGCTACTTTATTGAGAGAATAGTTTAGTTTGAAGCTGCATTTTAAAGACTTCTGCAAAATATTCAATACATTCAGCTGACCTTTTATAAACTGCTTCTGGGAAATGTACATAATGTTTTAGTGGAAAATGTTGCTTAAGTACTAAAGTGCTAATACCCATAAGGAATGTCATCAGCCCAAAATTCATGAGATTAATTTTTTCTAGTTCTTGTATGTTGGTATTTGTATATCTGTATTTTTAAGTTCATTAGCTTGACAGCTGCATATCAGTATTTGCAGTTACTAGTTCTAGCAGAAATGAGCAGACATCTAATCTTTTAGCTTAGTTGAGAGTCAACATAGACAAAATGAGAGAAAACAGTCCACAGTTTGCTATTTTAAAGATAAAATAGGGATCTGCCACTCAGTGCAATAGATAGTTATGTTAAACAGGAAGTTCCCTTGGACAGAAAGTTGCAAAATACATGATGGCCCTTGACAATTTAAAGGAGTCTTTTTATATTAGGATAATTGTGTCTTGATGTGTCTATCTTTGAGGTTCACTACCCAGTTACTATAAAGTGAGAAACACATGGCTTACGAAAAGAGGCCCTCTTAGACTCAGCGTTTTGTGCTCTAGACTACAGCTGGGACATTTACTTGAGATATGACTGGGAAGTCCCAAGGTCCCTCGTGTAGTTATGGGGAATGTGTCAGGAATGCCTAGCCCAGAATTTTAGCTTGAATTTGCAATTTAATGTAGTGCTTTTAATTGCATTCTCAGTGATATTTACTTTCATCTCATAACAACAAATGTCATGAAATGTCTTAGAAAAATATGGCACCCAAGCTCAGACATGTGAAACCAGGAATCCCTCAGCTTTTATGTGAACCTACAGCAAAAGGCATCCTTTTTCTTTGCAATTAAATGTCTGGAAAATTTTGAAAGGAACTCTGTACTTTGAATCTTATTGTTTTTATGTTTCCAGGAGAATTTTTTACATTGAATTATAATTCACTGGAGTCAAATGCAGTGATGTTAAGTACATATTTATTAAGTTCTGGCAAATACATTATTGTTTAACCCATTCAACCCAATAAGATAAGAGTCTCATCTCATCACCCATGGAAGTTTGCTGTGCCGTCTCGCAGTCAGCATCCCTCATCCACTTGAAGTGGTCATTGTTAAGATTTCCAGCACCATTATTAATCAAAGATCAAAGACAAATGTTTAAAATTATGTTTTCTTTTAAGGAATATTCCCCCCTGAAAGAATCACTGAGAAGTCCATGCACAGACCAAGAATAAGGATATAAGACTTGCCACATAGAATTTCAATGAATTGTTTCTAAAACACATGCAAGCATCCTAAGGGTTTAGGTGTAACTGAAAGAGGACAGGTCCATTTCCATCCTGTCAAAAAGATTTCAAGTCATTTTATTTCTCATTACACTTTTTAATTTGGCTGTATTTTAATTTCTACTTCTGATAAAAATCGCTGGCAATGGTTTGTGTGGTGTGTGCTCCCTTGTGTGGGGTGGGATGAATGACCGCTTAGTGAAAATTGAGGAAGAATAATCAATAAATGTCATGGATGAAGCCAAAAAGCTCAGTTAACCCCCCATCACCTTCAAATGTAGAGAAGTCATGTTTGCCTTGATCCTACCAGCCTCTGTGGGGTAAGAGGAGAAGTGAAATATTCTTCACATCCATTTCTTCTCCATCAATGTGTATGTTGCTTCAAAGGTAAGGCTTTATCGTTTGGTTCTCATAGTAACCAGACAAAGAGTACTTCTCTTCTCTCCCTTGGGGGTGGGAGTGAGGGGAGGGGGAGTGAGTGTGTGTGTGTGTGTGTGTGTGTGTGTGTGTGTGTGTGTAGCATTCCTAGAGATTTTCTTTTCCCTCCTTTTAGCTTATGTGCTTTTCTTTGATAAATAAATTTCAGAGGCAGCGTTAGAATAGACTGAACAACGCAGAGAGAGAAAAGATTCCAGGATGGAGGGCTACTTTTATTTCAATACTGCAACACATGATATAGAATGAGATTGCACTGCCAATGTAATTTATTCTCTTCATTAAAATAGACAAGCATTAGACAAGCCATAAAATTTCCATCTGCATCCCCAGCAAGCTCCCACCATCAGAAACAGCCCCTTCTCTCTGAAACACCCAGGACTAAACCATTTTAATATTAGAGACCCACAGAATTATGGTATTAAATTTGTGGAAGCCACGGATCCTGTCATCTGTTCTTTCGACTACTGCATCTGTTTCAAAGGATGTTACTGAGGACACGGGAGCTGTATCACAAAGAATCTGCAGTGCAGCAGAGAGAAATGAATGGGCTCCCGGCTTGGCGGTGCTGCTTCATCACCTCAGCAGCCTAATCACCTTGAGAAGGAAAACAAAAGGCATTTTTACACAGTGTGCTGACGATTAGTCTAGAAGTGAAGCATGCTCGGTGGTTTAAGCACAGTTTTCACCATTGCCTGAAGGACAGAGGCTTTTAATAAATGGGAACTTGCCACTCTACAGCATGGAAAGTAAAAACCTCCTTCGTGGGCTAAAGGGGAAATGTGCTATTATTCTTGCAAATTTCAAAGCCTAACATTCGCTTGACATTTCAGGCCTAGAAAGCAGAGTCCTGAAAAGGTGGTTCAAAAGGTAATTTTACATTTTCATCTTCTTTTTAGCAAACTGCTCCCCAACTTGGAGAATATTGTTTCAATTTTTTATAAAGGCAGTCTGATGAAAAATTTAAACCTACTCTTTTAGGAGCGGGCCTCTGTCAGGTGTCACGCCTAGCTCCGCTTTGGTAGGAACGGTTATGTAAGGCGCTCTGTGCCATCTCTCTAAATAATGGACATTTCTCATGAATCCAGGGCTCTCATGCCAGCTCATCTCTCCCTGAAGACTTCAAGTTGATGGCCTTTCTGCCTTGGTTACCATGTATATAATAGGACTTTTTAATATTACTCTGCTGAAATAGCATTGGTAGGGTAGGGGTATCCTTATCCCAGAGGGTAAAATACAGTGTAAGTGGTACAACTGTGTAAATTTAGTTAAGAATAAAAAGGATGTCAGTGCAGTTTGCCGACTGGATGAAGTGATAGAGTACTATGCTTTGAGAAGGCCTCCCAAGGATTCTGAGCAGAGAAGGTGTGAAAAATCAAAGTTTTGGATTTTGGACTCTCAAACGTGTATTGACTTGTTATTGACAAAGGAATTTCACCTACATCATCACACTTGATCCTTGTAACTCTGTGGAAAGGATATTCTCATTTTCAAGAAGTTGTTTTACTTGCTCAAGGTCGGTTATCTGCCAGGTTACTTGGAATCCTGAGTGCTTTCCTCCCTTCCTCCCTCTTTCCTTCCTTCCTCCTTTCAACATTGAAAGTGTAAACTGTTCTCTTCTGAATACTAGCCTCTTAGGTTCCAGTGTTTCTCTCAAGAACAGTTTAGGCCTTGAAACACAGGAGTGGTATTTGAGCCCGAATTTAAGATATAAAGTGTGTGTGTGTGCGTGTGTGTGTGCGTGTGCGTGCGTGTGTCTCCTGCATGCATGTATGTGCATTCACTTCAGTTTTGTATGACTCTTTGTGACTCCATGGACTGTAGCCCTCCAGGCTCCTCTGTCCGTGGAATTCTCCAGGCAAGAATACTGGAGTAGCTATTCCCTTCTCCAGGGGATCTTCCCGATCCAGGGATCAAACCCGCATCTCCTGCATTTGCAGGTGGATTCTTTACCGGCTGAGCCCCCCGGGAAGCCCCTGTATCTCCTATGCGGGTCCAAAACTTGAGATTCAAGGGAAGTTTCATGCTTGGCGATAAAGCATACCATCACCATCAGATTGTTTTCTATAGCAGTTAAATGAGTTTACACTTCGGCCATGTGTTGACCTCGCTACATCCTCTCCAGCATTGAGAGTTAACTTCTTTTCTTTGCCAGTTTCATAGCTGAGCAGTGTTCATGTCAGTATTATTGCAGTTTGTAATACTTCATTATTAGTGCAAGTGAATATAGTTTCATAGGTTTGCCAGCCATTTGCATTTCTAATTTATAGGTTGCTTGCTCACATAATTCACATGTCTCCTGCCGTAGTTCTTTTTCACTTTTTATGTTATTCCCTGTCTTTCCATACAGAAGTAACCAGGAAGGCTAGTTCATGAGGTTCTGAGATTATGTAGCATACCATAAACATGTAGAGATTGAGTTGGTACCCACATAAAACACTAAAGCTAAAGTCTACTTTTATTTCTTTTATTTTTTAAGGATTTTGTTGTTGTGGTTGTGGACCACTTTTAAAGTCTTGATTGAATCTGTTACAACACTGTTTCTGTGTAAGTTTTGGTTTTCCTGGCCGAGAGTCATGTGGGATCTTAGCTTCCCGACCAGGGACTGAACACCTCCCCTTCCCCCCCCCCCCCCCCCGCCGCCTCCTCACCCCCGCCCCCCCTTCCCCCCTGCATTGGAAAGTGAAGTCTTAACCACTGGACCACCAGGGAGTTCCCTATGGTCTATTTTTAAATGGCCGATTCCCTGATCAAGGAACTAGAAATACAGAAACTCAGAAGGTACGAGTTGTTAATACTTCAGGTAGATAAACAAGGTCAAATTAGCACTGCAGTGTAACCTGCTGTGGATAGCAGTTCCCAGAATTTAAGCCAAGTGAACAAACACAGCTAGTTTGTTGTTTCCATACAATGTCTTTGCATTAGGAAATCGAGACACTATCTCTTAAGTTTGCGTTCAGAGTTTAGGCAGCTAGTCATTTTCTCTCTGGCACAAACAACTGGAAAATTTAATACCTACCCTCTGCCTCTGCCAGAGCAGTAGCTTGAGGTGTGTGACAATTTCAGGCATGTAACCACAGGGAAAGCAGTGAAGAGAGGTCCAACCCTGTCTAGATAGTATCCCAGAGGCCTGGAGAAGATGTGGCAAGTGTTTCCTCTCTTTGCAAGGTCAATAGCACTAAGGTTAAGAGGGAGGCAGAACAGTTGGTGTTTGATTGAGGATTTTCAAGCACAGGGATTGGATACTTTTAGTCCTAAAAAATAATTACTTTGCCATTGGCAGCAGAGGAGCAACTGAGGTCAGATATATCTTTTTATTTGTTTGATGATCAGTTATTTATTGGCGTATAGTTGCTTCACAATGTTGCGTTAGCTTGTGCTGTAGAACAAAGTGAGTCACTTACACGCCTGCCCTCCCTCTGGGGCCTTCCTCTCACCCTCCCATCACACCCCTCTGGGTCATCGCAGAGCCCCGAGCGGGGCTCCCCGTGTCTGCAGCAGCTTCCCGCTGGCTGTCTGTTTCACACGTGGCGGTGTGTATATGTCGCTGCCGTTCGTCCACTGCCCCCTTCCCCCTCACGTCCACATGCCCTTTCTCTCTGTCTGCATCTCTGTTCCTGCCCTGAAAATAGGTTCATCTGTTCTGTACCATTTTTCTAGACTCTATGCATATGCCGTTAATATATGATATTTGTCTTTCTCTTTCTGACTTTGCCTCGCTCTTTATGACAGACTCTATCCATCTACATATCTTGCAAATTTTAAGTACATATGAAGTTGCTCCCATGATTGTTGTAATTTATTAGTAGTATTATCAATGACTATTATCACTGTCACTACTGGTAACACCATTATAGTTGATCATGGTGATTAGGAGTCAGCTCTGCAGTCAGATTTCCAGATTCTCTCTGTGTTACTCTTGTCTCCATTGCTTTAACTAAATGTGTGGACTTGAGTTTGTTCATTAACCACACAAAGTCTGTTTGCTCATCTAGAAAATGAAGATAGCAGTATGCTCTGTCTTGACGTGATGGTTGGGAAAATTTTCTGAAATGGTCAGTTTAATCATCTCTGATGCTTTCTTATCATCCCATTAAGAACACACTTCAGACTAAATCATGGTTAAGAATTTCATAGAGAAGTTTCTCATTATTAGCCAACAGGAGTATTTCTTAAACATTAGGTAACCCAGAGAGAAATGCTCCTGACAAGTAAGAAATACTTGTAACCTTGTTCGATATCATGTAATTCAATCTTCCCTTCTCAGAGCGGATCGCTCTTGTTGTTTTAGAGACTTTGAAAAGTGTTCAGTGAAAATGATGATAGATCTTATCTGTCAGGCTTTGACTAATAAAATCAAGAATACAACTGGAGAGTGATCTTCAAAACGTGTTTATCTTACATAACCTACTTCATAAGAACGTGTGTGCTGTTGGTTTGCATTTCGTTAATGCCATTTTGAAACTTATGTGTATTTTATATTGAATGTTACGTCTGTGACTTGAAAAAGCTAAGTCCTTTATAAAGAACATGTTCAGATAGGCCATTTTCCTCTTCTCTCTTCCCGCTTTTTTTCAACAAATATTTTAGTGCCTGTTTGTCAGGCTCTGTGCAAGATGCCAGGAAATAGTGATAAGTCAGTGCCTTACTCTCTGATTTTAGTCTTTTTCCACACCTAGAAATTATTACACATCTTCTATTTCACACTTAAATGTTTGATGAGTTTTGGTTATTTTTCAGAGAAAGAGCCACAAAATAGCGCTTGTTAGGATATTGTCTTTCATCCTTTGGGAATATTGGAACTGTCTCTATGTTTAGGTTTTATTGTTTTGTTATTATTTTCATCAAAGTACATGGTTCCTCCTGTTTATGATGGGATAAATTGCCTATAGCAAGTGTGATTACCATATTTTCCCATTACCTTGGGAAACAGTTTACTAGGACATATATGATTTGTTACAACAACAGTCTGCATATTCATTGTGTTATTTTTTTCTGACAGTTATCTGCATTTTTATCATTAGCTCGATCTTCTTCTGAGATACCTCTTTACATCATATCTAGATCCCTTGAGCAGCCTTGAATAATCTTACATTTTTACTAAGATACATGATGGTCTAACGCCTGTTGTTTGCTTTTCTCTTAAAATTAAAAAACAATCACTTTCTTCCTTTTAACTTCTGTGGCCTGGTAGCACATGGCTGTTAGTTTTTAAAATAAAACTGACCTTATATTTCCCCTTAAACATTTAATGTTTCTCCCAGAAGAAGACAGAATAGAGAGAGGCTATTATACACATATATTCCTTTTGTTTGGTTGCAGTGCCTTTTTTACCCTCCAGTTTTTAAAATCAGAGTGTAATTGCTTTACAATGTTGAATTAGTTTCTGCTGTATGTATACAGGTATCCTCTCCCTCTTGGACCTTCCCCTCACCCTGCCATTCCACCCCTCTAGGTCATCAGAGAGCACCAAGCTGAGTTCCCTGTGCTACACAGCAGCTTCCCGCTAGCTATCTATTCTACACAAGGGCGTGTGTGTACGTCGGCCCTAGCCTCTCCATTCATCTCATGCTCCCCTTCTCGCGCTGGGCCCACCGTTCATCTCATGCTCCCCTTCTCGCGCTGGGCCCACCGTTCATCTCATGCTCCCCTTCTCGCGCTGGGCCCACCGTTCATCTCATGCTCCCCTTCTCGCGCTGGGCCCACCGTTCATCTCATGCTCCCCTTCTCGCGCTGGGCCCACACGCCCCTGCTCCACATCTGCCTCTCTATTCCTGTCCTCGTAACAGGTTCATCTGCACCATTTTTGTAGATTCCACATAGACGCGTTAAAATATGATACTTGTTTTTGTCCGTCTGACTTAACTTCACTCTGTACGACAGACTCTAGGTCCATCCACAGCTCTACAGATGACCCAGGTTCGTTCCTTTTTGTGGCTGAGTGGTACTCCATTGTGTATACATAGCACATCTTTATCCTTTCATCTGTCAGTGAACATTTAGGTTGCTTCCATGCCTTGGCTGTTGTAAACAGTGTCGCAGTGAACACGGGGATAAATGTGTCTTTTTGAATTATGGTTTATCTCAGTAGTGGGATTCCTGGGTAACATGGTGGTTCTGTTTTTAGTTTTTTAAGGAACCTCCGTACTATTGTCTGTATCACTTTTTAGAAATTAATTTATTTCACTGAAGTATAAAATGCTTCACTTTTGATTCCTCCTATAACTCATGTTAGGGTTTGTTGTTTTGTTCTTGGTACTTTTGAAGTTGGTTCATCTTAAGGAAACCATAGTGCTTCAAATTCATTGTCAATAGCATCAACATATTTTCTAATAAAAAATGTTCGCAGATCCTTTCAGTCCTCCAAACTTTAAAGATATGTTGCCCTGTATTCCTGGTCATACCTCCTGAGCTTGAAAGGACTGTGAGTTGTGAGCCTAAGACAGTTGTTGCAATGCATGTTCTGAACCCTGCAGCCTTCTTCCCTATGTTGCTGTATCTTGGCCCTTACTCTCCAGTAATGTTCTCACCACCCTCTTGGCTGGAGGAGTGATGTATTGCTTAGGAATACCCTCAACTATAAATACTGGTAGCTCTGGCTACCAGTGATGTAAATAAAGAGAGGTTTCCTTTTCCCACAGAACAAGCAATCTGAGGGTAGACAACTGCTGGTGTATGTAGTTCAGGGGTTTAATGATACTGGCCTTCGCTCCTTACTTGCCTAGCTCCATGCATCAAATCTGCATTGACAGACAAAAGAAGTGAAGGACAGGGCTAGCTACTTCAGTACCTTTATTTTTTAAAAAAATTCCTTTCCAGAAACCCCTAAGCACATCTGTCTCACTGGCCAAAACTACCTCTTCCAGAAACCTCTAGCTCCAAGGGAGGCTGGAAAAGGGAGTAGCTATTCTTTCTACTCTGGAGGTAGCAAAACAAGAACAAGAGAACCAGGAAAGTACCAGAGAACAAGTCTACCACCATCCGAGTTAACCCAACCGATTCATCCTCCCAAGATCAGCTGTAATGTGATGTGCCTTGTGTGGACTCTTCCCTGAATTGCTCAAGCGGAAGTTTTCCCTGTCCTGCTGGTCCTGCAGTTGTCATCAGCTCAGCAGAGCGTGCTCCCTGAACAAGGGCCACATGGCCACTCCCAGTGCCCAGTGAGGCCTCCTGGAAGAATGAATGAACCTGTAGGCATATGGCTCCCCTGGACGTTGCCCGAAGCCAGCTGCTGGAGGTAAATGGAGAATGCTGAATGAGGAAATCTCCCTTCCACCTGCCGTGCCATCCTGGTCCGTGGGCATTCCCTTGATGAAATGCAAAACCACAACCCTGACCACTGGTGTTCATTAAGATACTGTAGGGAGCTTTTTGCCAAAGTACTCCTGGCTCACATGTGATAGAAATATTCTTGTTTGGAACAAGAGACTCCCTGCTTTCCAAAAATGTTTGTACACATTTAAATAGTGATGGTCATTTGGTCTCTTGATACAGATTTTAGCTCAGCATGGCAATCAATACAGTTCTGAAATGATAAAATATATAAAATAATATATTCATAGGAAATATTCTTGATTGTACCTGGATAAGCGTATAGTATATAATATAGTTTATACTTCCTATAATTTATCTTAAGATAATTAAACTAGTGTGCAAAGATAATGTGTGCAGAATTTGGGGGATTTTTATAGCAGTGTTTTATAATAAAATTGGGAAACATTGCAAGTCATCACTAGGATTTGGGTTAAGTAGATAATGGAACACTATGGAAGGATTAAAAGTGATCATGGAGGTTATCCTAATAGCATAGAAATGTTCCTGGGTATATCATGTAGGCTATGCAGATCTAAGGCATAATTCCTTCTGAGTTTACAAAGCTGGGATTATGCATTTTCTCCAAAATGGTAGACAATGACTATCTCTTGGATGTGATTTTTTCGCTTTGTTTTTCTACATTGCTTAATTTTTAAAACAATGTGTGTTTTGCAGTCATAAAATAGGGTTTTCATAAATAATTTTCACAAAAAAATATACTGTAATTTAATGGAAAAGTAATATGAAGTACCATACATGAAACCTCTACTGACTAGAACCAAAATAACAATACACTCATATTAACAGAACTTTTTCTCTGTATGTTTACAAGAGTGTGAAACCAGAACAAAATGATCTATAAATAGGAAACTGTAATAAGTAATAGTTTTCAGATTATGTCTTGGAATATATTTCCTCCAATATCTTATTCTCTTATGATGAGTAATATCCATTATGTGACCTCCTGCATGTTCCTTTCCTACTGAATAAAGTAGGTAAAACTATATGAAACACAAGTGGACTAACACTTTTATTAAATATTTTCAACATCAAGGGCTTAAAGAAAAAGTATTTTCTGAAGTTTTTTATTGAACAGAAATTAAATTCACCTGAACATTCCAATTACTAAAGCATTCACCAGAAGTGGTTTGAAAATTCCTCTTTGGAATTCTAGTATGTCCAGTTACTATTACTAAAGACCACAGGTATAAATGAAAAGTTCCTAGAGGAGATCACTTGTATTCTATTGTCTTGCTTTTTCTTGGTAGCATAATTAGGTGTGGCAAAACTCTGATTGACTCAAATGCAAAGTGTGCTAGAGAAGATGAGGGTGTGCATCAGCCCTGTGGAATACTGAATAGCTTCTTTAGGTAGTCAAGTAAGAAAAGAAGAGCGCAGAAGACAGATTTCAAAAAAGAAAGATGATCTATTGTCTTAATTCTAGAACTCTGTCTGATATCATTGCATCCAAATATAGTTTTCAGGCTAAAGAGTAAAGATTTAAAGTTGTATTACTTAATAAAATAGATCTGTCTGGACTTGTATTTTTAATTAGTAATTTAAGCAGGTTTAGTATTTTTTATTTTCATCCATCTTTCTTAGAAAGAGCCTCTTAGAATCCTTCCTTGTAAATGTCAAGTTAATCTTCTTTTATGAATAGATCATAGATAGAAACCAAGAAGAAATAATTCTGAGTTTCCATTTTAGGTAAGTCTTTAGGTAATTGTTTACAGTGTTAAATTAAAAAATTAAAAGTGATCTGTCATCCAAAATATCTTTTGCCTTCAATAAATCCAGTTACCTAACTCCTTACCTAACTCCTGTCACTAAAAAGGAAATGAGAGTATTTTAGGTAGAACCCTTCATTTGCTCCTTACGTGGTGAGAAGTATTTCATCTCTACTTTATTAAAACAAAATGAAACAAATACCACACTTCAAGTTTCTTGACTTTTGAACTGAGTGGTCTTGTTCAGTTGGCTCCCTGGAATAAAATATGTTTTATTAATAAAAACTAACAAAATTCAAATTTATGAAATTAAATCTGCACCTTAATCCTTAACGTCTTGGTCAAAGCAGGTGAATACAGAAAGCCCAAAGGTGTAGTTGGGGCTTCTCTGGTGGCTCGGTTGGTAAATCTGCCTGTAGTGCAGGAGACCTGGCTTCGATCCCTGGGTTAGGAAGATCCCCTGAAGAAGGGCACACGCCCTGCCATGTGCACACACACACACACACACAGACACACACAGTCCTAACCACACTGAGATGTAAACCTGTGGTTAAGAGCTATATCAGAACTGTTGCTTGGACTCTGGAAAAAAAAGGATATATTTTAAACTTTTTTTCAGAGTCAGTTCATTTTTTTTTCTATTATAGTTCAGAGGTATGGAGAGAATTAATGATATCAAACACTAGAAGTCTTAGAAATTACTAGTAGTGCTGTGCTTAATCTTTTAAATTTGGTCAAATTAGATTTCTTGGCATTATTGTCAGGAATTTTCAGATTTCAGGTAGCAGGATTCAAATTGGCATGTAATTTAGATTAGCTTTGTTTGAAAAGGAATCTTCAAAAGGCCAGTTGATAAGAACTTTGACTGAATTACTTTAAGGAAAGCATAAATGACACTAATAAAATAAACTTAGGAATGAGGAATCCATGACTGGGGATTTCCCTGGCTGCACAGTAATTAGGGCTCAGTGCTTCCACTTCAACGGGCACAGATTCAGTCCTGGTTAGGGAGCTAAGATCCTACATTACATATGGTATGGTTAAAAAAAAAAAAGTACATCTGCTAAATGTTTCAAACTGGCTAATACATGATAGGGTACTTTAATAAAAAGTCACAGTTCATTTGATTATGATTTGAAGAGATGCTGTTAGGTCTTCATCATGTTAAAGCTTGGTATTTATCTGTAGAGAGAAATTGTTCTAAGGCCACTGTTCTGACCAGCTCTTTCAGTCAAGGTAATACATAGGCTCCAGCTACAGGAGAGTGCCACTGAGGCCACTATATCACCGAGTGTCAACCCAACTGTGAAAGTGAGGATAACAGGTGCTTATAAAAGAGTACATAGTCAGAACAGTTTACCAATGGTATCAGTCCTCATTACCATTTGTGGAGACACAGCCAGTAGTCAGACATCAGATATTCCCTGAGCACTTCCTTGTGGCAGACACCTTTCTAAGTACCAGGGATATAACAGTGACTGAGATAGCCTGAGGTCATCCAAGGATAGAGCTGGGATCTAGTGAAAGAAGGTGTTTAGCATGTTAATAAACAGACAAACAGGCCAGTAAGACAATTGCAGATCCAAATACACATCAAAAAGAATTAAATTGATAGAGCCACTATGGAAGATGGTGGGGAGATTCCTTTAAAAACTAGGAATAAAACCACCATATGACCCAGCAATCCCACTCCTAGGCATATACCCTGAGAAAACCAGGGTAGAAAAAGACCCATGTATCCCATTGTTCACTGCAGCGCTATTTAGAATAACTAGAACAGGGAAGCAACCTAGATGCCCATCAACAGATGAATGGATAAAGAAGTTGTGGTACACATACACAATGGAACATTACTCAGCCATTAATGAATGCACTTGAGTCAGTTCTGATGAGGTGGATGAACCTAGAACCTATTAAGCAGAGTGAAGTGAGTCAGAAAGAGAGAGATAAATATTGTATTCTAATGCATATATACAGAATCTGGGAAAATGGTTCTGAAGAATTTATTTACAGGATGGACAGGGAGGCCTGGCATGCTGCAATTCATAGGGTCGCAAAGAGTCAGACACGACTGAGCGACTGAACTGAACTGAATGGAGAAACAGACATAGAGAATAGACTTAAGGATATGGGAGAGGGGAGGAGAGGGTAAGATGTATGGAGAGAGTAACATGGAAACGTACATTACCGTATGTAAAATAGATAGCCAATAGGAATTTGCCGTATGGCTCAGGAAACTCAAACAGGGGTTCTGTATCAACCTAGAGGGGTGGGATGGGGAGTAAGATGGGAGGGAGGTTCAAAAGGGAGGGGATATATGTATCACCTAAGGCTGATTCATGTTGAGGTTTGACAGAAAACAACAAAATTCTATAAAGCAATTATCCTTCAATAAAAAAAAATTTTTTTAAAGGCACATTTAACCTAGATAGTGACTAGGAGAGCTGCTTTATTTAAGATGGTCAGAGGAGGCCACTCAGAGGAAACATCATTTGAGTTCTGATCTGCTTTATTAAAAGGAAAAAGTTCCTCTCCAAGAAGAGTTTATTAAGTATAAGGAACAGTAGGTACAAAGGCCCTGGAGATGGGTCATACCTGGATGGCCTAAGCTCCAAAAGATGGCCAAAGTTCCAAGAGTAAAGTGTGCAAAAGACGAGTGGTAGGGAGTCTGGTTGGACTGAATCTGGATGCCTGCTCTGTAGCCAACTATAGCTCCATCAGCAAGACAGTCAGCTCTGTACATGTGGATGACAGTTAGTGGTCCAAACCTGACATGGGACGGTCACCTGTGAATGTCGAGAGATTGTGAAAGAATGGAACTTGGTGAGGGGGTATACGGAACAGAGGGTGACAGAGCACAGAGCTTGAGGGCACCTCAGCGTTTAGAAGAGGAGAAACCAAGTAAAAGACTGAGAAGTACCAGCCAGTGAGATGGGAGGAACACCAGATAAGCCTGACTGGTTGTCTAGGGAGCAAAGGGATTGATGGAGGAGGGTGTGCCCAACCATGCTGGATGCTCTATGGTGTTAAGCAGAAAATCGGTAACTGATTCTGTAAGATGTTGACTACTGGTGATCTCACTAAGGCAGTTAAAGAGAAACGAAAACATGAAAGGACCTTGTACTGAAGCATTTTGTGGTGGAGAAGAGAGAAATGAGGTAGCAAGCGGAGGAGAAGTGGGGCTATGGGAGAGGTTTTGTTTGATGTGCTTTTTAAGCATGGGAGGGCTTCCCTTGTGGCTCAGCTGGTAAAGAATCTGCCTGCAATGCAGGTGACCTGGGTTCGATCCCTGAGTTGGGAAGATCCCCTGGAGAAGGGGAAGGCTACCCACTCCAGTATTTTGGCCTGGAGAATCCCATGGACCAGTCCATGGGGTCGCAAAGAGTCGGACACGACTGAGCGACTTTCACTTTCACTTAAGCATGGGAAGGATGAGAAAAGCATCTCATTGATGGGAAGGAGAGTGTAAACATGAAGAAACTGACATTGCAGAAGAGACAGCAAATGATGACAGGAGCTAAATTCTTAAGGCAGGAGCCGTGGATGGTGAGAGGGAACCAGTGTCCACATGGAAGGGGTGGCCTCAGGAAAAAGTAGAGACACTTCTGCTGCAGAGTGAAGAGAAGCAACCTAGAGCAGGCTCAGGGAGAATGGTAGGCATGCCAGTCAGAAGATGATGCCTTACTCATCCTATTGTGTCTGATTTCTCCCCTAGAGTATGAGGCAGCAGGAAGTACAGGGTGAAGGAGGCTTTGGAGAATGAAGAGAGAAGACAGAAGTTAAATTATTTTGTATTTTGATGGGAAATGATGTGCTAGGGAAGTTTTATAAGACCATCTGGCACTATGGAGTATCCATTTACGATTTATGGCAACAAATGTAAAATCATTCCGGTGTGCGAGGTCAGCTGATTTTCTCTGGGATCGTTCAGTGGTCAGCTCTAGGTGCAGCTGGATTTGCCTAAACATGTGGTGGAGGTTCCAGGAGGGTGTGGCTGAAACACCGAAGGCATAGTATATAAAGGAAACAGTTGATTAGTCTTGCTAGGATGTAAAAGAAAAGCTAATAAGGAAGAAATTGAAGGTAACAATGGGGTATTGGATAGATAAAAAGTGGAAGGGGCAATAGAATCCTACAGCCAAGAGGCACAAGGCGGTGGCTGAAAGGCTAACAGTGTGTACTTTGGAGGTGATGCAGTCATAGGTCATGAGGTATAGTTTGTGGCCATGTGAGTGTGTGGCTGAAATGACTGGAGCAGAGGAGGTTGAGGACTTGGAAGGCCTTGGGGATATCAGCTGTGTGAAGGTAGAAGTTGCTAAGAAATGTGCATGGATGCAACAGGGAAGACTGATAGGTGATGGTTTGATGTCTCTGAGGAGCTGGGTTTTTGAAGGAGGAGGGAGGAGAAATGGTTTGCAAGTTGGCAAAGGAGAGCCATAAGGATATACACTCCCACTCCAGGCCCTGAATTCTGGGAGGTATGGAAGTAAAAGAGACATGTTTAAGGAAGCCAGCCCTTCTCTGCTAGAATAGCAGGGCAATGAGAAGATGCAGTGAGTGTCTAGGACACCTGGACTTCTGATAGTGACCAAGGGGATTATGGATAATAGGTGGGGTGGGACTGTACCTAGAAATCTCGCAGAGGAAGGGTATCATCCAGTAGAGTTCAAAGCACAAGACTGGGGCCGACACAGCTCATTCATCCTCACGCCACCAGGCAGAAGGTAGATAGGGACTTCCTCAGGGGACTTCTCTGTTAGGCAGCTTCCTGAGCTGGGGGCACCCAAGAGAGGAACCAGGATGTTCATTTCCCTCAGGCCAGTAAATGCCTTGCCTGCATCTACCGTAGATACACATGCATCCAGAGGAAATCCTTGGGTATATCATCTTTCCAGTGGTAGTGAGAGTACCACTGACTCTAAGTGAGACTGGAGCCAATAGATAAATACATGCTAGGAGGCATGAGTGCTCAACTCCCAAATAACTTCAGAGGTTTATAAATTATATGTATATGAACTCAGGATGTATTTTGTTGTAAAGTTGTGACACTGGAGGGTATCAGATTCTCAAGGGAGTCGGTGAAGACATTTTACACACAAGGTGGATAAACCAGAATTCTGGAGAGGCTCCAGTGCTCACCATCCTTTGTTGTTTTTCAGTTGTTAAAAGTTGTGTCTGACTCTTCACAAGCCCATGAAATGCAGCACACTAGGCTTCCCTGTCCTTTACCATCTCTTGGAGTTTGCTCAAATTCATGTTCATTGATTCTGTGATGTCTTTCAACCATCTCATCCTCTGTCATCCTTTTCTCTTCCAACCTTCAATCTTTCTCAGCAACAGGGTCTTTTCCAGTGGGTCGACTCTTCGTATCAGGTGGCCAAAATATTGGAATTTCAGCATCAGTCCTTTCAATGAATATTCAGGGTTGATTTCCTCTAGGACTGATGGATTTGATCTCTTTGCTGTCCAAGGAACTCTCAAGAGGCTTCTCCAGCACCAGTTTAGAAGCATCAATTCTTCAGTGCTCAGCCATCTTTACATCCAACTCTTCCATCTGTACATGACTACTAGAAAAACCATAATTTTGACTAGATGGACCTTTGTCAGCCAAGTAATGTCTCTGCTTTATAATACGCTGTCTTAAGTTTGTCATAGCTTTTCTTCTAAGAAGCAAGCATCTTTTAATTTCATAGCTGCAGTCACCACCCCCAGTGATTTTGGAGCCTAAGAAAACGAAATCTGTCATGTTTCCATTTTAGGAAACACTGTTTCCATTTTTCCACCATCCTTTAGACTGTTTTATTGGAAAAGTACATTGTACTCACTGCTCCTTCCCTGGGCTTCCACTACAGCAGTCAAGTGCGTGTTTGATTCTTCCTTGTGATCTTTTTATGTGTGTATTGCAGTGACTGGAGTATAAGATCTTTGAAGGCAGGAATATGCCTGAAATCATCATTATCTTCACATTACATGGCCTGACAAGTTCTGCTCCTCCCTTGTCTTTTCTGCGAGGGCAGGAAAGGCGTCTTGAAAAGACAGGAAGGAGAAACAAAACGAAGGTGAGGACCCTTACTGGTCGCATTTTCCATCCTTGTCTGAAACATAGAGCTTTGCTTAAAGTGATCGATGGCAAGATGGTATGGACTGTGTTTAGGCAAATGAAGAAAAGGACCCAGGAGACAGATGTTGGAAAGGATCTTAAAATACAGCTCTCATCTGTGAACCAAGAGAGACTGTGCTATGACTATGGAGGTGAAAAGGCACTTGAAGATTTTTGTGTGAACACACAGAAGTTGGAGCCCACAGGCAGTTGTTCATCCAGCTCTTTTTTAAAATTTCTCAATTAGAGATGTGTTTTCTGAACTATCTTTGGCCTCAAATGCTTCACAGGGAACAAATACAATCAAATAATAGGCAGAGACCCTGCCCTGCACCTAGGTTCCATTTGACAAAGTCTTCCTCTCTGAGGATGCGAACAGTGATAAACCAACTAAGTACTAGTTAGGTCATGAAAGGCCCCGAGGAAACAAGCTGTCCCAGACAGTGGCAGAAAAGCCAAACTTGAATTAAAAATTTCAATCATTGATTTTCACCCCTTCAGTGTCTTTGAGTGGAAAACAGAGGCATTGACTTTTTGACAAGGCTTGTTTTCAGTTAAACTTTTTGGAGAGGGTGATTGTTTTTTGTTTATTTTTAAATAACTCCTGAAAATCACAGTTCTTAGACATTCCAAAAAATACAGATTATGAGAAGGACAAAAGAAAACAGAAATAGTCTTAACTCCCAGGATTAACTTATTAACTGTAAATCAACTATACTTCAATAAAAATTAATTAATAAAAAACAATGTAACGTAGTCTTTTTTTTACAAGGTCCCATTTTTTTAAGTAGTTAAGTTACATTCTATAAACAGCCATGATAAAATAAATTTGAAATGTGTTCCTAGATTAAGCCACAAAATATAAGCTCTTATGGTTCTAGGATTAATTATGAAGATTATTTGATTCAGGGCTATTTCTTTTATTTCTGTTTATTTTTTTTTACTTGAGGTATAGTTGATTTGCAATGTTGTGTTAGTTTAGGTATACAGCAAAGTGATTCAGTCATACATATATTTATATATTCTTTTTCAAATTCTTTTCTATTATGGGTTATTATAAGATACTGAAAATAGTTCCCCTTGGTATACAGGTCTGTATTATTTATCTGTTTTATAATAGCAGTATGCTTCTGTTAATCCCAAATTCCTAATTTATCCCTCCTAGAGCTATTTCCTTCACATAAGTATTTAACATGGAATTCTCTCTTTATAAAACGTAAAGCCATCAATACCTAAAAATCGATATAAAAGAAATAGTATCTTTAACTTTTAAATCTATTAGCATAAAAAGTTTGTATTACCATAAAAGTTTCCACTTTTTATACAACCCCATTTTAGAGGGGAACTTCCTTAAATAGGATAAAAGCAAAGAATTAACACTAGCGATTTCTATCACAGTCCTTTCTTTCAATCAGTATCTAAGCAAAGCCAAGAAAAACTGGGGCAAGGAGCTATTTTTATGTCTTATGTTCTTTATTTCTGGGATTTGCAGGAGACACGATGGTGGAGAGTTAGTTTCCTGACTGCTGTTCTTAACTCCAGTTTATTTGGAAAGTGTTATTTTAAGCTAACATTGGTTCTAGTTATTTTTTCCTTAAGGATTTACCAAACAGTGTCAAATTCAATTTTCTATTGAGTTTGAATATAATGTCTGCTCTTTTTTGTGATAATGAAAGTAGTTCACTCCTGAGAAGAGTTTTTCAAGAAAATGAAGATGTATGCATCTCTTTTTTAAAGAAACCTATAATTCCAGGAGAATCATTTAGTTATCTGAAAGACTTAAAGTGCTCTCCCTTAAAAAATTCTCAAATCTTCTCTGACTTTGATTCTAACAAATATGTCATCTGTGTTGTGGGGTGGGGTAGAGAATGGCTTAAATCCTAATGCTTTGTTCTTACAGTCATTGAACAATTCACAATTCACAAAGTCCTCAGTGATCAAGTCCAGCATATTATAGATGGTGGGATGGAACTGAAAACTGGGCTGTTCATTAGATTTTGATAGATGGTATACAGTACTCTGCAGGGGACAGCACAGCCCCCATGACATCATGGACTGCACATGGGCACGGAGACACCCCAGCCAAGCACAGCCACTTCGTGCCTGGTCACGGGCTCCACTGATGATAACTGCACGTGGGTCTCCTGGCCCTGCCTGCTGACATCTACTGTTAATAGGCTGGGATCTCCCTGGAAAATCCTAAGGGACCATAAGTAGAAAAGTTCAGCGGGAGAAAGGATAGGTTCTGAGACAGTGTTTATTTGAGAATCCGTTTTCATTCTGAAGTTTACTCTTGTGATCTTTGTATTCTTGGAGGGTTGTTGAATGTTCCTGATCGCCTCTTTTCCCAGGTCAAGCAGGGGCCCATGCAGGGAATGGAATGAAGGATGGAGCCTGTCTTATTCTGCCTGGGCCGCCCAGCCTGGGGACAGTGGACCAAAGGTCTCAGTCACACACAGCATATTCAAAACAGAAAACTCCCTCCCCACAAAATTAGTCTCAGTTTATATTAATCAGTCAACACAGTTAATGATGAAATGATTGTGTGGCCAGAAATGCTATAGACTGTAAATAATCTCAGCATCTACAGATATGTTGGGCAAGGATCATCAAGGAAATTTTTACAAAGAAGTTTATACTGAAACCAATAGATTTTTAATTAGGTAACGTTTGAATCTTGGATTATTACTATGCATGCTATAATAGTTATGGAGAACTTGTATAGACTAAAGGAACTTAAAGATTTAAGATTATCTTTATTTTTTCTTTCTTTTGTTCATATTCTTTCTCTCTCTCTCTCTCTCTCTCTCTCTCTCTCTCTCTCTCTCTCTCTCTCTCTCTCTTCATCCCTTTGTCTGTCTTTTCCTTCCTCCCTCTACCAAGAGAATCCAGTTTGATTTACTTAAGCCAGATAGAAGCCTCATTCAGCTGCCCTGTGCATGTAAACCTACATCCATACAGTATTTACCGTGCCTGGGTCTTAGAAACGTTAGTGAAATACAAAAATAAATGGTTCAGACACTTTTATTTTCTCCTTGCTGATCACCCACACTCTTTTCTTTTGGAAAGAGGAGGAAGGAGGGAGAAATAAATGTTGAAAGCTTTCAAGGGGCAGTCCAAAGGTGCTAAGCTCATTTCATAAGAACATCACAGGAAGAAGGGTTTCTCTCCTATGATCTCAGGGCCTTCATTGTATCAATTAATGTCTGGCACCACAGTTTTCTGGGATCTACTTACCCAGCTGTTCATCAACTTGAACTTTTAAGTCATGCAGTTACTGTGAAGTGAGACTATCTGCATTTTTTTAGATGTGGACACTTCTGCCAGCTCACAGGCATCTGTGTTTGTGTAGGGGCATGAGTGAAGTCCAAAGGCAAGGGCTTTATTATCAGAAGCTGGAGGAATTTTTACTCCTGTGTTTTTTGATTTGCTGCTTATTTTAATTCATAATTCAAATGGACGGGAGAAATAGGCTGCCACTGAGCACCTGTCTTTTAAAGTGGGATTATTTTTCTTTCATTTTAAATGCATTTCTGGATGTTTTCAGTGCACTAGCAGCTCAGCTTTTTGTTTTGTAATCCTTGTTAGAAAGCAGTTTTTAAAGTAAGGATCCTTTTCATTCGGATGCTTGCTAAGCTGTTCAGTGGATCCCTGCAGGCCTGAGCAGCTGTCGCCTGTCCATCTCTGACTGCCCTCACCACCCTCTGTGACTCACCTTGATCTTTCAGGAGCCTGAATTGTAGGTAGCTGCCTCCTTTCTGAAGCTCTGCCTTTGGACATCACTCCAAGGCAGTGAGATTCAAAATAAAAATTAACATCATGACCCTGTGTGTAGTTTTACATATTTTAGTAAGAGAACCTGCGCCAAATGAGTGGTCTTTTATTTCCTGTCTTCAAACAGGGAACTTCCCAAATGCTCCTGCCCTTGGATGGAGCAATCTCTGTTAGCACTGAAGTGAATAATTCTATATTTGGCAGTTATATGTCAGAGCGAGTCTCATAAAGGCAGCAGATGTGCATTCTGGGTGACTGCCATTAGGGTGCATCTGGGGAGTTACTTACTGGTTGTTGGCAGATTTGGGGGTGGGGGATGGTGAAGGAAGGGGAACAGAGGAGATCCCCCCCCCATTGTTTTATCTTCTGAGCGGTTGTCCCCAAAGAAAAACCTTCTCAGTCTGAATCCCTAACTGAATCTTTTTCTACTGAAATGTCTGTGGTCCTGTTAACTGTGGGAAGCTTTTGGATTGGAGGTTTTCCACTGAATTAAGAGAAGTAAGCCTGGCTTCTCTCTCACTGTTTACATGTTAATTGTTTCAAAAAGCAAAGCTTTTGAGGAGGTAAGTTGCTGCCCTGAGTGTCATCGTTTGCTTTTGTGAAAGTCGACTTATGGAACTGTCTGTGTGAAACCAATAAAACCGCTTGTCATTGGAGCTAAGTTATTCTCTGTGGAACACAGCGGAGTCAGTGTCCCGGGGAGCAAGGAAGGGCACAGGGGACGTAAAGGGGGGACAGCAGCAGCAGCATCTGTATTTTCTCCCAGCTGATGAGTGAAGGGCTGATGGAACCATCGAGATCCCAAGGAACACAGTTCAGTTTTTCAAGCACATACATCAGGGGGCTCTTCGTGGTCATACAGTTCTCACTGTAATGTTTCTCCCTGTTCCTGTTGCTCCAGCTTTCTCTTTGATCTCCATAACAGTTCCATTTGGTGCTTTCCACAGCTGCTTTTCCTTTAGAGATTTGAGCTGGGGGTTAGGAGACTCTGTGCATTAGAATCCTAAAGTCTCTTTCCTGCAGAAGCAGGACTGAGAGGATTGCCTGAGCAACCAAAAGGGCCCCCTTTATCCACTGGGAGACAAACCCATAAAAGCTTCTACAAATTACTTAGTATCTTCCTGTCTCCCCTCATTTGTGACTTCTCAAGAGTTAAAGCGTCCCCATGTTGCTTGCTCATGGTAGAGTGAGGATCTTTTCATCTTCTTAAGTTTGTTTTTATCACATTCATTTAAAGCTAGAGCTTTTGTTGTTGTTGTTGCTTCTGTTCCCTTACGCTGCTCTCTCCGTTTTTTATGTCTCCTCCCTCATACCCATTCAGTCTCTTCTGAAAGCCAGGACCTTTGGCTACTATCTAAGCTCTATAATTAGGACTTCCCTGGAGGCTCAGATGGTAAAGCATCTGTCTACAATGCGGGAGACCTGGGTTCGATCCCTGGGTCAGGAAGATTCCCTGGAGAAGGAAATGGCAATCCACTCCAGTACTCTTGCCTAGAAAATCCCATGAACAGAGGAGCTTGGTGCAGGCCACTGTCCATGGGGTCGCAAAGAGTCAGGCACGACTGAGCGACTTCGCTTTCAAGCTCCATAATTAATTAGCCTACACTTAATGGATGTTTACTGTGTACCTTCAGTTCAGTTCAGTTCAGTTGCTCAGTCGTGTCCGACTCTTTGCGAACCCATGAATCGCAGCACGCCAGGCCTCCCTGTCCATCACCAACTCCCGGAGTTCACTCAGACTCACATCCATTGAGTCAGTGATGCCATCCAGCCATCTCATCCTCTGTCATCCCCTTCTCCTGCCCCCAATCCCTCCCAGCATCAGAGTCTTTTCCAGTGAGTCAACTCTTCGCATGAGGTGGCCAAAGTATTGGAGTTTCAGCTTTAGCGTCATTCTTTCCAAAGAACACCCAGGACTGATCTCCTTCAGAATGGACTGGTTGGATCTCCTTGCAGTCCAAGGGACTCTCAGGAGTCTTCTCCAACACCGCAGTTCAAACGCATCAATTCTTCAGTGCTCAGCCTTCTCCACAGTCCAACTCTCACATCCATACATGACTACTGGAAAAACCATAGCCTTGACTAGACAGACCTTAGTTGGCAAAGTAATGTCTCTACTTTTGAATATGCTGTCTAGGTTGGTCATAACTTTTCTTCCAAGGAGTAAGTGTCTTTTGATTTCATGGCTGCAGTCACCATCTGCAGTGATTTTGAAGCCCAAGAGAATAAAGTCTGACACTGTTTCCACTGTTTCCCCATCTATTTCCCATGGAGTGATGGGACTGGATGCCATGATCTTCGTTTTCTGAATGTTGAGCTTTAAGCCAACTTTTTCACTCTCCACTTTCACTTTCATCAAGAGGCTTTTTAGTTCCTCTTCACTTTCTGCCATAAGGGTGGTGTCCTCTGCATATCTGAGGTTATTGATATTTCTCCCAGCAAACTTGATTCCAGCTTGTGTTTCTTCCAGTCCAGCGTTTCTCATGATGTATTCTGCATAGAAGTTAAATAAGCAGGGTGACAGTATACAGCCTTGACATACTCCTTTTCCTATTTGGAACCAGTCTGTTGTTCCATGTCCAGTTCTAACTGTTGCTTCCTGACCTGCATACAGGTTTCTCAAGAGGCAGGTCAGGTGGTCTGGTATTCCCATCTCTTTCAGAATTTTCCACAGTTTATTGTGATCCACATAGTCAAAGGCTTTGGCATAGTCAATAAAGCAGAAATAGATGTTTTCTGGAACTCTTGCTTTTCCATGATCCAGTGGATGTTGGCAATTTGATCTCTGGTTCCTCTGCCTTTTCTAAAACCAGCTTGAACATCAGGAAGTTCACGGTTCACATATTGCTAAAGCCTGGCTTGGAGAATTTTGAGCATCACTTTACTAGCATGTGAGATGAGTGCAATTGTGCGGTAGTTTGAGCATTCTTTGGCATTGCCTTTCTTTGGGATTGGAATGAAAACCAACCTTTTCCAGTCCTGTGGCCACTGCTGAGTTTTCCAAATTTGCTGGCATATTGAGTGCAGCACTTTCACAGGATCATCTTGTAGGATTTGAAATAGCTCCACTGGAATTCCATCACCTCCACTAGCTTTGTTCATAGTGATGCTTTCTAAGGCCCACTTGACTTCACATTCCAAGATGTCTGGCTCTAGATGAGTGATCACACCATCATGATTATCTGGGTCATGAAGATCTTTTTTGTACAGTTCTTCCATGCATTCTTGCCACCTCTTCTTAATATCTTCTGCTTCTGTTAGGTCCATACCATTTCTGTCCTTTATCAAGCCCATCTTTACATGAAATACCTTACTATGCATATTATAGATATTTGTATACATTGTCTTGTCTCCTTACTAGATTGTAAATTCCTTAAAGACAAGTCATTATTTGTCTTTGATGCTCCCTAGAATAGTGCCTTATACATAGTACATAGTGAATAAATGTGGCCAGCACTATGGTTTTCAATTGATTTGAAAAAAAATGTAAATGATAGATATATTAGTTATTAGCCTATAGTCCCTGCACATCACGTGCTATTTCATTTGTTTCTAGAAAAATGCTTACCAACTGGTTAGAGTTCCGCTTCCACCCTCCCCATTCTCCTGCTGTTTTCTTACCATACCATGTGTTCCTCTAAGTCACAGCTTACCTTTGGGAGATGTGACGTCCACAAAGCCAATGTTCATAACCTTCTTATCTCTCTGTGAGTATTTGTATCAATTAGAAGGGAGAGCACAGAGGGTGAGAATCTCTACTTTTACCCCCATTCCAGCTCCTGTTCCAGTGATTTCTGCTCTTTTTATATTTTCTCTTTTTCTTTGTATTTAGAAAAGAATAGGATTCATATGGGCTTTTAGCAGATAAGGTGAGTTATTTGTCAGTCCAAGGAACCTGAGTCATTTTGAGGCCATTGATATGTGAAGTGCTGATTTATGTCTGAAGAAGGATTAAGATATCAAATATTTTGGAGGGGTTTTTGGTGTTTTAAAAATGGGGGTGGATTTTACATTCACTGAAGGTTTCATGGATTAATTTATTGGGGAGTTATCTTCCTTACCATGAAACAGTTATCCCCAACTAATCTTTGTTTACTATTTTCATGAGAACTGAAAGACATTTCCTTCAGTTTTGAATTGCCTGCCAAAGCTATAACACATGAGGTCTTTGTACTTCTTTGTCCAATAGCCTATGAAATCCAGCATTCAACTGTCTGCAGAGACATCTTGCAGAAAAAGATCTTTTTCTGATTTCTCTGGTTGAATTCATGAGATCACAAGTTAAAAGGTTGAAGTTCAAGTAGCAAATAAAAGGCCAAGTTGTAACACCAAACAGTTTGCACCAAAAATCTTCTGCGTTTCTCTATTTAAAGCAACCAGACTAAGCTGTGTTGATGCTTTCCTTCTTCTGTGTCTCTCTCATGAGCCTGTACTGTCACCACTTACTCAATTCCTGGAGCAAGGCTTCCTCAGAAACCAGCGCGTGCCTGGGAGACCGGAATGGCGGTAGAGGCTGTAAATACGTGTGGGGGTGTGCACGTGGCGCCCTCATTCCTTCTCTCTTTAGATGTTTCTAAGCTCTCGTAGAAGGTAATGGAGATGTTCTTCTTCGCTCACCATACAGTTACTGAGAACCTGTCATGTGCGTGCTTTGCTGTACCAGGCATTGTGGAACTACGTGAAGTGAAGTGAGGTCACTCAGTCGTGTCCGACTCTTTGCAACCCCATGGACTGTAGCCCACCAGGCTCCTCCGTCCATGGGATTCTCCAGGCAAGAATACTGGAGTGGGGTGCTATTCCCTTTTCCAGAGGATCTCGCTGACCCAGGGATCGAACCCAGGTCTCCTGCATTGCGAGCAGATGCTTTAACCTCTGAGCCACCAGGGAAGCCTGGTGGAACTATGCAGTGTGTATGAAACAGCTGTAAATTGATTTCTTGTATGGCTTATGAAATCACATTTTCTTTTAGAGGAACCCCTTCTATAAAATAGAAGTATAGTATCCCATGAATGATAAAACTACTACTGCTGCTGCTGCTGCTACTACTATGACCACCTACCAAGTCTAGGGGTTTTGCATTCTGTCATCAGTTCAGTTCAGTTCAGTCGCTCCGTCGTGTCCGACTCTTTCCGACCCCATGAATCACAGCACGCCAGGCCTCCCTGTCCATCACCAACTCCCGGAGTTCACTCAGACTCACATCCATCGAGTCCGTGATGCCATCCAGCCATCTCATCCTCGGTCGTCCCCTTCTCCTCCTGCCCCCAATCCCTCCCAGCATCAGAGTCTTTTCCAATGAGTCAAGTCTTTGCATGAGGTGGCCAAACATATGGAATACACTTACAAGTAATTGATGTCCTTAGGTGCATTCTGTCATATATCTTTGAATTTTTAGCCCTCTGAAATGGGTTTTTGTTTAACAGCTGTGAATCCTGAGGCTCACAGAGGTCAAATTAGTTGTTCTGGGTCCCATGCTTAATGTGTTTCAGAGCTGAAGTTCAAACATAAGCCAGCTATACCCCTAAGCCTGTGTCCTCAGTCACTACCTCCTGCATTTTCTGGAGGTTGTCAAATACCAGATATCCTGAAACAGCCATAAAGTTTCATCTAGCTCTAAGGTTTTCTTTCACACAGCAAGTAAGACAGGTGCATGAATAATTAAAACCCAAGGACCCAGGTTTCTCTACCACTTGGACTCAGAATGGGTTAGCTAGGGTGACAGAGACTTAATGCTCAGCAAGAGTTTGCTTGGGAAATAGCAGCAAGCAAGATGCAGGAGTCCCCTTTTGCCCTTCAAAGAATTTATCTTGCTCTGTCGCTAATGAGGCTAGAAAGAATATGTGGGAAAGAAAGCCATTTCCTGGCTGACGCCTCCAGTGCAAGGGCAGCAAGCAGAGCAGAATATGGTGGTGGTGAGGGAACAGAGCTTACAAGTTCAAGATCACACTTGAAATCACAGAGCCTTTTCCACTTAAGCTGTGTTTCACAATGGCCACACAATATTAAGTGTTTCTCCAAGCTTGTTCCCCAGGCCAGCAAAATCAACATCAGCTGGGAACTGGATGAAAATACAAATTCTCAGGCTCTACCCAACACCCACTGAATCAGAAATTCAAGGGTTGAGTCCCAGCAGTCTGTGTTTTTACAAGGAAATTCTAGTATACTGTGAATGTGACAAGCACTGGTTTAGGGTATAGCTTTCTTCTCATTGCAAATAGTCTAAGGAAGCAAGCAAAAGCGACTGGTTTATAATATCAGCTCACCTAACTTTATTCATTCACCATTTTTGTTGAGAACTTCGACAGATTATCAGTATTTTTAAATTGAAGTATAGTTGATTTACAATGTTGTAAATGCAAATTTACAATGTTGTGCCAGTCTTGGCTGTACAGCAAAGTGACTCAGTTATACACATATGTACATTTTTAAAACATTCTTTTCCATCCTAGTTTGTCACAGGTTATTGAGCGTAGTTCCCTGGGCTATACAGTACAGCCTTGTTGTTGATCCATTCTGTATATAATGGTTTGCATCTGCTAACCCCAAACTCCCACTCCACCCTCTTCCCGCTCCCACCTCCTCCTTGGCAACCACATGTCTCTTCTCTGTGCCTGTGAGTCTGTTTCTGTTTTGTAGATAGGTTTGTTTGTGCCATATTTTAGATTCCACATATAAATGACATCATATGATATTTGTCTTTCTCTTTCTGACTGACTCCACTTAGTACAATAATCTCTAGTTGCATCCATGTTGCAGCAAATGGCATTATTTTCTTTTTTTACGGATGAGTAGGATTCTGTCATTTATAGGTACCATATCTTGTTTATCCATTCATCTGTCAATGGAAATTTTGATTGTTTCCATGTTTTGGCTATTGTGAACAGTGTTGCTATGAACATGGGGGAGTGTGTGTGAGTCTTTTTGAATTGGTTTTGTCCAGGTATATTCCCAGGAGTGAGATTGCTGGATCATATGGTAATTCTATTTTTCGCTTTCTGAGGAATCTCCATACTGTTTTCTGTAGTGGTTGCACCAACTTACATTCCCACCAGCAGTGTAGGAGGCTTTGCTTTTCTCCACACTCTCTAGCATTTGTTACTTGTAGACTTTTTAATGATGGCCTTTCTAGTATGACCAATATGAGGTGGTACCTCATGGTAGTTTTGATTTGCATTTCTGTAGTAATCAGTGATGTTGAGCATCTTGTCATGTGCCTACTGGCCATCTGTATGTCTTCTTTGGAGAAATGTCTATTAAGTTGGCAGATATCAGTTTATTTCATCCTTATATTAATCCTGTGGGATGTTCTTTATTCCCATTCCAGTTGAGGAAACAGGTTTAGAGGTGACTTGTCCTACAGCGCACAGCCATCTTCGTTTTGTACCAAGTTTTGGGACATGAGCTCTGAGAGTTAGGCAAGACATTGCATCCCAAGGACCTCATCATCAAGCAGGGAAACACATACACAACAAAAATTTTTAAAAACCCTACAGTCTCTGTATGCTTTCATGATACTCTCAGCATCCAAGAGAGTTAACCAAGTAAAGGTTTCTTTTAAAATATCCATATAGAGAATTCCGTAACAATCCAGTGGTTAGGACTCTCTGCTTTGACTGCTGAGGTTGAGGGTTCAGTCACTGGTGAGGTAACTAAGATTCTGCAAGCCATGTTGTGTGGCCCCTCCAAAAAAAAGGAGAAAGAAAGAAATATCTGTATACCCTCCTCTCAAAAAGAGGCATGATAAAGAGATTAAACATGTAATCTTTTTGTCTATAGTTCATAATCATGGAACAATGTGTGAATAGTGTTTTTAAATCCTGATATTTTAAACACCCACAGTCAGTCATTCAATAAACACTATGTGTTTACTGCATTAGGTACTGGGTAGAAACTTTGGAAAAAAAAAAAAGAATAATATTTGGTCACAAGTCACTTAAAAGACTCTTTGTATGAATCATTAGAAAACAATAAAAGAGAGGGTATCAAGACCTAAGTGATATGATGCAATAGTGGTTGAATAAAGGGTGAGATCAGTGATGGTCATTCAACTCAGCAGTGTTTTTCACTGGTGAATAAGTCTATATAATCAGTACATTGAAGTTTGTTGCTCTGGGCCTGGGGCAAAGTGGCGTGAGGCAAAGCTTATATTGGGTGGGTGTGTGAAGGGGGCAGTGTGAGGGAGAAAGGGAGAGAGAATGTGCATTTATTTGTATGTACAAATCTACATATGTATAATTCCAGTTTGGAGTTATGCACATGTATAATCTCAACAACAGTTACTAATTGTTCATTGAATAGACCTATGTAGTTATACTTTCTTCAACATACAATCATGTCTCTTCTTCAACACTGGATGTTTATTATCAGTTCTCTGAATATCTACCAACTTAATAGGCAAAATACTATTTTAGTTTGTCTAATTTTAAATATTTATATATTTGAGTGTTTTTTCATATTTTATCTTTAACAGCTTGTGCCTATTATCTTTCATTAGATTGTTTCCTTATTTGTAACGATTCTTTCTTCTTGCCAAAGAATTATTTTTTCTTTATATGGACGAGAGCCCTTTGTTGTATAAGTTGCATATATTTCTTCCTGTTTGTACTTTTTTTTACCAATAATTTGTGTGTGTGTGTCGTAAAGAAGAGTTGCATTTTTATGTACACTAATGTATAAATTTTATTCTCTGACTTTTGAGCTTTGTTTCCTACTCAAAATTCCTTGCTGCAAAACCATTAAAATACCCGTGTTTTCAACTAGTTGTTTTATGGTTTTTATTTTCTACACACTTTCTAAAGAAATCTAAATTTTATGTAATGTAAAGAGTGAGGAACAGTCCTAACTTCATTCTTTTTCTTTTAATGGCCAGCAAAGTACTCTAGACCCAATCATTCCACATAACCCACTGACTTCAAATGCAACCTACCATTGTGTATTAAACTCCAAATTTTATTTGAGTGATTTGTTTTTGAACCAGTTTTCAGACTTCCTGGCATCTTCCCCAGTTTAATCTATACTCCTAGTTATAAGAGTATTCATATAACTCCTAGCTATATAAATTACTAGTAATAAAGGACCACACTTGCTTCCTGTGGACACTGCCTCCAGTAGACTTTACAGAAAAGTGGAGAGACATAAACATTATTAAAGAATCCTTGCATCAGGATATAATATAAGGTTTGCAATTTTTTTTAGGTTTGCAATTTTTAATGATATATTCTCCAAGAATGTGAGACCTATAAAGTTATGGAGCAATACCTAGAGAAGAATAGATTCTCAGTAAATTGAGTGCATGAATCGGTAATTTGGTATTGTCATATTATCTTCTTTTCACTTTTTGAAAGATTACCATAGTTCATCTAAGTAAAGAAGCAATAGATCTAAATAGATATGGTTCAGCAGTTTTGAATTTGGTACGATGTGTCAAAAGCCATAAAACTTTTCAGTCTTTAACCCAGTAAAACTCACTTCTAAGAATCTCTTCAAAGGAAAAAAAATCAAAAAAGGAAGGGGAACGTTATATGTATAAAAGTCTCATTATAACACTGTTTATATTAGGAAAATCTTGATAGCAAGGAACCAAAATGGAAAATAAGATAAATTGTTGAAAATAATAATTAAAAGCATAAATCGGGGTACAGTGTACCAAATCAGCAATTCAAAGAAATAGAGGAAAACAATAGAATGGGAAAGCCTAGAGATCTCCAAGAAAATTAGAGATACCAAGGGAAGATTTCATGAAAACATTCTCACAATAAAGAACAGAAACAGTATGGACCTAACAGAAGCAGAAGATATTAAGAAGAGGTGGCAACAATACACAGAACTATACAAAAAAGATCTTAATGACTCGGATAATCATGTTGGTGTCATCACTTACCTAGAGCCAGACATCCTGGAGTGCCAAGTCAAGTTGGCCTTAGGAAGCATCAAAATGAACAAAGATGGTGGTGATGATGAAATTCCAGCGGAGCTATATTAAATCCTAAAAGATGATGCCGTTAAAGTGCTGCACTCAATATGCCAGCAAATTTGGGAAACTTTGCAGTGGCCACAGGACTGGAAAAGGTCAGTTTCCATTCCAATCCCAAAAAAAGGCAATGCCAAAGAAT
This sequence comes from Ovis aries, assembly GCF_016772045.2. Taxonomy (NCBI): domain Eukaryota; kingdom Metazoa; phylum Chordata; class Mammalia; order Artiodactyla; family Bovidae; genus Ovis; species Ovis aries. Next base: position 15,347,546 of record NC_056078.1, on the reverse strand, counting down.
GTTCAAACTACCACATAATTGCACTCATTTCACACACTAGCAAAGTAATGCACAAAATTCTCCGAGTTAGCCTTCAACAGTATATGAACCAAGAATTCCCAGGTGATCAAGCTGGATTTAGAAAAGGCAGACGAACCAGAGATCAAATTGCCAACATCTGTTGATTCATCAAAAAAGCAAGAGAATTCCAGAAAAACATCCCCTTCTGCTTTATTGATGTTGCTAAAACCTTTGACTGTGAGGATCACAACAAACTGTGGATGATTCTTAAAGACATAGGCATGCCAGAGCACCTTACCTATCTCCTGAAAACCTGTATGCAGGTCAAGAAGAAACATTTAGAACCAGACATGGAACAACAGACTGGTTTCAAATTGGGAAAGGAGTACGTCAAGGCTGTATATTGTCACTCTGCTTATTTAATTTGTATACTGAATACATAATGCAAAATACCAGACTGGATGAAAACAAGCTGGAATCAAGATTGCTGGGGGAAATATCAATAACCTCAGATAGGCATATGACACCACCTCTGTGGCAGAAAGTGAAGAAGAACTAAAGAGCCTCTTGATGAAGGTGAAAGAGGAGAATAAAAGAGCTGTCTTAAAACTCAACATTCAAAAAACAAAGATCATTGCATCTGGTCCCATCACTTCATGGCAAATTGATGGGGAAACAATGATAGCCTTTATTTTCTTGGGCTCCAAAATCACTGCAGATGGTGACTGAAGCCATGAAAATAAAAGATGCTTGCTCCTAGGAAGAAAAGCTATGACCAAACTAGATAGTATATTAAAAAGCAGAGACACTGCTCTGCTGACAAACCATCTTGACAAAACCATTGTGAAAGCTGTTTTTTTCCGTAGTCATATATGGATGTGAGAGTCAAACTGTAAGAAATCCGAATACTAAACAATTGATGCTTTTGAACTGTAGTATTGGAAAAGACTGTTGAGAGTCCCTTGGACTGCAAGGAGATCCAACCAGTCCATCCTAAAGGAAATCAATCCTGAATATTCACTGGAAGGACTAATGCCGAAGCTGTAACTCCAATACTTTGGCCACGTCATGTGAAGAACTTACTCATTGGAAAAGACCCTGATGCTGGGAAAGATTGAAGACAGGAGGAGAAGGGAATGACAGAAGATGAGATGGGTGGATGGCATCACTGACCCTATGGACATGAGTTTGAGCAAGCTCTGGGAGTTGGTGATGGACAGGGAAGCCTGGCATGCTGCATTCCATGGGGTCACAAAGAGTCAGACATGACTGAGCGACTGAATTTACTGACTAAGCAGAGAAGCCCCTAGTAAAATATTAATCTTGGTCAAATATTGTAGCTATATATTTATGATCTAAAACTTGAGAAATGTTCCGTGACAACTCAGAAGGGTAGGATAGGGTAGAAGTTTGGAGGGAGGCTCAAGAGAGAGAAGACATATGTATATGGCTGACCCATGTTGATGTAGGGCAGAAATCAACACAATATTGTAATTATCCTTCAAGTAAAAATGAATTAAGGGAAAAAACTGAAGAGAGATTTTAAGTTCTGTATTTTGTACCAATAGCAAATGTAAAAGATATAAGCTAGTTTGGGGATTGGGTGGGTTGATGACGTTTTTAAGAGGAGCATTCTTTGTAATGGACTGTATCCCTGTGAGTACCATGGGGATGCAGACCACTTTGATCCGCCTCCTGTGTGTCTTTGTAGTACTCGTCAAACTGTACCTGCTGAGCTGTTATCTCTGTTCCTCACATCTTTCATCAGATCTCGATTCTCACAGAGCATCTTTGGCAGAACAAGCTGGCTCAATAGCTATATTCCAGTTTTATTCTTCAGTTTTCTGCTCCCACCAGAGAACCTTTCTGGATGACGTTTGTCCTGGCTTCCAAGGGGAATAATGAAGCTGTGGACGTGGTCTCAGACACCTGAAATCAGTTCGCAGATTGCGGTCAATGCTCTCTGTGCATCTGTACAAACAGGCACCTGTTGGATTTGGGGTGTTGACAGCAGATAATTTAAGTGGAAAATGCAGTGAAGGACAGGCAGTGTCTGCTCTCATGGAGCTAGTTTATAAGTAAGTGGTTATTAGGCTGTGCCTCTGCTTCTGCCCCGTCACATGTTTAACCAGGAGCAATCACTCCCAACATATGGGCTCAGGTCCACGGATTATCAGGACAGTATTTGCCCTAGAACAGTGATTATCAGTGTGGTCCTGAAACAGCAGCAGCAGCATCAACTGGGGACTTGTTAGAAACGCAGATTCTCAGGCTGCTCATCAGACACACTGAGTCAGGAACTCTGGGATGGGCTCAGCAGAGTGTTTCAACAAGCCCTCCAGCTAATCATGATGGGACACTCAAGTTAACAGCTGTGACTGTTAAAAGAGCAGAAACTTAATCCCCAAGTACATTCTACCATCATCTTCTTTTTTACTTACGTCTGTAAAATTCATAAAATCTCACAACTTCAGAGGAAGGTACCCCCCCATATCTGCTTCCACTCTGAATCCTCAAGAGAACCATTTTTCATTGTTTCTATTTTTAGATGTATTAACAGTGCTTCCCCTTCTCTAAAATATATTCTTCTTTATGTAGCATCCGTAGAAAGTATTTATTGCTATCTTCTTTGAGAAATAAAGATTTAGGTTACTTATTTGCCCTTCCCTTTTCCTTGCTTCCTCTGAATTTTTTAACAGTTCAGTTCAGTCGCTCAGTCATGTCTGACTCTTTGTGACCCCATGGACTGCAGCACGCCAGGCCTCCCTGTCCATCACCAACTCCCGGAGCTTGTGCAAACTCATGTCCATCGAGCTGATGATGCCATCCAACTATCTCATCCTCTGTCGTCCCCTTCTCCTCCTGCCTTCAATCTTTCCCAGCATCAGGGTCTTTTCAAATGAGTCAGCTCTTCGCATCAGGTGGCCAAAATATTGGAGTTTATTGGTATATAGCATTTCTCAAGTGGGACCCCTGTCTGATGGGCATCTCTAGGAATTAGTCTGATGTACAACTCAGTGTGGAAAGTAATGCCCTCTGATATTTGTCAGTCCTCTCTGATAAGAAGGCTTCTTTTCTGCCTAAATTCTGCATCCTGCCTTTTGTGTCAGTGCTCAGACTTAGTGAACTATTGTTCACTGAGATCCTAGCTCTAACTTGTTGGGTCCAAGAAAGCACTTTTCCCCTCAGCTACCATAATAACTTCTAAGAGCCACATGTATATGATCTGTGATATAGTCAAGTACTGCCAGCACCATATGGCACTTGTCCAAATGCTTTTCCACTGATTTTCTTGTACCAGATCACATGACTATGATTTGCATGCTTCCTAACTGCTTCCCAGTGATGCTAGTGACAAAGAACCCAACTGCCAACACAGGGGACATGAGACACAGGTTTGATCCCTAGGTTGGGAATATCCCCTGTAGGCGAGCATGGCAACCCACTCCAGTATTCTTGGCCTGGAAAATTCCGTGGAGAGAGGAGCCTTGTGGGCTACAGTCCATGGGGTTGCAAAGAGTCGGGCACGACTGAGCACACTTGCATGTAATGATCTAAATTATTGGATTCTCTTGTTTTCTTTCAACTTCAAGAGAGAGTGACCTTAACCAGCTTCTCGGAAGATAATTTCTTTCTGAAAAGCAGGGCCATTTAGTAATTGATGACTCATTTAATAATGAGAAAACCCCTGAAGTACATTTTCAGTTCTTAAGATTTCAGTATCTGAATTCTTATCTACTTAAATAAAGAGTTCCTTTATTTTGGAAAACCCTGTTTTGGAATATGACCAAGTAGGAGAACATTTCATTTCAGTCTGATTCATGCTTTACTCATGCTTTATTCAAGAATAAATTAGACCATTCTTGAGGACATAGGCCTTGTCATATGGGAACATATTGCAGAATCTAGGCGAGCACAATAAGTGGACACAGAGTAGATTTTAATAAAAATATTTATTAGTCAGTTTTGCCTGAATGAAAGCTACCTTCCTTTGCTCCTACAGATTTAGGGATTTTGTTTGTTTGTTTGTTCCCCTTCCTCATGAATGTATGATTTGTCAGAAGGAAACAGGTTTATATTTATCTTTTTGGGAAGTACCCCCAACTGAGCCTCCCTTGAGACACTTGGTTTTGTCAACCTGACCATTGTATCCCAGAATCCGACATTTTCAAAAGAAACCCAGGCCTCACTTGGATTAACCCAATCATGGGATACTTAAGACCAATCTAGATATTTTTAACCTAAAATTAGCACTTCCGGTTTCCTTTGACTAAATCGAGTATTCTGCATAACCATTCATTCAAAAGCCAATCAGTGCCTCCTCTGTTTAAAGCACCATATTCCAAGCACAGAGCAAAACGCAAAGATGACCAAGACATTATCCTAACCCTCAAATGCCCACTCTTTAATAGGGAACATTGGACATACAATTAAGTACCTAAAATGCAAGCCAGAGGCATGTATACAATCATACCACAAGCAGTATTTTTGGAGATGGGGCGTTCTCTGAATACACATAATAATCACGCATAGGTTATTTTCATGGAATCTCTGATGTTATCCAATCTTATCAACTAATGATGCATCCTAACTAGTAGATGCTGGGGGAAATATAAAGAAACATAAAACCTGGTTTGTGCCCTTGAAACACTTGTTCAGGAGACAAGCTGTGAGTGTAAAAATGTAGGCAGTGATGGAAGAGGTAACCAATGTGAATCAGGAGACATATGAGCTGTCATAAAGCAGATCCTGATTTATCACAGATACATAGATTTGCATTTCAAAAACCCTGGTTCCTGGCTTCCATTGGTCTTTTATACTTTCTCAAGAAATCAGGATGTCCCAGGTTGCTTAATAATAAAAGTGATAACTGTGCAGAACTGAGCAGCCCATGTCAAGGTTGGAGAAAAGGAAAGGTCAGAACTCTTAGGAGCCAAGTTACTGACTAAGTAAGTAGTTAGCTTTTGAGGGGTTTTGAGCAGAAGCAGGAAAAGACTAAGAGGCAGACAGAAGAGACTAATGATTTCGAGTTTTTGTTCTAAATATTTTTAGGTTTGAGTCCCAGGTCTCCTGCTTTGCTCGTTTTAAAATGTACAGCGTCACTGAGAGGATAAATAACATGGTACAAGAAGTGCACAGAACAGGGTTTTCAGAGGCTAGCTGCTGTCAGTGCTGGCTGTTGAGTGCTGCTTCCATTTTTATTATGCTGCAGTCTCCTTCCCGCAGAGACGGCGATGGCGCCCCACTGCAGTACCCTTGCCTGGAAAATCCCATGGACGGAGGAGCCTGGGGGGTTGCAGTCCATGGGGTCGCTAAAGGTCGGACAGGACTGAGCGACTTCACTTTCACTTTTCACCTTCATGCATTGAAGAAGGACATGGCAACCCACTCCAGTGTTCTTGCCTGGAGAATCCCAGGGATGGGGGAGCCTGGTGGGCTGCCGTCTCTGGGGTCGCACGGAGTCAGACACGACTGAAGCGACTTAGCAGCAGCAGCAGTCTCCTTCCCGATCTGTAAAAAGGATAATCATGTCATTGAGAGTGAAGTAAGTCAGAAAGAGAAAAACAACTTTCCTGTATTAATGAATACATATGTAGAAAAATAGTACAGATGAACCTATTAGCAAAGCAGAAATAGACACACAGACATAGAGAACAAATGTATGGACACCAAGGAGGGTGGGGGAGGAACGCACTGGGAGCTTGGGACTGATATATGTACACTATAATGTATGAAATAGACAACTAATGAGAACCCACTGTATAGCGCAGGGGACTCTACTTAAAGCTGGTGGTGACCTAACTGAGAAGGAAATGAAAAACAGAGGGGATATATATGTACATATAGCTGGTTCATTTTATTGTTTAGCAGAAAATAATGCAAGGTTGTAAAGCAACAGTACTCCAATAAAATTTTTTTTAACTACAACTCTACATAGAATTTTTTTGGTAAGAATTAGAAGAGATAAGCGCATAGGATGCTTTGTCAGGACTGCAGCTTACTGTCATCTGATGTATGCTTTGCACATCTTCAGAGGAAATCAGTCCCTTCATTGTCATCATCAATATGTGTGGTGATGAGTACATTTTCTTTCGGGAGGAGCAGATCTTTACAATATTTGCATGAAGTGATCATATTTGTTAGTGCTGAGTGCATAGTCAACTCCAGCTAGTACTGATGCTGCTACTACTGTGACCACCTCTAGAACCCTTGAGTTTCCCCTCTGCTTCTGTTCATGTTCCTTGCTTCCAAAAGCCTCAGCTCTGCCCTAGAAGGAGAAAGTTGTCTGGACAAGTCAGAAGAGCTACTCTGGTTTTATTAGTTTGTTTAGTATTTGCAAACCTGTAGGGTAAATATTGTATTTTGCATTTTATAACAGAAGAAAATCTCTTTCCTGCTGAAAGGCCCATGTGGCCCTTAGTGATAGAAAGATAAAGCTGGAATATAAACCCAAGTCCGTCTACTTTTCCCCCCATTAATGCATGCTGTTAGTATCCAGATGAAATGCCCATCCTAGGGAAAATTGACTCAAAGATTTTGTGAGAGGATTATGGTCAAATAACTATGTAAATGTGAAATGGCAACATGTTTATTATCCAAGTGTGGCTGCCCAGGAATTCCCATTAACACAGGCAGGTAGAGGTCATAAGCTAGAGCGTTTCTTTTCCTGAGAGAGAAGTCGTGGGATGTGAAGACAGCTCACTGATGTTTTATCTCTTTGCTAATGTTTTCTTGTTATTCCGCAGCCCAGAAATATTCTTGGCCTGTGAGTAGATTACATTTTCATAGCAATGCGGAGGATTTAACTCCCACAGATGTTAATGGAAGCCATATAGCTATGCAGCACTTTCAAAATGTACCACTTAATGTCTGAGCCTTTTAATCATGCTAGAAGATTTTTTTTTCTAGCAAATAAACACAAATCTATTTTTGTCCTAACAAAGAAAAGAAACAAGTGCACATTCTGTCGCACTCTGCTCTTGGAGTATATTCTGATTCTTTCTTTGGAAATTCACCAAACATCTGTGAAGCTTTCCCCTAGATTTGATGGCTTCCAGACTTAAACATGACTCCCATTTATTTGGAGACAAACAACCAAACAAAATCTTCAAATTTTTCTACATTAAACCTATGGGGAAATTTTTTTCTAGGAAATGGTAGAGAATAAGCCTCTTTCATGGATTTATTTAGAAAAGCAACATGAAGAGCTTAACCAAAGGATAGAGATCATTCAGCCTGTAACTCACCCTGGTAGACAATGAAAATCAGAGTGGCAGTAGACCCCATATGGGCAGAAAACACACCATGGTATTCCCATTGCTTGGCGTGTGATGATGTATTACAGATGTGCCTAGATACCATTGGCATTACACAACAATACAAAAAGATGTTCAGTTTGAAACATGAGTTTGCTTATTGCCTCTTTTTATAGGCAGTTCTCCAAAGTGTGGTCCCTGGACTAGCAGCAGCAGCAGCATTTGGGAACTTGTCAGAAATGCATGTTCTTAAGCCCTAATCTAAATTTACTGAACCCAAAACCTCTGAGACAGGGTCCCACATATCTGTGTTTTAAGCAAACCCTCTGGGTGATTCTGGTGCATGGGGACATTTGAGAACCACTGGTCTAAATACTGGCTTAAGCGTTGAATTAACCTGAGTTCTGTTTGAGCGCCTCCTGGGTGGGTGGAGGCTTATTCTCGCGTATCTCTGTTCCTCACACTGGTTAACCATACTGGATTGTACTTTGTCACTCAGGGCTCTGTTTCATGCTCTAGCGAACCTCAGTGTGTGCAGAAATAAAACCTAAGACTTGAAGAAGTCAGGAGTTGAGAGAGAAGCAGGAACCAGGTACATAGTTGAAAGAAGTCAGGCATCAACCTTCTTGCTAATAGTTCATGGCAGCAGTTTGAGCATTTTTGAACTATGGGACTGAGGTTACAGAATGGAGCAAGGTAAAATATCCTTGTTGTTCAGTCGCTAAGTTGTGTCCAGCTCTTTGTGACCCAATGGACTACAGCATGCCAGGCCTCCCTGTCCCTCACCTTTCCCCAGAGTTCACCCAAACTCATGTCCATTGAATTGGAAATATCATGTCATATGGAAAGTCAAATATAAAAGCAGATGGTAAGTTAAATTTAGGCCTACTTTATTGACAGGTATGTGCAATCTGCTTTTAGCTACCACACCACTCCAGGTATTTCTGTTGTGGCCCTAACCATGATGCATGGAAATTACTAGTTTACCTTCCCTAACTCTCTGAAGGCAGGGAACACCATGCTTTATTCCTTTTTGGTATCCTTTAGTATGTGTCTCTGGAGAAGGCAATGGCACCCACTTCAGTACTCTTGCCTGGCAAATTCCATGGACGGAGGAGCCTGGTGGGCTGCAGTCCATGGGGTCGCTAGGAGTCAGACATGACTGAGCGACTTCCCTTTCACTTTTCACTTTCATGCATTGGAGAAGGACATGGAAACCCACTCCAGTGTTCTTGCCTGGAGAATCCTAGGGATGGGGGAGCTTGATGGGCTGCCGTCTGTAGGGTCACACAGAGTCGGACACGACTGAAGCGACTTAGCAGCAACAGCAGCAGTATGTGTCCCATACATATTAGGTGCTCAGTGGATATCTGTTCAATTGAAGCAAGCACTTCTGGTTTGGGGAGAGCCGCTCGCTTGCCAAATATGATGTCACTAACCATGCAAGGGAAGCAGACAAAGAGTACAAACAAGGGAAAAGCTTAAGAGATTGTAGGGTTCAAGGGGAAGCATGGAGCTGAATAAGGAGACTATTCCAGTGGGAGTCTGATAAGAGAAAATCTGTGATTGGAAGTGGGAGTCTGCGATTGCAAAAGGGAAGGAGATGGTGGGAAAACGTGATGTTTGGAGAAAAACAGAAAGGATTGGATATGAAGAGGGGAACTCGAATTGTGGTGTTGGACAAGAATAGGGCATTCAGACAACAAAATGAAGCAAGGTGGGGGCGGCAGAGAAAAGACAGGATGGAAGATATGCAGATACCATGAGCAGTAGGAGAGATCAAAGGCATGGGGGAGGGGGTAGGAATGAGAATTTTATTTGATCAGCTAGACTTAAGGACTTGGAAGTTCATTGTTGCTTTATGGATTTATCGTCAAAAGAAAGCCCAACTCACACAATTAAGCTGCCTGTGCCCCCACAAATGCCTGGCCATCTTCCCTGAAAGCCCCCGCTAGATATTTTGGTCCTTGGCAACACAAATTTTTCCTCTGCAACTGGTTTTAGAGGCTTTCTCTGGACGACAAGCCACTGAGGAGCAACCCCTTTCTTCAGTCTTGTTCTTCTGTCCCTGAAAAGCAAGAGGGAGGGCCAGGGGACTCCTGGGTCAGCACTTCCCTCAGGAGCCATCACGCATCTACCTGCCTCTGATGAGACTGCAGATGGATGCCAAAGTGGGCCAAGGAAGGATTCAGGATTGGGTACTTCTCTCACTGAATACATGTCTTTTGCTGTAGGAATGCTCTCAGCCAATTCCAGGGCTTCAGTAGATCATGCACTGTGGGGTCAAAAGTATCAGCTTGGTATCAGTAGATATTAAGCTGCTGCTAAGTTGCCTCAGTCGTGCCTGACTCTGTGCGACCCCATAGACGGCAGCCCGCTAGGCTTCTCTGTCCCTGGGATTCTCTAGGCAAGAATACTGGAGTGGGTTGCCATTTCCTTCTCCAATGCATGAAAGTGAAAAGTGAAAGTGAAGTCATTCAGTCATGCCCAACTCTTAGCGACCCAATGGACTGCAGCCTACCAGGCTTCTCCGTCCATGGGATTTTCCAGGCAAGAGTGCTGGAGTGAGTTGCCATTGCCTTCCCTGGATATTAAGCTACTCATTTACAATTGTGTTCCCAGGTGGCGCTAGTGGTAAAGAACCCGCCTGCCAGTGCAGGAGATATAAGAGACATGGGTTTGATCCCTAAGTCAGGAAGATCCTCTGGAGAAGGGAGTGGCAACCCATTCCAGTATTCTTGCCTGGAGAATTCCATGGACAGAGGAGCCTGGCAGGCTACATACAGTCCATGGGGTCACAAAGAGCTGGACACAGCTGAAGCAACTTAACCTGCAAGCACAACACATGTTCTATTTTGTTTTTGATAATTTGCTGTTAGTTTTTTCCTTCAAATGCTTGTTAGTTTTAGAAAATGTTAGTAAGCCAAAAAAAAAAAAAAATTAGGATTCCTCTAGATTCTACCAAATCAGAAATATCTGTCATTATCTTGGCATGGTGTTTTCTGGTAGGTAGATGTGTTTGCATCCTAGCAACAGTAAGCACATTGCTTTAGGAAAATGTATTGGTGGGAAAGTATGTTGGTGTATTGGTCCCATAGTTCGTATGTTCCACTGTGAGCTATCAATACTGTAATTTATTGAATGGAGGGATATAGTATAGGAAAGTGAGAGCCCAGGTTGTCATGTATTCCCTCTCACTCTTGCATTTTAAACTTTTCTCCTTCTCAAATTCTTTCATGTACCTCTGCAAATATGCTCAGATCTCTTCCAATCTAAATTAAGCCTGAGTTACCACCTAGAAGTAGCTGTGCAACTTTGGTCAAGCGTCTCAACCTCTCTGTGCTTTGTTTGCCTCATCTATAAAGTAAGGATAATAACAGGACCTACCACATAGACTTTATGTAAGGATTAAATGACTTAAAAGTCACACATTATTTAGAATACTACTGAAGAAATAATGATCATGATTATGTAGATGGTGATTCTCCCATACCTGCTGGTTCCATGTCAGGCTAGGTTTTGAGTCAAGACTGTTGGGTTCATTAAAATTCTGATCACTCCATATTTGCTCAAAATTCTAAGTTCCAAGAACTGCTTCATTGCCTGCATTTATATAGCCCTGACTCTTCACCCTTACTTGCTGTTCTACAGCTATTTGTGAAGGCTAGAATTTAGATGCAACAACTTTCTTTATTCTTTCTGCTAAAGAGCAGGAATGGATCAGGTCTGACTTTTCTCATTTGCAGGCCACAGAGTTTCACAGATTAATTACCTGAAAGAGAACAGCATTAATGCTAAGTGCTACCAAAAAAAATTTCGCTCCTCTATGCAGGAATCATTTGCTCTAATACATACATATAATATAGATATATGTATTATGTACATATCTATATATAATGCATGTATGTTTTGTGTGTACATATATATATATATATGCCTCTGAGAAAATATCATTCCTCAAGAAAACAAAAGCTTTTTTTTTTTTTAAGGTGCCTAGAAATGGAAGTAAAGAAGAAAAGTTTGTCTTTAAGACTCTTATTTGTAGCCCTTACTTCCCCCAATTCCCACAACCTTATGCTTGTTCCTGGCTTCCCAGGGACTCTATGGCCGATTTGGGAAACATCTTGCACACTGGAATGCACTGCTTTTCTTTTACAGCCGTCAGATAGACACACAGTTATACACATGCAACATGAAATGCTTTCCTAAAGTCCCATTTTCTCAAAGTGGCATAAGTTTTCATAACGGATCAGCCCCCAGGACCTTATCTTTAATAAAAATCCAAGTACCTCCTGGAAAGTGACATTAAAAGTGGGAATTTTAACCTCTGAGTATCTGATGAGGGCAATAAACCTCACCTTCCACCCCAGATCTCATGAATACTTCATAGTCACACACTCTAGGGGGTTCGTGAATTTCCTGACATTGGCTCATAGAATCCAAGTTAATAAATAAAACCCCAAGCTTAGATGATGATTTCTATACCCATAAAATCCTAACAAGGGAAATAGTTTTCAGTACTTTCACATTTAAAAAATCATAAAGATTATTTAATGTGGTCAAACAAAACAGCCCTGTTCATTGTGTTTAGTTTTGGTAAAAATCTTTCTTAGGTAGCAAAGTACAAGATAATTGGTACCCAATATACCAGGACTGCAAACATTGTGTATAAGCTGTGACTTCTAACAGAAATTTACCTAATTGCTGTCACTTGGGTATTTTTTTAACCTTTTGTAAAAGTTTAGTATTAATCTCTTCTCTTGAAATTCTAGTAAGCACATAGCTAGGAAATGAAACAAAATATAGCTAAAATGTATAATCCACGTAATTAGTAGGTTATTGATAGAAATAAAAGAATATATAATTAGAAATTAAGTAGTATCCAAGATTCAGAATAACAGAATATATGTATCTTGTTTCATCTTTTATGTAGAAAAGAAAATGAATATTGCTTTAAATATACTATGGAGATTTGGGGACTGCCAGTGTATATCCACGTGACCCATTTTAGACTTCTTTATCAGAATTAAAAGATTAAGAGCCTTTATAAAATCTGCAGTTAAATAGGCACACTTGAAACAGACCTTGCCAAATAAGTCTAAAATCTGCTCAAGTTGTAACACTGGAACAGCACGGTTTATTCTTATTTCTCTTTATCCTTTCAGTGGATCCATTCTCTTTGTGTTGTAATCACTTTTCACAGCTCAGTGATTTCTCTGATACTGTCTTAAAGCATTGTTATTCAAAGGGTCAAAATAAAACAGCATCCCAGAAACCCCAGAGGCAGCGCACAGCCGACAGCCTCAAACTCATGGTTGCAGAAGGCAATTATCAAAACAGAACGATGCTTTAATTTAATACAGTTTAGAGTTCGGAATAGGGTGCTTTTATTTATATATTTGGTTTTTGCCTCTTCTGAGTGTCTGCCTGTGCTCCTTTTTGTTTTTCCTTTCAGCAGCTCTTGCCAAGCAAATGTGGCAACACTGACAGTTGCCACTTTGAGCAGCCTTGCCATTCCTTCTGTTCCCCCTCCATGTGTCCCTCTCGCTGGGCCAACAGTGAGGTGACTACAACGAGGTGCAACTTGCAGAAATTAGTAAATATCATTCTAACATCAAAAAATAATACACACTTATATGTATTAGAGAGATGCTTACGTCAGAGCCCTGGAACCAGCATCTGCCGACACAGCCTTGCAAAATTCATACTTGCATTTGGTGAATTTGTACTTGATTTAAGATTGCCTTCTAAAGGACAAGCACTGGGCATCATTTACTCTCCACATTGTATTAAAATATTTTGCATATAATTAAGCTGCATATGTCTTCAGCAGGAAATCTCTAGTCATTCTGGATAAAGCCCTGAGTTGCTTCATTATACTTTCTCAATTTAGGAACAGAACATTAAGGAAACATGCCCATTTGCATGCACTTAAAATGGCAGAGATAGAGTGTCTTAATTAGTTTTAATCCTGAGGAGAATGGTAACTAGATGATGTGCATTTATGCTGAGCTTAGCACAATAGAAAATGGGTTTAGACTGCAACAAAAGAATTTATGTTACCCCATGGATCAATTTGCTGGTCCTGTGAGTTGTTCAAATGAGTTATTAAGAGACTAGATCTGCATCAATTTTTAAAAAGATTTACTTATTTATTTTTTAAAAGATTTCTTTATTTTTAACTGCGCTGGGTCATCATTGCTGCCCGTGGGATTCCTCTTAAGTGCTGTTAGTGGGGCTACTCTTGGTTGAGGTGCACGGGCTTCTCATTGCTGTGGCTTCTCTTCTTGGGGAGCACAGGCTCTACACCTGGACTTCAGCAGCTGCGGCGCAAGGACTCAGAAGTCGTGCTTTGAGGGCTCTTGAGCGCTGGCTAAGTTGCCGTGGCACAGGGGCTTAGTTGTTCCAAGGCATTTGGGATCTTCCAAGACCAGGGATTGAACTTGTGTCCCCTGCATTGGCAGGCTGATTCTTAACCACTGGACTACCAGGGAAGCCCCAGATCTGTAGTTTATTTAAATAATTTTTTAAAAAGGTAGTGACCCTATTGGGAGAGACTAGCCAATTTCTTTCTTTTTTTTAATTTACTCTCTTTTAAATAGTTTCTCTGCAGAAACGAGCTGCATTTAATATTCATATCTAGAGGCAGTTAGGTCACTTCTGTTTTAATTGTTTGCTACTTGTGATAAAACAGTATTTTAATTTAGATTGTGAACTATTATTTTTTTTATTTTCTGGAAGAATAAATTTGGTGTGTTTATTAGCTTATGCTAACTCAAGGACTGGTTAATGTGTTTATCAAAAAGAATGACCTGTGTGGGTCCATAGTGGAAGAAAAATGAGTAGAAAACAGATTCTGAATCGCCAGCAAGATGGAACACACAGGCCATCTTTTTTTTTAATTACCATTCTGGCTCAACAGCATGGTAATTTCAGGATTTCCCTCTACTTTGATGTCATCTTAACTTTTACAAAATATGTAGAAATAATCATTCTCATTTTTGCAAATATTGATTTAATGCCTGTAAAGTATTCCATCACAAAAATATAATCTTCTCATTAACCAGTACTCTGTTATTAGACATCGTTTCCAATTGTTTCTTATTATAAATACCAATATTGAAATGAACATTTACTGGTAAATCCTTGTCTACATGTAATATTATATCTTTTGGAAATAACATTTTTAACTCCATCTTTGTCCCAAGATCTAAAATTGACACCCACCTTAAGATTAATTTCAAACCTACGTAAGTCTATAGAAAAGATATGTCATGTTAAAAATGTTGTTACTGAAAGCGGGGCCCAGCTGCTTGCTGTCCAAAAGCCAAGACTGGAGGGCAAGATTGGTGGAAATTCTATTTTATTTCTGGGGCCAGAAATCGGGGGGAGGGCAGACTCGTGTCCAAAGGCCAGCTTCTCCCTGACAATCAGTGGGAAAGAGCTTTTAAATAGGGAATTTCAGGGGTGTATGGGGAGAGGTCTACATGCAGAAACAGCACATCCAACTCTGAGAGTCATGTTGAAATTAGTCATATGGTGGTCTGATTGGAATTATCTTGATGGTTTTGAGTATAGTTAATCTTCAGTTCCCGGGTTAGTTTGTTCCCACATCCTTGAGGCCTGTTCTTGGAATTGTGGCAGCACCCCACTCCAGTATTCTTGCCTGGAAAATCCCATGGACAGAGAGCGTGGTAGGCTCCAGTCCGTGGGGTCTCAAAGAGTAGGATCCGACTGAGCGACTTCACTTAGCTTATGTCATGGCTACAGTCTGGTCATCGTTTAGTTAACTTCTTCCACCTGGTGGAATTTCAGTCTCTGCAAGACAGCTCACAACATATGGCATAGAATCTTATCTATAGCCCTTGAAGAGAAACTAAAGCACCGTGACTTTGTTTAATGACTAAACTGTTATTATTTTGTCCTGTTTGGGTGCTTGTCTTTGTTGGATACTCTCTTATTTCTTGATTTAACTTATTTGGCTACAGTTTTTCCATAGACAGAAGACAGACTGCTCCATTGCAATGTCATTGAGACTTTTATTTCTTGTTGTATTGGCTTACATGGTTTTATCAGTTGCTCTCTCTCATAAGTATCACCATCTACATAGACTTCAGTTTCTTATCTTAGAGACATCTACTTTGAATGAATCAAAGCTAAATTTGAATAGACAAAGCAGTGTTGAAGATGATTGCATACCTTTTAGAAAGGATTCCTTTTAAAGCAGAGATTCACTAAAAAGAGTTCATTTTATCAGTACCAATCCAAATGTGTTGAAAATATAACTGAATTCACTAGATTTTAGGGCAGACACAACTTTCTGAAAATAAACCATTTGGACTCTAAAACAGTGAGGACTTAAAACTCTAATTCCTTAAGAGCTGGTCGTGGAGAACTGGTAGTTTAAATCCAATTAATTGATTCTGATGATCAGCCAGGTTGGAGAGCTATAGAACTGAGGGTGTCTTGTAGCTTTCATCCTGTGATGCCTTTGAGATTTAGAAAGGCATCAAACAAAAGTAAGGAGGCACAGAAGAGCCAGGAGACTCGACGAGTGAAGGCATCACAGCCTGTAAGCTCACTCTCCTTTAGTTCTAAGAAATCCCATAGCACTCTGCCGTGTTCTCATCCCTGTTCTTTCGGAGAAGGCAATGGCACCCCACTCCAGTACTCTTGCCTGGAAAATCCCATGGATGGAGGAGCCTGGTAGGCTGCAGTCCATGGGGCAAGGCACTGAGGGACTCTGGAGCCAGAAGATTGTGTAATTCTTATGGACTGTCTTGCTTCACTATAAGGAGAAAAAAAGATTGGTAGAATGTGGGAGTCAGTAACCCTCCCAAAAAAGTTTTTATATAAAGCAGCATTTACCATCCTACTGTTCTAAATTTATACACTAATATGTATTGTCTCTATCTGCTTATAAAGAAAAAACAAAGAGCTTGCTATCTTACCAAAGAGAAAATTATTTGCCCTCTCCCTATCTCAAAAGAGAAAAGACAATCTCCTGGAGTATTTTTTTTTTTTTTATTCAACTTACTGTGAAGTACTGACTGTAAGCAGTCCTGGGCACATATTGAAGGATGGATATAGCAGTGAGAGTAGTCAGGACATCTTATGCTCCATCAGTCCCACAATTAAATCAATTGATCTTGCTCCTCACTTTCTCTGTCCTCATTCCATGAATATTTGTATGAAAGCTCCACGCTCAGATAAAAATAAATATATCCAGTCCCTACCATGAGGAAGTTTTTTTCAATCAATATTTTTTATTGACATATAGTTGATTTCCAACACTGTGTTAATTTCTGCTGTATAGCAAAGTAATTCAGTAATGCATATATATATATATATATATATTCTTTTTAAATATTCTTTCCCATTATGGTTTATCATAGGATATTGAATATAGTTCCCTGTGCTATATATATAGAGTCAGACCTTGCTATTTATCCATCCTATGTATAAAAGTTTAAATCTGCTAACCTCAATGAAGCTTACTTTTTAATAAGGGAGAGTAGATAAGCAAGCCATCCAGCCTCAGCAGAGCAGTCGTGGGGAAGGAGGTGGTTCTGTGATCCTCAGAGCTCCTGAGAGCCCTGTCTGTGGTTGAAATGAGAAGATGGATGTGATATTAGAAACCAGAGAGGGGAAATATTTTCTCACGTCCAAATACTTTGGGGAGTGGAAGCAAGGATGAATACCCACATCAGGGTAGAGAAAGATCTGGAAACAAAAGTAGGTAGGTGTAGGGTACAGACTCCTGGTGGAAACTTTTCAAGAGAATAATCAGAGCTCTACCCTGGAACTTGAGTGAAATGACAATATGGAAGCTTTTGCAATGTAGCAAATGGACACCAGCTATGGCTGGTGCAGCATATGGGTTGCAGCAGCCCAGGTATGAACATGAGGTGTTTGTTAAATAGCTGAAATATCCACCTCAACTGAGAGGCACTGGGAGGCTTCTCCTCTCTGTATTCACTGAATAGTTATGGAGCATCTACTGTACGCGTTTTTAAGAAAAGCACAAGGTATCTTATTGGAAGTTATCGGAGCTCTCTGCTGGGAGGGGATTGGAGGACCTGCCTTAGAAAGCAGAGCATCAAGAGAAGTTGATTGTGCATGCTATATGTCAGAGGTGGGGAAAGTGAAAATTCGCTCTTCAGAGTTATTCCAAACCACCTTACCCATGTTTATGGTTCGCTGAAGTAGGAAAGAAAGCCGTGGCATCCTGGCAATTAAGTGCTCCATCCAAAAAATGACATGTCATTTCCACCCACAACCCATTGGCCAAAATTAGTCATTTGTCTCCTTCCAACTGCAAAGAGAGGATATCCTCCCACAAGCAGAGAGAGAGAAGAAAGCCAGATGGAGAGGAGCATCCGTTGTCTTGTGATGGGCAGGAGGCGAGGCCCAAGAAGTGGGAATGCCGGGAATCCTGTCTTGAGTGGTCTTGTCTGGGTGCCTCTGTTGGGATGGATGAAGACAACCCACACTGCAGACTCTGTCACTGTCTGTTAGAGTCACATGTCAGGCAGGAAATGTCTGATTGGCCTAACTGGGTTCTGGCTCTTCCCATCTTTCCTGGGTAACTGGGCACATGATGGGGAGTGACAGTGGGTAAAAGTTAAATTCAAAGGGACTCGGGTTGCAGCAGCCCAGGGTAGGAACATGAGGTGTTTGTTAAACAGCAAAAATATCCACCTCAACTGAGAGGCACTGGGAGGCTTCTCATCTCTGTGTTCACTAAATAGTTATGGAGCATCTACTGTACGCTCTTTTAAGAACCATGAATAGTAATGAGCGCAGTAGACAAAGTCTTCCCTGTTACTCAGCTGCTGACGGTTTTAATGGTCAGATCATTGTGGCTGATGGATTAGTAGCGTGTGAAGAGAATATTCTAGAATTGTAAGGATAGGAAAAGATGATATGGTCTAGGCAGCCAAAGTAAGAGCTCTCAAAAAGAGAAATGGTTTTGGAAAGCTTAAGAGTCTTTGTGTTCCTCATTCTGGAAGATTCCAAACTGATGTTGACCAGCTGTTGATTTCAAATGTTAAGAATGTTGATACTATATTTATATACATTTATAATAATATATAGCTGTAATGTTTATCGTATGTGAGAGGGGGAGACAGAACAGCCTTTGCTCCGGTTCCTCAGAGCTCCAAAGTTCATTGAATTAGTGAGGGCCCAATAAACTAAAGTTGTCCTTGGGAAGCGCAGACCTGGATGAGAGAACTTCAGCAGCATTATCACCAGGAAGGAAACACTTCATCTTGGCAACAGAGGACTCTGTAGGTTACCTTTAGCAGAACCCTACACTGGGGAGCTAGATGAGCACTTGGTGCCCACACTTAGGAGGCCTGACCACCACATCTGCTCACTTATCACCTGTATTTGGTTGTCTGTCCTAGCCCAAATTTGTCCATCCCTTTTCCTAAGACCCTACTCCTGACATAAACACCAGATCTTTCTGTGCTTACCTGCTATGGTTCATCACTGCAGTATTTCTCTCTTCCTGTTACATTTTTACAGTTTTTTTAAATTGGAGTACAGTTGCTTTACAGTATTGTGTTTCTGCTTATAACAAAGTGAGTCAGCTGTATGTATAACATATATCCCTTTCCTCTTGGACCTCCCTCCCCCACAACGCCCTCATCTAGACCATCACAGAGCACGGAGTTGAGTTCCCTGTGCTATACAGATCTTTTTTTAAATTTATTTATTTTAATTGGAGGCTATGCAGACCTGTAGACGATAAATGCTGGAGAAGGTGTGGAGAGAAGGGAACCCTCTTGCACTATTGGTGGGGATGTAAGTTGATACAGCCACTATGGAAGACAGTATGAAGTTTACTTAAAAATTAAAAATAGTTACCAGGTGACCCAGCGATTCCACTAGTAGGCATATACCCTAAGAAAACCATAATTCAAAAAGACTCATGCACCCCAGTGTTCACTGCAGCACTGTTTACAACAGCCAGGACATGAAAGCAACCTAGATATCCATTGCCAGAGGAATGTATAAAGAAGATGTGGGGTGTGTGTGTGGGTGTGTGTGTGGGTGTGTGTGTGTAAAGTGAAGTGAAAGTCGCTCAGTTGTGTCTGACTCTTTGCGACCCCATGGACTGTAGCCTGCCAGGCCCCTCTGTCCATGGAATTATCCAGGCCAGAATACTGAAATGGGTAGCCGTTCCCTTCTCCAGAGGATCTTCTCAACCCAGGGATCGAACCCACGTCTCCCACATTGCAGGTACCTGAGCCACCAGGGAAGCCAAAGAATACTGGAGTGGGTAGTCTCTCCCTTCTCCAGCAGATCTTCCCAAACTAGGATCAGTTATTACACACACACACACACACACACAAAAATATTTTCTTTCTTTCTTTTTTAATAAAAATTTATTTATTTTAATTGGAGGCTAATTACTTGACAATATTGTATTGGTTTTGCCATACATAGACATGAATCTGCCACGGGTGTACATGTGTTCCCCATCCTGAACCACCCCCCCCAACACCTCCCTCCCCATCCCATCCCTCTGGGTCATCCCAGTGCACCAGCCCCGAGCACCCTGTATCACTGGGTGATATCGAACCTGGACTGGCGATTCACTTCACATGTGATAATACACATGTTTCAATGCCATTCTCCCAAATCATCCCACCCTCGCCCTCTCCCACAGAGTCCAAAAGACTGTTCTATACATATATATATACACATGTGTATGTATGTATGTATGTATAATGGGATATTACTCAACCATTAAAAGGAACAAGACTGTGTCTTTCTATTACATTTCTCTCTCTCTCTTGTGGGCAGTTCCCATTATCATTCTCATGTGTCATGTCTTCTTTCATTTAAAAAAAACAACATCTCTTTCCTCTATCTGCCGCTCACTCATTGTCTTGGCTGGTCCTTCCTCGTTGCTCCAACTTCTAAATGTTGGCAGACCCCCAATTTCAGCCTTTCAGTGACTGTCCTTTTCCATTTTCCCTTCTTCTCTGATCACCTCATCCAGTTTAATGGCTTTAAAAACCCGCCAATATGTTGATAAGTCCCAACTTTCTAATTCCACTCATTCATCTCTCTCACAGTCCAGTCCTCTATATCCAGCAGCCTACTCACAAGCTCCGTTTGCACATTGGGATAGACAGTGTTACTGCCCCATCCATATTCTCTCAGAAACAACAGTTTCTGTGAATTTGGGCCAAATTCCCAAATACAAACACCAGGCTGTCTGCTAGAACCCACACACCCATGTATGGTGCTGGGTTAACTCTCTAGGAGTGTCCTCTGACCAGTGGCTAGTGGGAGTTGATGGATAGATAAATGTCCCCGTTCCCTCACCCTTTGGGGCCCCTGTGCCCTTGAAGAGAGGTGAGTTCTGATTTATGTTCTGTTTCCCAGAGAGATTGAGCCCCATTTACCCATGGTGCCAAGTGGCTTGGTAAGATACTCTGTATGGAGTCTTTCCTATACCTGTCTCATCCCTCCAGTCCTCCTGAGTGTTTCCTGGGATTCTCTCCCAGAGAAACTGCTTGTACTCAGAAGCTTGTCTCAGGGTCTGCTTGTGGAGAAACCCGTACTTAGACAGATGGCAAATGAGCATCCCAGCTCTTAACACAAAACTAACCCTTCACTCGAAACCTGCCCTTCCAAGGTCTTGCCTGTGTCTGTGAATGAGTAATTCTTCCAGTTACTGGTCAAATACCTTGACACTTATCTGTTTCTCACACTTCATACCTGATTAGCAGGTTCCACCTTCAAAATTCAAACACTTGCTTTTCTCCATAGAATTTTATGCTCTGGCATAGTGTAAATATTCAGCATTCAAAGGCTGTCTCCAGACAATTAAATGTAATTCCGTGAAGAAAAAAAAGTTCATGTGTTTTGTTTGCTATTGTATCTTTAGTGGCCAGAGGAGAGTCTGGAATACAATAAACCCTCAAATATTTGCTGAATGTGTTGCATGGATGCGGAAAAAAAACTGATTAATGAGGATTAATGCTTTGGGGATGAAAGAGTAAAAAGATACTACTTAGAATGCCTAAAGATGTTAGATGCAGCTTATCCTCAAACAAACTACTCTGTTTGTTACTGAAATGTTGTACAGTTAGAAAAAAATCCTCTGAGGATTACCCTATAGGGTCTGTCCACAGTAAGATGCTATATTATGAAGATGGTGAGATCAAATGACTAATGAATCCTTTTTTATAATGGATTATAATCCTTTTTTATAAGCCTGCTTCCTCCCACCTCTACCCCCAATAGTTTACATGTTCAGCATTTTAAGAATACCTATTCATGTAGGTATTTTGAGAAAAAACTTGCATTGGCTAGAATCACTTTGAATAAGTGAATTACTCCTATGATCAGTAAGTGAACTGGCATCATGACCCTTCTGACGAACAAAAGACAGGTTGGCTAGGGGATAAGGCCCTGGGCTCTGAAGTTGGCCTGCTGATTTCAGTCCCAGCTTTGTAGGTCACTAGTGACGTGCACATGGGCAATGTTGTGTGACCTCTTCAGCTTCGGTGTCTGCCCTTGCAAAATGGGACTAATAATAGTGCCTTGTTAGTGAGACTGCTGTGAAGATTAAGTGAGCTAATACATGCAGTATTCAGAGCAAAGTATTTGGTACAGAGTAAGCCCTGAATAAATGTAAAACACCCTTCTCTGGTTGGTTTCTATATTTACCTGTCATATGTCCCAGACAACACTGTAAATTCCAAGACATAAGCTGAGCTTTCTCAGAGCATCATTATTCTGTTTGTATAATGCTTTCCACAATTTTAAATACTTTGTACATTTCATGTTCAAAATAGCACCTCTGTAATTGGAAGGGCATGTGTAATTATCTTGGTTTTTACAGAGTCACCAAGTTTCCTTATAGTAGTATTTTCATGAAGACTGGGGACATGGCGAAGCAGCTTTCTGGAGGATTTTGTCACCCTACGTTAGCCAGTAGAGATTTGGAATCACCGCCACACGAAGCCAATCGAGTGGGGAGAGAAAAGGGGAGGGGTTGTGTCCCTCAGGTTAAGTCCACCCTGTTGAGTGGTGTTTCACAGTTGTGGGAAATAATCAATAATACACCTTTGCCTTGCATGCTCATGGCACCCTCCAGCACAGATAATAAAGGCCAGCTTGACAGGGTTCGCCACATCCTGCCTCTTCCTTCAGATCTTGGTCACCACGGACACTCACCACTGTACGCATAGCAGCCTTCAGAGCAGTTGGTACTTTGAATACAAGCCTAGAAAGGGCTGGAGTAGGAGCCTCTGTTCTTTATCCAGACATGTGTTTCTCTGCATAAATATACTCAAAGTGGGCAAACTGTGCAGCAGTGTCGGAATAAAGTCATGCAAGGGGTTCCAGGCCCCTCTGAAGAGACGATTGTAGGTGGCGGTGGGGCCATTGCCACAAAGGCAGGTATAGAGCCTGGTTCCTTGGTGACTCCAGATAGAAAGTGGCCAGAACCAGGGGGGAAGTCAGCTGAGGCATTCAAGGAAAGAAAGCCTTGCTTAGAGAAAACCTTGAAGGCCAGGGGAAAATGATGTCCATTTCCTCCGGAAATTCCTCCGGAGCAACAGTTTGAGAAATACCAATCTAGGGCTGTGGAGAAATCTGAAGTAAATGAGGAGGAGAATTCAGAAGAGTATTTAGGTTGTGAATAATCATCAGCCGATTGAATGAATAGGCATAGTTGATGAATGAGATATAATTAGAACTCTCAAGCTACTCAATATACTGTATGTATATTTTATATATATATATATACACACACACACACACAAGCTATAGTTAGAACTCCAAGCTATTCAATATACTATATATGTATATTATAGATATAATATATACATATCTATTATGTATATATAAATATATATATTTAGCAAGCTGGAGACTTACCCAAAATATATCTAAAACATATTAAAGTGCATATTAATGAATATAATAGAAGACATGCCTCATTATAGTGAATTCTACAGTGCCATCCAGTTGTGTTTTCCCCAATCTGGCATCTTTGTGTTGTGTTGTTTTCCATTCCAGTGATGGGAGGCCATGTTAACATGCAGATGTTAGACTTTAAAAGACCTGGTTCTAGTATATTCTAGTCTACCCAGGTTCTGTCCTGCCACCTGATTTGGAGAAAGGTTATTTAACTGAGCATTGGTTTCCTGGTCTTTTGAAGGTGAATTATAGTGCCTGGACAGAGTTACCTGGTATCTTAGGTATTAGTGATGGTCAAATGAAATAACACAGGTAACACAACCTTGGAAACCATATACATCCTTTTGCAAATGTGTAATTGCAAAAGCATAACCGTCTTTGTATAGTGATTTTTAAAGTCTGGTAATATTTTGGAGGAGGCAATTATCGTTGGTATAAAGAATACCAGTTCACTGCTACTCCTCAGTGAATGAGCCAGAGTGGGAGCCTTGATTAACCAAAGCTCTGGGAGGCTGCTTTGTTGATGAGTGAAGTGTTCTTCAGAACTTGGTGCCATTAAATGGCTTTGTACTCTGGATCACACTGATCTTCAATGCCACAGGCACTTGGGGGTAATTGTCAGTGTTTCTTAGGCTGAGGAAAGTTCTCTTCCATAAATTATCATGGTATGTTGTAATTTTCTGAACCAGATATTTAAGTTCAGATCACTATTAGCATTAAGAGATAGTGTTTTGAAAGGGAGTAAGTAGGGCAGAAAGGGAGCAACATTCTCTTTTTCCTGGCATTCTGGACTGTGGTTCTCAGGTTTTCGACTTCACCCTCTCCAATGCCCATATGCACAAACACAAAAGGAGAATTTGCACCCTGTTTTACAGTTTCCTCACCAAAGCCCATGAAGTTGGGACTCCCTAGTCTGGTATATTACCAGAGAGTTTCTCTGCAACTTTATATTCTCTTTATATTGTGGTAAAGCATGGAACAACATACTGGTTCCAAATAGGGAAAGGAGTACGTCAAGGCTGTATATTGTCACCCTGCTTATTTAACTTATACGCAGAGTACATCATGAGAAACGCTGGACTGGAAGAAGCACAAGCTGGAATCAAGATTGCCGGGAGAAATATCAATAACCTCAGATATGCAGATGACACTACCCTTATGGCAGAAAGTGAAGAGGAGCTAAAAAGTCTCTTGATGAAAGTGAAAGAGAAGAGTGAAAAAGCTGGCTTAAAGCTCAACATTCAGAAAACTGAGATCATGGCATCTGGTCCCATCACTTCATGGGAAATAGATGGGGAAACAGTGTCAGACTTTATTTTTTGGGGCTCCAAAATCACTGCAGATGGTGACTGCAGCCATGAAATTAGAAGACACTTACTCCTTGGAAGGAAAGTTATGACCAACCTAGATAGCATATTCAAAAGCAGAGACATTACTTTGCCGACTAAGGTTTGTCTAGTCAAGGCTATGGTTTTTCCTGTGGTTATGTATGGATGTGAGAGTTGGACTGTGAGGAAAGCTGAGCACCGAAGAATTGATGCGTTTGAACTGTGGTGTTGGAGAAGACTCTTGAGGGTCCCTTGGACTGCAAGGAGATCCAACCAGTCCATTCTGAAGGAGATCAACCCTGGGATTTCTTTGGAAGGAATGACGCTAAAGCTGAAACTCCAGTACTTTGGCCACCTCATGCGAAGAGTTGACTCATTGGAAAAGACTCTGATGCTGGGTGAGATTGGGGGCAGGAGGAGAAAGGGACAACCCAGGATGAGATGGCTGGATGGCATCACGGACTCGATGGACGTGAGTCTGAGTGAGCTCCGGGAGATGGTGGTGGACAGGGAGGCCTGGCGTGCTGCGATTCATGGGGTCGCAAAAAGTTGGACACGACTGAGCGACTGAACTGAGCTGAAAGTATGTGCAGCAATTCAGAGCTGTGTTGGCTCAGGGTTTTGAGAGAAAGTTGATCCCATTATCTGTTGTCATTGATTTGAGAGTCTGATCTTAGAAATTCAATTTATGGTGTGAAGAGTATAGTGCGATGTAAATTGTAAAGAAACATACTTTAGAAAAATATTTATAAAGTTGAATGTTTAGTAGATAATTCTGATAGTAGGATTTTAAAATGAAAAATAGGTTCAGATCTTCCAAGATAAATTATTTGTATACACTTCATGTGGTAAAAGGTATTTCTTTAAAGCTTTGGTATTGGTTTTTGTACCTCATGACTGTGGCAAAATTCTTTCATGAGCTGATATTTGGAGCCATAACAATAGCTCGTTATATAACTGATGATGTTATTTCAGGTAACGTTTCTGACCTTAGTTGACTCATTTTTCAGATAGGGATGAATAATACCCACTTTATAGAGATGCTGTATTAAGTCAAACTTCATTTAATCAATGAATAGTTTTTTGTGTAAACAAATTAAAATGTAAGTTTTATAATATGGTAGAAGGTGAAAGGTGCTATGGAAAAAAGTAAACAGGCTAAGAAGGATGGGAAATACTAACATGCGAGTGGTTAAAGAAAGTGTTGGCAGGACTTTATGCAAAGTATTTAGTACATGTGAAGGTTTCAATAAAGGTTGGCAAGCACATGTATGTGTAAAATGTGTCCCTGTCATGTGCAAATCCATATAATATGTGGAGATGGATGAATGGATAAGCTACCTCTACATATAGATATATATGAGACAGAGCTGTGTATAGGTTTGGGTTTTTTTCATATTTGGTTTCGATTCTGTTTTTATATAGAATTTTTGTTGATATATTTCACATACAATGTTATATTAGTTTCATGTATACAATATGAGTTGATATTTCTATATATTGCAAAATGAGCCGCATAATCGGTTTCAGTTCATTTCAGTTGCTTAGTCGTGTCCGACTCTTTGTGACTGCATGAACTGCGGCACGCCAGGCCTCCCTGTCCATCACCAACTCCTAGAGTCTGCCCAAACCCATGTCCATTGAGTTGGTGATGCCATCCAACCATCTCATCCTCTGTTGTCCCCTGCTCCTCCTGCCCTCAATCTTTCCCAGCATCAGAGTCTTTTCAGATGAGTCAGCTCTTTGCATCAGGTGGCCAGAGTGTTGGAGTTTCAGCTTCAGCATCAGTCCTTCCAGTGAACACCCAGGACTGATTTCCTTTAGGATGGACTAGTCAGATCTCCTTGCAATCCAAGGGACTCTCAAGAGTCTTCTCCAACACCACAGTTCAAAAGCATCAATTCTTTGACGCTCAGCTTTCTTCACGGTCCAACTGTCACATCCATACATGACCACTGGAAAAACTGTAGCCTTGACTAGACAGACGTTTGCTGACAAAGTAATGTCTCTGCTTTTTAATATGGTGTCTAGGTTGGTCATAACTTCCTTCCAAGGAGTAAGTGTCTTCTAATTTCATGGCTGCAATCACCATCTGCAGTGATTTTAGAGCCCCCCAAAATAAAGTCAGCCACTGTTTCCCCATCTATTTGCCATGAAGTGATGGAACCAGGTGCCATGATCTCAGTTTTCTGAATGTTGAGCTTTAAGCCAGCTTTTTCACTCTTCTCTTTCACTTTCATCAAGAGGCTCTTTAACTCTTCTCACTTTCTTCCATAAGGGTGGTGTCATCTGCATATCTAAGCTTATTGATATTTCTCCCTGCAGTCTTGATTCCAGCTTGCGCTTCCTCCACCCCAGTATTTCTCATGATGTACTCTGTGTATAAGTTAAATGAGCGGGATAATTGGTTTAGTTAACAGCCATATATAGTTGCAAAACTTGTTTTCTCTTGAGATGAGAACTTTTCAGATCTACCCTCTTAGCTGCTTTCAAGTGTACAGTAGGGTATTACTAACGGTAGTCGCCATGCTGTACATTGCATCCTCAGGATTTATTTATTTTATAACTAGAAGTCTCTGTCTTTTAACTCCACCCATTTTGCCCACCCACACTCCCAGCTTCTGGTAACCACCAGTCTCTTCTTATCTGTGAGCTTGGAGTTAGTTTGTTTTAGATTCCACATAAAAGTGAAATCATGGTACTATATTGTTTTCAGTAGGGCAGTTTTTGAAACATTTCCTCTTCCTCCTCATACACATTAATAAGGTAGTTACAACTAGTGTTTTTGAATGCCTCAGTTCAGTTCAGTTGCTCAGTTGTGTCTGACTCTTTGCGACCTCATGAACTGCAGCACGCCAGGCCTCCCTGTCCATCCTACTGAACATATTAAATAACCTCTTTGTATATGTTACATATATCTGCATACATTAACTCACTTATTCCTTGTAGAAGCCCTATAAAGTAAAAGTATTATTATCTTCTATTTAAAAAGAAGAAAACTGAAGCATAAAAGGCAGAGTAATTTGCTCAAGATTAAGAGCAAGGAAGGGGCTGAGCGCATTTGCAGCCCAGCTAGTCGGCCCTCAAACTTACACACTGAACCGGAACACTCACTGCCACTTTCTTTGCAGGCATCCAGTTTGCTAAGGAATCATAAGTTCACCTAGGTTTTCTTGGCCTGTTTCTTACCCTGACAGTTGATAGTTTTCACAGGGTCAAGTACCAGGCTGCCTCAGAACCCACCTTGATGGCATCTTGGAAGAATCCACAGGGTGATAAACATCTCCTCATGGCTCACCAACCTCGGGGAATTCTCTAGTCTTGCCTGACTGTTACGGAAACTGTGGCATAGGAACCTTGGTTTCAGCAGTCTGTTGATGCACAGGGATCCCTGAGTCTGGAATTCCTATGTGCTGTGCTGACTTGAGCACATTAGAGAATCAAAATCTTTTCTTTAACATTTCCATCAGAAATGGAATTAGCCCTTGTTCAACATATAGTTTGAAAGCTGGGAAGACTTCATACACTTCTGAAATTCAACATTGGACAATTCTGAATTATCTTTTAGCTCATTATTGTATCCTTTGGTAGAATCATGTTGGAACACCTAAAATAAATTTTTAACATGCTAGTTAGGGTGAGAATGGTGATAAACAGGGCCAGCTTACTCTTCACTGAATAAAACCACCAAGGATTACTGGGATTAGAAGGGAGAGGGAAAACAACACTTTTATTTTTATTTTAGAATTTTTTAAAAAATATAAATTTGTTTATTTTAATTGGAGGTTAATTACTTTACAATATTGTATTGGTTTTGCCATACATCGACAGGAATCCACCACAGGTATACACGTGTTCCCCATCCTGAACCCCCCTCCCTCCGTAGAAGTTGAAGCAAGGGGAACTAAATCTTCAAATTAAATTGTACCAAACATTCTCTCCACAGTTACAGGTGGATAAATTAGACAACTGCCTAGGTCATTTCCATTTTAAATATCAGTATTTTTACAAATGAATCGCTTCTAGCAGTGATTTGGACAGAGATGACAGTGATTCCGAAAGGTGTTTTTACTTTTTGATCAATACTTGTTTGAATTATTGCAGTTTTAGTGGACTCCAGCCGGGGCTCAGTGCCAGAATTCTTGGGCTCTGGATGAGCCCCTGAATTTACTGGGTCATGCGAGCAATCTGCTTGTATATTTCATTTGCACATTGTAGTGAAATTTTATAGATTTTAGAACACAGTAATAAAGTGAACTTATCTACAAAACAGCAGTAGAGTGACAGACATCCATATCTCCATCTCCATCTTTTTGACATGGCCCTCAGACCTGGAACACAGGTGTTTTTCTTTCAGATCTGTCCTTCCTCATACATTTCTAATTTTTAAATTATTTACCCACATTTTAAAAAAAAAAAAGAGAGTTTCACTGAAAAACATGGAGATTTACAGCCTTTCTGGAAATTTCAGAAGACACACCTAACAGGCTGAAGCAGGCGGGCCCTGCCCCATTCAGGTGCAGCTGGGCCTTCTGTCAGCACACGCTGAGCTCCTGCATAACATGTTATTCATCCAAGGAAAGTGAGGCTCATGTGTTCAGTCCTGATTGTGCTTTTACAATTTCGTATTCATAGGGCTGTTCACAGAAATATACTTATTCCTGTTCCGGTGAGTCATGTATTACTCATAAGACATATATTCCCAGGACTGTGTCCTCATTTACATTTCTTGCCTGACCCAGACCTGGCCCTATTTACATAACACAATTGAAAAATTTTTATTTGAACAGTTAATTTGGTTCACCCCTGATGGGGTTAGTGCTCTTCAAATTCTCTCCAATATAACACAGTAATAAAGAGATATTTCACAATTCACTTATAGAATGAGTAACAGTGTATTCTTTTGGTATTATGCTAATTAATAGGCAGATAAATGCACAGTGCTTATTGCAGGGTCTGAAATACATCATAAGTGTTCGATTGATATCACTACATTTAAAACATAACAGCATTACATTTTTCTGTCTGTTGATCACATTAACTGTGTATCATCTGATGAAAGCTATATAATTTGATTTTTATTTTTTATTGTAGTTATATACTATATATATTTATGCTTGCATTGTATATTTATATTTCAGAGAAGGCAATGGCACCCCACTCCAGTACTATTGCCTGGAAAATCCCTTGGATTTATATGTATACTATATACATTTAAAATGTGTGTGTGTGTGTGTGTGTGTATATATATATATATATATATATATATATATATATATATATGAAAGTGAAAGTGTTAGTGGTTCAGTTGTGTCCGACTCTTTGTGACTCTGTGGACTATAGCCTGTCAGGCTCCTCTGTCCATGGAGTTGTCCAGGCAAGAATACTGGAGTGGGTTGCCATGCCCTTCTGCAGGGATGTTCCCAACCCAGGGATCAAACCTGGGTCTCATGCATTGCAGGCAGATTCTCTACCATATATACACAGACATACACACACATACATATTCTTTTTCAGATTGTTTTCCATTATGAAAGTGAAAGTCGCTCGGTTAGTGTCCAACCCCATGGACTATACAGATCTTGGAATTCTCCAGGCCAGAATACTGGAGTGGGTAGCCATTCTCTTCTCCAGGAGATCTTCCCAACCTAGGGATTGAACCCAGGTCTCCCGCATTGCAGGCAGATTCTTTACCAGCTGAGCCACATTTCCATTATAGGTTATTATAAAATACTAAATATTGTTCTCTATGCTGCACAGTAGGTTGTTGTTGGTTATCTATTTTCATATATAGTAGTGGGTATCTGTCAATCCCAAATTCCAAATGTATCCCTTTTCCTAATTTCCATATGGTAACTGTAAATTTGTTTTCTATGAGTCTCTTTCTGTCTTGTAAATAAGTTCATTTGTATCATTTTTTTAGATTCCATACGTAAGTGATACCGTATATATTTGTCTATGTCTGATTTATTTCACTCAGTATAATAATCTCTAGGTCCATCCTTATTGTTGCAAATGGTATTATTTCATTATTTTTATGGCTGAATAATATTCATTATATATATATGCCACATCTTCTTTATCCATTCATCTGTCAGTGAATATTTAGGTTGATTTTATATCTTGGTTATTGCAAATAGTGCTGCTGTGAGCATTGGGGTGCTTGGATCTTTTCAGATTATGGTTTTCTCTGGATATATGTCCATGATTGGGATTGCTGGATCATATGGTAACTCTATTTTTAGTTTTTTTGAGGGAGCTCTGTATTCTTCTCCATAGCAGCCATATGAATTTACATTCCTACCAACAGTGTAGGAGGGTTCTCTTTTCTCCTCACCCTCTCCAGGATTTATTATTTGTAGGCTTTTTGAAGATGGCCATTCTGACTGGTGTGAGATGGTACCTCATTGTTCTGATTTATATTTCTCTAATAATTAGTGATGTTGAGCATCGTTTCATGTGCTTGATTGCTATCTGTATGCCTTCTCTGGAGAATTATCTATTTAGGTCTTCTGCCTATTTTTTTGATTGGGTTGTTTATTTGTTTGACATTGAGTTGTATGAGCTGTTTATATATTTTGGAAGTTTATTCTTTGTCTCATAGTATGCAAATATTTTCTTCCATTCTGTAGGTAGTCTTTTTATTTATGGTTTGCTTTGCTGCACAGAAGTTTTTAAGTTTAATTAGCTCCCATTTGTTTATTTTTGTTTTTGTTTGCAAAGGTATATGCTTTGTCATAAATTGGTCGTTAGTGCATGTATTAATTTGGGGGCTTTCTACCTTGTTCTGTTGATCCATGTGACTGTTTTTGTGCCAATTCCACACTGTTTTCATAAAGTAAGTAAATATTGAAACATCTATGGTCAATAATCTTTGGGTAACAAAAGATGAATTAATAAATCTCTGGCCAAAATGTATCAAAAATATTGATTATTTCAATTCAAGAACATGGCATATCTTTCCGTCTGTTTGTGTCCTCTTCAATTTCTTTAATCAGCATATTATGTAGTTTTTGGAATGTAGTTATTTTTGCTTCCTCAAGTAGCTATATTCCTAGATATTTTATTCTTTTTGCTGAGATGACAAATGGGATTGTTTTCTTAATTTCTTGCTGATGTTTCATTTTAGTATATAGAAATATTACAGATTTCTGTGTGTTGATTTTGTATCCTGCAACTTTACCAGATTCATTGATGAGGTCTACTAATTTTCTGGTGATGTCTTTAGGATTTTCTGTGTATAGTATCATGTCACCTGCAATCAGTGACAGTTTTACTTCTTCCTTTCCAATTTGAGTTCCTTTTGTTTTTCTTCTTTAATTGCTGTGGCTAAGACATCCAAAACTATGTTGAATAAAAGTGGTAAGAGTGGAATCCTTGTCTTGTCGCGAATCTTAGAGGAGAGTTTCAGCTTTACACTACTGAGTGTGATGTTAGCCATGGGTTGTCATAAATGCCTTTACTGTGTTAAGGTAGGTCCCTTCTGCCTGTTTTCTGAAAAGGTTTTTATATTAATAATAAATGGATATTGAATTTTATCAGAAGCTTATTTCTGTATCTATTGTTATGATCATATGGTTTTTATTCTTCATTTTACTAATATAGTGTATCACACTGACAGATTTGCAGATGTTGAAAAATCCATCCATCCCTGGGATAAATTCCACTTGATTATGGTGTATGATCCTTTTACTCTGTTGTTGGATTCAGTTGTCTAGCATTTTGTTAAAGAATTTTTGCATCTGTGTTCATCATAATTTGATGCAAGCTATGTAATTTAAAAATTGTGACTTTTTAACTTGATTCTCTCAAAGTATCCTTCTAATCAAAATATTCACTGAAGTATTCAAGCACTCAAACATTATTTACTGACTCTTAGGCACTGTTCTAGATATGAAGAATACTGTATTAACCATTAACCTCTTGCCCTGGAGAAACTTACACTGAGGCAGGGAGATAGCCAGTAAAGTTTTTATTTATAAATATATATTCATATAGAGACAAGAGCAGTAAGAAAAGTAAAACAGAGTCAGGAGCTAGAGTAATGAGTGGAGAGGACTGGAGATGCAATTTTTTAGCTAAAATGTTTAGCGTGAACATCTCTGACAAGGTAACATCTGAGATGCTGTGATCAAAATGAGTGGTTTGCTTCATATGGTGTCGTATGCGGAACTATTTATTCTTCGGTTCATTTGAAACTTCTTATAGAACCATTTCTGTAAACGTGAAATATGTCATGATAGCTGAGTATGATCATGATTTTAAACCAGAGGAAGGGATATTTTATGAAGGTGCTGAGCTGCAGGGAGAGAGCTAAGGTCAAAGAAAGACCAACTGAAGATTCAAGAAAATCAAGTGATTGATGGTTAAAGAAGTTCAGGAGGAAAAGAATGGCCCCAGAGGACAGGTGGAGAGATAAGCATTGGACAACAGAAGATATATCCCACCTTACCCTTTCCTGCAGGAAAGATAACTAATCATAGAGTCAAGTCAGCACTTTTCCCTTCTCTCTGCAAAGGACATTATCCTCCTGAGTCAAGTGAAGCTCATTTTTTCAATGTTGACTCTGTTTTAGGGTATTATATTCATACGGTTGTTAAAAGAAATGTGCTTATTTCCTTTGCCATGACTCATATATTGCTCAAAAGTCACTGGCTTCCTGTAACTTTGGAACCCCAAGATCTCTGGTGGCTATTTCTCCAATGTGTGTTGAGTCTAACAAAACCGCAGCTCCTGTCTTCCTCCCAGCACCATGGTGAGCGCCAGTTCCAAACTGGGCATGCTCAGGTCAGGACTCAGGTATGGTGCTAAATGAAAGAGGTGAAAAGGGGAATGGGACACTTTCCCTGGAGATCAGCTGCTACCAAATCTGATGTTCCCAGCAGTAGCTCTGCCACGTGTATTCCCTACCCTGGGGAAGATCCAGCTGCCTTTAGTTGGGCCCTGTTGATGGCTCTCAACCCCTGAGCTGCATAATCCGCTGTCTACCAAGGCCAGGCCAAAGCACTGGAGCAAACTGCAGAGCCAACCACAGCTAAAGGTCACAGTTTTGGCTCAACTACAATTAGTCTTTGCCAAATGGATGGAAATGAAGGGCTGGTTGTTTCAAAGCATCTGATTTATTAAGAAGAGACAGATATCTGTCTTTTTTTATGAGAACTGTCTTTAATTTTGAATGTTGACAATAAATTAGAAGATTTTTCAAAATATTAAGGATTAAAATCCTTAATGAGGATTTTAATGAAGGAAAATGTGGAACCCACTAACAAGCAATCCAGTGACTTTGGACAAGTCATTATCCTGTAAGGGTTTCTTATGGGGAAAATTGGATCCCATTGGGAGGCTTCTTCTATGTCTAAGATTAAGTGTTGGCCATTTGAAGACCATAACTGAATAGCTGCAACATGACAAGGTCAGGAGATAATGGGGCCTGTGTCCACCTTGCCTGTACAGGCTCCCTTTATTGCAGGAACAGAGCATCCAACACTCCTGCCTCTCTGGACCATTAGTAATATAGGGAGTAGATAGATGCTTCCAACATTTAACAGACATGGAGGCCTCGCTCTGTGCCAAACTCCATACCAGGCACCATCCTTTATATAGATAAAGAGATTTATTCTTTCCAACTCTGAAATGCAGGGCACCCAGCCCAATGCTGGGCTCAGAACAAGGGCTCAGCAATTGCTACCATCCACCCTGAGGCTGTCTCCATGGAGCATACTTTGAGAACTCACTCTGCTCAACCTTTCCCCTCAGCCTAGCATCCGCTTATCTTCCTTTAGCTGTTGTAATTGCCCTCAAGAGACAACTCAAGCCCATCCTTTTTCATTCCTGCCCACAACCTCTGAACTCTGTTCTCCTTCTTTTACAAGTATTTATGGAGCATCTACTATATTCCTGGTCTTGTTCTATCAGTGAACAAGACAGACAGAGCCCTGCTTTCATAAACTACAATTCTTTGGGGGTTGGGTAGAAAGGAAGGAATAAACTTTGAGCTAATGGAAACTTTATCAAACAGTGCTAGATAGAAAGTAATGGTGTCAAGGTAGTTCCCCGAAGCCAACTTTTTCCTAAAGATTTGCTTATTACTTATTTATGGCTGTGCGGAGTCCTTGGTGCAGTACACTGGCTTTCCCTAGCTGCTGTGAGCAGGGACTACTCTCCCCTTGCTGTGTGCGGGCTTCTCATTGCAGTGGTTTCTTCTGTTGCAGAGCCTGGACTCGAGGGTGCACAGGCTCAGTAGCTGCTGCACACAATCTTAGCTGCCCCAGGGCATGTGGAATCTTAGTTTCTGGACCAGGGATCAAACACACGTCCCCTGCATTGGCAGGTCAATACATAACCACTAGCCCACCAGAGAAGTCCCAGGCCTACTTTAAATTAAGTGGCCAGAGAAGACTCATCTGAGGAAATGCTGTTTATTCTTTGGCCTCATTCATAAGACGGCACCAGCAGCCCTGGAAGAACTAGGGGAAGGGAGCATTCTAGGCACATGCATGCATGCTAAGTCGCTTCAGTTGTGTCCAACTCTTTGTGACCCTGTAGACTGTAGCCCGCCGGGCTCCTCTGTCCATGGGACTATCCAGACAAGAATACTGGAGTAGGTTGCAATGCCCTCCTCCAGGGAATCTTCCTGACCCAAGGATCAAACCTGTATCTCTTGTGTCTCCTGCATTAGCAGGCAGATTCTTTACCACTAGCGCCTGCCTGGAAGCCCGGAAAAGAGTAAATGCAAAGACCCTAGGGCAGGAATAACATTAGTGTTTGGAACATTGTTAAAGAAGCCTGTGTGGCCTTAGCATAAATTCAGGGTGGGGGAAGGGGTGTAGAGGTAATAAGTGATATCAAAGAATTTGTTTAGGTATCAGTCAGTCAGTTCAGTCACTCAGTTGTGTCCGACTCTTTGTGACCCCATGAATTGCAGCACACCAGGCCTCCCTGTCCATCACCAACTCCCAGAGTTCACTCAGACTCACGTCCATCGAGTCGGTGATGCCATCCAGCCATCTTATCCTCTGTCGTCCCCTTCTTCTCCTGCCCTCAATCCCTCCCAGCATCAGGGTCTTTTCCAATGAGTCAACTCTTTGCATGAGGTGGCCAAAGTATTGGAGTTTCAGCTTTAGCATCAAGTACCCAATTGCTTAGTTAATATTTAGTTAATGGACTAAGTATGAAGACTTTATCCTTCAGTGTGGCAAAGTAGAATTACGGTTCATTGCAGTTAGATTTAGAAATATTCAGTATGGGGTGCATCTCATAGCCTAGGAAGTTTGAAGGGGGACACCCTTGTCCAGCCGCTGTTTCAGCTGTACCCAAAAGAAGACACATGATCCTCCTTTCCTTCTGGTTTATCCATGTGCTGTTTTGACTGCATGTTGCTTTGGAGCCAGTAGCCAACAGACCTCCATCTGGTTTAGAAGATGAACAGGGGAACTTTCCACAAGTCTTTGTCATTGAATAACCACCACCGCAAGATGGCCTTTCCCCACCAAGTCTGGCACTCTGATGAAAGGAGGAGGTCTTTTGCTTTCTCTGATAACTGGCTGCTGCTTCCCAGCCCCCTTTCATGCCCTGCTGCCTGAGAGAGATTAAAGATGGTTGGAATGTGGGCTGGAGTCATTAAGTGTTCTCACCCTTTAGAACATAACACATGACGGACGCCAGTCCTTTCTGCCCAGTAGCAGGCCAACATGTGACTTGCTCCACTTGACCTTTTCAGTTCCAGACTTGAGGAAAAGGACCTTGCACATGGAACGATGTGTGAAGAGATTTGGTACTGAGTTCTCCCCCTCGTTGAATTTCTGGGGAAAATGTGCTTTCAGTAAAAAGGAAATTGCTTTCACAATTCTGTCATTTCTACACATCTTAGACATTGGGAGTTGCTTGTGTTAGAATCTGGGGCTCATTTGGATAGAAGTCAGAATGTGGGTCTATCTCAGGAGGGCATCAGGACTACTGAGTCCAGACTTGCTTCATAATATGTCTCAGTGATTTATTAAATTCTTTGGCTCTTGAACTTTGTTGATGAATGCATTTTTACATCCTCCTATTAAACCACTATTTATTATTTTCCTTAATGTATCCAAATCATACATAGCTTTTTTTCTAAGGAATAATTTTATGGGTTAATAGTTAGTGTCTTCTATTTACAAAAGAAAACTGGTTTTCTTCAAAGAATTATCCACATTTAACATGTCTCACATAGTATGTGTGTGTGTGTATTTATAGCAAAAGCAGTGTCTGGCGAAAGGATCTTAATTTCTTCATTTCTGGATGGGAATTTGTCAACCAGAAGTCAGAATGAGAGCTTTGCAATTAGAGTTGAAGAACCCTTAGAAGATTCCTGGAAACATAGGTCACTCTGTGTGTGTGTGTGTGTGTGTGTGTGTGTGTGTGTGTGTGTGTGTGTGTGTGGGCATGCACGCACTTTAACTCAATGCCATAAGATTTTAAAGAAACTGAGTGCACTGGTTTCAGGTGAGAAAATGCAATTTTGAATACTAAGTTGGACTGTGCCTTGGATGATTTTGTGGACCCAAGTCCAATTTCTCTCTTCCTTACCTTTGGTTTCTTCCTTTTTATGGTTTAAATCAGCAGTCCCCAACCTTTTTGGCAATAGGGATGGGTTTCATGGAAGACAGTTTTTCCACGGAGGGTGGAATGGGGCATAGTTCAGGCACTAACGTGAGTGAGACACTGACTAACGGTGAGCCAGTGGGGAGCTGCAGGTGAAGCTTGCTTATTGCTCACCTCCTGCTGTGCACACCTGTTCGTGGCCCGGGGGTTGGGGATCCCTGGTTTAAATAAAGAATTTTTAAAGGGTTGGTCTATTTCGGCAAGTGTTTTTCCTTTACGAACAAGTGTCAAACAGGGAATGTTTTTCAAGCATTCTAGTTCATCTTCAGAAAACTGTACAGGCATCAGATTTTCTGGACACCCTCACAGAGTAATGTGTCCATGTTGAGAATGTACAACTATAAGTTGATCATCTTTAAAGGTGTTGTTCTTAGACTGGTTAGAGCCCCAGAGCATATTTTCAAAATCTCAAGCCCTGAACATGCATAATAGCAGAAACATAGTTTCATCTGCGGGATATTTACATTCAATGGAACCCCTTGGAGCTGAGAGGAGTGATCATTTCATAATGAGTTCTGAATTTTGCATGTTCTTATTTATATATTCAAGAGCCTATTAAATAATTAATAGATATCTTGCCATTCTGTTTCTTCAGGCTACACTGAATACAGCTTTGGTAGTCCGGAAATAGCTGGGCTCTCTTCATGCAATTTGGGCTCATAAAGACCAGTGTTCTTCCTCATTAAGGGAGAGTCTGATGCTGGGAGGGATTGCGGGCAGTAGGAGAAGGGGACAACCAAAGATGAGATGGCTGGATGGCATCACGGACTCCATGGACATGAGTCTGAGTGAACCCCGGGAGTTGGTGATGAACAGGGAGGCCTGGCGTGCTGCGATTCATGGGGTTGCAAAGAGTCGGACACGACTGAGAGACTGAACTGAACTGAACTGAACCTTTTACCTTTTATCAATCTGTTAGAGTTGAAGTGTGAAGATATTGAGAATGCCCATATATGAAGTGCTGAAGATGACATAGGCTGTCGTTATTCAGTTCCTCAGTCGTGTCTGACTCTTTGTGACCCCGTGGACTGCAGCATGCCAGGATTCCCTGTCTTTACTGTTTCTGACTTTGCTGAAACTCATGTCCACTGAGTCGATAATGCCACCCAACCATTTCATCCCCTGTTGTCCCCTTCTCCTCCTGCCCTCAATCTTTCCCAGCATCAGGGTCTTTTCCAGTGAGTTGGCTTTTTGCATCAGGCGGCCAAAGTATTGGAGTTTCAGCTTCAGCATCAGTCCTTCCAAAATGTGGTCCACTGGAGAAGGGAATGGCAAACCACTTCAGCATTCTTGCCTTGAGAACCCCATGAATGGTATGAAAAGGCAAAAAGATAGGATATAGGTCACCATGCGCTACTTGTTCTCTTGTATCTTTGCTAAGGGACCTCCTTCTTTATTCTACTGGCCTCATTTGCGTACAGAGCCATTTGCAAAAGAGAAGAGGAGAGAATCTTTGAGTTCATTTCATTTCTTCTGGAATACAAGATTTTGAGGGAGTGTGGTAGTGGGGACTGGGGGGTTGGGAAATGTGTGGATGGGGTTTGGAAGCTATGAAAGTGAAAGAGCAGTCCCCAGAACCCAGACATTCAGTGCAAAAGAAATTTGTCTCTACTTTCGTTGGGGATAAATCAAAGCTTCTGAGAGTTTTGATGAATTGGTAGTTCTCACCTTAGAATTGGTTGTTTTAATAAAAGTGGTGGGGGCTTAGGACTCTTGGAATGCAGAGGAGGGAGAGGGGGGTGTTTTCCCTGAACACTGGGCTTCTCCTCACCACCCTCTCCCATGGTGCCCACAGGAGCCATCCCAAACTCATTCTCCTTCCAAAGACAAGGGGCTGCTGTCCCTTCTGAATCTCTACACTTTTCTTTTATCCTTTTTCTTGTCTGTTTCTCTGCTGATAAAGGAGGGTAGAATGTGCCCTGATGAAGATATGGAAAATACTGAATATGGCCAATCCAGACTACTCTGCTCTTTAAAAGCTGTCTTGTAGATTAGATCATTTGCCCTCCTAGAAGCTCAATGAGCTGCTTTTTCCATGTGTTCCTGTGAATAATGCCCGTGTCATGGTCTCAACTGGAAAGGAGGAAAACAAGAAGAGAGCACACTTTGTTACTACAAGTTTTCAAGAGTCATATTCGTGATGTCAATCCTGACATCATTTTGTTTTCCTTTCAAAACACATTTTATGTTTTTGTTGAATATGAAACAGAGACAGTTTCACTGGATCTAGGTTCTAATGTTCAATATTATGCACAGAGAGGGGATAGAAAGTATATTAATACCTTAAATTATTTCATGAAAAGACAGTGATATTTTCTGTCCCATGATGCTAATAGGTGAATGTATTCTACGGGGGTTTTGTGAGGTTCCTGCCATTTTTCAATCTCAAAGATCAGATAGCACTATAGGTACCCAGGATACTCCACTGCCTTTCAAAAATATGTCATAAGAATACAACTTCCAACCTCCTGGCTGTAGATTAGGGGTTGGTGAACTTTTTCTGAAAGAGGGCAGAAAGTATGTGTTTTATGTTTTGTTTTTTGTTTTTTGGGGTTTTTTTGGCCATACCACCTCCCACATGTTCCAATAGAACTTTATTTGTGAACACTGAAATATGAGTTGCATATTTCACTTGCCACAAAATATTATTATTCTTTTAATTTACATCCACAATTTAAAAAGGTAAAAGCCAGTTTTAGTTCATGGGCAGCACAAAACCAGGTAGTGGGTCAGCTTGGGCCCTCAGGTCATAGTTTGGAGATCCCCTGACCTAAATACTGATGACATCCCATGAGAAACCTACCTTCACAATTAAAAAGCTGGAATGTGGAAAACCTGTTTTTAGGGTGGACAAAACAGGGAAGCGGCAGTTCTCCAAGGATTTGTCTTGGACCTGCTGGGTCTTAAGAGGATTTGTGAAGAGAAGAGATTTCAGGAATGATTTCAGCACAGGCACAAAAAACCCTCTTCCTCTTAGGAACGGTTTCTGACATTGGGGGCTAGCCCAAGAATCCATGCGCATGCTACCAGCCTCTCCTTGGTTCCTTTCTGCCTCCTCCACCCTCCTGAAATGTCCATTGGGCATGTAGGGAAGAGCCCCCCACTGGGAGTCTGGTGACAGGAAGAGACAGACAGTGCAGAGTACCCCCAGCCCGCAGGCAGGGCCAGAGAAGTCACTGGAGGCCCTCACACAGAACGAGTTGCCGGAAGCAAAGCGCAGCAAGCAAGCAGCTTCGTAGCACCCCTGCCCTCCTCTCGGCCCAAACTGTATCCTCTGCTGGCAGAGGGTGCTCACAGAAAACTTTCCCAGCCAGTCCTAGCCGGATGACTCACAACTCAGAGTGGCTTGACATGAGTGGACACTGGATCCTTGGTTTCCAGTGGGAGACTAGATTGGTATAAAGGCTGTAACCTCCAAGATGCTCTGTACGTTAAAGATCCATGCAGAAAAACATCACCAGACTTTCCTTTAAGCCAGGGACTCTTCCTTACACATCCTGATGCAAGTTTCTGTTCCTTCATCCGAACTCCAAATGAAGAATACCTGAGGGATGCTGGCACCATCGTTCTTTGGGAGCATCAGTCCTCAAGAGCAGTATTGGTGCCCCTTAAAAAAAATCACAAGCTGAATCTCATTTTGTGCTTTGCAGTATCACTCGGTAAAAACCCTCCATCTTGGTGCCTGTTGAAGGAATCCATTATGAATTCTAGGTACAGCAATAGTATGGATTCATAGTGTACCATCATGGAACCACTTGGCCTTCCATTTCTTCATCTTTCAAATGATGAGGTTTGAGTACATGAACTCCAAGCTTACATGACGGACTATCTTTTGTGAGAGAAATATTTTTGACTATTGGTTCTCCTACAAGTAGCACACAGTTGTTTTCCGAAAATGAGATAGAAAGTGTGAACATCATATCCCATTTTGGAGCATTTAGTTTTTTTCCACCAGCCTCCCATTTCAGGCTACAATAGCCTCCCATGTCAGCCTGTGCTCACTGTTCGGGTAAGTTCTATCTCTGCTTCTCCTTTTGCAGCTGTGGTATCTGTGAGATGAGCAATGATCACGGGGGAAAGAAAATGTCCTGGCTAGGGGGTAGGTTGAAAGAGACAATTATGGGAATTATTACCCTTCTTATTTGGGAGTAATTATGGGAAACAGTGGAAATAGTGTCACACTTTATTTTGGGGGGGCTCCAAAATCACTGCAGATGGTGATTGCAGCCATGAAATTAAAAGATGCTTACTCCTTGGAAGGAAAGTTATGACCAACCTAGATAGCATATTCAAAAGCAGAGACATTGCTTTGCCAACAAAGGTCTGTCTAGTCAAGGCTATGGTTTTTCCTGTGGTCATGTAGGGATGTGAGAATTGGACTGTGAAGAAAGCTGAGTGCTGAAGAATTGATGCTTTTAAACTGTGGTGTTGGAGAAGACACTTGAGAGTCCCTTGGACTGCAAGCAGATCAACCAGTCCATTCTAAAGGATATCAGTCCTGGGTGTTCTTTGGAAGGAATGATGCTAAAGCTGAAACTCCAGTACTTTGGCCACCTCATGCGAAGAGTTAACTCATTGGAAAAGACTCTGATGCTGGGAGGGATTGGGGGCAGGAGGAGAATGGGACAACAGAGGATGAGATGGCTGGATGGCATCACTGACTCAATGGACGTGAGTCTGAGTGAACTCCGGGAGTTGGTGATGGACAGGGAGGTCTGGCGTGCTGCGGTTCATGGGGTTGCAAAGAGTTGGACACGACCAAGCGACTGAACTGAACTGATGGAGTGTTCTTCCTTGAAGTACTCCATGGAAAGGTTGAATCAGTTGGGATTATTTATCCTAGGGAATGAGGAGATCAGAGAGGTGGGGGATAACCCAATAATAGTTTTGAGTATTTGGAAGACAATAATGAACTGTTCTGTCTTCTCACTGGAGACAGGAGATTAAGAAATTGGCAGGAGGGATCTCAGATGTGAGGAAGAATGCCTTGCTACTACGTGTGATTAAACCCTGGTGGTGCTTTGATGCTCACATGGAGCCTGATATCTTGCTCTCTGATTTCCCTTGGGGACACAAGGGATGACTTATAGCATCCAATGAATAGACCCACAGCCCTGCACTCCTAGGCCCCCAGCTTTCTGGTAAACCAAGTGTGTTAACACAGACATCTAGGGCGATCTTGAAGAGAACAAGAAACACAGCCAATGTCATTGGAAGAAAGTCTGAGGCTCCAGAGGCAAGAGCTGAGCTTGGCAAAACAGCCCAGAATTTGGTAGAAGAGTTTGTCCTCGTTCTTCCAACAGCTGGCCCGGGGATGGTGCGGATTTTCTCGGCCAGCCTCACCCCTCCCGGGCATCACCTGACAGGGCCTTTCCCCTTCCCGACCCCTCATGGCTGCAGCAGGAGAATCCGACCTACAATATTCCAGGGGTGACTCTGGCTCTCCTGTGTGTCAGTCCAGAGATAGGCCCGGCAGGGTTTCTCCGGTGTTCACTGCGAAAGCATCATTACTAGCGGCTATCAGAGGCTCACCTCCAACAGTGTGACTGTATAAATGATTGAATGCAGAAAGTGGGGAAAAGACGAAGGTGTGCAGCTGGCAGATGACCCCAGGCATTTCAGAGCCATGCCTGACCTCCCCAGGGGTCACCCCTATCTTGGGTGTCATTTGCCTTCCTGTGGTGCCACACTCCCTAGGGAATCACTAACCCAGCAGTCAGAAGCACAGGCTTTATTTTTTGTTGTTACTATTAATTTTTATTAGAGGATAGTTGCTTTACAATGTTGTTAGTTTCTGCTCTATAGCAAAGTGAAGCAGCTATATGTATACATGTATCCTCTCCTTTTTCAATTTCCTTCAGTTTTAGTCACTGCAGAGCGTTGAGTCCCCTGTGCTGTAGAGCAGGCTCTCATGAGTTGTGTATTTTATACATAATATCAATAGTGTATATATATATATACATCAATCTCGATCTCCCAATTCCTCCCACCCTACCTCCCTTTCCCCCTTGATAGCCATATTTCTAGATTCTAGCCATTTTTCTAGATTCAACATATATGTGTTAATATACAATACTTGTTTTTCTCTTTCTGATTTACTTCACTCTGTCTCTAGGCCTAGACTTTAGAACAGAGGCCCAATATCAAATGCCTCTGGATAGTAGCCCCCTAAAGTCAAGGAGTGAAGCAGACCATAGTCAGCCCATCGGGATGCTAAGAGGGGAGGCAGGAACCCATCGCTCAGTACCGGAGTCATGGCCCAGCAGAATGGTGGGCCCCGACTTGCCAGATCCTCACGTTATTTATTTTTTTGAACAGGAACTATATTTTGATATATCTCTCAATTTTTCAGTGTTTCCAACTGAAAATATATCTAAAGCACATTGAGGGCCAAGAAAACATGTACTTGTTGTTGGCTGGCAGTGTATAACCTTCCCTTAAGAATCCTGTAGAATTAGATGCAAATTCTGGCTAGTTCCTAACTGGTGTCCTTGGCAAGTTATTTAACCTATATAAACACTAGTGTCTTGCTCACAATTATAAAGAGAAAATGCTTCACAGTGCAGCGATATGTAAGAAATTAATATAGTGCCTTGCCTGCAGCACCCTTAATAACTATTAAATGATGATAATGACTATGATTATATTATTAAACCATATGAAATTGCTGGTATGTACATGGAAGTGACCTACAAAAATGGAAATTTCATGTGGCTCTTAATATTATACAGAATTAGTTATACTAATAATTATATTCTTAACATAAAATCCTATGCTATATACATGGTTAATATTTTACCAGTATTATTAGTATCAGGCTTATACACCCCCTCCCTAAACACACATTTATAATCCCCCCTTTTTACTCTTTTTCCACAGTACTTTTTCTGTTCATTGTATTCAAGAGTTTCTTTATTATGTTTATGGCTTAGAGTCTGTCTGCCCTGTTCCTGCTGGAATATAAGCTTTCTTAAGGGAGGGATTTTTTTTTTCTAATTTGCTTATTGTCTTTCCTTGCCCAAACCACACCAGCACCTAGAGGAGTGGCTGACCAGTAGTAGGCTCTGTAAATAGACAGAGAGTGAATAGACATACACACTGGCCTTCTTAAAATTGAATTCAGTTCACTACAAATGGTTTCCTTCAAGTCTGACAGATCTGAGGGACCTATCGATTAGAACTATTCTAAACAAAACATAAATGCAAGTTCTTAGGATGATGGATTTTTTTAGGGCTTTGACTTTTGAACTCAAGGGTAAAACTAGTAAAAAGTTACCTAAGTACTGTATGCCCCAAATCTGAAAAACTGAATTCGACTATTTTTTAAAAATTAAATTGAAAAACATTGATCAGAAGCATTCAATGAGTATTTTTTTTTCTGATTGTACTCATGAGCTTCTTATAGTGCTATATTTTTTAAAAGGTCGTCAATTATATTTGTCCTTGGACAGAAGGATATTAAGTTTGTAAGATAACTCTCCTTGGTAGTAGTCTGCTTTAATGTGTGTGTGTGTGTGTGTGTGTGTGTGTGTGTGTGTGTGTATCCATATCTTCAATAGTGAAGCTAATGCAGAAAAGAAATTAGAAGCTGAAAAAGCTCAGTAGTAAAG
Source organism: Ovis aries (assembly GCF_016772045.2). Taxonomy (NCBI): domain Eukaryota; kingdom Metazoa; phylum Chordata; class Mammalia; order Artiodactyla; family Bovidae; genus Ovis; species Ovis aries. The sequence goes on along the minus strand of NC_056078.1, from coordinate 15,302,765 downwards.
GGTGGTGGGTCTTACTGGATCCCAGAGGAGGAGAAAATGGTGGTATTGTCTTTAGAAGGAATGTCAGAGTAGCCTGCATACAGAGGAAAGTGCTGATAAGCAGAATGACAAAAGCTGGTTTCATGAGAGATTCCCAGCAGCCAGGGTACACTCCCAGCTGATTGCCCTGCTATTTTCGGTATCCCCATATCATGACTAAATACACGCAGCTTGACTGGAAGCCACAGATATGGTAAGTCCGAGGGGAATGCTGGGAGGTACTGTGTTGTTTGTAAGGACCAAGGCATCGGCCATCCTTGCCTCCACCCACCCCTTGTTTCAATACTTAGGGACATTCTGACCAGTTTGGACCTCCTTACTAGGAGTCAGGGGAAACCTTTACATTCCCCAAGGCGGATATTTTTAGACGCAATGCTGTGTCCAGAGTGTTAACTAATTGAGTTATCAGGTTTCATACTTGGCCACAGAGAATGGCAGTGGAAGAGGGAGACAGCTTCCCAGAACAAGTAAGCATCTACGATTTGGAATGAAATGCATTTTCCTTACAGAAAGTGCCGTTTTGGGTTTGATTAGTTGTGCCTTTTACAAAATGTTTGTTGGCAGGTAAGAAGGAAGCCTGCTCCTCTGCACCGTGGATTGCCTGAGTTCCACGTGTGGGGGGCAGTGGGTGTCCTTTCTTTCTGTTTTGCTGGGATCTGGATTCTAGGTACGTTTCGCCTCAGATGTAACTTGTAATGTGCTCATCTCAGGCCGGTCTTAGGAGGTTGCTTATTCACGTGCAGAAAGATAGTGGGCAGTTTTGGGTGCAGGAAGGGCCCAGTGGACCCAAGAATGTAAGAAAGTTTGAATTGTCACACTTTTCTCAAGAAAAATCTGACAGCTTTAAACTCAGCCTTTTTTGCTGTATTATTTGCTATCGAGGATATGGACTTCCACAGTTGAGAAAAAAACAGTAAAGGGTTAAAATTTGTTTTTGAAACTCATGTAAATAGTGGACGAAGGATGTAGTTTGGAGGTTGGAAGTGTAATGTTATTTTTGTTTTCATAGAATTACACATAGATATAAATAAGGCATCTCATTTAATTTTAAAGAACTAGCATAGTAAGTCTTTTCCCCTTAAGGGATAACTATGGGAAAGAGATATTTGGTGTGATGTTCATAAAATTCTGATGTATTTGATTGTGAAGGTTTCATAAAATACTATTTAGATTATAGCAGAGTTCAGGATTTCATGTGATCTCTTGCTTCTACCTGCCTTTTCAGTTATTGTCGGTTTATCTAACTATGAGGACACTATGAATAGAAGGGAGAAGTATTTGCTATTAATTCAGTATATTAAATCCTGGAAAGTAAGATGAGGCTTTCATATGAAATGGTCATAGTGACTAGAAGACGACATCAGGAAAATATACATTTGTCCTGGATCCATTCTCTGTTAGAAAGACCTGCTAATGGTTTTGAGAAAAGAACTGTCATTTCTTAGTGCTGCAGAAAGCAATTAGGAGATCTCTCTCACAACTTGGAACCTTATTTTAAATGGATTCAATTTTAATATTGGTGTTCTTAAAGATAGGTTAATCTTTCAGCAAAGAATATTCTTTTATGATCTTTACAGAATATTGCTATATTCAACAGTAGACATCTATGAGATTTTAATCTGAGTGAGAATTTTCAAACATGTGCCTTAAGAGAGAGGACTTTTTAGATTAAACATTGAGATTCAGAATAAAGATATAAATGTTTTTCATGAATTCCTGGCATCAGTTGTAATTTACTAGTAATATAAGCATATTGACAGGTGAGTCCCACCTAAAAAATCATGTTATGACACTCTAAAAATAATCACCCATCAAAAATTATGAGCTATATTGAAAGTTGACTTTTAGATATGCATTCTGTTCAATTAGTTGTAGAGCTAAAAATTTTAGATATAATGACATTTGCTGATTACCTAGTGAGACTTGACTTTGAGAAATATTAATTCCTGGGAAGTTTTGAGCCAAGTGCAAATATGACAGATATTAAAGCATGTAAAAACTTTGGCCTTTTACAAAGTAATAAATTAATTTAAGAAGGAAAGATGAGATCTGAAAGGAAAAAATGAATAAAAGCAGACCATCTTGTTTCTGCCTTGTGTCAGAATATATCAACTGAATGGTGAAAGCATTTGATCTCAGCCCATATGTGCAGCATTTTCTGTTTTGGTGGGCATGCTGTTTGAAAAAGCATGTAGTAAAACGACAGACTGAATTTGAAATTATCCTGCCCTAAGCAGTGACTCTGGAAGGGTACTGACCCGATACAGATCACACAGAAGTCGCGTCACAATGGAGTAGCATGTACTCTTGCTGGACTGGGCTTGGTTGGACAATGAATAAGGATTCTTCATCTCCTGGTTTCAACTCTGGCTTGAAGACTGAACAGTTCATCTGCATGAGCTGAACTATGGATAAAATCCTTGCAGAGAGGGTATTGTAGATAATTACATTTTCCCAAATGATCATTAATACCTCTTGCTCCTTCTGTTTGGCTTGGGGTTTCTATAGAGTTGTTTAGAGATTTTTCTACAGGATTGCTTAGTTGTGTTATGGAAGAAACTTCCAGTGATTTTACAGCTTCTTATTGTGAAATATTTGCAGCACAAGCCTTTTAAAAATATAAACATATGTATACCTTTGCCAATGTTAGAAATTCTCATGGGTTGCTAATAATCAAGCCTTTATGGAACTAATTTTACCGTTAAGCCTTGATGAAAAATTAAGTCTTAAAGTTGAACTTTTAAATAACGCTCATGCCAAAAAAAAATCTAGACTCTAATAATATTGAGAAAAGCTCAAATTTAATATAATTTTAATGCACAATTTAGAGGCAGTTAATAATCAGATCTTTCAATAGCTGTGAATTACTTTTAAATTCTATAAAGGTATTTTATGATAATACCAGATAGAAATTCTTGTTATTACTTTCTATCTTCCAACTCAGATGTGTTTGATTTTATAGATTTGGTTTAATAATCCATTAATAAATACATGTTTATCTGTTAAGAGAATCCCTAATTTTATTATTGATGATTTTCACTCTAAGAAGTTGGGAGCAAGTAGAAAATTTTATATAATCTAGCTTAAAACAGAAATCACAAAACCTATCAGTTTACTGCTGAGACTATCTATGTCAAGATTTTATGAAAAAAACGGAACTCTTTTGCCAGCTTTTAAGTTTCTTGTATTGAAGTGAAAACTTTTGTTATATAGTTAGTATGGTATTTACTTATCAGCTAAATTTATTTTCTTTCGTGTGACAATATACAGATACTACCTCTTCTCAGTTATAAATCTGTGCAATAACCAAGTTTAATCAATATTAATTTGAACAAAAGAGAATTTAAAATCTGTCATCTTTTTTGAATAGTCATTCTCTTTATAATGTTAAGGCCTTTTCGGTTATGAAACAAAATATATTTGCCAACTCTTTTATCCTAATGCAAATATTTATTTGTTATATTTTCTCTTTATTATAACCCCAGAGTATATTGCAAAAATTAGTAATCAATCAAAATTAAACTATACCTTTTAATTAGACTATTGATAAATATATTATTAGATTATATAACAAATTTCAGGCACATATCTATAGTTAACTAATTAATCATTTTTAAGTGTTAAAGTCTATAAAGAATCTAATTTTTTAATTTTAGTAGTCCCTTTTTTATTATATGAAATGAAGATTTGGATGTATGTAGATGTTCAAGATAGACACTTATTTCCAGAGAGTACTGAGAAGTTAGTGCTGTTTTTCTTTGGAAAAGTGGCAAGTGAATGTTGTTTCCATTTAAAGAGTAGAAAAAGTCAATAATGTTAAATAATGTTTTGTAAAATCTGGGTATGCTTCAATTTTCTTTAGTCTTGAATTCTTGATTATATTATGTTCTAACTTAGCATCATTCTGATATATTACTGATTTGCATGTTTCTGTAATTCAGTGATCATTCTGTTATATTTTTAAAACACTTATATCAATAAGATAAATTATACTTTGAATAACGCTGTAACTTTTTAAACAGACTGTCTTACTCATCTTTGAGCCCCAGAGTTTGGTACATGTTAAGCACTCAATTAAAAAGTTGTTAGAATTTTTTAAATAATTCTTCATTTCTGAAGAGGGTAGCTTCTCATCAAAAGAATGTTGAATTAAGTTGAGAGTAAACATGGTATTATTTATAGAGCTGAAAAGGAGCCAGAAATTTTTCATAAATGAGACTTAACATAATGTTTGGCCTTCTAGCCACCATTGAGTCTTATAATAAATGGCAATTATTTTTCAATATTTGATTATTTTAAACAGGAAATTGTACTAGCTAGCTTTCTGTCTTAGTGAATAAAATAAGATTTATTTCCAGTCCAGAAGTTTACCAGGGTTGGTCTCTAGAGCTGCATTTATACAAGGACAAGGTTCTATAAAGAATTTCCCCGCTGTCGTTCTGACATGGTGGGACCACTTGCAGTAGAATGTGTTGGTTCTCGTGTATCATTTCTGGCTAGTCATGATTCTTGCTCATACTCTCCTGTTCAGAGAAAGTAGTCCTCCGTACCATGAAGTAAGCCTTTGACAACTTGCCTGTAGATCAGCCATTCTCAAAGTGTGGTCCAGGACTCCCTGGGTGTCCCTGTCTCCTTCCAGAAGAGTGTCTATGACATCCCTCCTTCTCTAACTACATTGTCTGTTTGAGGTCAGATTTCCAAAGCAACACATGGCCAGAGATTGCATGCCAAAGCAGATATGAGAGTCAAGTCTTCTCCCATCAGACATTAAAGAGAATTGAAAACTATAAACCAGTACCAGTCTTCTCACCTTGTACAGTTCTTTTGTTTTTTGGAAAATTTATTTCTTTTTCATGAGGCATATATTTTATGTTACCATGTAATAAGTGTGTTACTGTGATTTTAAATCAATAAGTGTGTGTTTAATACTCAGTTTTATCTCCTAATATGGCCAGTAGTAAAGGTTATAACCTTCTGAATCAAAAGCTCTTTGGGGCTCCTCAGTCATGTGTAAGAGTGGAAAGGAACCCTGAGACAAGTTTGAGAAGCACTACTGTAGGCGGAATGCACCGCGGATGTTCTCTGGCCTGGTTTGCATGCTTAGTTGCTGAAAGCACTGCTCAAATCAGGTCAGTTTATGAGTTCAGATCCTGTGTGAACAGTTATGTTCATTTGACTCTTCTGGTCATAGCTGTAGACAACCAAGCAAAAAACTTAACTTTAAAAAATTTTGAAATAGTGATAATGAATAGCATTAATTAAGGGCTGTCTGTGTGCCAGGCCATTTCTAACTGCTTTATGTGTTATCTCCCTTCTTCCCTCATAACTCAGTCAGTAAAGAATCTGCCTGCAATGCAGGAGACCTAGGTAAGATTACTGGATCGGGAAGATCCCCTGGAGAAGGAAATGGCAACCCACTCCAATATTCTTGTCTGGAGAATCCCATGGAAAGAGGAGCCTGGCAGGCTAGTCTATGGGGTTGCAAGAGTCAGACGTAACTTAGCAACTCAACTACTACTATTACTACTAAGCTTATCGACAAGCCCTACAAGTTCAGTGTTACTGCTGTTCTCATTTTATAGATGAGGAAACGGAGCTACAGTATGTTTTAGTATCTTTTCCAGTGTCGCACAGTTTGTAAGCTGTAGAGCCAGATGCTGAACTGAGGCATTTTGGCTCCAGAGTCTGAATTCTGCAATCATCAAAATATATTGACTAGCTGATTGTTGTTCAGTTGCTCTGACATGTCAAACTCTTTGCAACCCCGTGGACTACAGCATGCCGCACTTCCCTGTCCTTCACTGTCTCCTAGAGTTTGTTCAGGCTCATGTCCATTGAGTTAGTGATGCTATCCAACCATCTCATCCTCTGTCATCCACTTCTCTTGCCCTCAGTCTTTCTCAGCACCAGGATCTCTTCCAATGAGCTGGCTCTTTGCATCAGGTGGCCAAAGTATTGGAGCTTCAGCTTCTGCATTAGTCCTTCCAATAAATATTCAGGATTAATTTCCTTTAGGATTGACTGATTTGATCCTCTTGCTGTCCGTGGGACTCTCAAGAGTCTTCTCCAGCGTCACAGTTCAAAAGTACTTGCTGATAGGATGGGATAGATTAGGTTAGATCTTCCTCCAAACCCTTAAAATACATATATGACGTGCTAACCCTGACTTAGTACCTTTATCTTCTGCATGAAGAGAAGCTCCTTAAACATGAGCCATCCTTCCCAGGATCCGTGTAGTATGTCTTTGCTGATAGATTATAGTATAACAGGATATTTCACAGTCTCCCACCATGTTGCGACTGCTTATGACTACATGTTTCACTGGGTAACTTAACTTTAGAATAAAGTCTATTTTTAAATGTTTTACTTTATGTAGTGGAAAAAAAAAATCCTTCTTTATCTTTACCATGAGTTTTCATTGTACTTTGAAAAAGATCTTAGGCACATCCAGGCACTACCTGCTTTCTCTCTGTCCCCATCACCACCCCCACTTTTTAAATAATGTTTTAAATTTATTTATTTTTGGCTGTGCTGGGTCTTTGTTGCTCTGCAGGCTTTCCTCTAGTTGTGGTGAGCTGGGGTTACCCTCTAGTTACAATATGTGGGCTTCTCATTGTGGTGGCTTTTCTTGTTGTAGAGCGTGATCTCTAGGACACACGGGCTGAATAGTTGCAGCTCCCAGGCCCTAGAGCACAGGTTCCATGAATGTGGTGCAGGGACTTATTTTCTCCAGAGCATGTGGGATCTTCCCAGAAGAGGGATTGAACCCACGTCTTCTTCAATGGCCGGCGGATTCTTTACAACTGAGCAACCCTCTTGCACTAAGTGTGAAGATTTAATTATTGGGTTAGCACGATCCTTCAGGTTTTTTTTAACATCTTAAAGAAACACTCAAAGTTTTTGGTCAACCCAATACAATTGTTGTTCTGTAATGTCACTTGAAGAATATTTAAGAATCCCAACTATCTATCTATATTTGACTTTGCTAGTGATTTGAGCTTATTTTTAAATACATTTTATTCATTCCCATAAGAGCTTATTTAGTTATGTTTTCACCAAGTGCTCCTAAGATTCCTTTGTTGATCAGAGAACTCAAGTAGAAATGAAAAGTTAAAATGGAAAAGAGCAGTAGCATTTTGGTATATTGGTTTTGAAAAGAATCAGTATAAAATACCCTCCCTGCAAGGATCCCCCAAAAAGGCAGATAGTTTCATATACCAGCAAGGCTTCAGCTATACCAGCTAGCACACAGCATTTTAGGATGATAAACTCAAGAACCCTTCCTCTCACTAGCTAACATCTCCCTCTGGTTTAGTCAGCCTCACCCTTCAATTCCTCTGGGTTTTTAACCCCAAGCCTCTAATTATCTGACCAGGAAGTGAAGTCCAGTATATTGTGATTACCTTGTTGATCCAGACCATAGATAGTACATTCATGCACCAGGAGAAAATAGTTATGTTTGCAACATCAAGTCTATCCACACTAAAAAACAAACTATTTATTTCCTGATTTCATAAAAAGAAAAGAAAAACATTGGGAAAATGTTCATTTCCACTGTAAATACTTTCTCTTTTCTCCTTATACCTAGACCAATTTTAGCTTATCACTGTTTTCAGTTGCTATATTTAAAATGTGAATAGTTCCCTGAGGCCTCATGCCAATACCTCCTACATAATAAGGATCCTTAAGCATGAAGTCCTGACATCCTCGTTCTGATTCATAACATACCAAATTAATGGAAAAATCCCAAACATTTGACGTATTTTATATCATCCACCACACGTGATGCCAGAAGTAGCTGCTCTGTATTTCTTAAGTGATAAGTAGTGTTATCTTAGTATTACGAGGTGAGATTTCTAAGGGACTCTGCAATCTGTTGTTATCCATGTTGTTCAGCCGAGATGTGCAATAACCTGGTGTTTGTTTTGTAAACAAAGGTGCTTATAGAGTCCCAAATGTTGACTGCATAATATTTCGACCATTGGGCCTCAGCAGCTTCATTTGATGTCTAAAGAGACAAAGTCGTCTGTTGTTTTTAGTCCTCTTCATCTGTGAGACGTGGGGTCACACTGTTGAGATGTGTTATTGTGCCCGACAGCATTCTGTGGGATGGCTGTGTAAGGAGAGAGAGTTGGGAGGCGGGACCAGTTGACCTTGGAGATCTCATTCATCTCAGGAGTCTGACAGGAAAGTCTTCAACCAATTCTTTTTATTAGTGCATACCATAAAATTGTGGATGAATTCCTTCTTGTTCTTGGACTATGAAGTAGTGGGAAGAACATTAAATCCAGGAATCTCAAATGTCTTGTCAGCAATTTTCTAACTAGTTAAGCAAATCATGCCCGTCTTTGCTTCCGTTTCCTCTTTTTACAGTAGAAATGATGAGGTGATCTCTACCTACCTCAAAAAGCAAAGTGTGTGCAAAAAATACCTTACTTTTGTTAATACAAAGCAAAGCTGTTTATTAAGGCTAAGATTTAATCATCTGTATAATAAACCTTTGCTTAACAGTGTAGTAGCTCAGGGCTGTGTGTCTAGAGATTTAGTACATATTGCTGAGGTCAGTCAAGGGCACATACGTAAGTGACACTCGTGCTGTAACACAATTGTAAATAAAGGCAATATGAGATACACGTCAACCGATCTTTCCCGGGGTAGGGGAGCCTGCTCCTTTAAGACAGCCATTTCCCAAAGTGAACAGTGAAGTATGGATTATGCATCAGGTATTTTATAGGCAGCCATCACTCATGGGAGAGCAAAAACAGATTTCTTAAAAGACAAGTTCACGTGGGAAATAATTGAGACAGATGAACTAGATGAAGCGTAGCAAGAGAGACAGGGATGACTGACAATGAGAAATTTTAAGACCCCAAATGGCTATATATTTTTTTTGTTCAGCACTCGCCTTCCACCTAACAAGTGGAAAAAGGCATTCAGTTATACGTTTTGGAAAGCCTGCCACCTACAAAAGGGACACATTGCAAATTAACAGGAACTGCTCTTCTATGCAATCTTCCATTGCATTCTTATTGTATCTCAATGGAGAAAATAATTCCCTAAAATGAAGATGATTAAAATTCCCTAAAGACTAAATCTTCCTTGCTGTAATATTCCATCTTTGTGGATGAAGATAGGAGAAAAAAAAAAAAAAAAAACAGAAAATTCTCCAGGGCTGTTCCATATTCTGAATTGTTGAGCTCCAAGAATGCTGAGAATAGACTTTTTCTTTTCTTCCCCAAGCAACGTGTTACCTTTTGTCTAGTGCTTCTTTGTCCCAAGAGATATCCTGAAACATGCCCAAACACAGCAGAGATATCAAGTCTGATAAGGAATGTACCTGCAAAACCATCTTTGCAGGAATGATTTCTCCATCTGTGGCTATTTTCCTGCTTACTTATTTGGACCTTTATCATTTCAGAATAACCAAAGATAAATATTTTATGAATCTTAAAATAACGTATCCCTCTTGTACACCTTCACTCTGATGTAAATCAAGACTCGCTCGCCCTATCTGAAATGTCCTTGGATGGAATGAGGAGTTTGTTTGGTTTGCATTTAAAGCTTCAAATATATTTTGGGTAAAGAGTTAGACCTTGTTCCACATCTTGTATAAGGTACTCTGGCTACAATAGAACTTTCATGAACACTTTCCCATTTTTTGCTCAATGGGGAAATAAACTGTTTATTTACCATGAGCTGTAAGGGTATATATACCCTTACTCTTGGATATATACCAAGAGCCGTATTCCCATCATATAGTGTCAGGGAGTTTTTAGGGGAGGTGGAGACTTCCCTGTCATTTAGTCAAATCATTCTGTTCTCTCAATTCCTAACATTGTTTATGGTTTCTACTTAACACATAGTAGAGTTAAGATATAATCTGTGTCTACAGCATACTAAGAGAAATTGCAGCCTCTATTGTGTAAGGAAAAAATTTTTAATGAGAGTTTTAAGTCAAAGTGACTTGAAATTCTGCCCCTGGCTAGTACAAATAAAGGCAAAAGATTACTATGTTGACCTCATATTATTAAGACATTCAAAACTCTCCCTCCCTGATACAAATGGTTGTATATCCCTTGGGAGGCAGGTGAAACTGGCCCTTTAAGTCCTACTTTGTATTCCAGAAAATTTCAGACAAAAGCAAACAAATCTTGTTCAGCAGCTCAACAGAATTACCTTACATTGAGAAAGACTGGAAATGCCCACTTGCCCATCACCAGTAACTAACGTGTTTTTGTTTGTTTGTTTGTTTCCTCTATGAGAAACATCTTCTCTATATTTATTTTTATTTCTAATCAGTCTCCAGGAGAATTTTTAGGACTCTGAACGATGAGTGAAAAAATATATCTCACCCAGATAAAGGGGCCTGGATTCTGGATCTTCTTTTCTATATAAGTTACATCATAATAGACTTGATGAGAGTGGTTTTATCAGCATGGCAATGTAAATCAAAAAATAAAAAATAAAAGAGCAAAACCACTGCCTTTATAAAAACAAAAGGCTGCCAGCCCTGTATTTCTTTTTTTAAACTGATTCTCATTCCCCTCTAAGTCAAGATAAGGCTAGGAATGTTGTTTTGCCTTTCAGTTTCCGAGCGGCTACTATGTGCAGAAGCCCTGGCAGGTTTGAAATGTACGACAGCAGGGGCCTCCCTGGCAGAAGTCCCAGTGAAAAGATGCTAACCATGCCTAACATGTGTTAGGGGACAGTGACCTCATTTTCAGGGATGAACTGAGGTTACTTCCAAGCAAAATCCTTACAAACAAAGGCAGCCTTGTAGTGATCGGAAGGAATCTGTGGAGGCAGCCTCTTGTACTTGGGGTGGTTTTGTTGGTGGTGATTACAAGTGTAGACAGCCCTTAGGAGCATTTCCCATACCGGTTAAGCCCCCAGCCCCTTGTATTCCTCCTCCTCCCTCTTTATGGGTGAAAAATGCTGGTTTATTTCCAATAGCTAGGGAGCAAATAAAAGAGAATGGAATCTTAATAGCCACAGGTCTTCCCTAAATAAAAGGTTTCAAGTTTTTTCAAACATTTGTCATGCAAAAGACACACACACAGAATTTCCCTTTATTTTTAAGATCTCTATACCCCGCTATAAACACACACCTAAAAGGGATCTGTTAGGTAACACAAATACCTCATGCCCTGTTCGGAGAGGGAAAAAAAAAACAACTTTCTCCCACAGGTATGAGGTTTTTATTAACAGGAGGCAGATTGTTGCATGAATGTCACAGTTGTTTTAAGTTGGGCAATCAGTCACATTCTTTTGAAGTGGTCAAAAATTAGATCACTGTGTAAAATATCTATAAAATATCAGCACATAATACCGTACTCTAAAAGCTGATGGAAACTTTGAATACGGGTCCTATCTGAATGGTCATGCTCCAGGGTGTAAGCGGTGCTTCTGCTCTAGTCTAGTGAGAAAAAAAAAGATTATCTTTTATCGCTGGTTCCCTTCTCATGTGATTGGAAGCACCATGGCACCCTGTCTGATCTCAAAGTTTTAAGCTTAGAGGAGTGTGACTGTCAAGTCACTTGACTTGTTTCCGTTGAAAATTGTTTTACTCCTGATGAACACACTGGGTTTGGACTTGGAGAAGTTATACAAAGCAACTCCATGTGTATTTCAAAACTGTAATTGACAGTGAAGTCACTACTTGAGGAGCAGTGCCACAGAGGATTTGGGGGTCTTGATAAGCAGGCCCCTATACTGTCTAAGTCTCCTTCCTGATTGAGAATAATTTATAAACCTGTATGACTTTATCCATCAAAAATTGCTGCTCATGCTACCAAGAAGGGGTTCGTATCTTTCAACCTGTGAAAGTTTGCTTTAAAATGTGGGGGGCAGGGGGGCGGGCAGGCCGAGAAGAGTGAGAGAAAGAGGAGAGGCAAATATGAAAGCTAAAATTTACAAATTTAGCATTGAGAATTTAACCTTCTCTTGCATGAAATTGAAAGTCAGTCAACAGACCTTCAAAAACACACTTCTCAGCACTCCTTTCTTTTCCATTCTACTTGCTATTTCCCCTTCAAATCTCCATTTATCAATAGTGAAGCTTACTCAGTTGTGTCCAACTCTTTGTGACCCCATGGACTAAACAGTCCATGAAATTCTCCAGGCCAGAATACTGGAGTGGTAGCCTTTCCCTTCTCCAGGAGACCTTCCCAACCCAGGGATTAAGCCCAGGTCTCCTGCATTGCAGGTGGTTCTTTACAAGCTGAGCCACAAGGGAACCCATTTATCAATAGAACCATGTTTATCAGTTCAGTCAGTTCAGTCTCTCAGTCGTGTCCGACTCTTTGCGACCCCATGAATTGCAGCATGCCAGGCCTCCCTGTCCGTCACCATCTCCCGGAGTTCACTCAGACCCATGTCCATCGCGTCCGTGATGCCATCCAGCCATCCCATCCTCTGTCGTCCCCTTCTCCTCCTGCCCTCAATCCCTCCCAGCATCAGAGTCTTTTCCAATGAGTCAGCTCAGAGTCTTTTCCAATGAGTCAGCTCTTCACATGAGGTGGCCAAAGTACTGGAGCTTCAGCTTTAGCATCATTCCTTCCAAAGAAATCCCAGGGCTGATCTCCTTCAGAATGGACTGGTTGGATCTCCTTGCAGTCCAAGGGACTCTCAAGAGTCTTCTCCAACACCACAGTTCAAAAGCATCAATTCTTTGGTGCTCAGCCTTCTTCACAGTCCAACTTTCACATCCACACATGACCACAGGAAAAACCATAGCCTTGACTAGACGGACCTTAGTCGGCAAAGTAATGTCTCTACTTTTGAATATGCTATCTAGGTTGGTCATAACTTTTCTTCCAAGGAGTAAGCGTCTTTCAGTTTCATGACTGCAGTTACCATCTACAACAACCTAATTCAGTGGTGCTCACCTAATACATACCTAATTCATGAGTGGTCACCTCTGTTTTTGTATTAGAACCACTTGAGTTGTGTTTATCAAAAGTCCCATCTCAGACCAGTTGAATCTCAGGGTGGGTCCTGAGTGGTTTGATTGTTTCCCCTGGAGATCCTTGAAGCATGGTGATTGACAACCATTGACCTACAGATCTTTTTGTCTCCATTTTCTCCTACACTTTAATCCACCATCAGTTAAGTTGGGCTAAAATATAGATTTAATGATTCCTTTTCATTCTTCAAAACCCTTCATTGTCTCCTGGTATCTTTAGAGTGAAGTTAAATCAGATTTATCTGCCATTCCAAACCTTCTGTGACACTCTCCTTGAATGTTCTCCCCAGGGGACTTTTCTTTTCAGTAGAGACTGTCTATTAACCATTCTTCCAACCTTCCATTTCTGAATCTCTGGCCACTTCCTTCTTGTCCCCACTGACCAAGTCCTCTATTGAACTCTTAGCTCCTTCTCTTAGCTCTTTTCCCAGCTCTATCCAGGATGCAGAAATGGCTTTTCTCAATGAGCTTCTATGGACTTTGTCATCTGCCACAGGTTCTTGTACTGTGAATTCCCATTCTATGTGCTGCCTGCAGGTCATTAAAAGCCGTAACTGCATCTCAAGGTAGAGGCCAAGAGGTCATTACTCCTTGACTGCTGGACATTGACACCTTTATTGACTATGACTTCTTAAATCCTGGTAATGGAATAATCAATGTAACATCTGCTTTGAAAATGTGTTTTAATAGTTAGAAAATGTTGAAGACTTCAAGACCCAGACTTGTAGATTTCATTTCCAGCACCACTTCACAGTGAGGTAAAGAATGTGGATTTAAGAAACAGATTGATTTACTTTCTGGACATGTCGCATAGATACACTGGTACTGCCATTCACATTTAGATTAGTGCATCCAATATGAGAAGTTTGGAAATTTGGTGATCTTCCTGGGCCATATTTTCTAACATTTGACCAGAAACCAGGCAGTGTGGTCTGTTGGATCTGGTCACCTAGATAAGAGATTATTACTTATGGAGATTTTTATTGGAAAAAGCTTTAATAGAGGTGTCTTAGAATCTTCTCAAGAAGTAGAAGGAATGGTCAATAGAAAGCCTTTCATTTTTTATATTAAAAATCAGTTTTTAAGAGGCAAATATCATTTTAAAATATTCTTAATTAGAATATAGTTGATTTATAATGTTGTGTTACTTTCAGGTATATAGCAGAGTGAATCAGTTATACATATATCCATTCTTTTTTAGATTCTTTCCCATATAGGTTATTATAGAATATTGAGTAGAGTTCCCTGTGTGCAATACAGCAGGTCCTTATTAGTTATTTGTTTTATATATAGTAGTATATAAATATCAACCCCAACCTCCCAATTTCTCTCTCCTCCCAATTTCACCTTTAGTAACCATAAAGTAAGTTTAGTCAACTGTAAGTTTGTTTAGAATGTCTTTTTATATAGAAGAATTTATATTAGTAGTTCTTGGGTTAATTTTTTTCAGTGGTTAGCAGCCAGGAATCATAAAGTTATTCATATTTATTGAACATTTGATTTTTACCATAAGGCACATAAATGTACATCCATTTGCCAAATGGGAGTTGTGAAGATGAGGACTTTGTTCTGAACACAGATCCCCTTCTAGAGTTCATGTTTTCTCCCTTGACACCTGCTCTTTTTCTGTGAGTCTCAGATTCAGTATCTTTAAAGGAAAGCTAGAAACTGAAGTAATCTGGGAAGTAATCTGACTATAAGATTTTTCCAATTTTTATTTTCATCACTTCCAGTCATCATGTCCATATCTGACTCACCAGCAACACTTTTAGGAACATCAGGTCTTTCCAAAGCATTTAATTTCATTTTCATAAAAATACTCTTTCTCTATATACTATTTCCCAGCTTAAATAATACCTAATTAAGTTACATAATTATAACATCCAGAACAACTAGCATAAACACGTTAGAGGAAAAAACACAGTTGACTACTTGTGGGAACAAGTGAATATGGGAAAGATCTCCCGTGTTTGGGCATTGGTCCTGTTGGCCAATAGGAGTGGTGATGAGCAAGGGAAGTTGGTTAAAAGAACAATTTCTAGGATGTGACGTCACACAGACCTGAATTTGAATTCTCATTCTAATGCAATTTGGCTATGGTACTTATGCTTCTTGAGTTCCCTTCTTCTCTTTGAAAACACAAAAATATCAAATGTCAAGGATCATGAAATAAATTCATCTATGAACAGTACCTAGCCGAGTGCCTGTCTGCCTCTCCCATGACTCCAAAAAAATGTTGCTGCTGTTTCTTTCCCTCTTGACTTAGGGAATCTAAGTTCCTTTTTCCACTTTGATATCACTCTGGAACATTTAACTAAGGAAAGCATTAGATACTAGTGTGTTAAGACCAGAGCTCTAAAACCAGGTAGATGTAAGTTCTAATCCTGGCTCTGCCAGTTTCTAGAAGAATGTCCTGTGGAAAAGTTGCCTAACTTGACTGTATTTTTTGTTTTTGTTTTTGTTTTTACTTTTCTCTCTTGTTTTATCATTATTTTTTTAATAACCTGATTTTTCTAGTCTGTAAAATGGGTGATAATGACACAGACCTCACAGTCCCCTGAGAATATGTGGCAATCAATGAACATACCTTTCATATTATAAGTACCCAGTAATTATTACTTATGTTACTATATTATTAGATACAGGACACTTAGATGCCTTGTGATTCATTAGGCACAACAAAATGCCGACTTGATCTGCATATTCTTTTTTTTAATTCATTTTATTGAAGTATAATTGATTTACAATGTTGGTTTCTGGTATACAGCAAAGTGATTCAGGTATATTATTTTTGATATCCCTTTCTATTATGGTTTATCACAGGATTCTGAATATACTTCCCTGTGTTGTATAGTAGGATCTCGTTTATCCGTCCTACATAGTTTGCATCTGCTAATCCCAAACCCCCAATCCTTCTCTACTCCCTCCCCGCTCCATTGGTGATCCCAGCAGGCATATTACACATCAGGCTATGTACAGAGTGAGTGAGGAAACCAAAGTAAACTCAGATCCACTCGTTCATCTTCTCTTGAATTTTGGATGAGCTTCTAATTCTGTCAGTAGACTGATGAAATGAAGAGCGAGCAACAGGCTAGAGAGGATACGAAACAGACTCTTTTTTGTTCCCAATTAAGTTGTTATGAGTCTTTGTTTCTCAAGGAAAATTAGGGCACCGGACTCTCAAGGAATGAATATGTCTTTATTTAGCATCTCCTGACAGTAGGCTGCAGTCCATGGGGTCGCTGACTTCACTTTGACTTTTCACTTTCATGCATTGGAGAAGGAAATGGCAACCCACTCCAGTGTTCTTGCCTGGAGAATCCCACGGACGGGGGAGCCTGGTGGGCTGCCATTTATGGGGTCGCACCGAGTCGGACACGACTGAAGCGACTTAGCAGCAGCGGCAGCAGCAGACAGTCTATTATGTAGAACTCGGTTCTGAGTAGGACATAGACCTAAAAGAGAGTAGAGTCCATCTTGAGGAGATAGCTGGCATCTAAGCTGAACTGACCAAGTGCTTTAGGAGTCTGGAGAGGAAAGGAGTCATGTCTGATGTTTATCAGGTAAAGTAGCAAAGATGCAGTGACATTTGAGCTGGACCTAGGATATAGTTGGTGTATCTCTTGTTGGGGGATGGAAAGCAAGGGGTGATGGTGAGCATGACTGCCAGGCATGATGTTGTAGGTGAAGTCACAGTACTGGGAAATTATGGGGCCAGTTGAGAAATAATAAGCCTTTGAGGGATGGTAGACCTAGACAGCATATTGAAAAGCAGAGACATTACTTTGCCAACTAAGGTCCGTCTAGTCAAGGCTATGGTTTTTCCTGTGGTCATGTATGGATGTGAGAGTTGGACTGTGAAGAAGGCTGAGCGCCAAAGAATTGATGCTTTTGAACTGTGGTGTTGGAGAAGACTCTTGAGAGTCCCTTGGACTGCAAGGAGATCCAACCAGCCCATTCTGAAGATCAACCCTGGGATTTCTTTGGAAAGAATGATGCTAAAGCTGAAACTCTAGTACTTTGGCCACCTCATGCAAAGAGCCGACTCATTGGAAAAGACTCTGATGCTGAGAGGGATTGGGGGCAGGAGGAGAAGGGGATGACAGAGGATGAAATGGCTGGATGGCATCACGAACTCGATGGATGTGAGTCTGAGTGAACTCCGGGAGATGGTGATGGACAGGGAGGCCTGGGGTGCTGCGATTCATGGGGTCGCAAAGAGTCGGACATGACTGAGCGACTGAACTGAACTGAACTGAACTGAAGCTATCTAGATTACCTTCAAGATCAGTATTTGTATTTTAATTCAAGCTGGAAGTATTTGGCACAGGTTTTCAAGGACCTTAGAGACTGCCATAGGAATTGATTGAATATTATGGTTTAAAAGCAGAAATATTTTTTACAAACGAAGCACATCATCAAACATTAATATATAAAAGTAACAGATAAAAGTAGACCGACTTTGGCAGACACTGAAAATAGATATATGAAACTCTGCTTATTACTCAAACTTACTCTTTGTTTTCCTTTTAAAAAAAATAATTGGAGTATAGTTGATTTACATACAACGTTGTGTCAGTTTCAGCTATA
This sequence comes from Ovis aries, assembly GCF_016772045.2. NCBI lineage: Eukaryota > Metazoa > Chordata > Mammalia > Artiodactyla > Bovidae > Ovis > Ovis aries. Next base: position 15,285,172 of record NC_056078.1, on the reverse strand, counting down.
CAGCAAGGTGATTGTTATATTAATATATGCCCATGCATTCATTCTTTTTCAGGTTCTTTACCCATATAGGTTATCATATATGGGTATCATGCAGAGTTCCCTTTGCTATACAGTAGGTCCTTGTTGATTTTCTATGTTATATGTAGCAGTGTGTATATGTTAATTCTAAACTCCTAATTTATTCCTCCTCTCCTATCCCATTTAATAACCATGTTTGTTTTTGAAATCTGTGTCTGTTTCTGTTTTGTAAACAAGTTCATTTGTAAAAGTTAGATTCCTCAATATCCGCAAATCAATCAATGTAATTCACCACATTAACAAATTGAAAAATAAAAGCCATATGATTATCTCAATAGATGCAGAGAAGGCCTTTGACAAAATTCAACATCCATTTATGATAAAAACTCTCCAGAAAGCAGGAATAGAAGGAACATACCTCAACATAATAAAAGCTATATATGACAAACCCACAGCAAACATTATCCTCAATGGTGAAAAATTGAAAGCATTTCCCCTAAAGTCAGGAACAAGACAAGGGTGCCCACTTTCACCGCTACTATTCAACATAGTTCTGGAAGTTTTGGCCACAGCAATCAGAGCAGAAAAAGAAATAAAAGGAATCCAAATTGGAAAAGAAGAAGTAAAACTCTCACTGTTTGCAGATGACATGATCCTCTACATAGAGAACCCTAAAGACTACACCAGAAAATTACTAGAGCTAATCAATGAATATAGTAAAGTTGCAGGATATAAAATCAACACTCAGAAATCCCTTGCATTCCTATACACTAATAATGAGAAAGTAGAAAAGAAATTAAGGAAACAATTCCATTCACCATTGCAACGAAAAGAATAAAATACTTAGGAATATATCTACCTAAAGAAACTAAAGACCTATATATAGAAAACTATAAAACACTGATGAAAGAAATCAAAGAGGACACTAATAGATGGAGAAATATACCATGTTCATGGAATAAGAATCAATATAGTGAAAATGAGTATACTACCCAAAGCGATTTACAAATTCAATGCAATCCCTATCAAGCTACCAGCCATATTTTTCACAGAACTAGAACAAATAATTTCAAGATTTGTTTGGAAATACAAAAAACCTCGAATAGCCAAAGCAATCTTGAGAAAGAAGAATGGAACTGGAGGAATCAACTTGCCTGACTTCAGGCTCTACTACAAAGCCACAGTCATCAAGACAGTATGGTACTGGCACAAAGACAGACATATAGATCAATGGAACAAAATAGAAAGCCCAGAGATAAATCCACACACATATGGACACCTTATCTTTGACAAAGGAGGCAAGAATATATAATGGAGTAAAGACAACCTCTTTAACAAGTGGTGCTGGGAAAACTGGTCAACCACTTGTAAAAAGAATGAAACTAGATCACTTTCTAACACCACACACAAAAATAAACTCAAAATGGATTAAAGATCTAAATGTAAGACCAGAAACTATAAAACTCCTAGAGGAGAATATAGGCAAAACACTCTCCAACATAAATCGCAGCAGGATCCTCTATGATCCACCTCCCAGAATACTGGAAACAAAAGCAAAAATAAACAAATGGGATCTAATTAAAATTAAAAGCTTCTGCACAACAAAGGAAACTATAAGCAAGGTGAAAAGACAGCCTTCTGAATGGGAGAAAATAATAGCAAATGAAGCAACTGACAAACAACTAATCTCAAAAATATATAAGCAACTTATGCAGCTCAATTCCAGAAAAATAAACGACCCAATCAAAAAATGGGCCAAAGAACTAGACATTTCTCCAAAGAAGACATACGGATGGCTAACACATGAAAAGATGCTCAATATCACTCATTATTAGAGAAATGCAAATCAAAACCACAATGAGGTACCACTTCACACCAGTCAGAATGTCTGCGATCCAAAAATCTGCAAGCAATAAATGCTGGAGAGGGTGTGGAGAAAAGGGAACCCTTCTACACTGTTGGTGGGAATGCAAACTAGTACAGCCACTTTGGAGAACAGTGTGGATATTCCTTAAAAAATTGCAAATAGAACTACCTTATGACCCAGCAACCCCACTTCTGGGCATACACACCAAGGAAACCAGAATTGAAAGAGACACGTGTACCCCAATGTTCATCGCAGCACTGTTTATAATAGCCAGGACATGGAAACAACCTAGATGTCCATCAGCAGATGAATGGATAAGAAAGCTGTGGTACATATACACAATGGAGTATTACTCAGCCATTAAAAAGAATTCATTTGAATCAGTTCTGATGAGATGGATGAAACTGGAGCCGATTATACAGAGTGAAGTAAGCCAGAAAGAAAAACACCAATACAGTATACTAACACATATATATGGAATTTAGAAAGATGGCAATGACGACCCTGTATGCAAGACAGCAAAAGAGACATAGATGTGTATAATGGACTTTTGGACTCAGAGGGAGAGGGAGAGGGTGGGATGATTTGGGAGAATGGCATTGAAACATGTATAGTATCACGTAAGAATCGAATCGCCAGTCTACGTCCGATGCAGGATACAGCATGCTTGGGGCTGGTGCACGGTGATGACCCAGAGAGATGTTATGGGGAGGGAGGTGGGAGGGGGGTTCATGTTTGGGAATGCGTGTACACCCGTGGTGGATTCATGTCAATGTATGGCAAAACCAATACAGTATTGTAAAGTAAAATAAAGTAAAAATAAAAATTAAAAAAAAAAAGTTAGATTCCACATATGAGTGATATGCAGGATTTGTCTTTGTCTGGCTTATTACACTTAGAGTATTCATCTCTAGGTCCATCCATGTTGATGAAAATGGTATATCTTCTTTATCTGTTCATCTGTCGATGGACATTTAGGTTGATTCCATCTCCTGGATGTTGTAATAGTGCTGCAACAAGCATTGAGGTGCATGTATTTGTTTTGAAGTATGATTTTTCTCCAGATATATGCCATGGAGTGGAATTCCTGAATGATACGGTCACTCTGTACATAGAATTCTTGAACCCTAGGGTTCCACAGAACCATGGGTTTTGAGGAAACAGCCTGGGCTTATTACAAAGTAGTTATGGTTTCAGTTCTGCTTCTGTTAAGCCAGACCCAAAAGAATTCTCAAAGATAAATTTCGGAGGACTGTGAGCTCTCAGTCAATGATCACAAACTACGGTAAGTGTAAAGTGGTACCAGTCACTTTGAAAACCAATTTGTCCTTAACTAGTGAAGTTGAATAAGCACATAAGCAATGACCCGGCATTTATGATCCTAGATGTGTATAGTTTAGGGCTTCCCAAGTGGTGCTAATGGTAAAGAACCCACCTGTCAATGCAGGAGATCCCTGGGTCAGGAAAAGTCCTCTGGAGGAGGGCATGGCTACCCACTCAGTATTCTTGCCTGGAGAATCCCATGAACTAGGAGCCTAGCAGGCTACAGTCCATAGGGTCACACAGAATTGGACACGACTGAAGCGACTTATCACGCACGCACGCACATACCTTAAGATCTTGCCTGCGTGTACCAGGAGTAGGGTTAAACGAGAATGACTGAACTAGAACAGAGGATGCCTTTGGAGAGCTAGTCAAGGAAGGGCCCCTTGCAGATCTGCAAAGCTGCCTGTAGCTTTCATTCTTCAGCTGACTGGGTATGTGGGTATTTCTGTTATGATTTTTCTTTCACTTTTTTTTTCCTTGGCCATGCTGCATAGCATGCAGGATCTTAGTTCCTTGACCAGGATAGAAGCCCTGCCCCCCCAAGTGGAAGCATGGAGTCTTAACCACAGGACCACCAGCAAAGTCCCTGATAAGTACTTTTAAAAAGGAAAATAGAAACTATAAAATTTCTCAGAGACAAAATATTTGATAGGATTCAAGTGTGAAACTTTTTTTTTTTAGTTTTTTATTTTTTTTAATTTTAAAATCTTTAATTCTTACATGCGTTCCCAAACATGAACCCCCTCCCACCTCCCTCCCCATAACATCTCTCTGGGTCATCCCCATGCACCAGCCCCAAGCATGCTGTATCCTGCGTCAGACATAGACTGGCGATTCAATTCTTACATGATGGTATACATGTTAGAATGCCATTCTCCCAAATCGTCCCACCCTCTCCCTCTCCCTCTGAGTCCAAAAGTCCGTTATACACATCTGTGTCTCTTTCCCTGTCTTGCATACAGGGTCGTCATTGCCATCTTCCTAAATTCCATATATATGTGTTAGTATACTGTATTGGCGTTTTTCTTTCTGGCTTACTTCACTCTGTATAATCGGCTCCAGTTTCATCCATCTCATCAGAACTGATTCAAGTGAATTCTTTTTAACGGCTGAGTAATACTCCATTGTGTATATGTACCACAGCTTTCTTATCCATTCATCTGCTGATGGACATCTATCAAGTGTGAAACTTTCTGGGAGAGAGTTTCAGGGAAATAATGGAGAAGGAAAAAGTAATAAAAAATTCACACCTCTCATCACAAGAAAAGATTATGACTCTGTATGCTGATAGATGTTCTCCTCCTATGGTGACCATTTCTCAGTGTATGCATCATATACCTGAAACTAATGCCATGTTACAGGTCAAATGTTACCTCAATTAAAATAAGGACTGACACCAAAGGTGCATGCCTGAGTGGTTAGGATAATCTTGAAATCTTAAAACTGAATTAAGGAGATCAAGGAAGTTTATTATTCACATCTCTGCCATGAGTACCTAGTCGCAGCGACAGATACGTTACACTTTCTTGGTAAATGCTTGTTGTGCTGTTGTGGTGCGGAAATTGTGAGACATAGAAATGGAAATGTTTGGGTTAAATGCAGGTAGGCACAGTCAGTGAGTATTACGTGTAAAAACAGTGGGAGAAGTCATGATAGTGATGAAGAGCACAGGAAGAAAGAAATGTGAGATCCGAAAACGGAAAAGCCCGTTTTTCAGTGATGGGTTGAAACAGTGAGGAACAAAAAGGCTTGAACAAAGAAACGAGAGAGGCCAAAAGGAAGATGCTGAAGAAACAGAAGGTGATCGGTGCTGTCCAATGGTTCAATCTTAAGAGGAGAGAATTATAATTCAGTAATGCAATTGGAAGGTTGTTGGGGATTTTGTACAGAGAGATTTTATTGATTAGCAAGAGGATTAGCAAGAGAAGCCGTATTGCCAAGGACTCAAAGATGACTTAGTATTAATTATATGGAAGTAGTCAGACTAACCCAAGCCAATCTGTCAAAATGTTTGATGTTCACAGAATAATTATAAAATAGTAATCGTTTATTGTTTCCTATGCACTCAGCCTGTTAATTACTGTACATGAACTAATTTCATTCTGATAGTAGATTATTTTATCCCCATTTGACAGCTGAGAAAACTGAGGCACACATGTTTAAAATCTTGCAACAGGTAGCACTGCTAGTGGATACAGACCAATTAAGTAGTCTACTGCACTGAGAAACAGACATCCCTTGCAAAGAGTGCTCGGTACAAAAGTGGAAGAAAAGATTGTTCTGTTTTTGTTTGTGTGGGGTTTTTTTTTTTTTTGGAGGGGGAGCAGTTTAGGTTTAAGAAATACCTGAGCATGTTGGTAGACAGAAAACAGGACACCAGGAGAGAAAAAGAACCTGAAGCTTACAGGAAGGATCATCTTCCCCTTCACATGGTTCCCAGATAGGTGGGGAGGTGAAATAAAGGAAAAAGAAGAGAGAATTGGTAGATGAGGTAGTAATAGATGTCAGAGGTCGCGCCCTGAGGTCGAGTGGCAGTGGAACGGAACTCTTAACTATTCCCACTGCATCGGCAGTCTGCCTGTCTTCGGGTGAGCCACTCTCAGACTGATCTTGAGCCTTAAAATAAACTCAGTGAAGGAACTGGGCTTGAAAGGGGACATAATTGAAAGTACCTACATAGTTCATCTGATGGATTGATGAATGGACAGACTGATGGACAGTGGTTTGATGGAAAATGAATGAAATAATGAACTAATGAGTTACTGCTATACTATTCCATGGGAATATTATATGACGAAGTTAATATAAGTGCTCATACAATTGGGGTTTCCCTGGAGGCTCAGAGGATAAAGACTCTGCCTAAAATGCAAGAGACCTGGGTTCAGTCTCTGGGTGGGGAAGATCCCCTGGAGGAGGCCATGGCTACCCACTCCAGTATTCTTGCCTGGAGAATCCCATGGACAGAGGAGCCTGGTGGGCTACAGTCCATGGGGTCACAAAGAGTTGGGGACACACACACACACACAGACACACACACCACTCTTATAAAATTGATACATATTATATTCAGTTCAGTTCAGTTCAGTTGCTCAGTCATGTCCGACTCTTTGCGACCCCATGAATCGCAGCACGCCAGGCCTCCCTGTTCATCACCATCTCCCAGAGTTCACTCAGACTCACGTCCATCGAGTTCGTGATGCCATCCAGCCATCTCATCCTCTGTCGTCCCCTTCTCCTCCTGCCCCCAATCCCTCCCAGCATCAGAGTCTTTTCCAATGAATCAACTCTTTGCATGAGGTGGGCAAAGTACTGGAGTTTCAGCTTTGGCATCATTCCTTCCAGAGAAATCCCAGGGCTGATCTCCTTCAGAATGGACTGGTCAGATCTCCTTGCAGTCCAAGGGACTCTCAAGAGTCTTCTCCAACACCACAGTTCAAAAGCATCAATTCTTCGGCACTCAGCCTTCTTCACAGTCCAACTCTCACATCCATACATGACCACAGGAAAAACCATAGCCTTGACTAGACGGACCTTAGTCGGCTAAGTAATTCTCTGCTTTTGAATATACTATCTAGGTTGGTCATAACTTTCCTTCCAAGGAGTAAGTGTCTTTAATTTCATGGCTGCAGTCACCATCTGCAGTGATTCTGGAGCCCAAAAAGATAGTCAGCCACTGTTTCCACTGCTTCGCCATCTATTTCCCATGAAGTGATGGGACCAGATGCCATGATCTTCGTTTTCTGAATGTTGAGCTTTAGGCCAACTTTTTCACTCTCCTCTTTCACTTTCATCAAGAAGCTTTTTAGCTCCTCTTCACTTTCTGCAATAAGGGTGGTGTCATCTGCATATCTAAGGTTATTGATATTTCTCCCAGCAATCTTGATTCCAGCTTGTGTTTCATCCAGTCCAGTGTTTCTCATGATGTACTCTGCATAGAAGTTAAATAAGCAGGGTGACAATATACAGCCTTGACATACTCCTTTTCTTATTTGTAACCAGTCTGTTGTTCCATGTCTAGTTCTAACTGTTGCTTCCTGACCTGCATACAGATTTCTCAAGAGGCAGGTCAGGTGGTCTGGTATTCTCATCTCTTTCAGAATTTTCCACAGTTTATTGTAATCCACACAGTCAAAGGCTTTGGCATAGTCAATAAAGCAGAAATAGATGTTTTTCTGAAACTCTCTTGCTTTTTCCATGATCCAGCAGATGTTGGCAATTTGATCTCTGGTTCCTCTGCCTTTTCTAAAACCAGCTTGAACATCAGCGAGTTCACGGTTCACGTATTGCTGAAGCCTGGCTTGGAGAATTTTGAGCATCACTTTACTAACATGTGAGATGAGTGCAATTGTGCGGTAGCTTGAGCATTCTTTGGCATTGCCTTTCTTTGGGATTGGAATGAAAACTGACCTTTTCCAGTCCTGTGGCCACTGCTGAGTTTTCCAAATTTGCTGGCATATTGAGTGCAGCACTTTCACAGCATCATCTTTCAGGATTTGAAACAGCTCAACTGGAATTCCATCACCTCCACTAGCTTTGTTCGTAGTGATGCTTTCTAAGGCCCACTTGACTTCACATTCCAAGATGTCTGGTTCTAGATTAGTGATCACATCATCATGATTATCTGGGTCATGAAGATCTTTTTTGTACACTTCTTCCATGTATTCTTGCTACCTCTTCTTAATATCTTCTGCTTCTGTTAGGTCCATACCATTTCTGTCCTTTATCGAGCCCATCTTTGCCTGAAATGTTCCCTTGGTATCTCTAATTTTCTTGAAGAGATCTCTAGTCTTTCCCAGTCTGTTGTTTTCCTCTATTTCTTTGCATTGATCACTGAAGAAGGCTTTCTTATCTCTTCTTGCTATTCTTTGGAACTCTGCATTCAGATGCCTATATCTTTCCTTTTCTCCTTTGCTTTTCACCTCTCTTGTCTTCACAGCTATTTGTAAGGCCTCCCCAGACAGCCATTTTGCCTTTTTGCATTTCTTTTCCATGGGGATGGTCTTGATCCCTGTCTCCTCTACAATGTCACGAACCTCATTCCATGGTTCATCAGGCACTCTATCTATCAGATCTAGGCCCTTAAATCTATTTCTCACTTCCACTGTATAATCATAAGGGATTTGATTTAGGTCATACCTGAATGGTCTAGCGGTTTTCCCTACTTTCTTCAATTTAAGTCTGAATTTGGTAATAAGGAGTTCATGATCTGAGCCACAGTCAGCTCCTGGTCTTGTTTTTGAAGTGTGGCTAATGATATAATTCAGTGCCAATAATATAATTAAGTTAATCTAAGTGCTTGTAATGGTGTCTAGAACATTGAGTTATGAAGTATTAGTTATTACTGAGATTAGTACTTGGAAAATGTTTTGTTTTTTTTAATCACTGCTTTCTGATGAATAATATTCAATACAGGTGAAAATTCTGAGTAAGTTTAATTCCTAACAATGCTTGTCTGTCCTTGAAGCGATTTTCCTGAAAAATATACATGGCTCATATTTCTTTCTTATCTAGTAAAATTTTATGTAGACAAGACATCAAGCAGTGGCGAAAGATACTTACATTTTCCAAATTCCTCCTTCAGATTTTCATCATCTCGGAGGGATGGGGGAGGAGAAAAAACGCTGACCGACTTGCTCATACTCACTTTGTACCAACTAATTCTGTAGACGATGGCCTCCTCAGTATGACTTTCCATGTGACAGCACTCAGCCTCTCATGGGACCTAATCTCCTTCCAGAGTAATTTGTCTACAACTGGCTTTAAAGAAACATTGTTTGGATAGAATGTTCTAGATTAAAAAACAGGTCATAGCCTGTGTTAAGAGTAACTCCTAGTTACTTGATGGAATGACAGCTAGGAGATGCAACACATTGTTTTTGAGCCTAATAGGAAATGTTATATGTATTTTAAGAGTAAGGAAATAACCAATATATAGATATTATAGGCAGAATTGGAAAAAGAAAAAAGTGAAGACTCCACCCTTCACCCTGCCAATGAAGCAGCACGATTTGGGAATGTATAAGAATGAGATGAAGGCAAGTGAGGCTTAACTGGTACCACATCTGTTTTGTTTCCCACCATACAGCTGGATTTTGGCAGGACTAGAACAAAGTCCATAGGCAGCTAATACCTGTGGAAGAAAGACATTGCTGCGTGGCTGGCAGGTGGCTGAGACTAGAGGAAGAGCTTCTCAGTTCTTGTCTGTGCGCCGTAATAACTGCATTTCCTAAGTTGTCATGTTTCTTGAGGGCAGTCTTTACTTCCCTCTTCTCGCGCTTTCTTCGTATTTTCCTCTCTTTCTCTTCCTAGACTTTTTCTTTGAAGTACAGGCAGAGGCTGGTTATTATTATTGGTGTGTTGGACATGTCTGCATATAACAGAGAGCTGGGAGAAGTGAAGAAAAAAAAAAAGAAATTAAATAATTTCTTTTTCTCTTCCCTTCTCTTTTTCCCGAAGTTCTCAGGTGATAAATTAGCCACCTCAGAGAATTATTTGATACCAGGGTATATTGGGTAAAATAGAGAATTCTTTATCCTTAGAGCAGATGTTCTTAGACATGAATTTGTGAGCCAGCTCTGTGAGCCTGAGCCTGAAATAGTGTGCAAATTGTTTGCACATGCATTTTTATGCACATGCATGTTTATATGGCATGCATGAAGATTTATATTTATATTGCATGTATGCAGATTTGTGTATGCATATTGGATGTCTGTATGAAAATGTGTGTGTATGCAGAGCTGATGTACATAAGCATACTTGATCTATGTATATATATGTGTGTGTCATTATTGAAGGAAAGCAACTGATTCATAACTTTTGTTAATCTCAAAAAAATCTGAACACCAAATAGGTACGCAACCACTGAATTGGAAGATTTTATTTATACTGTCTGTATTTTGTTTTGCTTTAAATTTTCTAATGGGAAAATTCTGAGACAATGTGAGAGAAAAACGGACAGTGTAAAGAGTCACCAAACCTTTTTAGATCTGGAATCAATTCAAGGGCTTTCCTTGAATTCTGACATTTTTTTTTTTTAAACTTCTATAACTGCTGTTTTTGTGTATTCAAAGTCAGGGTTCGGGGTGCCTACTTAATTCACTGTTGTTATCTCTGGCCATTGAAATAATCCAGGCAGGCTGATGTCATTTGTTCCCAGGACAGCATCAGAGCCCTTCTGGGCAAATTCACTAATAAGTCACTGAGCAGGCACAAAGAAGATGATGTTTTATGGTACAGGGACCCATCCTTGCATAGCTAATTTGTTTCTAACTGAACTTACAAACCAAACAAAACTAACCTTCTCCAAGTACCAAATTGCTTTAAAGACTGAACCTTGTGTTTCATTACATTCCTGGAAACTTTAGTGTGTCCTTTGTCTGATTTGAACCAAATCTGTTGTTTTACACTTACTTAACTCTCTGCCCTGATTAAATTATCTGCATGCTTGACTCAAATCCCAATTTTACTTTAGCAATACCTACATATGTTCCCAGACACAAAATTTATGGCTTAGCTTATGCTCTCTGCTGTTCAGCTTTATATCATAGCAAATTCTCAACGTAAATAGCTCTTGTGTTGTTTTGTTGTTGTTAATAAAGCCTCCTGTATTATTCCAGGAAATATTTTAATTAAACAGTTTGTGCTTAGTTGCTCAGTCATGTCCATCTCTTTGCAACCCCATGGACTGCCCCTCCAGGCTCCTCTGACCATGGGGATTCTCCAGGCAAGAATACTGGAGTGGGTTGCCATGCCTTCCTCAATTAATCAGTTATTTCCATACAGTTTATTTATTTGTTGATTCATTCATTCACAAATCATTTATAGGCACTTGCTATGTGCCAGGGATGCTTCCAGTTGTAGGGGAAACAGAAGGATCAATGTTATAGCCACTGCCTTGTGCTAGGTCAAGGCATATGGCAATGCCATATTTTGCGTATGGCAATGCAAAATATGAAAGCCTTTTGAAACGCACAATCTTTAAACAAATCGACTTACTATTTTTTTAGAGCAGTGGTTCCCAGCTGGAGAGGTTTTAGCCTTCACCCTGGGAAACTTGGCTTCCTGAAGACGTTTTTGGTTGTCTCAAATAGGAGATTCCACTGATGCCTGATTGGTAGATGCTGGGAATGCTGGTGAACATGGACACTGGACAGGATTGTTCCTTACATCAAAAAATTATCTGGATCAAAATGCCAGTACTGCTGAGATTAAGAAACCCTAATTTAGAAGCAGGACTCTTTCAGAGAGAGGCATACTAATGTGCATGGAAATGGGGGAGACCCTAGAGGCACTGCCATTTCATTTAGGTCTTGAGCAAGTCAACTCTTAACTGACCCACACCAAAATTGGAGATTCTTCTGAGGAACAGAATTCTCTTCACCTCAAGTACATTTCCAGGGTCAAATTAGTGTTTCTCAAGGATTGGCATCTTAGTGACTTTCCATTCTTCTACCCCTTAATACAGCTCTGCCTATTATTAAAGAGCTTACAATTTAGGGAAGACAAAGGACAGGTACCACAAAAACTACGATAAATGCCAAGACGGCTCAATGAAATGAGTGCCTTGGGAGCACTGAGCAATTAAGCTCTGCCTGGAGGTCTGGGAAGCCTTTACAGATGAGGTGGCAAGTGAATGGGAGTTTGAAGGAGGCAGTGGCCAAATGCCTGAAGGAAGACGCTTGGCTCTTTTAAGCCATATCCTGCATGATTGCATTTATAACCAGTGGTGTTTTCGGTAGCCCTTTCAAGAAAATCTCCTTCTGTATTATTTTACATGAAACAAGATTCCTTTACAAACTGTGCAGACTCAGCTTGGCAATCTTTCTTATCACCTTTTTTTCTATTAAAAAATGTCAGTAGCAGATGATTTCAGCTGTGTAATTGTAGGTATTAGAGTTTAGCAATAGTTTAGAGTTGGAAGCTTCCAATGAATGAATTATAGACTTGGGTTTTGATGTTCAAAAAAGGTGGACTTTTTCTTTATTTGTACAGGCTAATGCTTCTAATAAAGTTGTCCATAGGTTGTGGACTTAGCTTTAAAATATATGGAAAATATGCTTCACAAACTGTAGACACTTATAAATGAATGCTTTTCAAATACAGTCAATGTTCCAAAACATGGCTATGACCTACAGGAAAATTGCAGAGAACATCATTAACCACAAATTCCTGTTAAACTAGTATAACAGCATTAAATGTACTTATGAAACTATTAATTGAAAAATTGGCCATTGTTATATACAAAAGAGTGGGGTAATGTTAAACCTCTCTTTTAAAAATTATATGAGTTTCAGATATAGTATTGTAGTTCAACATCTGTATATTTAAATTTATGATTAAAGAGAGCAGTGAGGTTTATTGTAATGTAACTACCAGAAAGTTTCAGGATTTTTCTTAACTCTCATGAAATTGTACATACCTACACATCCTGGGAAATATTCTCTTTCAGTTTGGAATCACTTATGGTATCACAGAAGGGGTAATTTTATACACTTGAAACTAACTTTTGAAGAATTTGTTCTTTTCCTGGTGACTTCGTGAAGACCTTATATTACTGTTTTCATGTTAGAAATAAAATAGTTAAGTTGAAAAAAATCTCAGTTTTACTTTCTTTGTAAATAGTTTGAACAATCATCTGGTAGTTAGAAACAGGCAAATTAGTTTCCTTTTTTTAACCAATTTTTTTTTCTTTTTTATTCAGTCTGATGCCAACGCGAGTTACTTAAGAGCAGCTCGAGCTGGACACTTGGAAAAGGCCCTTGACTACATAAAAAATGGAGTTGACATCAACATTTGCAATCAGGTTAGTTGTGGTGATTGTTGTTGTTATTTAAATTTTCAGTTAAAATTTTTAAAATCCAGACTTTAAAGTCTTTAAATCCTCTATTACCAAGTTATTACCAAGACTTTCTCTTTTTGCCAGTGTTTTCTATTAAATGTCACCAACTTGAATGATCAAGTTATTCTTCGCTTTGTTAGAGGAGCATTCAGAAATGTAGACATGAGTCCTTTAACAATTAGTTCCTAAAATACAGTACATAATGACATCAGAACAACCCCTCTAATTGCCACAAGAACTTTTATTCCTAATTCAGGCTCCTGCATTGCACACATGCAAATGGTTGTTGGTAGGGTGTTCCCTTCAGAGTTCTTAGTAGACTGTTTACCGCTCTGTTTTCAACCTGCTGAGTAAAGCTTTCCCTTCACTTAATCAGAATGGGTTGAACGCTCTCCATCTTGCTTCCAAAGAGGGCCACGTAGAAGTTGTTTCTGAACTGCTGCAGAGAGAAGCCAGTGTGGATGCAGCGACAAAGGTCAGTGCCACACATTTCGAACTTTTTGTATCAGTTGCCCAGTTCAATGAGAATTCAGCCCTCAGTAAAAATCCGGGCATGCTTCTCATGAAATGCTCATCAGCACTGCTCTCCTGGGGAACTTACAGAGGGATTTAATATTTTGGAAACTGTTGAAAGCAGAGAGAAAGATGGGTGAACTGATGGATCTTGTTTCTCATTTCACAGAAGGGAAACACAGCGTTGCATATAGCATCTTTGGCAGGGCAAGCAGAGGTGGTAAAAGTCTTGGTTACAAATGGAGCCAACGTCAACGCCCAATCCCAGGTAAACCTATATCTCAGATGCCAAGAAATGCTGTGATTATGATTCACAAATAATGTTCTGGGTTGGGTGCTTGTTTATTCTTATGTATTCTAAGAAAACAATATTGAAGAGCTATATCATCATCAAGGAAAAACACAGGGCAATGGGCAGAGCCAATGCAGCAAGGGCTGTGAAGAAGTACCCTTTGCCCTTAAAAGCAGCAAAAATTCACTCACCAAGCCACTTAGGTGGCCACTTAGGTCCTGTCCTTTTGTTTGTATTTTCCAGTAACTTTTTTTTGAAATGAATGAACAGGCAGACCTTGGAGATATGTGGGTTCAATTCCTGGCCACCCTAATAAAGCATTGTTGCAATTTTAAAAAAGTCTGCAAACAGTAAATGTTGGAGAGCATGTATAGAAAAGGGGACGGACATTCATACATTGTTGATGGGAATGTAAATTTGTGCACCACTATGGAGAACAATATGGAGGTTCCTTAAAAAACTAGAAGTAGAATAACCATATATATGAACCGGCAAGCCCACTCCTAAGTATATACCCAGAGAACACCATAATTCAAAAAGATACATGTGCCCTAGTGTTCATTCCAGCACTGTTTACAATAGCCAAGACATGAAAGCAACCTAAATGTCCATCCGCAGAGGAAAGGATAAATAAGATGTGGTGTCCACACATACATACATACAAGGAATACCACTCAGTCAATAATAATGAAATAATGCCATTTGCAGCAACATGGACAGAACTAGAGATTATCATACTAAGTGAGGTAAGTCAGAGAAAGGCAAATACTACATATCACTTATATGTGAAATCTTAAAAAAAATGATACAAATGAACTTCCTTACAAAACAGAAACAGACTCAGACTTTAAAACAAACTTATGTAAACCAACAGAAAAAGGTGGGGAGTAGGGGGATAAATTAGGAGTTCCCAGGTGGCTCAGTTGGTAAAGAATCTGCCTGCCAATGCAGAAGACTTGGGTTCTATCCCTGGTTTGGAAAGATCCCCTGGAGTAGGAAATGGCAGTCCATTCCAGTGTTCTTGCCTAAAGAATTTCATGGACAGAGGAGCCTGGCAGGTTGCCATCAGTGGGGTTGCAAAAAGTTGGACATGACCGAGCAACTGAGCATGCAGGAGAAAACACTTCTATATATAAAATAGATAAATAAGGACCTACTGTATATCACAGGAAACTCTAGTCAATATTGTATAATAATGTATATAGCAAACAAATCTGAATAAGTATGACCATATGTATATGCATAGCCGAATCATTTTGCTATACACCTGAAACTAACACGACATTGTAAATCAACTATGCTTCAATGTAAAATATAAATTTAAAAGAGTTATATTCATTGAATGGGCTTCCCAGGTGGCACTAGTGGTAAAGAACCTGCTCGCCAGTGCATGAGACTTAAGAGAGACAGGTTCTATCCCTCGGTCAGGAAAATCTCCTGAAAGAGGGCATGACAACCCACTCCAGTATTCTTGCCTGGAGAATCTCATGGATAGAGGAGCCTGGCAGGTTATAGTCCATAGGATTACAAAGAGTCAGACATGACTGAACCAACTTAGCACACACACATAAATATTCATTGAATAGGTAAATTATTCCAGATTATTTTGTTTCATATATACCCTCATTTGCAATCCTCTACGTGTGAAATGAAGAGATTTTTCAAAGTCAGCCATCTGTAGACTGGTATGTATGGCTGGTAGTGATAAACACAAATGATTGGAGAATCTCTGTAATGTAGAGACTTATTCTAATTTATTATGTTAGCTAAAGTCCAGTATGGTCAATTCCTATTTACTAACCGAGGCATTGTTGTTGCTCCCTGAAACATATTAGTGGGGGGGGGGGGGGAAAGCAGAAGAAATTTTAAAATCCCCAAACATTAAAATTTCCGGATTGTTTGTAATGGATATACACCCATCATTCTTTCAGAAGATTCTCCTACAAGCTCTCAGAGTCCTGCATGGAGCTCTAACAAAAAGACTAATAGATTATCATTTGGTGGACTTTGAGTCCAAAAAAATTAAGTTCACTTTATTGGTCTAGAAATACAGGTCTTCATTATCCAAATTATTCATTATGTGAGTCCCCCAGAGATGTGAGCTTGTGTAGGAGAGCATACATCATCATAACACAGAAATATCCACTAAGGACTTATTTTTTTTTTAATTTTATTGAAGTATAGTTGATTTGCCATGTTGTGTTCATTTCTACTGTACAACAACGTGACTCAGTTATACATTTATATATATATTCTTTTTCATATTCTTTTCTCTTATGGTTTATCACAAGATATTGGATATAGTGCCCTGTGCTACACAGTAATATCTTATTTATCCATTCCCCATATAATAATTCTCTGCTAATCCCAAACTCCCAATCCTTCCCCCTCACTTGGCAACGGCAAGTCTTTTCTCTGTGTCTGTGAGTCTGTTTCTGTTTCATAGATAGGTTCATTTCTATCATATTTTAGATTCCACATATAAATGATATCATATGGTGTTTCTCTTTCTCTTTCTGACTTACTTCGTTTAGTATGATAATCTCTAAGGACCTGACCATTTTAAGAACTGACCTCTACTCAAACATTCCTTCCAGCTAAAGGCTGACATCTATCCTTGTTCATCAATATCTACCCCAGGGTGTTAGGTTGAACAAATTGACTATAGAACAAAGCTGCAAGTTTTCCAAAAGATGTAGGCTATCATTCTGAAGTCAGGAAAAACGATGCTAGAGGACTGCTGGACCCACAGCCAAGTTGTGAGGTTGTGGCTTTCTGGCAGGAGTAGACCAGACTGTATGAAGAATCAGGATGATTTCCTGACAGATGTTTCCAACTTGAATGATTTGAGAATCAAAATGTTAAATGAAGGAAAAAATTAGTCTGAAAATAAAAAGTGAAGGCTGTCGACCCATCATATAGTGTTCTTGGAAATGAAAATCATACTTTCTCCCCCAGAATCATAGTTGGTTTAGTCTTCATTCATTCAGTGAACTCGTACACGATGCAGTTATAACCTACATTTTGTTAAATCGTATAAATTCGCTTTTACAATTTCTGGTTTTCTCTTTCAAGATGAAGTCTCAATCTAACTTTTTTCATTATTTACTGTGGCCTTTTGATCTCCACCTTCAGTGCGCTTGATTTCCTCAGCTTTTTCCAGTACTGATTATCTTTGAATAACAGGAGCCTCTTGCACTTTATGGGTCCACAGAATTGCAGTGACTTTCCACCTTGTTACTTCAGCCATATTGATGAAAGCTCTGATGCCATTAAATATCAGTGTTGCAGAAAAGAAACTGAAAGGTTGCTGCTGAGCCATGAGAGAAGCCAGGATTCTTGGCCTCCAGAGGAGAGGAATTCAATCCAGGGCCGGTGACGAGGCTTGATTGCTTAGAGCTTTTGTGTAGTAAAGTTTTATTGAAGTATAAAAGAGATAGAGAAAGTTTCTGACATAGACATCAGAAGGGGGCAGAAAGAGGCCCCCTGTGCTAGCCTTCAGCAGTATGTTATATACCCATAAGCAAGCTGTTGGTTACAGAAAGGAAATGTCTCAAACTTCAGAGTGGCACCAGGCCCTCACCCACAACACGCATTCTGAGATAACATTGACACAAAGTGAGTCCTCTCAGGCCATAAAACGAATGATGTGAATCTTGAGAAAAGGCAGGTTTCCAAGTAAATATATCGTTTCATTAACATAGGTTAGGAGAACAATGTATGAGTAAAACGTACTGGTCTGTTGAGCCCTTATGGGTTCTGAGTCTTAAGTGGAACTGACTTGAAGAAAGACAGAGTCTAGGGTAAATACATAGTTTATTAACATAGCTTAAGAAAAATATTTCCATTAAAAAAAAAAAACCCACCTTGGTTAGCTCAGGGTTTGAGAAAAGTTAAGTTCCGGTGGAATCAGGTGTCCTCATGGCAACACCGGATTTTAAGAGAAGCCTCCTTTTAATTCTGTGTAGAGAAGGGAAAATAGTCTGACACTTGTAGTTTCCTCCTGCCGCTTAAGAGAGAGAGAGAAAACTCCTGATGCTTGCAGCCTGTGTCCTCCGTTTGGAGACCGCTGGCCTTCCTGCCTGTTACCCTCTCAAAACTGTTCTTCCTACCACATGGTGTCTTGTGTAATTGGTCGAATCTTTAGTTCCCTGTGGTTGGACTTTTGTTCCATGGGTTATGCCACCTGTTCTGATTCCCAGTGAGAGCTCACTTAGGCTAATAATGTTTTTCCAGAAAGGAGTGATATAAAGTTGAATATTGACAAATATGAAAGAAATACAGACCAGCTGACCACAAGAGAAGCATTATGCTTTTCAACCAATTATGTTTAAATGCCTCTGTGATCTTTTTCACTCAGGAAATAGCTGGCGTTAAGCTTTGAGGTAGTGGGAAATGCTTTAGTCCATTTTCGTTTTCTTCTTTTTTTCCCCCAAGGGAGAGACGGTTAGCCTCCCCATCTTGTAAACAATGTACACATTCTTGACTAATGATCAAAGGAGGCATAGTTTTAAACCTTCTCTCCAATGTCTGGGAGAAGCTGTAGTCGAAATAAAATCCTAACCAGATTTGATTTAAATTTATACACATCCTCTTCTGATGATGAAGTGCGGAAGAAGAATACGGGCTATGAAATGCACTGTTCCTTGCAGCTGTGCTTGGAATGCCCAGCCACACACTTGACAGTAAAAACCTGCCCCCTTCCTCTAGACACCTGCCCTCAGAAACCTTCTGAACTGCATCATTCTACGGATGGAGTAAGTAATGAGATCACCACACAGCTGAATGGGGTTTCAAAGATAATTCATAGTAGCAGCTTTTCAAAAGGAACTTTCATAAAGAACAACAAGCAATACCACCATGAAGCTCAATGAAATTCCATTTAGATGGCAGAACATCACAGGAATATTAATATTCAAGAACAACAATATTCCTGTCCATGTGAAAGTTTATCCTATATAGACAATAATTAATTGCCAATGAGGAACAGTATCAAAAGAGCCCCTCACCTTCCTTAAATATAAAAATTCTCCTGGAAAATAAAAATAGCATTGGACAATATCAAGTTCTGATGAACTGAGACTCTATAAACTAGGCATTTATAGATATTCTTGTAATAATTCTTGTCATTGCCTTGATCTTAGGTCTTAATAAGTAGTTAACTCTTTCTTATATTACTTAATGTTCCAGGAAATCATTTAGGCCTCCTCTGAGAAAGAAATGGGGTTAGATAACTAAATTATGATTTTAAAGACCTCTAATTTAAGTCCTTGGTACTTTATATAAAATACAACAGTGATTAACAGTGTTTGCTCTTGAAAAATCCTAAACTGTCATGCCAAAAGACATCCCTCATGCTTTTCTCTTTCTCTGTCTTTATTCCATAAGACACCAACCATATTTATAAAAAAGAAGCTGCTGCTGCCGCTGCTAAGTCGCTTCAGTCGTGTCCAACTCTGTGCAACCCCGTAGACGGCAGCCCACCAGGCTCCCCCGTCCCTGGGATTCTATTTCAAATAATATTTTCCCTATCAAAGTATTCTAAATGGACAGATTTTCACAGTGGTTTGAACAAAGACAAAGCCCTTTAATTAATGTTTCCTTGGTCTTTCTGTGCTTTTAATGTTTCGTATTGAGGAGGAGTTCAGATCCTGATGAAGCTAGACAATGGATGTGGTCCAAATAGAGCCTTTCTGACCTTCAAACTCATAGCATATCTCTGATGTAAACAGCCTTCAGAAAAATTAGTATCATATACGAATCAGTACAAATTTATTACCAAGCCCTTAATATTTTAATTAGAAACAAGACTTTCTGATATATAAAGGCTTAGTTAGAGGAAACTAGCATAGATAAGAAAATTTCAAGGATGAAATTTAAGCCCTTATTTTAGTTCATTTTATTTCATTTTTATTTTATTTTAGTGGATCTAGGCAGCATGCCTCAGTACTATCTATAAAACTATAAATCTGCAACTTTGCATACTTATAATAACACCACAACAGTTATAATAACACTGAAATGCCTTCAGAGCAGAGGGAAATGAAGATATTGGATAAAGTCGGGTATCAAGAAGCACATTCAGTCTTGAGCTGTCCTGCTTTTTGAGAATTCAGTCTATTGTTGCTACAGAAAAGAAAATGTAAATTGGGCCACCCATATGTTCCTTTTTGGTCAGCTCTTTGTTTTGGAAATTTCCTAAGTTAGGAAATTAATATAAAACCAGTGATGTACTTTTTTCTCTTAAGAGAAAAATAACATCTTTCCTGAAATCTGACCATTTTCCTAATCCAAGTACCATTTCACAGGAAAGCACTACAGCTCTAGGTCATCCACACTGAATTTGTTGGTACCTTAAGCCTCTTTGCACTAGAGAGTAATGGTAATACCTTTTTTCACTCTTTCCAAAGGGTGCTTAGAATTATCTCCCTATAACATAACTAAACGCTGTGTATGTGTTCTCACAGCTTCTTAATCCTTTCCTGAAAGGTGATTTTTTATTAATTGGTGTTAATTTCTATTGCTTTAATCCAAATAACTTCAGCAATTTGGAATTCTCTGAGGAACCCATAGAACAGAAGGCTAAAGAAGCTTTCAGAAAGTTTTGGAAACTAGGTAGTTGGAGTGAGAGAACCTAATCAGAAGCTAAAGGGTAAGATTGTCCTTTGATATGTTCCCTACAGGTCATCCGAGGGTGGAGAGGGGAGGTTTGGTAGAAAACAGGACTGAGGATTGGAGAGTAGTCATGGAACAGCATGCAGAGCCATCCTTTACATGCGCTCATCTTGTGGTTGAAGAAGGGCTGGCCAATTTGCATCAAATTCCAACCAAGACCAGTCCTACCTAAACATCAGTGAAAACATAGTTCCTCTAAAGAAAAAGCAGTACTGCCAAATGAAGGGACCAAAATACACACACACACACACACACACACACACACACTCTCTCTCTCTCTCTCTCACACACACACTCAAATGTCCACTATAAAATTGAGATTTCCTTGATGGAGGCCTCATCAAAAAATCATCTTATCAGTATGGTCAGCAGAAGTAAAATGAGACCATTCAATGCCATATATTGTGTGATTCCACTTACATGAAATGTTTACAATAGACAAATCTGTGAAGATGGAAAGCAGATGAGTGGTTGCCAGTGACCGTTAGGAGGGGCAAATGAAGTATGATTACTAATGGTCCCTTTCTGAGGTGATGAAATGTTCTGGAATTAGGTGGTGAGGATATTTTCCCAAATTTGCGAACAGATGAAAACAACACTAAATTTTACACTTTGAGAAAGTGAGTTTATTCATATGTGAATTATATATCCATAAAAATTTATAAACTTAAAAAAGGATGAAAGCATGTGACCATTCAGAAAATAACCGGCTTTCAAGCCACAGCTATACAGTGTCAAGCATTCAAAAAAGAAAAGAAAAACTACTGTGGAAACAGAGCCCCATCTCACTGTGACTCATGTCTGCAGATTATTTCTGAGATTCCAGCATTTCACCCTCTGCCATGATGAAGAACGCAACGGGATGATGTAAAAGTTGTAACTTTTTATTAGTCACTCTGTAGAAACTCAGGGTCTGCAAGAGCAGCATCTCCTAAAGCTCAGTGCCTAGTTTTGGATTCCCTTCACGGGTCAGGAAATGTTTGGTTCTGGCAGGTTTCCTCAAGAAGAGTGCAAGTACACTGGGCTAGAAACCAGACGTGCAGTGGGACCAGTGTTTCCTAGGTAATCTTAAACTACAACAGATCTCTGCCCTGGAGTTGAGACACCACTGACATATATTATCTACTTGATATTTATGTCTCAGAAAATAATATCCATTTTGGAATTTTTTCTTAAAAACTTTACTCCTAAAATCTGAATATTTGGTCTGGAAATTTGGGGTGATATGTAAAGAAAGATACTCAGTTCATAAAGTGATAAGGAAAATCCACCTTTTCTTTTTAATATTTTAAATTTTTTTCTCTTTTTTGGTTAAGAGAAACTTAAATCATCCAAGAGTTGAACAGTCTTTCATTTTGGTCAAATAAGAAAAGGAGAAAAAAATAATATGATAAAAGGTCTAAACTAGCTTTCAGTTTCACTCATAGGTCTGGGAAGAGTGACGAAGATGAAACCCACCTATCCCCTCCACCCCACCCCCCAA
Source organism: Ovis aries (assembly GCF_016772045.2). NCBI lineage: Eukaryota > Metazoa > Chordata > Mammalia > Artiodactyla > Bovidae > Ovis > Ovis aries. Next base: position 15,263,160 of record NC_056078.1, on the reverse strand, counting down.
CACACACACACACACACACACACACACACACAGACATATACACACACACACACATTGGATTGCAGTTATGCATGTTTCATATTTAATATTGATAAAACCTTTCATGATAGAACAAAGTAACAGTGAAAGTAATGATTTTACTAGTTAACTAATACACACTGAAGAAGCTTGAATCTTGTGTCATACTCTGCTGCCTCTAATTTTGTGTCTCTAATCTTGAGCTTGGCAAGCTAATAACCTAGCTAATTACAGTTATGTGTGAAATAAGTAGAATAGAGGAACTCTGATGAATGAAGTATATTCACCATGGTAGATTTATTCCCTGGTGGCTCAGACGGTAAAGCGTCTATCTACAACGCGGGAGACCTGGGTTCAATCCCTGGGTCGGGAATATCCCCTGGGGAAGGAAATGGCAATCCACTCCAGTACTATTGCTTGGAAAATCCCATGGACAGAGGAGCCTGGTAGGCTACAGTCCATGGGGTCACAAAGAGTCGGACACGACTGAGCGACTTCACTTTCACGTTTATCTGCTTAAGAATCTTTTAAACTTCCTAATTCTGAGGTATAAACCAAAAAATTGATGTTAGTAGAGGTTGAATTTTATGTTATTCATATTACTCATCCAGAGATTTGATAAGTAAGGTCATTATATAATAATGGATATTTATAATAATGAACTTAAACCTTTGGAATCACAAAACTTTGAGTATTGTTTTGTAACATTTAATTTAGAATGTATTTCCATTTATTCTTTGAGATTGCATAATATATACAACAAAATTTCCAGACCAGTTAGTTAAATAGAACTAAATTCTGAAAAATTTGTTCAAAGAGAATTTATTATAGTTTGAAAAATACCTGTTTTGGTATATATATATATATCTTGCAATAAGTTTTTTTTGGTAATATTACAGTATTTTCAGTTCAGTTCAGTCACAAAGTCGTGTCCGACTCTTTGCAACCCCATGAATCGCAGCACACCAGGCCTCCCTGTCCATCACCATCTCCCGGAGTTCATCCAGACTCGCGTCCATCGAGTCCGTGATGCCATCCAGCCATCTCATCCTTGGTCGTCCCCTTCTCCTCCTGCCCCCAATCCCTCCCAGCATCAAACTCTTTTCCAATGAGTCAACTCTTCGCATGAGGTGGCCATAGTACTGGAGTTTCAGCTTTAGCATCATTCCTTCCAAAGAAATCCCAGGGCTGATCTCCTTCAGAATGGACTGGTTGGATCTCCTTGCAGTCCAAGGGACTCCCAAGAGTCTTCTCCAACACCACAGTTCAAAAGCATCAATTCTTCGGCACTCAGCCTTCTTCACAGTCCAACTCTCACATCCATACATGACCACAGGAAAATCCATAGCCTTGACTAGACAGACCTTAGTCGGCAAAGTAATGTCTCTGCTTTTGAATATACTGTCTAGGTTGATCATAACTTTTCTTCCAAGGAGTAAGCATCTTTTAATTTCATGGCTGCAGTCACCATCTGCAGTGATTCTGGAGCCCAAAAAAAATTAAGTCTGACACTGTTTCCACTGTTTCCCCATCTATTTCCCATGAAGTGATGGGACCGGATGCTATGATCTTCATTTTCTGAATGTTGAGCTTTAGGCCAACTTTTTCACTCTCCTCTTTCACTTTCATCAAGAGGCTTTTGAGTTCCTCTTCACTTTCTGCCATAAGGGTAGTGTCATCTGCATATCTAAGGTTATTGATATTTCTCCTGGCAATCTTGATTCCAGCTTGTGTTTCTTCCAGTCCAGCGTTTCTCATGATGTACTCTGCATATAAGTTAAATAAGCAGGGTGACAATATACAGCCTTGACATACTCCTTTTCCTCTTTGGAACCAGTCTGTTGTTCCATGTCCAGTTCTAACTGTTGCTTCCTGACCTGCATACAGATTTCTCAAGAGGCAGGTCAGGTGGTCTGGTATTCCCATCTCTTCCAGAATTTTCCGCAGTTTATTGTGATCCACACAGTCAAAGGCTTTGAACAAATGTGAAATACATTGTTTCAGAGAACATTTTTACTAGGAAGCTTAAGATATATACATGCATTTATTTCCAAGTTCCTTGGCAGCTGGGCACATTTCAGACAATGATGCACAATATGTCTTTGCAAAAAATACAAGGAAGGAAACTTAGAAAAAGTAGACCACCCAATCAAATTCTTTAAAACTGAGGTATACCCTTTTCAAATTGGTGTTCTTTCCTTTGCTCCAAGTAACCTTATCTGTGATAAGTTTGAATCTGGATGAAATTAATATAAATTCCTTCCAAAGTTGGAACTATTTCAGGTGCTTAATTTTATGTAAAAGTATTACATATTTTGTTTAGGAGAAATAAATATTGCTTGGGATAAAAAACTCATTGGGACAATGACCAAATGTATTTTTCTTCATATCTTCATGTTATCTAGTAAAACTCTTTACTCATGATAGACACTCAGTAAATGGATACACATGTTTAACTAAACTGGATGTATTGGTATGAATTAGACTATTAGCTATGAACCACACTCAAACTAGAATTGTGAAGCATAATTAACAATTATGCTTCATAATTGTGCTTAGACTATCATACTCAGGTTTTGTAATATATATAAATATACACATTAAAGTATCATTAAAAATTATTATGTGTGAGCATTTCCTGAAACATATAATAGCATCAGTACAGTGGAAAGATAGATTCGCTTTAAAAAGCTACAAACATTTAAATTGGTGTTTTGCAGAATGGTTTCACACCACTGTATATGGCAGCCCAGGAGAACCACCTGGAAGTTGTCAAGTTTCTCCTCGACAATGGCGCAAGCCAGAGCCTGGCCACAGAGGTAAGACACTTTGGTTCTTTTTGTGGGTGAGTTCACATGTTTATAGGGATTTTAGAAACCTGAAGTTGTATCATTGAGAATCTGTCCCGCTGGTATTTCATTACAGTTGTATATTAATGTGTGGGCTCATACGTTTTTATGAAATACATTAGAAAAGGCTATTGTTAGTCTTTCAAGAATCTTCCATGCCTAGTTGCCCTTTCTGCTCTTAAATGCCTGGCTGTACCCTCTAATTGAGCTATTTGTTTACTATTTACATAATTGCTTGAGAGTACTTTTCTCCTTCTTTCGATTTTGCGTCAAAGGCAGCCACTGTTTTGAAATATTTTTTGTGATAGAACATAAGTTTTAAATCTGTTTTTTCCAGATTTAAGTTAGCATAATTATAATGATTGGATTTATGCATTTCTAAAATTAACTAATTAGATTTAACTCATACTTCTAAACAAAACTAGTATATATTTTTGAAGAGTAGATAAAAGCAGGCTTTAAAAAAATTGCAATCATGAATAAGAGAGTTATTAAAAATAAAGTATTTAAGTCACTGATACTATTTTAGGTAATGTAGTTTATTTTTGAAACTAATCTGGATGGAAGATTGTGATCCCTTGAAGTGTATCACTGGAAATCTATTGCTAATAATAAAGGACTACTGCTTGTGTACTCTTTATTTTTAACAAAAGAAAGAATTAGAACAGGTGGTTATCCCTGTCATAAAGCCAAATTCTCTGATTTTCATTCTGAAGTGTTTCCTGAATGGCGCAAGAAAGATGTATATCATTGGGATTATATGCACAGGGATTGCGTATAACCTTGCCCAGCTTTTGAGATCATGCCTTCCAGGAAAACCAGGAGATAAATGAAGAGGCAGTTAACACACAAAAATATACAAATGACCACAAATGTTTGAAAATACCTCATCCTCCCTTATAATCAAATAAATCTTAATTTATTAATCAGACAGAGAATGAGATCCAGTCTTTAGTGCATGAGATGAAGAAGAAATTCAAGGGGTAGGAAAAATTGCAACTTAACTACTATATTGGTGACGTTGACAACCAGTTGCAACACTTTTATAGAACACTTAGGGTTAACTATCCAAATTACTATTTATACACCTTTTTGCTTATTAATTCCACTTCAAATAGTTAATATGACATTATATATTGGAAGATAATACAAAAAATAGTTATTATATAAGAAATAACAACATAATTAGTAGTAACAATATTTAAAAACCAGGAAGAACCAAAGGGGAAGCTATTGGATAAATATTGCTTTACTTTGACAGTAAAATGGTACTCTGCACTAGCAACAATGAGGGAAGACTCTTATGTACTAATACGGGAAAATGTCCATAGTGTACTGTTTCCAGTGGTTTTATTCTGAGAATTCGGAGACAGCCTCACTTTTCACTTCCTAGCCTTCAGTTCTCTTGGGGACTTTTATCTTGAGAATGGATTTTTTAAAATAATAATAATATCCTTAGAGCTTGGTAGTAAATAATGAATGGCTGATGGCAGAGTAACCAGCTTTTGTATGCACAAAGCACTGGCTCTCCTCACACTGGGGAGAAGGTAACCTGTGTGAGTCCCTCAAATATGACATGTGGGTCACCTCATGCTTTTCAGGGAGGATGGGTATAGGAGCCAGGGTTGGTGTAGAAGAGAAAACCCCTTCCTATTTTTGGATGGAAATACTATGTAATATAAATATCCTGATGACAGCAATTCCGTGGTACTTTTTCATCTGTGAAGGGCAGGTAGTATTCTTTTTTTAGGCTGTGATGGGCAGATCACTGAGTGTCTCTCCTTTAGAACAAACAAGACCAGTTTACCATTAAAAGACTATAAAATTACCTTGTCAACTAATCATCAGTAACTCACTGGTTCTCTGTGTTTTTTTTAAGCTTTCAGGCCCCCCCAAAAGGCACTACAACTGACTAAAAAGGAACATATGAGATCCTCAAACAACAAATTTAGTCTTTTAGCAGGAAGATAGATAGATATAGGTAGATTTGTACGTAGATGGATAGATAGATATTTGATAGATTTTTTTTACTGCTTTATATTACTTTACTTTCAAAGGTTTTTTTAGCTTTAAAAAAATAAATGAATGAATGAGTGTTCCAACAACAAATCACATCCATGTCTTCAGGAGGGATTTGGTGCCATCACCACGTACACAACAGCTATCTGATTATCTAGAGCTATTTGAAGCTTTGACTGAATTTTTATCTCTTGTATTATTAGGACTAGAGAATTAAAAGAACAGCAAGAAATAAGATGTTTCATTCACATAATGTTCTAATTGCAATTTTGCTTTCTTACTAGCAATAATACTGGTGTCATTTACACAGAAGTCTGTATTTACAGAATGAACAGTAATGACCAATGAAAGGATTCCTTAGATGAAAAAAAATTTAACAGAATTTTCAACTTATTAGATAATATGATATTGTCAAGTTCCTTCAATACAGTTTTTTCCATATGCTCCTTGTATATATGTATGAGGTCTGTGGCATGGTTGTGTTTTTCAAAACTTTCCTGTATTACTGTGTACTGTGTATCCTGTCTTTGCATGTATATCTTCCTTCTTTGGCTAATCAAGATTTTGAAGCATGAGGTAAATTTATTTGTTCACTGATGGCATCTATTATGTGCCAGATACTCCAAACGGCAGTGAGGATACATGTGGAACTTCCATCATATTTCCTTTTGGCTTGTATTTTTCTCTTAAGAATATCATAGAGCAAGCTACACCATTCAAACTTGGTTTGGAAACAAAATCTGGAGCTGCTAATTTTAGCTATTAACACCTTAGGACTGGTATCTTTGTGTCTCTAATTGGTTTATGCAAGAAGCACATCCTTGTCAGTGCTAATCGTCTTAGCTGCAGTTGATTTTCTGGTACAAAATAGTTTCCTTTATGTTTAGGCCTTATGGACTGAAACATTCCTATGGGTGGAAATGTAACCACTTCATTTTGCTGCAAAACAGAAGTGAGCTGTCATTTTTACCCCTTAGATTTTGCTCAGGTTTTAAAAGTGAGGTGCAACGTTTAACTTTTAACACACAGCTCTTTCCTTTCACTATTCCATTTTTTAGATGTGTTTTTCTCTTTTGTGAAAGTAATATATTAAGTAAATGAGGAAGTGTTGTAGCCACGTGTTCCAGGAAACAAACTCACTCAGAAGGACAGTGCAGATAGTGGAGTGCAGTTTATTATACCAGCGGGCCCACGGCAGAGTCTCCTCTTAGCCAAGGACCCCAACCAGTTTTTGTGAAAACCTTATATACCTTAAGTGTACGTGCCCAAAGCCACCTCCCCAAGTTCCCTGAAACTAGTCTGAACAAAGGAAGAGAAAGAAACAATCAAAGTTAACCCGTGATTCATATGCCTTAAGCCTAGGTAGTTAACAGTGGACAATTATTAATAGGCCTATGGTCATACCCCAATAAGCATAATAGAATTTATGATTCTATTTGGTTACACAGATGATTAGGGTATTCTTTTAGGCAATGGAGAGTCTAGGTATGAGCCCTGGGGTTCTTCCATCTGGGGGGCCTGGTTTTCCAGTGGGTGTGTCGTTTCCATAGATACTGGGCATATAGCTCAAAGTCCACAGTCCGGCCCAAGATGGAGTCCTGCTTTCAAGATGGAGCCTGTTCTGTCTGTTTCTTCCTTCAGGAGTACAATAAAAAGAGAAAAGAAAAAGCCACAGTTAATTGTCCCTAGAGATAACATTCTGTTTATCCATCCAGATTTTTTTTGTCCATATTCACAATACGCATGTTTCTCTTAGTGGAAATGAGATCATGCATTTTCATGGTAATGCTGATTCCTTTTCCCGTAACAGTAAATTACACTTAAACTTTGTACTTTAACCTGTGGTGGTGTTTTGGTGATGTCTAGGTTATATCCAACCTTTATTATTAATGGTTGCAGAGAATGTCCTTCTGGTTACATTGATGCTTATCCTCTTCCACACTTGGGTCTTTCTGGAGAAGTTGAACAGACCAAGTGGAACTGCAGTCAGATCTTGAAGCTTGGAGTGTAGATAGAATTTGTGTAGGTAAAGCAAGGAGGAGGACATTTCAGAGTGGGGCAAATAGCCTGAGTTTAGATGCCAGGGTAGAGACAGTAAGGAGAATGGAGATTTATACAAGACTTATATGAGAAGGGCCCGGGCAATGCTGTCACTTAGGTGCTTGGGGGCTGATATTTTACAATCCTTGAATATAAATATACTGATTTGCATTCAGCCAAACAAGTGCTAGGAGCGCTTATCTGTTTTCCAGCAAGGAAAACAATGGTGAAAGTGATCTTCTAGGAAAACCAATAAGACATGAATATGCAAGTAACTATGTGTTTTCTTTTTCCCTTACAAGCACTCTTCCATTAGAGCAGTCCTTGCTTTGTACCACAAGGAGTATTATTTGTACTACAAATAATAAATATGATTTACTACAGATAATAAATATCATGATCTGAATAGAAAAATAAAGTAACCTACTTGCCAATTGTCTAGCAAAAATGACTTTGAAATGTTCTTTTGAGTGTGCGATAATTAAAGTATTGCAGATTTAAAATGTGGGAGCCAGTCTTAGGATATTCAGGGACTTCCCAGGTGGCTCATTGGAAAAGAATCCATCTGCCAAGCAGAAGATGCAGGTTCGATCTCTGGGTCAGGAAGATACCCTGGAGAAGGAAATGGCAACTCACTCATTCTTAATTGGGATATCCCATGGACAGAGGAACCTAATGGGCTGTAGTCCGTGGGGTTGCAAAGAATCAGACACAACTTTGCAGCTAAACAACAATAACAACAACTCAGGATATTCTCCTCTGTGCTTTCTTTTTTATGGTCAGTAATGCTAGATTTTCCAACTGCAGTGAAATCTGTAGCTGTCTTCTCTTTGTCAAGTCCCAGGGCAATGCAGTAGGAAGACTAACTGTACAGATATGTGTGTATGTCTGAATTGCTTCTAGTCATGTTTTATATGGTCCATTCTTTTATTGGTCAGAGAAGCCAAGAGTCTTTCGTGTATACCTTCCTTAAAACAGCAATGAGTATAGTTCATTAATTCACATGTAGTAATTGTGTACCAGATATACACTAGGTTGCAAGGTATAGTGATGAAGCAGACAAGATATACTAGGCAACAAAGTACTGGATAAAACAGTTTGAAATAATGATGGAAATTTACCTTTAAAATTATTTTCTGTTTTGGGGTGTATGTATATATATATGTATGTATGTATGTATGTATTTTTTAATATCCTTCCACATATATGTGGAACTACTTGACTATGTCAGCTTTAATAACTGTGACCAAAAATTGACACTCGATCACCTCCTTACTTGTTAATCCAGAAGAAAATGTCCACAGGGGCCAGTCTTGACCCATCGTCTGTTTGCAGGATGGCTTCACACCATTGGCAGTAGCTTTGCAACAAGGCCACGATCAAGTAGTGTCACTTCTGCTAGAAAATGACACAAAAGGAAAAGTGCGCCTTCCAGCTCTTCACATCGCCGCCCGGAAAGATGACACGAAAGCCGCTGCCCTGCTGCTGCAGAATGACAACAATGCGGATGTGGAGTCAAAGGTGAGGCCCTGGCAAACACACTAGGCACACGGCATCCTCCTCCGTTAGGCACCCAAACGTGAAGAACGCCTGGGCTCCCTTTGGGCATGCTTACGCCAAGCACTTAACTGCGCTGAAAGGAATAAAATCGTGCCCCCAAGACATCCAGTTGAAGGCGCAGCACCCCTACCCTTGGCATCTACAGCTGGGAGGGAGCTGTGGGTGCTGCCCCATATGTACTAATAGGTGGCCACCTCAACAGAAATCAATCGAGAGACACCCGATAATGTCCTTCCTTTGAACATGTATTTTTAATGTATTTAGCACTTCAGTTCCAACATCAAGGTGAAAAATTAGAAAATGCTAGCCACAGTGTGTGCCAAATAAATTTTTGGTTGCTATCTAAGACGGCAGGCAATACACTGAGTATTGATCAGCTGCAGAAGGCATGCCAGCAGCCAGAGTCCCAGCCAACAACTCCCATTGTCTGGACACACATTACTCACAAGTGTCTGTGAAGGAAACGTGGCATTTGGAATAGGCCCTCGTGTAGCCCTTCATTCAGTCTAGCTTTCTTTCTGTGCCTTTTGTGCTGCCATCAGAGCTTCCATCTGCATTACCTAGCTGTCATGAGCTTTCTGCCATCCATGATCACCGATAGCAAACTAACCGTTCATTTTTTCCTCCTCTTTGCTTCCAAATGTGTTAACCTAGATGGTGGTGAATAGAACAACAGAGGTATATATATATATATATGTATATCCGTGTACATTTAATCTATATCTGCATCACCATTTTCCCATTCCTTAGTGCTGCCGCCTCGTTTCTTTCCCTTCTTCTTTGCATTGCCGTCTGTAGGCTAGATACCTGCTTCCTACCCCCACCCTCAAAGTAGCATGTGCCAGAGGAGATAGTAGTTTGATTACCAGGGCTTTCTGCAGCTGAACCTGGTGTTTGAAAGGAGGAAGTATTAGGCATCCTTGAAACTTAAGGGTACTACAATAGAGTCCTGTGACATGAAGCATCTTGACACTTGAGAAACTTCTCAGCTCTACCTACAGCTGCAGACAACCCTGTCATTCTACTCATCTAGGACTGAATCTTCAGATTTCTGCATGACACTCGCCCTCAGTGGTGTCAGCAAAATGAAAGTTACCTCGGAAGGGTACCCTGTGACCCACCCTTGACAAGAATCAGTCAGACCGCTAGCATGGCTGAGAAGCTTGCTGACGACTTAGAAATGCATCTAGTTCCTGTAAGGTTGAAATCTTTGGGGACTAAGTAAATCGCTGCATGTTTTAGCATTTTTCAAGGAAGTAAAATGATCTTGGTATGAACAATCCAGAAAAAGGGGTTATTGAATAGGCATTTGCTAATAAAGAGACCAGCTTGTCAATTTCTTTATGAAATGCATTCACCATGATTCAAGACCAACTGTAATAGCACCTCTTCCCCCCAAATTGCTTTTATCATTAAAATTGGCTTTTACTGTTGGTTAATTTGACTCTATATTGGATATATAATACTAGTGAAATTTTGACAGTTTCAATGGACAGTTCTACCATCAATAATACAACAGTGGTACTCATCGAACTTTCTGTGAGCTATCAAGATATTTCTTGTCACCCCTATTTTGACTTTTGGACATGTTGGCTTCTGTGTAGTTCTGCTCCCAGATTACAAAAATGGCTCAGTCTCCACCCTTGGTTCCTTCCTGGCTATTCCTCTCCCTGTGAGTCTGGCATCCCTTTGAAATCCTATGAGCAATTGGCACTAATGGAAAGAAACCTAGTACAGAATGGAATGCGGACCTCAGCATATTTTGCTTCCTCGTTTTGATCTGGGCAGGGTTGTGGTATTAACATGTGAGACAAGAGGCCAGCAGGGATCAGTTGAACGTCTGCTGTGTTTTCTTTCCAGAGTGGCTTCACTCCGCTCCACATAGCTGCCCACTATGGAAATATCAACGTAGCCACATTGCTGTTAAACCGAGCAGCTGCCGTGGACTTCACTGCACGGGTAAGAGTGCTGCAATCTGACGTGCCCTCAAAGCATTTGAAACGATTCTTGACCCTACTCCCCCAGCATGAGGAGGCGGTCAGGCCAGGTGACCTCCAAGGGTCCTCCCCGTCAGCGGAAGCTGTGTTTTCTTCTTTTCCTAGTGCACTTTCTTGCTTGTAGACAGGTATGCCTATTTTCTAGCAGGAAAAGAAAACCAAGATCAGAAGTGGGAATGGGGGTGTGTGATAAATGAGTGACATATAGATGTGATGTGAATAAGCACATCTGGAAACTACAGGCTGTGCCTCCAGGCTGAAATTTCTGAGTGTGTATGAAATGGGTCTGATAGCACTAACAGTGCTGTAGAAATCAGGGTCTTGATCTTCCAGATGGGAATGAACTGTATCTGAGGCCCAAATCTCAGAACCCAAGTAATAGAGGCCACCTTTTGCTCTTATCTTCTATCCCCTATACACTTTCAGAATGTGTAACAAGATTCTGTAACCCGAATAAGTTCATATTCATAGCTAAAGGAATTACAGTATCACATGTACCCCTGGACAGCAACTCAGAGATCCAGAGTAATAGGGCTCTGAATGCAGAAACCAGGCTTGGGCTGGGCTTGATCGTCAGCAACAGTATCATCAGAAATAGAAGCAAAGCAGGAGGCAGAATATAGAAGTGGTCAGATGTGGGGACTCAGGATTCAGACTCCCTGGCCTCCTGTGTTGGATTTAACTTTTCTTTCTGTGTCCATCAGTTTCCTCACTGATAAGATGAAGTTAACGTGGATTGTGAAATTAAAGAACAAATCGTAATAATAAGATAACATCAGCCCTCCTGCCCTGGGTCACTGAGAAACAGGGGAGTGTGGAGAACGCTTAGCACAGCGTCTGACGCATCATCACCAGCAGCAGCAACACTGTGATTTTGAACATAGGATTTGAAGTATTATTTTTGCTAAAAACCTCACTTGTTAGGGGAGAAGTGGCAATAGACCAGATAGGGAGAACGATCATAATACTGGTACTAGCAGTAGCTGTAGCAGCCGTAAAAGTAATGCCATCTTTGAAGCAGATGCCAAGCTGAGCATTTTTATTTCATGAATTCTTATGTCAAGAAAAGTGTTTGTGTCCCTGTTTTACAGAAGGGGAAACCGAGACTTAGAGACAAGAAATAGCTGGTCCAGATGATAGAGCTAGCAAATGAGAAAAGGCAGAATTTCGGCCCCAAAGCTCTTCACCCCTTCAGTCTTCTGTCTCACTCTGATGATGTTAGGGGTTCATTTTTCTCATCCTTCCGATAATTCATTAATCCTATAAAAATTAATAAGAGCTAACATTGTACTAACATAAAAGCTATTTCCTATCCGATTGTCTTCAGCCTGCTAAAAGCTTTTATCAGTTTAAATAAGGCAGCTCTTGTCACTCTAGAGCTGTGAGTGTTCTTCTTGCATTAATAGCATCCTTGGGTTTCAGCAGACCCAAGGGCTTGTGTGACATTTAGAAGGACAAAGCTAAGCACTTCTTTAAGTCATGTATAAACAGGGCATGCCGATGTGTAAAAACCCCGTGTCTGTAAGATGCATTCTTCTGGTTTCATTTCTCTAACTCACAGAAAACCTCATTAAGTCGCATCTTCTAATTAGGACATTTGGAAAATTTATGTCAGGGTAGTGTTTGAAGTTTGTCTTGGTGCCATTGTTCAGAAATTTCCTGATGCTGCTGAAAATAAGATTGGGACAATGTTTAAACAATTTAAGAGGACAAATTATAGTATTTTCAGCCTCCTTCAAGCAATTCCAAAGCATCCATTTACATTAAAACAATTACTATGGTAATTACAAATGATGCTAATTTATCGATTAAAGATCAGTGGAGACCTCAGACCGTTGTTGTTAACCTTGTCTGAATTACCATATGTGATTTAAGATAGTTGCATTGTGCCTTTGTTTAAAATGTTAAATTTCAGACCTTTTGCTGACATTTACTCCCAGTCATTCCTAATTAGTGAGGCCTCGTAGCATTCTGAGCTAAAGGCTGTGGCAGAATTTGATTGTACTTACTAGGATGTCTGGACTGTTGCTCATACTGGAAAGCCCAGCTCCCCTCTGCAGTGGCTGACGGATGGCTTGCTGTAGGAGGTCTGAGCTGGACTGGTCTTCATGAAGAGCTTAATCAGAGGCAAGTGCTAGTTGCCTCCACAAGCACATTGTGGGTTCCAAATCTCTAGTAATATTATATACTAATCCAGCATCCAGCCTTTTGTGTTACAGGGTCCCCTCCCTTCCCACCTTAAGCAGGGTCTTCCTAGGTCAGAGTTCTCTCAGGAATGTAGCAGAAACAGCAGGTGAAAGTAAAATGCCCCGGAACACAGATGGGATCTGATTTTGCCTGGTCAAAACAGTAAGGGATCAGTAAGCCTCAGTTGCTGAGAACTAGCTGCAAATCATAACTGTAAATCATGTTCTTCAGGAACCAGGTTGAGCTAGGGGTATTGATTAGAAAGTTAGATGTCAAGTTAAAAAAACCACAGCAGCCACCTTTGTCTGAGGGAGGCCGTGATGTCTGCTTCCTGGCTGTGACAGATCGCTGAAGAAAGGCAGATACAGTCTTGAGGTTCTTTATGGGCTGAGAGCATGACCTCGAGAATGGATGGCTACCTGCTGGCAAAGAGAAGTGGGGATAGCAGAGGGGAATCACCCTTCTGGAATCATTTCCTGCACGCAGTCCACGTATATGTCCAAGGCTGATAGGAGGCAGAACCAAACATGGTGTAACTCAAGGTAGAACCCAGTAGAACGGATTGCTTTCTCTGCTTCTTTGTAGTGCTAGCTAATTTAGGCAGCAAGAAAGCTGATCCTAGCCAGTGTATACCCGTAGTATCAGTGATGGTAACTGCTTCACAGCATGATTACCTGTTACATTAATACCTTTCCTTAGATTTTTATTATGATGTAAATTTGGACGTTTGTATTGTAATTCTGCCATATATATGTAAGATATCCTGTCTGACGTCTTAAATATTTCCTTTCGGATTATCCATGGAGACCTGTTCAGCCTCGTGGGTCTGCTGCAGGGAGTAAATAGAGTAAGTGCTGAATACCGCAGTGCAGCGTCAGCACACTTTACACTCTGCATTCATGTGCTGAGATGGCCTTGACACCATCTGAATTTATGCGTGACCCTTGCTCCCTTAGCAAATTATCCTGGCTCTCTTGGGAAAGAGAATGTGACTAAGACACACCAGAGCTGCTACTGATTGTCATTCCAGTCAGGAGCATTTATGCACTTTAGTAAGTAAAAGCCAAATCATATTATTGGATGCCTGCAAAATTCCTTTTTATTGATTGAAGAAGATAGATGAATACTTTGCTGGCTAAGAGTTTTTTCATCAAATGTAATGGACCACCTAACTTAATCTTCACTCTTGTCATTGACCTTTCTCTTGTAAATTATTATTTACCTTCCCGTTTGGGGAAGATAATTGAATAGAACATCCTTCTATTGGTCTTGGTATGTAGTACTTTTTGGTTTTGATCTCTGAAAGGATTAGGGATTTTATGTGTTTGAGTGTTATACCTCATTTGTTTCCAGAAGGATTTCAGGAGCTTTGCAAAGTAAGACATGTAAGAAGGAAAAAGGAAAAGTAAATGTTACCAAGCAGCTAGAAAAGACTAGTGAATACAGCTGGAGAATAAATGTAGCCTCTAAGCACTTTGATGCATATCAAAGTATTAGTAGAAGGGAAGCACGGGTTATATAGTTTTCACTTTTTGACAAAGGAAATCTTAATTATCTATAGAGTCACTTTGTGTGTAAAATAACTCAAATACAATTTGTGTGCCATGTTAATCCTTCTGTTAAGAATAGTGAGTTTGGGGGACTTCCTTGGTGTCCAGTGCTTAAGACTACTGTGCTTCCGTTGCAGGGGGCATAGGTTCAATCCCTAGTCAGGGAACTAAGAGCTGCATGCCGCACAGTGCAGCTAACAAAAGAAAAGAAAACTTAGTGAAGAATGATGAGTTTTATAGTTGATACTATCTTTAGTAACTACATTTCAAAAAGGTTCAATTCCTACTATCCTATACAGCCTAAATCTCCATCTGTGAAGGCGCCCTGTCCAGGGATGCTGAGAGACTGTGGCTCAGCTATTTAGCTGAGTGATGTTCTAATTCCATGTGATAGATCTTGGCATCTGTGTCACAGTTAACATGTCCGATTGTACTGCCTTTTTAGATGTTTTGAACAGTTTTAGCAGAGGCTTGGCCACTTTTAGAACTCAGTTAAGTCATAAGAAAGGCTACTTTATCTAAAGTATCTTAATTTTTGATTAAAGTGAGAGCAGTGGTTTTAGACAGTTTAACTACTAACCCCATTGATGGTAACATACAAGTGTCGGATTTTACATTCTACCCAAATAAGAGGTCGACATGGGGTCAGCATGATGTCTATGGATAAACATTATCAGGAGATTTCCTTTCTCAGTTAAATTCCGCCTAGCAAATATTAAAGCGCTTCTGCTATAAGCTAGACCTGGAGGTTCAGACTCAATTAACCCACTGTCCTGATGCTATTAAATTGTTGAGGCCCCAGAATGCTCAACCATACAACCAGACTCTCCCCTAATTCTTTACTAAGGTATGTGCATTATCTGAGCAGTCCTGTTCAGGCTGAAGTAGAAGTATCATGAAGTAGGCCTCCCACACCCCGTGCTTTGCCTCCCTGCAGGACTTAGAGCTCCTCAAGGGCAGATTTATGTGCTGCTACACGTTTTGGAATTCCTGGTGTATAACCCAGCACCTAGCACTGGGAAGGACTATTATTTTGGGTGGGCCAAAGAGTTCATTCGAGGTTTTCCGTAACACATTATGGAAAAATCTGAATGAACTTTTGACCAACCCTGTATTTATTGAATTCAAGAATGAACGAACAAATAACTGTCAGGGCTCCTTATCCACGACTCCTGGGCACCCAGTACCTATTTAAACCTGCTTTCTTCAAGCCCCAGCCCTCTTCCTGACCTGTCAGAATTTCAGACTGAGCTTCAGCCTGGCGTCAGGGTCCCACTTCCCAAACTGATATGAGCTGCATTAAGGGAGATGAGAAATCCATAGGATTCTAATAGCGAGGTATAGGCAAGTGCACCAAACCCAGGTCTTGACTGTCAGACACTGAGAGGCAAGTTGATTTCTAACTGAGCAGCATAGTTGACCTTGGAAGACAAACCTAGGACAAAGGGTCAGTCACCAAGAGCTGCTGCCAAGCTTTGTTCGGTTAAGTGTGTCTGAAGTAGCGCCTCAGTTTATGAGCTATCAAGGCCACTGCCAGACAGAGCTAGGAATGGGCATCAGCTACTCAAACATGGAGAAGGAGAAAAGTTGAGCATAGCTCCAGCAGGAAGGTGACTTTTTTGTCATGTGTTTATAAGGGGCGAGGGCTTCTGGAGACTTTGCTGTGATTTGTATGGCACTATCACTCAAGTACATTAAAAAAAATATTTTCCCTGCATTTTACAGTCCTATTTTTTAACTAGATGTCATTCCTTAACTTGGGTTGAGCCTAAACACACACACACACACATACATTCATTTTTATTGATATGTGTTTTCAAATATAATACAGTGTTTATCTCCTAATATAGGCTCAATAGCATTAAAGATACTTTTTTAATGGGTTATATAACCCTCCTTTGGAATGAAAATGAAGATTGGGGAGCACTTAGCAAAGGAATGTGAGTTATGGGAAAGTCACCATGTGGTTAATTCATGAAGCATATTCTTGTTGCCATGGTGATATTAACATCTCAGGAAGAACAAAACCAGTACGGCAAGGGCAGAGTGGTGCGTGAATAGACCTTTTATGGAGGACTGCTCTAAGCACGCCGTGCACTCTTATTCCTGCCTATTCCATTTAATTCCCCAAATGCCACATCATAGGAGGTTTGCCTATGTAATTTTTTAAGGGATATTTTTATCTTAAATCCATTAGTACATGGAGCTTGCTAACATCTTACTGTGTGGTTTGGGATCTGCGCTGTTCTTGCTTGCAAAGGCGAAGTTTCTAAGCTGTAGCCGTCTGAGGGGAGGAGACGCGTCCTCAGATACATGCAGGAGCCCATCCTGGCCGTGTCATCAGTCATTGGTCTGGTCCAGAGCAAGTCTCTTCATCATCCAGCTGCAGTTTTCTAGTCGCCAGATGAGGGAGAGATCAGTCGACCACTCGCCCTTCCCTTCTGCTCGACCACCTTGTCTGACAGTGATGGAGGCCTTTCGCCATAGAGAGTCGGTGTAGAACAGTGTCAAAGCAAACAGCCTGGCAGTCAGACTGCTGGAGTTCCACACCGGTACTGTGTCTTAGTTCATATGCTCCTGGGCAAGTTATTTATGCTTCAACTTTATCATCCATAAAATGGGTCCAACCCTAGTATCCCATGCACAGCATCCTTGTGACTGCACAAAATGATCCATATAAATTGCTCAGCCTGTGGGCCAGTGTTCTAGCTACATTTGTGGTGGTGGTGATTAATGCTTGCCTCTGCAAGGAGACCCATCATTGTAAAACACGTCCACCTGTCCAGGGTGACACGTGTCAAACACGCGTCTTGGTGGTGTCATGGCTACTCTCTCAAGTACGTCCAGAGCTAGTCTGACACGATGCTTCCCAGAATGTTGGAGTTACTGTTTGCATCCACGTTTGTCAGCGTGAGGAAGTCAGCCTTTGCCAAGCTATTAATATGGTATTGTCGGAGACAGTAAGAATACCAATACAAAAAAAATCACAGAAATTGGAAAGTACGTATTTCCCTTTGTTTCACTTTTCCTCTTTGAGTATACACCCTGCTCCCTACAGTGCTGTTCTAGAATTGTTGCTCTGAGAACATTTTTAAATGACCCGAATAAATCCTATTTTGAAATTCTGTGAAATAAAGTTCTATTAAGGTAGGAGTTAGCAGAACTCATTTTATTCATTTGCACTTTAAAAGGGAATTATTCATTAACGGTAGAATTTTCATTTCCTCCAGTGAGTGCAAATAGCAGCCGAGGGCCACTGCACCGCCCCCCAACCCCCACCCCTGCTGAACATTTGGACCATTGTTCACGCTCCCTGTTGTCAGAAGGTACTCTTGGATGAACTCAAGTACAACCTTGCCTTCTCCCGGGCATCATAGTTCTTCCATGAGAAAGTCTTGTTCTTCTTCCTCTGGTGGTTTGAAGAATATACAGGAAGGGTGAAGGGACACTTAGAGGGAAGCATTTAGAACTTTGTAGAACCAAAATGTTGCAAGAGGTGAATTTGGGGACACATGCACAATCATCTGGAGAAGGCGATGGCAGCCCGCTCCAGCACTCTTGCCTGGAAAATCCCATGGACAGAGGAGCCTGGTAGGCTGCAGTCCATGGGGTCACTAACAGTCGGACATGACCGAGTGACTTCACTTTCACTTTGGAGAGGGAAATGGCAACCCACTCCTGTGTTCTTGCCTGGAGAATCCCAGGGAAAGGGGAGCCTGGTGGGCTGCCGTCTATGGGGTCGCACAGAGTCGGACACGATTGAAGTGACTTAGCAGCAGCAGCAGCAGCACAGTCATGTAAAGGCTCTTTCCCAAATCAAAGTAGTAGGTTGCAAGAAAACAAGTTCAGGTAGGAGATCAGCCTGTCCCTGCGTAGTTGAAAAAAAAAATGTAAAAGCTAAGCTGGGATGGTTGTAAAGGGATTAGAGTGAATTCCAAGAATTGGAGACTGAGGCCCATTTGTACGTATGAAATGAGGCTGGAGATGAATGGCGAGTCCATCCCAGTGGGAGGGGACTCCCTGAAGACCCAGCTGGACTGAAGGCACTGGTCTGGATCCTGAAGGTAGAAGGGAGTAATTGCAGGGTTTGGGGTTGGTTTATTTGTTTGTGTTTTAGATAATCAGCATAATACATTTTGTAAGTTGGAGGTATAAAAGGTGTTAGTTTGTATATTACAATCCAGCTACTGCAGTTGTATTAGCTAATAGCTCTGACATGTCACGTAATTATTTCTTTGGAGGGTGAGAACAATCAAGATCTATTCTCAGCAGCTTTGAAGTTGGTAATACAGTATTGTTGACTATGATCACTATGCTGTGCATTAGATCTCCACAACTTATTTATCGTTCGTACCTATAAACAACATCTCTCCAACTCACCCACCACCTCCAGGCCCTGGTCCCCACCATTCTACTCTCTGTTCTTAAAAGTCATTGCAGGACTTTAAATGGAGATGTGGAATGATGGCTGGCATGTAACAGGAGAGGGCTGGGATGGCTAAGCCCCCTTCAGAGACATCCCCATGCCAGTAACAGTGTCCCAACCAGAATGCCAGTGGAGCCAATGCTGTTCCTTCAGAGATAGCGCTGCTGGATTGATCATCTTTCTGTAGCCGAGAGATGGAAAGATGGGAATGTCCCCAGATGGGGAAGAAGAGGCTAGCAGTTCGGACTCACTCTGGGACTCCTCTGCAGAGGGCATCAAGCTTCCCGTATGGTGCGTCCCTCAGAGTGGTTAGACTGGGAGACTCTGAGGGTCTTTTAGCTCTTATTACCAAGAATTGAAATGTGAGGTGGAAATAACTTATCTAAAATTCAGATCAATTTAGGAAATAGCTTTCATTTATTACTAGGTACTGTAGTAAGTTTCCTATACATTATTTCATTTATTCCTCACAGTCATCCTGTGAGATGCGGGTATGGGTTTCATCTTACACCAGAGAGAAAGACATTAAATAACTTCTGTTTCAATTAAATCATACAGCTTCAAGGTGGTGGAGCTTGAGCTAAGAACAGCAAACTAAGTCAGTCAAGTAAAATTAGACAGTACAAACAGTCAAGTGAAATAAACCGCATTCAAACTATGCAGTTCATAATATTCCAGCATTGGAGGAAGTGTGTACCAGGCTTTGGACTTAATCCAGGGTCATCCCAGGAAAACCAGAACCGGCAGTAGCCTTTCCTGGATCGGCTGGCTGTTTGTTCTCTGCCTGTGCCAGCTGCAAAATGAATTCAATATATTTTTAAAGACTTGGAAGGTTTTTTTCTTTTCATTTACTAAAAAACTCCATCACGTATTTAAGGATGTTTTAATTGAAAGACTGTGAAAGTGTTAGTCTCTGAGTCATGTCTGACTCTTTGTGACCTTATGGACTGTAGCTCACCAGGCTCCTCTGTCTGTAGGATTTCTCAGGCAAGAATACTGGAGTGGGTTGCCATTCCCTGCTCCAGGGGATCTTCCCTACCCAGAGGTCAAACCCAGATCTCCTGCATTGCAGGCAGATTCTTTATGGTCTGAGCCACCGGGAAAGCCCTGATTGAAAGATTAGCAAACTTTAAAACTGACAAATGGTCAGATTCATTTTTAAAGATAATACATTCACATTTCCGCTACATTTTATTTATCATCTCTATCAGTTCTGCATTGTTGGATTCCTAATGATCATGCTTTGAAATAGACTCTTAGTACTTAGAGACTTAATGGCTATATGACAAAAAGGTATCATACATTTCCCTCAGGTGATTCTTCTGATCAACCATATTAAACAACATGGACTGAGGCTGTGCTATAAATGAAATCTTTATGTAAAGTGTCTAAAATTGAGTCATAGAAATCTCATTCTTTTGCTTATAACAACTACCTTTATATTTATAAGCCCTTAATATTATAACCTTGAATTTCTATCATATTTACAAAATACTTTCCTACAGTGCCATCATTTGAGTCCCACAAGAATAGGTATTTTTACAGATGAGAACTGAAGTCCCAAGAAGTTCCTTGTTCCAGATCCTACTGAGCATAAGATGGAAGAATCAAACATTTGAATCAGAGCTTCTAACTCATTTTTATGCCTCAGTTTATGACCATCAGCCCCCAGCTTGGTGCCAGATGGAACCTGAGGCTGGAATGTTGGCCTCTGGGTAGCTGTGGTCTTCATGGTGCTCAGAGGAGCTCCATCTCCTTAGAACAAGTACATTGCACATAGATAAGGCCATCTGCAGTAAACTGGCTTTTTTTTTTTCATATCAACGCATCATTCTTTAGGAATTTCAAAAACATTATTTTCATTTTTTAAGATGTTTGAAACTTCAGCGAGAATCTGATTTATTGGAAGGCCAAATGAGGGCAGGATAGTTGAGAAACTGACAGTGCCATGTTCACTGACATCTCCAAACCCTGCAGAGTGATTTACTTTCTGGAAGGGAAAGAAAAATATTCAACACAGAAATTAGTTTCATATTTATCAGAAATGACTTGAGTGTGGAAAATTTATAACTATAAAGTATCTTCATATATTTGTTTTTAAGAAATTTTACTAGTAGAGTAAAAAGATACACTGTTTTAAAGATGGACTAGTTAGAAAAAAAAAGAGATTGTTTTAGTAAAGTTGCAGCATTCATTAGAAAGATTCCTGGAAATCTAATATCATTAACTCATTTTTAGTTATTAAACATTTAAAAACAACTTTCCTCAATGTATAGAAAAGAATTTATTATTTAATAATTGGATTTTTCATCCCCACTTTGGTTCAATTACTATATGTCCCTCTCGTCTTAGGTACTTACAGCAGGGAAGGGCTTTCTTTACTATCAACACAGAGCAGGCTCCTTTTGAATCAGCACTAATAGTGATATAATCAAAGAAATATGAGATCCATGAGTTCTTTAAAATGTCAGAGTTGAACTAGCCACTCTTTTAGAGACTGAATATTTTTATAGCGTGTGTGTGTGTGTGTGTGTGTGTGTGTGTGGTGAAGGGAAGTATATCATCTATACGTAGGGTGCCAAGCAAGGAGAATGGGCTTCTCTGGTGGCTCAGTGGTAAAGAATCCATCAGTCAGTTCAGGAGACACAGGTTCAATCCCTGGATCAGGAAGATCCTCTGGAGAAGAAAATGGCAACCCACTCCAGTATTCTTGCCTGGGAAATCCCGTGAGCAGAGGAGCCAGATGGGCTACAGACCATGGGGTCATGAGTCCAACATGACTTAGCGACTAAACAACAAGCAAGGAGGATGGGCAGCTAATGCTCAGAAGACCTGAACTTCTTAACGGCTTTTGGCCAAGGGATTTTAAATGCAACATTAATGGTGAAGGTTGCAGGGTGTGTGATCAACATGTGGACATTCTTCTGTTTGGTTGTCGGTGAGGTAGCAGAGTGAGGTTAGAACCAGAAGACTGATGCTTTATAGCTCTTTCCTTTTGGTTGGAAATTGTCTGCAGACAGCATTTTGAGACCTGTAGCTCCTTTCAGCTTCACTAATTGCTGAACTGTGAATATGAGTTAATAGCATCTCTTTCATGGGTTGTCGTGGAGAATGAATGAGGTGATGCATGCCTCATTAGGCCTCCAGCAAGTAAGAGCCTAATAATTGGTGGAGTTTGTCTTTTAAGGTTTCTTTTTTTTTTTTTTTTTTTGAATGAAACAAACTTCATTCTCAAGTAAAATGAAGAGTTGCTTGGTCTAAGTCAGTGCCTGTGTGCATGCGTACTCAGTCATACCCAACTCTTTGTGACTCATGGACTGTAGCCACCAGGCTTCTCTGTCCATGGGGTTCTCCAAACAAGAATACTGGAGTGGGTTGCCATTTCCTTCTCTGGTCTAAGTCAATAGGTATCACTTTTTTTTAGCAGAACTCTTTCTTTTCTTCTAAAACATTACAGGATCAGAAGGCAGTTTTGATTTCAAAACTATTTCAATTCTCAGTGGCCAACAATTTTTCATCATTTATGGAATTATGGCTTCTTCCCTCATAGCTCAGTCGGTAAAGAATCTGCCTGCAATGCAGGAGACGCAGGTTTGATTCCTGGGTTGGAAAGATCTCTGGAGAAGGAAATGGCAACCCACTCCAGGATTCTTGCCTGGAGAATCCCATGGATAGAGGAGCCTGGCAGGCTCTAGAGTCTGTGGGGTTGCAAGAGTCGGACAAGACTTAGTGACTAAACTGCTACTATAGAATTATGGAAACCCTGAAATGAATACTAAAAAAAAATTTAGAAAGAATATATTGAACATCCATTAGGACGGCTACTATCAAAAATAGGAAGGTAGGGAGGAGAGGAGAAACAGGGAAAGAGACGAAGAAGAGAAGGAAAGAAAGTTGTTGGCAAGGACATGGAGAAATTAGAACTCTTATGCTCTGTGGAAAAGTAAAATGCTATGGCTGCTAGGGAAAAAAGTTATAGAGATTCCTGAAAAGGTTAGATATAGAGTCATCATATGAATAGCAATTCTACTTCTAAATAATATGCTGCTGCTAAGTCGCTTCAGTCGTGTCCTCCTCTGTGCGACCCCATAGACGGCAGCCCACCAGGCTCCCCCGTCCCTGGGATCCTCCAGGCAAGAACACTAGAGTGGGGTGCCATTGCCTTCTCCAATGCATGAAAATGAACAGTGAAAGTGAAGTTGCTCAGTCATGTCCAACTGTTCACGGTCCCATGGACTGCAGCCTACCAGGCTCCTCCATCCATGGGATTTTCCAGGCAAGAGTACTGGAATGGGGTGCCATTGCCTTCTCCGCTAAATACTATATATATATATATGTAAATATATACATATATTGTATAATGTATATATATAATTATATAATGTATATATAAATAATGTATATATATACTATTATGTATATATGTATATGTATATATGTATATGTATATGTATATATATACAAAAGCTTTGGAAGCAGACTCTCCAATATTTGTATACCAGCATTATTCACAATAAGCAAAATGTAGAAGCAACCCAAGTGTCCACTGGCAGACAAATGAATAAACCAAGTGTTGCATATACGTACATACAATGAAATACTGTTCAACCTTAGAAAGGCGGGAAATTCTGACATATGATACAGCGTGGATAAACCTTGAGGACCATATGCTAAGTGAAATAAGCCAGTCACAAAAAGACAAATATTGTATCCTGCCATGTAGTATATGCGATAACCAGAGTAGTCAAATTCAGAGAGATAGGAAGTAGAATAGTTTAACATGGCCTGGGGAAGAAGGGACTAGGGATACGTAATGAGTACAGAGTTTCAGTGTTGCAAGATGAAAGAAGTTCTGGAGATTGGTTACACAATATGAACGTACTTGACACTACTTCAGTTCAGCTCAGTAGCTCAATTGTGTCAGCAAAGTAACATCTCTGCTTTTTAATATGCTGTCTAGGTTTGTCATAGCTTTTCTTCCAAGGAACAAGTGTCTTTTGATTTTATGGCTGCAGTCACCATCTGCAGTGATTTTTGGAGCCCACGAAAATAAAGGTGTCACTGTTTCCATTGTTTCCCCATCTGTTTGACATAAAGTGATGGGACAGGATGCCATGATCTTCATTTTTTGAATGTTGAGTTTTGAGCCAGCTTTTTCACTCTCCTCTTTCACTTTCATCAAGAGGCTGTATAGTTCCTCTTCACTTTCTGCCATAAGGGTGGTGTCATCTGCATATCTGAGGTTACTGATATTTCTCTCAGCAGTCTGTATTCCAGCTTGTGCTTCATCCAGCCCAGCATTTCTCATGATGTACTCTGCATAGAAGTTAAACAAGCAGGGTGACAGTATACAGCCTTGACTCCTCTCCTAATTTGGAACCAATCTGTTGTTCCATGTCCGTTTTTCTAACTGTTGTTTCTTGACCTGCATACAGATTTCTCAGGAGGCAGGTCAGGTGATCTGGTATTCCCATCTCTTTCAGAATTTTCCACAGTTTATTGTGATCCACACAGTCAAAGGTTTTAGTATAGTTAATAAAGCAGATGTTTTTCTGGAATTAAGAATTTTCCACACTTAGTAATTTAACACTACTTAGCTGAACATCGGAGAAGGCAGTGGCACCCCACTCCAGTAATGTTGCCTGGAAAATCCCATGGATGGAGGAGCCTGGTAGGCTGCAGTCCATGGGGTCGCTAAGAGTCCGCCACCACTGAGCGACTTCACTTTCACTTTTCACTTTCTTGCATTGGAGAAGGAAATGACAACCCACTCCAGTGTTCTTGCCTGGAGACTCCCAGGGATGGGGGAGCCTGGTGGGCTGCTGTCTATGGGGTTACACAGAGTTGGACACAACTGAAGTGACTTAGCAGCAGCAGCAGCAGCAGCAGCAGCTGTACATTTAAAAGTGGTTAAACATAGAAAGTTTATATGTATTTTACTAAGATTAATTTTTTTCATGTAAAGCATATACTGGAGATGTAAAGACAGTTCCAAACCCAGTCAGCCCTAACATGCAGTGATACAAAGGTAGAAGATGAGTTTGTGATTGAGAAGAGAGTCCAAGACCAGTTTCCATCCCAGTTACCTGTTGCTCGGGAAACAGGCAGGGTTGTGTATATGACAGAGGGTGTGGGTGAGAAGGAGGAGATGTGAAATATTTACTCTAAAGACGCTCTGTATTCCCCCACTACTAAATCATTTGCAGAACTAGAGGAAAACCTGGCAGTATCTTATCTAAACTGATGATGAGCCATCATCTGTTAATCCAAGTGAAAGCCTCTGACAGTATTAATGATACACAGTCTCATATAATCCTTAGGAAAAAATAAGTAAATCACTTGAGGTCTTCAGAGCAGAAAAGATCCAAACATTCAGAGCCTATTTCACAACAAACATCCAGTATCCAAGCATTTGCTACCACTTTCTGGGAGGGCCCAGCACTGTCTGGCATCTACTCTGATGGAGTTTGGTTGGTCTCTCTGGGGAGTGGGGCTAAGGAAATGTCGGTGACATCAATATCTCAGTGTCAGTCTCAGCAAGACCTGTGTGGACTTAATCTTCTTATCCATGAAGCACAGAGACAGAGAGTTGATGTAGACTGAGCGAGCAGTTAGGAAATCTAGAGAAGAGAAAAAGCCTGGATCCAAAAAGGCTATTTCATTTCATTAGCGCTTGATGAAGCAAGAGAAAACTGGATTTTAACTAACAGCGGTGGTCATCTTAATAATGAAGATTATAGTATAAGGGGCGTTTCTGAGTGTATTTATACTTGTGTTGATAATAGGCCACCTAAAGTTGAGTTTTGTTGCTGTTAGAAAACACCTACTTCTATATTAGACTATGAAGGCCAGGATCTTTTCTTACCTTATATTCCATTGTTTGAAATATTCCTGGATATATCCTTGAAATCTCAAATCCTTATCACTGAAAGAACCATTTGTTTGCATGTGTTTTATGGATTATTTTTTTTAATTTTTTTAAAAATTATAGTTGATTAACAATGTTGTTAGTTTATTTTGTGGAGCAAAGTGACATATGTTTTTTCATTTTCTTTTCCATTATGGTTTATCATAGGATATTGAATATAATTCCCAGTTCTATACAGTAGAACCTTGTAAGTCCAAATTCTCATTCTGTCTCTCCCCTATCTCACCTCCATGTTGCTTTATGGATTTCTTAAGGTATAAAAAGATCAGGCATTCTTATAAAAACAAAAAAGGAGGTATTGGTACATATTACAGCATGGATGAAGGTTGAAAACATGCTAAGTAGAAGAAGCCAGACACAAAAGGCCACATATGGTATGATTCCATTTGAATAAAGTGTTTGAAGTCAGAAAATCCAGAGAGACAGAAGGTAAATTAGTGGTCGCCAGCGGGTTGAGGAGACAGAAAAAGTGACTGTTTATATGGGGTTTCTTTCAGTGATTGTTAAAAAACATGATTCAACTGAGTAAATTTGAATATTTAATTGCCTTTATTCAGCAACAATTCATGACTCAGTCAGCATCCCATCTAACATGTAGAAAAGTGCTCCCAGGAGCTGTAGAGAAAGAAAGACATTGATAGGCAGAACGGGGTGGGAAAAGGATGTTTCTAGCAGAGTGGATTGTTCCAGGCAAGCTCACCTTCCTTTGGGAGAAGGCTGGTGTCCGTTAGGCAGATTACCTCCCTAGTGCTGACGAGGTAATTCCAGACTGACTAGTTCAAGGTCACATTCCGGGAGACACTGAACTACAATTGGTTAGGACTTCCTGGTGGCTCAGACAGTAAAGTGTCTGTCTACAATGCGGGAGACCTGGGTTCGATCCCTGGGTCAGGAAGATTCCGTGGAGAAGGAAATGGCAAATCACTCCAGTACTCTTGCCTAGAAAATCCCATGGACGGAGGAACTTGGTGCAGGCTACTGTCCATGGTATCGCAAAGAGTCGGGCACAACTGAGCGACTTCTAAGTCTTGGTGGGTCTTAGCACAAGTGTTCTGTTTGAGGCATGTTTTTTCTTTTTCTAACAGAAAGATGAAAATGTTCTAAGTTGATACTATGGCTGCACAACTTTGTGAATATACTAAAAAAAACGCTGAATCGCACGCTTTAAAATGGTCAGCTTTATGGTATGTGACTTGTATCTCAGTACACCTACTATAAAAATAAAGTATCCAAGAAGACTTGCACTTGTCAGGGAGGAAGAAATTTTCCTCTATCCTTCTGAGGTTCTTCTGGCTGGACTGAAAATTAAACTGACATGAGACAGATTAACAGGAGGAAATCAAACAAAATTTAGTAACACGTGTACATGGAAGAGACCAGGAAAACTGAGATACTTGCCAAAATGGATGAAATTCTCACTTTAAATATCATCTTAAGACAAAAGAGGGAGCTGGGAGTAGGGGTTAGGGACTTCAGCAGGGAGAAAGACAATTCACATGGAGATGAAAATTTAAATGTTTGGTAAATAAATGTTTGGTGGACTAGGCAGAGAAAATAGGATATAGAGTGGACTCTGATCTCTAGGCCCTACTGAGTTTCCCCATACCACAGTTCAATTCAGTTCAGTTCACTCAGTTGTGTCCGACTCTTTGCAGCCCCATGGACTGCAGCACGCCAGGCCTCCCTGTCCATCACCAACTCCCAGAGTTCACTCAAACTCATGTCCATTGAGTCAGTGGTGCCACCATCTCATCCTGTGTCATCCCCTTCTCCTCCCACCTTCAATCTTTTCTCAGCATCAGGGTCTTTTCAAATGAGTCAGTTCTTCGCATCAGATGGCTAAAGTATTGGAGCTTCAACATCAATCCTTCCAATGAATATTCAGGACTGATTTCCTTTAGGATGGACTGGTTGGATCTCCTTGCTGTCCAAGGGACTCTCAAGAGTCTTCTCGAACACCACAGTTCAAAAGCATCAGTTCTTCAGTGCTCAGGTTTCTTTATAGCCCAACTTTCACATCCATCCATGACTACTAGAAAAACCATAGCTTTAACTAGATGGACCTTTGTTGGCAAAGTAATGTCTCTGCTTTTTAATATGCTTTCTAGGTTGGTCATAACTTTTCTTCCAAGGAGCAAGCGTCTTTTAATTTCATGGCTGCAGTCACCATCTGCAGTGATCTGGGAGCCCCCAAAAATAAAGTCTCTCACTGTTTCCATTGCTTCCCCATCTATTTCCCATGAAGTGATGGGACCAGATGCCATGATCTTCGTTTTCTGAATGTTGAGCTTTAAGCCAACTTTTTCACTCTCCTCTTTCACTTTCATCAAGAGACTCTTTAGTTCTTCTTCATTTTCTGCCATAAGGGTGGTGTCATCTGCATATCTGAGTTTATTGATATTTCTCCTGGCAGTTTTGATTCCAGCTTGTGCTTCCTCCAGCCCAGCGTTTCTCATGATGTACTCTGCATAGAAGTAAAATAAGCAGGGTGACAATATACAGCCTTGACATACTCCTTTTCCTATTTGGAACCAGTCTGTTGTTTCATGTCCAGTTCTAACGGTTGCTTCCTAACTTGCATACAGATTTCTCAAGAGGCAGGTCAGGTGGTCTGGTATTCCCCTCTGTTTAAGAATTTTCCACATTTTGTGGTGGTCCACACAGTCAAGGTTTCAGCATAGTCAATAAAGCAGAAGTGGATTTTTTCTGGAACACTCTTGCTTTTTCGATGATCCAATGGATGTTGGCAATTTGATCTCTGGTTCCTCTGCCTTTTCTAAATCCAGTTTGAACATCTGGAAGTTCACAGTTCATGGACTGTTGAAGCCTGGGTTGGAAAATTTTGAGCATTACTTTGCTGAGATGAGTGCAATTGTACAGTAGTTTGAGCATTCTTTGGCATTGCCTTTCTTTGGGATTGGGATAAAAACTGACCTTTTCCAGTCCTGTGGCCACTGCTGAGTTTTCCAAATTTGTTGGCATATTGAGTGCAGCATGTTCACAGCATCATCTTTTAGGATTTGATCTGGAATTCCATCACCTCCACTAAGCTTTGTTCATAGTGATGCTTCCTAAGGCCCACTTGACTTTGCATTCCAGGATATCTGGCTCTAGGTGAGTGATCATACTATCGTGATTATCTGGGTCATGAAGATCTTTTTTTGTATAGTTCTTCTGTATATTCTTGCCACCTTACCTTGCCACCTTAATATCTCCTGCTTCTGTTAGGTCCATTCCATTTCTTTCCTTTATTTTGCCCATCTTTGCATGAAATGTTCCCTTCATATTCCTAATTTTCTTGAAAAGATCTCTAGTCTTTCCCATTCTATTGTTTTCCTCTATTTCTTTGCATTGATCACTGAAGGAGGCTTTCTTATCTCTCCTTGCTATTCTTTGAAACTCACATTCAAATGGGTATATCTTTCCTTTTCTCTTTTGCCTTTAACTTCTCTTCACAGCTATTTGTAAGTCCTCCTCAGACAATCATTTTGCCTTTTTGCAATTCTTTTTCTTGGGGTTGGTCTTGATCTGTGCCTCCTGTACAATGTCAGGAACCTCTGTCCATAGTTCTTCAGGCCCTCTGTCTATCAGATCTGATCCCTTGAATCTATTCGTCACTTCCACTGTATAATTGTAAGGTATTTGATTTAGGTCATACCTGAATGGTCTAGTGGTTTTCCCTACTCTTCAATCTAAGTTTGAATTTGGCAATAAGGAGTTCATGATCTGAGCCACAGTCAGCTCCTGGTCTTGTTTTTACTGACTGTGTAGAGCTTCTCCATCTTTGGCTGCAAAGAATATAATCAATTTGATTTCGGTATTGACCAGCCGGTGATGTCCATGTGTAGAGTTTTCTCTTGTGGTATGGTATCCCTATACCACATCTAACCCATGTTCTTTTCAAATATCTAGTGATAGCTATATCAAGGAATAGGCCCTCTATCTAAATTCTTCTACTTAAAAAAAAATTATTGATTATTTATTTGGCTACAGGGTCTAGATTGCATCACACAGGATCTTTAGTTGAGGTATATGGGATCTAGAACCAGGACCACCTGTACTGGGAGCCTGGAGTCTCAGTCACAGCACCACCTGGGAAGTCCCTCTATATAATTTCTTTTAGACAGTTAGGGGGAAGGTCAAAGGTTCTTCCTGGGCCTTGATTGTTTGCAGCTTGAAAGAAATCTGCATGCCAAAGAGACACATTTTGGGGTGACAAAATTTGTTCCCTTACAAAATTTTATGAAAAAGGATTTTTATATCTCAAGGAAATTAAAGGGAACAACTTCAATTCTGTATTTTTTTCCAACATTGTATCAAAATCTATCACTTATCAAACATGCATTGAGTACCTGTTCTGTGCCTGGAGATTAGTAGATGTGATCTTAGAGAGGAAGGAGAAAAATATTTTCCTCTACCCTCCTAGGTTTAGTTTCTGGGGTTCTGCAAATTAAATGGACAAAAGACAGATTAACCAGATGAAGGTTATGTATGTTAATAGAAGCCTTCATAGAAAAGAAGTGAAGACCCAAAGGGGGCAATTAAACCCTGGAAGCTTATATGCCATTTTAACAATGAGTAATAAAGTTGTGGGAAAGTGACAAGGTAAAGGAAAGGGGGCTTGAGTTCTAGGGGTGGTAAATGTGGGAAGGTAAATACACGCAGGGTATTGGGTGCATGGAGGGCTATTGAAAAGGAAGAGTAGTTTAGTAAGCTCTGTTAGGCAGATTAAACTCAGATCATCTCTGTTGATTAACAGGCATTCTCCTCTTCCTGGAAAGGGAGAGGAGACACCTTTACAAAGGGAAATGTGTGCCCCGTTTTTAGAGAAGAGCAGAACAGAGAGCTCAGTACAGTCCTTAAGTCAAAGAGGCCTATTTGGGGGTGGCACGTGCTGTTCTTGAACTGCTTCTCTCAGAAGCTAAAAGACTTTTCAAAAGACAGGCATCTATGGGACAAAAAAGGATGCTGGCGAGCCTTGCTTAAATGTCTTTCTGGTGCTTTCTCTGTGATTCGTTTACCCATCATTTTCTTTTTCTTGTTGCTGTTTACACTAGGAAATAAGGATGAAGTACAAGAGAATAGAATGAGAAAACATACAAATCTTAAGATGTGTGTTTTAAATACAAGTCATTAGCACACTGAAGCCTTCATCTTCAGAAATCTTGTTTGTTCTTTGAAATTTTTAAACCTAGTAATAACTTAGAGGTGAAATTTAATATAAATGGGAAGAATTAGAAGAAGGTATCAGATTCCCTCTCAACATTTAATTAATTTAGAATTTGTTTTCAATTTCAACCATATCAGGGAACTAAACTAAAAGAATCACCATCTCTTACTATGTAGAACACTTTGAGTGATGCCATCCACTTATTCTGTCACTCAGTGGTAACCACCCCTTGCCATTTTTTAAGAAAAAGAGAGAAAGGGGAGAGGTTGGAGGAGATCAGTAACCAACTGCCCTTAATACCTTTAAATGAAATGAAAAGTCTGCTGTTTATTACAGCATAGCAAATAGCATAGTAACATAGCAAATGGAGATGAATTCACTTTGGGGAGTTGCAGAAACGATCTTGTTTTAGTGACTATTTTGTAAAGGAACTTGGCTCCTATTCAGCTTGGTTTTGCAGTGAGAATTGAGAGGAGATAAGCCAGCAATTCCACCGTTTCCCAGCAGAGGGAGCTGTTTTGTGCAGGTCCCTGTTTTTCAACATGGCACTCACATGTTTCCGTAAGGTCCTGTCACATATCAAGTTAAATACTACATGTGTCTCCATCAGCTACGGCACCCCTGCCTCTCTTTTGCTGCTGAGCTCAGCCACAGGCCTTCTGAAGTTTCGCAGATTCGGCCCACACTCTGTACCACTTTTGCATCCATCCTAAGAACTGCCGATTTTAACAGCTTCCTGAAAGTGAAAGTGAAGTCGCTCAGTCGTGTCCAACTCTTTGCGACCCGCGGACTGTAGCCCACCAAGCTCCTCCATCCATGGGATTCTCCAGGCAGGAATATTGGAGTGGGTTGCCATTTCCTTCTCCAGGGGACCTTCCTGACCCAGGGATCGAACCCAGGTCTCTCACGTTTCAGGCAGACGCTTTAATCTCTGCACCACCAGGGAAGCCCTTAAATACAAGAATACAGTCTCTCAGAAAACCTCCTATAGAGACACAGAACTTCAGATCCAAGTACTAACATCAAAGATTTCAAGGGAGGAAAGGAAGCCAGGTTGAAAGAAGAAGGGGGAGGAGGCGGGAGCGAGGGGCGAAAGGGGTGGCCTTACAGACGTCTCCTGCCACCTACAGACATCCAGGCATTACGGGACTTTTCCCTGGGCCTCCAGAGAAGGGAGGACTGGGACTCGGCCCTACCAGAAATCAGAACCAGAATCCAAGTTCTCTGCCAAGAGGAGGGGATCAGTCTCCAATCCTCAGCTCAGGCCGAGAGCCCTTCGACCAGATTCCTGCGTCCAGGACCGGGGGACTAGGAAAACAGGGAAGGATAGGAAGGGTCAAGGAGAGGAAAGAGAAAAAAAAAAAAGAGAGAGAGAGAAAAAAAGGAGAGGAAAGAGAGAGGGAAGGAGAGAGAGGTCAATAAAGTCTCTTGTTCCTTACCGGTCGGGGCACTCTGGCCAGTTTTCCGCATCAGGAGGAGACCAGGGACGAAAGGGTCCCAGTTGCGGGCACTGGGTCTGATCCATTGGCAGGCAAGCTGGCCCCTGAGTACCCCGAGTGGTCAGGATGTCAGTCTCAGTGAAGAAGAATCCCACCAGAGTCGCCATTTGTTGCAGGAAGGTGGACCCCTTCCAGGGCCCGAAACTGGGCTCTTGTCTAACACTCGGAAATGAATTGTCCGAGGAGACACATGTGCTGACAAAGCAAGATTTTTATTGGGAAAGGGCATCCGGGTGGAGAGCAGCAGGGTAAGGAAACCCAGGAGAACTGCTCTGCTGCGTAGCTCACAATGTTGGGTTTTATGGTGATGGGATGGTGATAGCACCTTCGTAGAGTTCACCAATAGGTTAGGGTCTGCATGTCTTTTCTACCCAAACTATTTCATAATGTCTTTGTGAGATGCAGTCATCTCATGTATCTTTAAATGTCTCTATGATGATGTAATAGGTGGCACTTGTGTTTAATAAATGCCATGCACCATTCTTAAGACTGTGCTTATTAACTAACTTAATGCTCATGATGATTCTATAGTATAGATATCAATATTATCATTACCTAATTTTGCAGATACAGAAAAATTAAATACACTTTCCTAAGCTTATGCAGCTGGTATGGAGCAGGCCTGGGATATGAATCTAAGCAGTCTGGCTTTAGAATATTAGCTCTCAGCTCCTGAATATCCTGACCACAATACACTCCATCTCTTAGTACACTGTGAGGTACTCCAGAAAAGCACTTGATAGTAAGAATTAATTGTGTTTACGCTGCTTAGAAGTTCAGGGGCAGCCTGGTCTAGTCTAGCAAGGGAATCATGAACTTAAGAGTCAAATTACTGCACCTTTGTGACCTTTTGACAAGTTATTTTTATTTGTTTGGGTTTTAGTCTCCTCATCTGTAACATAAAGAAAAAAGTATTAGTACCTCTTATTAAGGTTTTTGTGGGAGTTAAATGAAATAAGAGATATGAAATACCAGTGAGTTTCCCTTTTCCTTTCCATGTGATTTACGTCGTTTGTCCCCTTGGCGGTTCTGTGATGGAGGCACTGGAGGTGTTATATCCATTATACAGATGAGAATATAAATCCATATAGGTGTGGTTTAATGTATTTCATTGCTTTGAGATAATTCTTGACCATGATCTCTTCGGGTATTTCTTCTGCTTTATTTTCTCTCTGCTCCTTACGTGATTCCAGTCCGCTGTCCTGTATCATCCCACAGCTCCTGTGGGCTCCATTCCTTCTTTCCATTCTTTTTCCCTTTGTGTTTCAGTTTGGATCGTTCATACCAGTGCATCTTTCTTTCATTTCGCTGATTCTCCACACAGCTGTGTAATTTACTGATAAGTCCGTCAAAGAAATGCTTCATTTCTTTTTCAGTTTATTTTCCTAATTCAATTTTTATTTTATGTTGGAGTGTAGTTGATTTATAATATTGTGTTAGTTTC
The DNA here is from genome assembly GCF_016772045.2 of Ovis aries. NCBI lineage: Eukaryota > Metazoa > Chordata > Mammalia > Artiodactyla > Bovidae > Ovis > Ovis aries. Next base: position 15,229,473 of record NC_056078.1, on the reverse strand, counting down.
AGGTGTACAGCAGTGTGATTCAGACTTGCATATATCCATTCTTTCTTAGATTCTTCTCCCATATTGGTTATTACAGAACATTGAGCAGAGCTCCCTGTGCTGTGCAGTAGGTCCTTCTTTATTTTCTAGTTTATACATAGTAGTGTGTATATGTTGATCCAAAACTAATCATTTATCCCATCCTCCACCTTTCCCTTTTAATAACCTCAAGTGTTTTTTTGACGTCTGTGAGCCTGTTTTCAGTTTTAAACAAGTTTGTTTGTATCATTTTTTAGATTTCACATATAAATGATAATCATGTGGTATTTGTCTTTCTCTGCCTGACTTACTTCACTTAGTGTGATCATCTTCACTTAGTATGATAACCATCCATGTTGCTAGAAACGGCATCGTTCTATTTTTTATGGCTGAGTAGTATTCCATTGTATATATGTACCACGTCTTTTTTTTTTAATTATTTATTTTAATGGGACATTAATTACTTTACAATATTGTGGTGGTTTTCACCACACATTGACATGAATCCGCCATGGGAGTCCCTCTTGGTTGTCCCAGAGCACCAGCTTTGAGTGCCCTGCTTCATGCATTGAACTGGCACTTGTCATCTATTTAACATATGGTGGTATATGTGTTTCAATGCTATTCTCTCGTATCATCTCACCCTCGCCTTCTCCCACATAGTCCGAAAGTCTGTTCTTTACATCTGTGTCTCTTTTGCTGTCTTGCATATAGGGTCGTCGCTACTGTCTTTCTAAATTCCATGTATATGAGTTAACATACTTTAGTGGTATTCCATTGTATATATGTACCACGTATTCTTTATCCATTCATCTGTCAGTGGGCCTTTAGGTTGGGAATGCTTCATTTTTGATAGTGTGGTTTTCTTCTTGAGTGTTTCCATTTGGCAGAAACTCCTTGACTTCTAATGCATGTGTTCATCTGTTCTGCTGGATAGAATGTAGACGCTCTGCAGACACTGAGGGAAGTATCCGTACCTGGAAACAGGCATGCTGCTTCTTCCATCAGGCTGTAGATGTGGCCAGATAAACCAGTTGACCCAGAGTTCATCTAGATTGCATTTTGTCTGCACCACGGGCTTCACCTCCCACTAGAGGGGACTGCATTGCCTTATGCTGAAGTGGGCCCAGCAAGTCAGGGATCTTCCTTGGTTGGCGTGCCCTGCACTCAGCTCTCCCTGCACGCTCGTACACAGAGTTCAACTCTGACCAAGCTCCTGTGCCACCTCAGGAGCTGACCACAGCTGCTTCTTACACTAGGCTGGGCTCCTGTGGGGGTGAGGGCTCTCTCATTCTGGGTCTGCTTCACTCTTAGGTCGTGTGTCTCGGCCTCAGACCTGGGGCTGTCTCAGGATCCATGCCTTTTCTACCATGGGAACTAACCTCGGCCTTGTATCTGTGGTTGTGATCTAAGGTTGGCCTTGGTATTCAGCAACATGAAGTAGGATTTCAGTTTCCTGGTCAGAGATTGAAGTCAGGCTGCGGCAGTGAGAATGCTGAATCCTAGTCCCTAGATCATGATGACCAATAACCAGTGACAAGGCACTGGCCCATTGTCTTTGTAGAAATGAATTTCCACAAAGAGAAAGTGGTGAAACAGTAGGTGGTGGTGGTTTAGTTGCTAAGTCATGTCTGACTCTCTGTGACCCCGTGGACTCTAGCCCACCAGGCCCCTCTGTCCATGGGATTTCCCAGGCAATAATACTAGAGTGGGTTGCCATTTCCTTTTCCAAGGGATCTTCCTAACCTAGGGGTCGAACTCGAGTCGCCTGCATTGCAGGCATATTCTTTACCATCTAAGCCACCAGTTCAGTTCAATTCAATTCAGTTGCTCAGTCTTGTCCGACTCTTTGCGACCCGAAGCACCTAAATAAGTGTTTATTAGGAGGGAAAAAAGTGCGTGTGAATAGACTCACAGGTGACTTCAGAAAGTGTTGCACCTTTTTTTGGTAGTTTGGATCACTTTTCTGGGGCATTTCTTCTGGGTTTCCTCTAGCCAGTCTTGCTTTGCCTGGCTCTGAGTCCATATTTGGTTTAAGTCAGGGTCCTCCCCTGTGTGTGCATGCGTCTCTTAGCCACGGTGGCCTCTAGCAAAGAGGACTGTGGGAAGGTTGACATTGCCTACTATGGGGTGGTAGCCCTTCCCTTTTGGCCCCCAAAGAGCCTTTCTGTGCATGTGTAGTTGGGAAGGTTTCCTTGATCTCAAGAATGAGGAATATGTGGTCTCTTATCTTTTCTCAGACAGGGCTCAGCTTCTCCTCCCTCCTGCTATTATCTTCATCCTGGAGTGTCTGTCCACAGGAGACAGACTCCAGCTGCTCCATGTGGGGCTCCTCTGTCTCCGGCCTCAGTGGTAGATTTGAAGGTTCCTCATACATACAGGCAGCCTGCATCCCAGAAAGCAGGCACGTTGTTCACATTTCCTGAGCCACCAGTGAGGTCTCCTAAACAGCCTTTTTATCTCTCATATCATTGGACTCTTGATTTGTTGGGGTTCCATAATGTTGTGGTTCGCTTGTGTAATGGAAATGCAACACTGGGCCTGGTGCCTAGTAAGACATAAAAGATCTTTATTGGTTAACTGAGGAACCTAGATAGAAACGTCCTGTTGACTGTCCAAAGGTCCCACTCTCATTTTGACTTGTTCCTAATGGACAGAAGAGGTCACTGCCTGACTCCGGAGTACAAAAGTATGCATTTCCTTTGGAAGCTCCACTGGACAGAGTTGAGAAACATAGTCTTTAAGCAAAGCTATCATGATCTCTGACTGAAAATACACACACTCACACACCCCACCTCTGAGGATCTAGAAAACTGAATTCTGATTCTGCCTCTCATTAGCTGTCTCTAAATATGCAGATTACCCACCAGATCTATTCCTCAGTTTATTTATCAAATGGGATTAATGATATGTATCTTACTTCAATAGATGGTTGTGACGGTAAAATGAAATTACATAAGTAATTTTAAACACTTTCTAAGTGCTATAGAAATATAAAGTATTCCTCTAGGAGGGGTCAGAAAGGTGTAGAAAAAAGTGGGAGTTTGAATTTCAAGGCACCCTTTTGACATCTACACATCACCATAAGAGAGAGTCCATGAATATGGAAGAGAGCAAAATTAGAAATAGAGCTCTTCCTCTCACTAAAATTAGCCTACTTGTGATAAAGGTTAATTAAGTCCTTCTCCACCAGGCAAGGACACATTTTTAAAGGGAAATAGCATGTCAGCCCTGACTCGTGCTGGAGAGTGATGAGGTCTTCGTGTCATATCTCACTTTGAGCTCAGTAAGCTCTCCTGTTTCCTATAAACCTAACCTGATGTTCCATTTCCTGTCTCAGGCCTAGAATTCCTCCACAGCGCTGCTTGATTCATTTATATACTTGTACTCAGACAACAGAGACAAGTTCAGTTCAGTCGCTCAGTTGTGTCCGACTCTTTGCAACCCCATGAATCACAGCACACCAGGCCTCCCTGTCCATCACCAACTCCCGGAGTTTACTCAGACTCATGTCCATCGAGTCGGTGATGCCATCCAGCCATCTCATCTTCTGTCGTCCCCTTCTCCTCCTAGCCCCAATCCCTCCCAGCATCAGGGTCTTTTCCAGTGAGTCAACTCTTCGAATCAGGTGGCCAAAGTATTGGAGTTTCAGCTTCAACATCAGTCCTTCCAATGAACACCCAGGACCGATCTCCTTTAGAATGGACTGGTTGGATCTTCTTGCAGTCCAAGGGACTCTCAAGAGTCTTCTCCAACACCACACTTCAAAAGCATCAATTCTTCAGAGCTCAGCTTTCTTCACAGTCCAACTCTCACATCCATACATGACCACTGGAAAAACCATAGCCTTGACTAGATGGACCTTTGTTGGCAAAGTAATGTCTCTGCTAGAGACAAGTAAGACCATCAGAAAAGTCATCAGGAAGTTTCTTTCTGCCAACTTCATTCATACCCCAAATCATCTGCACCAAAGAGTGCCAAAGTACACGCAAGGCACAGCCTATATAGTTTTACTTCCTTTGCCTGGATTCAATCCCTGGATTGGAAAGAGCCCCTGGAGAAGGGAATGGCTACCCATTCCAGTATTCTTGCCTGGAGAAGTCCATGGACAGAGGAGCCAGCAGGCTACAGTCCATGGGGTCACAAAGACTCGGACACAACTGAGTGACTAACACTTGTCACCTGTTATTCACCATTGAAACCTTCAACCACAAGCTGATGAGTCTAGAGCACAGGTCAACCAACTACTGCCTACAGGCCAAATCCAGCTTGCCAGCTGTTTTATAAATAAAGTTTTATTGGAACACAGTCACTCCCATCTCTATGCCTATTGCATGGGGCTGCTTTATCACTCCAAAGGCAATGCTGACAAATTGCAGTACAAGTGGTATGACCTGCAAAGCCAGAAACATTTGCTATCTGGCCCTTTGCAGAAAAGGTGTGCTACCGCTTGGTCTAGGGCAATATTAGGCCCGTCCACTCCCCACCAACATTACTAAGCCACATTTGGTTTATTCAGATCTCTTTCTCCTTCTTTGATTTAATGAACTAATTATTATGGAACTGATTTATGCAATAGCACCTAAGAATAATGAGATAAAGAGTTGTTCAGATGTGAGAATGTATAATAATATAAAGTATTTAACTAGGAAAGTTCATAGAAAATTTTTTAAAAAGTGATAACACTCCATAAGGATGCAGTCAGTCAGCCAAATCTAAAATGTAGAAAACTCTACACAATAAACCACCCAGTTTTTCCAGAAAATACCTGGGCATGGAAAATCAAAAGTGGAGTAGGGCACCTGCGGAGATTCAAAGAAACTGAAGGTATATTTCGACCTAATGCAACTGGTGGATCTTCTTTTTGTTTAAACAGTTGATTTTTCTGTACTGATCTGTGTCCACACATCTCGCAAGCCCTCTTCTTCTAATATCCAAAGGTTCTTTTGGATTTTCTTTTACTTTTTTTTTTTTTAATGTATCCAAAACGTGTTTATTGGGCTGGTTTCCCATTCATCTTGATACAGGGCGCTTTTAGTGCTGCTTCCGTCTGAAAGAGCATCCTTCTGTAAGCTTTGCTTTTCCTCCTGTAGGCTGGCAGAGCACAGCAGAGCAGCCAACACACAGAACTACTGTCTGTGCATGGCTGAAGACAGTGGTGATGTTATAGCATCCTGGGCATTTTACATCCATGAAATAGGAACTGGGGCTCTGCACCAGGCGCTTCTTCTTGTGTTTCCTCTTCTCCTCTTCTGGAGAGGGATGAAGAAGATCCTTTGCGAGAGGCATGTTCTCGTGAGGAGGTCGTCACCGCCGGAAAAGCTGGATTTTCTTTTTACTTTTTGAAAAAGTATTTGGCCACACAGCTTGCAGGATCTTAGTTCCCCAAACAGGGATCCAACCTGCACCCTCCTGCAGTGGAAGCACAGAGTCCTAACCACTGGACTGCCAGGGAGGCCCCAAGATGTGTATCTTCTATTTGAACAACTCCACTGAGATGATTTAAACATTGAAGAGACCTTGGTGTTTTGAAGGAATTATTTGTACTTAGGTATAACGACAAATTGCAGTACAAGTTTTACTTGTTTATAAATATCCTTATCTATTCGAGATAATTAAATTATGTTATGGTATTTGTGGGTGAAATAATATGATGCCAAAATAATAATAAAAATAAAAAACACTTTTTCCTTGTGAAAAAAAAAATAAAAAAATAAAAAGCAGAGACATTATTAAAAAAAAAAAAAGAAATAATATGATGGCCAGGATTTTCTTTCTACTCTCCAATCCCTGCAGTCAGAAAAATATAGTAGAGAATATAGAAGGAATAATATTGGCAAACGTTTGATTTTACTTGTGATTACTTGTTTATAAATATCCTTATCTATTTGAGGTAATTAAATTATGTTATGGTATTTGTGGGTGAAATAATATGACGCCCAGATTTTCTTTCTACTCTCCAACTCCTTCAGTCAGAAAAATATAGTAGAGAATATAGAAGGAATATTGGCAAATGTTTGATGATTACTGAGCCAGAGTGTTGAGTACATTAAGCTCACTGTGGCTTTCTCTCAGACTTTGGTCTTTTTGAAAATTTTCACTATGAAATATTTTTTTCAAAAGCATGAATTGAACCTGAGTCTCCTGCATTGCAGGCAGATTTTTTACCATCTGAGCCTCCAGGGAAGCTTAAGTCATCTTTTAATTTGGATCCTGGTTTTGCTAGCTGTTTCTAATCTGTAGAATGGACATTGTGATTCAGATTATATGTGATATTATGAGGATTATGAAAACTCAATGAGAGAGTAAAAAGTTTAAAACTGCATAATTCATAGGAAATTAATCAATACCGGGTAGTTATTATTTTGTATTTGCTATCACATGACAGGAATGTAAATACTTATGAGCCTAGTTCATTTATCATGTAATTGACTTCTGTGAATTGCAGACCTTAAACCCATATTGTTGCCAATCAAGAAGAAGGAGCCAAAATGGAGAATGTTTTCACTGTGTACACATATTTCCTTGACAGTCTGGAAACAGTCACAGAACCTGTCAGATACATGGAGGAAAACTGTGGTACCCAGGGGATCGTGATCGGAAAGTCAGATTGTCCTGACGATACATCTGTCCTCAAAAGTAGTTTTTTTGTTTGTTTGTTTTAATCAACATAGTAGTTTTCTGTGAAATTGCTAATAAGTGCCCATGAACACTTTTTAGCCCATTGTGCATGGGAAGCCCTGTGACCATGTAGGACACTGACAGATTTCCCAGTTTGAGTTATTCTTGTCTCTCCTTGACAGCTTGCACTCAGATGACCTAGAGCTGGTTCTGAGTAACAAGACACCCCTTGCACTGCGTCTCAGCTGACTAATCCACCATTTAGTCAACCATTCAGTAGCCAGCATGCATAATTCGCATTTATAGGAAAACAGATTGACTTTAAGGCACAGGATGTTAGAACAAAAACCATCACCATCCCATCAAACAAATGAAATAAACTTGGGCCCTACCCCCACTGAGAGTGTCCCTTAAAATTCATCCCTTTGGGGTGGTCTCATTCTGAGTAAAATTACCATCAGATAAAGATGTTGGGAAGCATTCTGTTCACAATGAATATTTAAAAAAAAAAAACATAAGAGAAATGTGAGATGTTGGAGACGGCTGGGAAGCAATATTTTGCTTGAACTCAAAATAATAACACTGTACTTTCTGTTTCTGTTCTTCCACAGAATGACATCACTCCTCTACATGTTGCATCAAAAAGAGGAAATGCCAACATGGTAAAATTATTGCTTGACCGAGGAGCTAAAATTGACGCCAAAACAAGGGTAAGGGTGCAACTTATGTAGTTGCTTATGCTTGTTTTCAGGAAGCAGGCTGCTTCTACGAATACCTTTCTTGCTGGCTCAGCCCTGGCTTTGTTCTCTCCTTTGTTGTAGGCTCTTAGAAAATGACTGCTAAGCTGATTCTTCTTATAATGGGATAACGATCCCCATTTATAAAGCTTTAATATACATTTAAATAGTACTGGGATTTAATTATAGAAACTAATGCCTAGGTCCAGAGTTTTTGTTGAGTTAAATTTGTAAGTATTTCATCGCTACTTGATACTGCAGACAGAGCTATTGGGCCAGCTTGATACTAAAACTGACATTTTATTTAAAACCAGATCTGTCTCCCTTCGCACACTGCTGGTAGGAATGTAAAATGGTGCAGCCACTATGGAAAACAGTGTGGAGGTTCCTCCAAAAACTAAAAATAGAGCTAGCATATGATCCAGCCATCTACTTGGGTGTATACACCCCCAAACAATTGAAAGAAGTATCTTGAAGCCATGTAATAGTCAAGAGGTGGAAGCAACCCAATATCCATAGATAGAAAATGCGCTAGGTACATACAGGGGAATGTTATTCAGCCTTATAAGGAAATCCTGTCACATTCCCCAGTATGAATGAGCCTTGAGAACATTATGCTAAGTGACAGAAGCCAGTCACAAACGTACAAATACTGTATGGTCCCACTTAAGGAGGTACCAATGGTAAACACACAGAAACAGAAATAGAATGGCGCTTGCTGGGGGCTTAGGGACAGGGAAGTGGGGAGGTGCTGAGTGTCAGTGTTGTAAGATAAAGGTTTAGAGATGTTATACAACATGCATATCGGTAACACTACTTACCTATGCATTTAAAAGTGGTTAGGGGAGTCAGTTTTATATTGTGGTTTTTTAAACCACAGTTTAACAAATTTTTTCAACACAGGTCAATCTAGGCAGGTGTTTTGACAGGTTAATTGTTTGGTGTGATGCACTGTGTGGGGAGGAGAAAGAAGTGAGACTTAAAATCAAGTTGGAATCCCAGAAAGTGAGCTTAGCTGGTTGACTTAGTTTGACAAGGCGATGTAACCTTCTGCATCCAATGTCTGTATCTGAAAAAAACGTTAATGGTTTCCTTGAAGGCTTGTTGCAGTGATCAGGCTAATGTTTGTAAACTGTATTGGCATAAAGTAGACCAGAAATAAATCCCAGCCATTACTAGTAGATGGACACCTCAGAGACATTGCAGCTTTGGTTCCAGACCGCTGCGATGAAGCAGTATTGCCAGAAGGCGAGGCACAGAAATTTTTTGGCTTCCTGATGTATATAAAAGTGATGTTTATACCATATTATAGTCTATTGTGTAAAAGCATTATGTCCTTAAGAATGTATATACTTTAAATTAAAAAGTACTTAATTGCTAAAAAAAAAAATTTCCTAACTAGTATTGGAGCTTTTAGCAAGTTATAATCTTTTTGCAATAGTAACATAAAAATCACTGACCAGAGATCATCATAACAAATATAATCAGAAGAAAGTTTGAATGTTGCAAGAAGCCCAAAAATGTGACACAGAGACACAAACTGAGGAAATATGGTTGGAAAATGGCCTTGCCTGATGAGGGTAGCCACTAACCTTCAACTTAAAAAAAAAGAGAGAGAGAGAGAGAGAAATGCAGTATCTGCAAAGAGCAATAAAGCAATGCACAGTAAAATGAGATGTGCCTGTGTAATTCAGAGCTCCAGTTAACGTTAAACTTCTGACCAGGGATTTTCTTTTTCAACATTTCATTTAAGAGCAAAATGTGCTCTTATAAATATCCTCCTCTCTAAGGGTTTTGGAGAGTTATCCCTGTCTTGTAATTGTATCTCCTGCAATCCTGTGGTTCCTCTTTCCAAGAATCCTGATATTTCTAAAACTGGTCCAGTAACCCTGACTTGGTTCCTGTAGTTTCTTGGTTCAGTACTTTATCTTTCACTGCACGTATTCACTCAAGCAATTAATGATTATTGAATGCCTACTGTGGGCCAGACATGGCTAAGTCATGGAGAAAGCCCACAAGCCCCCTCCCCTGTCCTCATGAGGCTGATTGATCATTTGTCTGTTGTATACTCTGACTTGAAGATAGCCCAGCCCTGGGTATTTGACAGGAGACCAGACTTCTTTGTCTTAGTAACTATTGAACCTGAAAGCTTTATGCTTTGTATGTAGCATAAAAGAAACAAGCTTTCTGGAGAGGGGAATGAAGGAAGATGAGGGTTTACCCTCTACAAGACTGTCTGACTGGGGAAGTAAATTGAAGAGAGGTCTTATTGCATTGACCTGGCATTATTTGCTAAGAAGCCATCAGCAGTCGGCTAGACCTGTTGCTTTAAATGGCAGGGGTGTTCTGCTGAGTACAGGAGCCGTAGATAATCATCGCTTAATGCCTCTTGGTTACCTGTAGAGGTAGAGGGTCATTTGTGAATACAGAAATTTTTGTGAAGAGTGAAGAGGGATACTGGAGCTGAGCAGAAGGGAGAAACTTGTATAGCTATACTTGGCTATCCAGCTGGATTTTAATGAAGTGTGTGGATTAGAAATGACCATATTTCTCCCTCTCTTGATACAGTCATCAGTCACCAGAACAGCAAAATTGCTTGTCAGTAATTTTGCATCATTTATCAAACACTTACTTGTTCTATTTGGTACAACGGGAAGAGGACAGGGTATGTAGGGAATCCAGGTCCCATATTAAAGGGGCACGTGGTGTCACAGGGGAGGCTAGAATGAAACATACAAACACGTCTGGACAAAAGCATCAGACGTACAGAATACGGGACATAGGCGAATTCAATATACACTTAGTTGCTATGCCATTTTGCCTCCTTGTTCTGAAAGCCTGTCTTATTTTAAACAAAATGTAGAGTCCTTTTTACCAGTCACTCAGTTTCAACGTGGAGTTGCTTTCCTCCTGTGTTATGTGAGTGCTGGGTGGATGTGAAGAAAACTTAGAGAAACAGAATAGTCATTCTTGTATTGTTGTCCTGCTTGGGATGGACGGGTGGTATCACTTGAGAACAAACTGAATTCCTGGGAGACTGTGTGGAAGAAAACATAGTACATACCTCAAATATGTCAACTATTTTGTGCTCTCCTCATCAAAGCTTCCCTTCTCTCTTGCTGAAATGAGTGAGTAGTTACTCAGTGTGTGGGTGAAAAGGAGGGAGCCATAAAATTCAGAAGGCCCGAGGGACAAGCCTGAAGACGGAAAGCAATTTTTGTTTGTAAATACAAGTCTTAATGATTCAATCCAGTAGCCCTTTAGAAAATAAATATTGTTATCTACCCATCTCCTTCCTGCCAAGTACTTCCTACTTGAGTAGCTACCTTGTTGCATCAACAGTCTGACCTGCTACACACCAACACCCTAGATTTAGAGAGTTCACTCTGCACACTCCAAGGGACCTCCTCATTGGCTTGCTGTGTTCCGTGCATGTGTTGCTAATCTAAAGGATTTGGTTCAAAAGCAGCCTCTTACTGCCGTTTCAATCAGGGAAGTAAACTTGAATTGTAGTCAGAGTGATTTAGGTTGAGATCTGAGCAAGACCTGACCAGCTGGAAAAGCAGGCTGAGAGTGAATTTTTTTCTACCCTGGCGCCTGATCTCTGGTCTTAAGTGTGGCTAGCAAGTGAAATCACGACCCTAGGAAAGCTCAACCTCCTGAGTCTTAGTTTCCATCTCAGTACAGATGGTGAGTTGTTCCGATGATTTCACAGGCTTTCCCCACTGCTGGGGCACTGGATGTTGTAACTTTAAGAATAATTCGCTGCAGTGAAAGTCGGGGTGGTGATATATGTTGGAGTGATGTAACCAAGATGGTGAAGTATGAGACCCCAGCCCCCACCACCCACAAAGATCAACAGTTAGACAATGATACACTATCAAAAAGAGCTCAGGGCGCGCTTGGGAGTCCAACTGAGAAACTGCAGCAAGGACCTCCTTGGTGGTCCAGTGGCTAAGACTCCACGCTTTCAAATGCAGGGGCCCCAGGTTTGATCCCTGGTTGGAGAACTAGATTTCACATGCCACAGTGAAGATCAAAGATCCCGCGTACTGCAGCTAAGACCTGACACAGCCAAATAAATAAATACTTTTTTTATGTATAAGAAGAAACTTCAGCAGCACAGTGGAACAAAACCCCGGAAAATAACACAAAAAGGTTGCTTGCAGCATCTGATCCCCCAGGCCAGTGCTACTCAGGGCCAAGGGTGAGCCTCCCCAAGTAGGAAGTTTTCCTCACCAAGAAAAGGAGAACGGGGTGAGCAGCCAGCCTCCCCAGCCTTTCGGGAAGCTGAGCAAAGGACCCACTTGGGTCTCACCCAACCCGAGGCTGGCAAAGCTGAGATGAACAGAGATGGGGTGGAGCAAGGAAACAGCAGGGGCTGCCAGCGCCAGCCACATGACGGGGATGACAGGCTCCCTGTGACCTACTCTCAGGCCCCAGCACCTTTCCCCCCGAAGCAGCCAACAGCCAGCACAGCCGACCCAGACCCCCTGTAAATGTCACTGGTTTTTGTCCCGTGGATATTCTCATTCGCGGACACCAGCCGTCTGAGCCCCTCCCTGCTCCTCACCTCCCACTGCCTTGCTGGGGCTCAGGATCCACACCAGCAGCCAGCCCAGACCTCTGTGGCCACCCAAGTACACGACACCAGCCTAGAGCCCTGTGGGTGACCCCCACTTCTGTGCATGTGCGGGGGGCTGGCTCCTCCAGCTGTGCACTTGCGCACTGCCGGCCAGACCCTCATCACAGGCTTCTACTGCTGTACTGTACCTGTGGCAAGATCCTTCAATATAGAATGGCAAGCCAACAACCAAGGCCCTCACAACTGCCTGAGGGCCTGAACCTGGCTCTATTTCTAGTCACCGGCCTCCATCACTCAGCATGTGCACGCTCCCAACCAGACGCTCATGACCAGCCTCCGCTGCCACACATGCTCCTGGGGAGACTCTGCAACCATAGTACCCACCAGGGCCTCCACAGCTCCTGTGGCCCAGGCCTAGCACTGTCTCCTGTCGCTGACCTGCTCCACCAGGCTCATCTGCAAGGAACTCCTCCAGCTGGGCACCTGCACGCCTCCAGCTTGGTGGCCAATACCAGCCTCCACGGCAGTGCACGCATGGTGAGACCTTGCAGCCACAGTAAGGAATGCTGACAGCCAAGGGACCCCACAGCTGCCAGTGTACCTGCAGTTGGCCCAGACCCTTGGCAGCTGGCCCTTGCCCCTACCTGTCTGTGTAAGTCTGAAATGAGCATTTGCGACTCCATAGGCACCTGCAACTGGCCCCTGCAACTGAGTTTGTATATACCACCAGCTTCAGCCCCCACCACTGCCTGCCAGGTCCTGAGCCACTGGACCTGAGATGCACTGAGGGCTCCACTAGCCCTTACAGTCACTGTGGTCAATGCTGTGCCCCCAAGCAGCCTGAACAGATGAGACATCAGCCCCCAATCCTGTATCTGAGAGCCTGCACCACTAGATGCAAGGTTAGAGAATCTTCCAGCGTGCTCCCACCATAGAAGAAAGTCTTTCCATACCAAAGTCAACCCATAAAGTCTGAAAGAGATGACTGCTTCTGTAAATGTACAACGTCTATGCAAGGCTACAAGGATCAGGAAGGGATCGAGGGTAACATGACGTCACCAAAGGAACACAGTAAACTTTCACTAACTTTGCTGGCCGAAGGATTCAAAATAAGTGTTCTAAAGATACTCAGAGGTCTACAAAAAACACAGGTAAGCAGTTTAACAAAATCAGGAAAAAAAATACAGACTATTCAAGAAGTTCAGTACAGAGATGGCAAACATAAGAAGACAACCAAAAAAATTTGGAGCTAAAAATAACAATGACTGTGATGACCTAGAGAGGTAGGGTGGGAGAGGGGACAGAGGTGCTAGAGGGAGGAGATATATATGTATTTATGACTGATTATGTTGTACAGCAGAAACCAATGCAACATTATAAAGCAATTATCCTTCAATTAAAAAAAATTTTTTTAATATGGTAATTGAACTGAAGAATTCAGTAGACAGCTTCAACAGTAGACTGGACCAAGTTGAAGAAATTGATCTATCCAGTTTGAAGCTATCCAATCAAACGAACAAAAGAAAAAATAAAAAGGAATGTAGAAAACGTACAGGACTTAAGTGACTTAAGGATTAAGTGAAAAGAATCTACCTGTCATGAGAGTCCAGAAAAAGAGAATCACTGATGACTTAATAACTTAGATTGCTACTCTGTGGGGTATTTTAGATGTGGAATCTGAAAACATTGAATTTTGGAATGGAATGGAACAGAGAATGGAATGGTGGTTGCCAGGGGCTGAGAGGTAGGGGAAATGCGGTGATGTTGGTTAGATAGTACAGACTATCAGTTATAAGATGAATAAGCTCAAGTATCTAGGGTACAGCATGGTGGCTACAGTTAGCAATACTGTATCGTGCACACCGAAAGTTGCTATGACGGAAGAGCTTTAATAGTCTCTCCGTAACAATGACAACATAATTTAAGAGGTGATAGTGGTGGCGAATGTGCCGCGACGTGTACAGATATCAAGGCAAATGCTTCCATCTGATCTATATATAGCATCCTGATTTGTTTCTTTATAGAAATGCATTGCTGAGAATGACCACTGACAGTAGCTGCTCTTCCCATGTGATTTTTGCTCTCTGCAAGGCTAGCACGGGTATTTGCATCCTCTCTAAAGGAAGAGGCTTTGCAGTGGAGGGTCTGCTGTCATTTTTATTTTTCTTCGCATCAGTTCACAGCCAAATCAGAGGCTCAATATGGACCCTAAGTTAGAACCAGTTTAAAACGAATTTGGCAACTTCTAAGTTCAAACCAATCTAAATTAGATTCTAAGTTAGAACCGGTTTAAAACTTTGTGGCAACTTCTGAGTCCTCCATCTCCTTTCACTGACTCCTCTCAATCCAGTAACAAAGGCAACTGTGCCTGTGTGTAGTGCTCCAGAGAAGATTCAGGAGTTCCAGGTAGAGTCAGTAATAACAATGCTGCGGTTCCCAGACTGCAGCTCTCCTCATTCCTCCTCCAGCTTCCAACCTTTCTAGCAAGGCACCACTGCCTGCCTCTCCATATAATCCCACTACTACAGTATTACATCCAAAGCTACACCTTGACACTCGGAAACACACATTCATCTTAATATCTATAGCACTTAGTACTTCCTGGCACATACTAGATGTTTAATAAGTATTTGAATATATTAGATGCACTTCCTAATGTTACATTTGCCAAAATGTCTTACTTGATTTTATACTGGCTCTGTGATAATGGGGATATTGGGCTTCCCCTGTGGCTCAACTGGTAAAGAATCCACCTGCAGTGTGGGAGACGGGTTTGATTCCTCGGTTGGGAAGATCCCCTGGAGAAGGGAAAGGCTACCCACTCCAGTATTCTGGCCTGGAGAATTCCATGGACTGTATAGTACGTGGGGTCGCAAAGAGTCGGACACGACTGAGCGACTTTGACTTTGTGTTGATATAATTTTGCTCCCTGAAGTTAATGGCATCCAACTGATTTATAAGAATAAAGAGATATTTGTGTGCAGGTAGATAAAAGGTTTTCAGAATATCCCAAATCTGTCGGTTGTTAAATTCTTGCTAGTCTGGAAAGATGTCAGGAGACACTTAGATGTCCTGTAATTTTAGCCTGTCCTTTCCCAGAAATGCAGGTTTCCCTGGTGGCTCAGACAGTAAAGAATCTGCCCGCAATACAAGAGGACCTAGGTTCACTCTCTGAGTTGGGAAGATTCCCTGGAGAAGGGAATGGCAGCCTACTCCAGTTTTCTTGCCTGGAGAATTCCATGAACAGAAGAGCCTGGTGGGCTACAGTCTATGGGGTTGCAAAGAGTCAGGCACAACTGAGCGACTAGCACATTTTTTCTTACCCAGAAATGCAGCTGGTTATATTTATCAGGTTAAATATGAGGGAAAAATAAGTATTGGTATTGAGTTTTGCTTTCCATTATATTTCCAGAAGTGTGATTGCCTTAAGAATAAATTTTAAACTATTAAATATTTCATAGTCATAAAATAGTGTCTATTGAAGAAATGTTACCTGACTTCTTATCAGAAACTCTGGAGATCAGAAGACAACAGAACATCTTTAAGGTGCTGACTGAAAAGTATTTGCTAATCTAGAATTTATAGCCAGTAAAAGTATATTTCCATAATAAAAGTAAAATAAAGACAGTATCAGATAAGCAAAAGCTGAGATAACTTGTTACCATCAAACCCGTACTAAAAGAAGTATCAAAGGACGTTCTTAATTCTGACGTAAGATAAACGAAACTAGAAGGAAATGTGGGTCTAAAGTAGAGAAGAGTTAGAAGTAATAATCAGATAAAAACTATTTTTATTTTCTTAAAATTAAAAAAAATTGATTATTTAAATAAAATATCAATTTGTTATAAGATTTATAATGCATTTAAGTTAAATATATATTTATAGCACAAAATATGAAGCTACTAATATAAATGAAATTATAATATTGTAGAATTCTCATACATGAAATTATATAACAATACATAATAACATAAATACTATTACTATATAATATAGTTAATCATATTATTTAGGCTGTGATAATTTAAGGATATTTATTTTAATCTCTGGGAACACCGCTTTTAAAAACAGGAAAGAAAAGAAAGAGTTTAGTTAAAAAGCCAGAGGAGGACATCGTCAATGATATATATAGTGAATCAGTCACTGGAAAACTAAGTTATACTCAGTTAACCCAAAAGAAGATAAGAAAGAAGAGACAAAAAAAGCTCACACAGAAGAGAGTGGAAAAATACACAACAAATATTATAAGGGCTCAGAAAGAAAGCTCCAGTTTTCTGAGCGGAAAGAACAACAAGGAATTCTACCTCATTTTAGTTTGATTTTAAACATAGAATGTATGGCAGGACAGCAAGGAAGGGCACTAGAAAGATATATTTCTCTCTCCTGTATATAAATGGCAGAAATGAATTCTTGATGTTAAAAGGCGATTGCTTGCTGCAGTGGAGGAGATCCATTCCCTCTGATGCAGGAACTAAGTTCTAATGTGAGTCTAACTGAGTCTAAGTCCTAACGTGAACCAGTGACTTGCATGTGATCTTGGGTAGGCACATTAATCCTTGGAGCAGCACTTTCTTATCTATAAATGCAAATTCTGATGCCTTTCTCTTGTGTTGTTGTAAAAATTCAGTAAGATCACAAATATAAAATGCCTGTGACAATAGAGCAGTCTCAAAAAATGTTATTTCACTTCCTCTCAGACCAAATCTACCATTCTCTAACATGCACAAAATGAGGATAGTCAGAATTTTTAGAGAAAAATACGTGTATGAGAATAGTTTGACTGTTAGACTGTAACCAGTGCCTTTTAATTTCTCTCTGGCTATCATTATAACTCTCCTCTCCTGGGTACTACCTGCTTTTTCTTTCATTGTTTTTAATCTTCAGTTAAATATCATATCCCATTTTATATCCATGACAAAGAAGAAAGTATATATCCAGAG
This sequence comes from Ovis aries, assembly GCF_016772045.2. NCBI lineage: Eukaryota > Metazoa > Chordata > Mammalia > Artiodactyla > Bovidae > Ovis > Ovis aries. Next base: position 15,212,572 of record NC_056078.1, on the reverse strand, counting down.
TTTTCTGCTTGATATCCTTTCCTTCTCTTGGGTGTGTTTTTTGCTTAAAAGGAAGAATAGAAAGGAACCTAGAGGATACTAATCAAAATAAATGTGTCTTTTTCTGAAAGTATTTCCCGAGTCATGAATTTGTGTCATTTCGGTATTATCTTTGAGCAAGTTCAACTTGTTAAGGACATTTTCTGGGTTCAGTATTCCTAAGTGTGCTGCTTTAATGTCCCACTCTGTGCTTTTCAGAAAAGCTAGACCTGAAAGCAAATCTTTTTGACCTTGGAGTGTGCAAGCTTTTGCTCTTTGTCTAACACTAGAGAGCCTTTTGTCTAGCCAGTGAAGTGCTGTTCCCTACCTCACTAATAAGATCGCTGCCACTGAAAATGAAATATGAGATCTAGACTCGCCAGTTTGCATTGGTTCAGAATTCTTCCCCAGGGAATACTTGTTCATTATGTTAGTGCTTTAGAAATCAGGGGAATTGAAAAAAAAAATCACTCACCCCATGCAATTTCATTTCCCTCCCATAATGTTACTATGGCAACTCCACATCCTTGCTCCTTCTCTCCTGTCCAGCTGCATATATTGCCTATCTTGAGGCAGCCTCCCTTGAGCCCCAAGAACTGCCTTTGTCAAGCATTTTTCAGTTGGAGGTCAAAAATATATCCTGTTGTATTTGGTTGAGGGACTGCTTTTTGGTCCAGGACCATTCAAAGTGACACTGTGCATTAATTGTAAATTTCTAGGTGTTGGGAGTGGATAAGAATCCTTATATTATATTGGAAAAACCATTGCTCTAATTTTAAGGAAAAGAGTTCCCTGCTATGTTAACCAGTACACTGCTACATTACAAAACAAAATATCCACAATATCTCTTATGTTAAAGCTTATAATGTCCTGAAGTAGAAAAATGAGGGAGGACCTTAATTAGAGCAAATATTCTCATATTTCTCTTACTTTCTAATTCTTTTTTTACTGAAGTATAGAAAATTTACAATGGGTTAATTTCTGTTGTACAGCAGTGATTCAGATATACATATACTTTTTCATATTGTTTTCTGTTATTATTTATCACAGGATATTGAATATAGTTCCCTGTGCTATACAGAAGGACCTTGTTGTTTATTCAGTCTATATCTAATAGTTTGCATCTGCTTACCCCAAACTCCATCCTTCCATTCACCTCACCTCCCCCCTGGCAACCACAAATCTGTTAACACTCCATGTCGGTGAGTCTGTTTCTATCTAGTGGATTAGTTCCTTTGTATCGTATTTTAGATTCTGCATATAAGTGATATCATATGGCATTTGTCTTTCTCTTTTTGACTTACTTCACTTGTACGATAATCTCTTTGGCTTCCCTGATAGCTCAGTTGATCAAGAATCCGCCTGCAATACAGGAGACCCTGGTTCAATTCCTGGGTCAGGAAGATCCGCTGGAGAAGGGATAGGCTATCCACTCCTGTATTCTTGGGCTTCCCCTGTGGCTCAGCTGGTAAAGAATCTGCCTGCAATGCACAAGACCTGGGTTCAGTCCCTGGGTTGGAAGGATCCCCTGGAGAAGGGAATGGCTACCTGCAGTATTCTGGCCTGGAGAATTCCATGGACTGTATAGTCTATGGGGTCTCCAAGAGTCCGTGGGGGTGCCAAGAGATATCATATGGTATTAGTCTTTCCCTTTCTGACTGACTTCACTTGTATGATAATCTCTAGTTCTATCCATGCTGCTGCAAATGGCATTATTTCCTTCTGTTTATGGTCTTACCTTCTTATTCTTAATGCTAAGAAGACTGAGTCATGTTCTTCAGTATAATTCCAGTTTATGAGTCACTTATCTATTGAGGATTTTATTTTTTTCTGGAACAATAAGGTATTTAATAGCACTTCTAGGGTATAAATTTTCCAGCAAATTTGGAAAACTCAGCGATGGCCACAGGACTGGAAAAGGTCAGTTTTCATTCCAATCCCAAGGAAAGACAATGCCAAAGAATTCTCAAACTACCACACAATTGCACTCATCTCACACGTTAGTAAAGTAATGCTCAAAATTCTCCCAAGCTAGGCTTCAGCAGTACGTGAACTGTGAACTTCCAGATGTTCAAGCTGGTTTTAGAAAAGGAAGAGGAACCAGAGATCAAATTGCCAACATCTGCTGGATCATCAAAAAAGCAAGAGAGTTCCAGAAAAACAACTACTTCTGCTTTATTGACTATGCCAAAGCCTTTGACTGTGTGGATTACAATAAACTGTGGAAAATTCTGAAAGAGTTGGGAATACCACCCACCTGACCTGCCTCTTGAGAAACCTATATGCAGGCAGGAAGCAACAGTTAGAACTGGACATGGATCAACAGACTGGTTCCAAATAGGAAAAGGAGTACATCAAGGCTGCATATTGTCACCCTGCTTATTTAACTTCTATGCAGAGTACATCATGAGAAACGCTGGGCTGGAAGAAGCACGAGCTGGAATCAACATTGCTGGGAGAAATATCAATAACCTTAGATATGCAGATGACACCACCCTTATGGCAGAAAGTAAAGAGGAACTAAAAAGCCTCTTGATGAAAATGAAAGAGGAGAGTGAAAAAGTTGGCTTAAAGCTCAACATTCAGAAAACGAAGATCATGGCATCCGGTCCCATCACTTCATGGGAAATAGATGGGGGAACAGTGGAAACAGTGGCTGACTTTATTTTGGGGGCTCCAAAATCACTGCAGATGGTGACTGCAGCCATGAAATTAAAAGATGCTTGCTCTTTGGAAGGAAAGTTATGACCAATTTAGACAGCATATTAAAAAGCAGAGACATTACTTTGCCAACAGAGGTCTGTCTAGTCAAGGCTATGGTTTTTCCTGTGGTCATGTATGGATGTGAGAGTTGGACTGTGAAGAAAGCTGAGCGCCGAAGAATTGATGGTTTTGAACTGTGGTGTTGGAGAAGACTCTTGAGAGTCCCTTGGACTGCAAGGAGATCCAACCAGTCCATATTGAAGGAGGTCAGTCCTGGCTGTTCTTTGGAAGGAATGATGCTAAAGCTGAAACTCCAGTACTTTGCCCACCTCATGCAAAGAGTTGACTCATTGGAAAAGACTCTGGTGTTGGGAGGGATTGAGGGCAGGAGGAGAAGGGGATGACCAAGGATGAGATGGCTGGATGGCATCACCGACTTGATGGACATGAGTCTGAGTGAACTCTGGGAGTTGGTGATGGACAGGGAGGCCTGGCGTGCTGCGATTCATGGGGTCACAAAGAGTCAGACACGACTGAGTGACTGAACTGAACTGAACTGAAGGGTATAAAATCAGTCTAGTCTTAAACATAGAAAATAAGAAGGCAAGGAATTTTTAAGCAGCTAACTAGAAAACATCTTTAAAAGACTAGCCTAAAAGCCCATTCATTCACCCACTCATTCTCATTTACTCAGTCATTTTTATTAAGCAATTTCATGAACATGGTACTGAGTTACCTTCTCTATGAGATTCAAGTATACCTTTTAAGCCATTAACTTAGCCCTCAGAAACAAACTCATTGGAATGATAATGCATGTCCACAAATAACTAAAATACTAAGCAAAATGTCATAGTTTCCCACAGAGGTTCAGATAAAATATGGGGGGAATCCTGATGGTCAAATGGTTATGTCTACCCTGAATAAGCCCTCAAAGAAAACCTATATTTTAAACAATAAGGTTTGGATCTTGGTGAAAGTGGAAAGGGAAGTTTGGGGTACATGAAATAGTGCACACAAAGCAGAGAAACAAGAACAGGAGAGGCTTTTGCCAGGGACTGCAAAGAGTATAATTGAGGTGGAAGGGAGGGGGATTAGGCAAAGGTTAAGTGTAGCAGCGACTGATTGGAAGACTTTGAATGCTAACCTGAGGAATTTAGACTTCACTGAAGACTGAATCAGTTATTAAAGATTATGAACACAGAGGTATCATCAGAGCAGTGCTTCAGGAATGTGAATGATGTCCCACCTATTTCAAAGCCCAAGAAATTAGTTCAAAATTTAAATGTTTACTTTTTGTCCTCCAAAAATGGTATTAAGTAATGTCAATCCCAGCTCTCTCTCTCTCTCTCTTTTAAACAGAACTGTGAATCACTATGTGACTTATACTTTTCCATCTCAATGTGGATCAGCCAGTCTTTTTGATCTTCGTGACTGTATAAACTATGATGCTAATTAAAGATCTCACATTAACTCCAGGCACTGGTTTTCCACTGACCTGTGACTGTCCCAGCAGCCAGGCCGGCACTGTCGGTGCAGTCAGATAGTCGTGACATCTTACACAGCTTCCTGCTGAGAAGGATCTCTCCTGCTGGGCTTCTGGCTATTTGAAGAGCCATGCACCTGTGAAAAGTTATAGAGCAAATCTGCAGAGGATCCAAAAGAGTTAGACATTCGCAATCAGTGTTTAAGACACTGCAAGTAAAACTGCAGTTGATAGAGCTGTGCTTCGGGTAGCTCTGTTGGGCTAGGAACCCGTGAGGCTTTCCTTGGGGAGCGTGCAGACTTTATCATTGGAACAAGGCGGTAAAACAAGCAGTGGCTAGAATGCAAAGCCCTTCACCGCTCTGACACGACTGAGAAAAAGTCACCTTTCCTGGCTGAGTTCCCAGATTCTATGAGTTTTTAATACCCGAACACCGGAGATCAGAAGTAGCAGCTGCAAAATATAAAGGAAGGCGAGGAGTGTCCGAAAGTTTGAGCAGAGAGGCTTTGTCTTAATAATTCCTGCCAAGACATGTCTTATTGGTCCTGCAGCCAGCACTGACCTCTTGCTGAATTCAGCCTGTGACACCTTAGATGAGTCATTTAACTTCTTTAAACCTGAGAGTCTTAATTTACAGAATAAAGACTATACCCTTCTGTATAAGGGTAGTTGTAAGGATACAGTGATCCAGTGTCTTGGATTTGCTTCAAAACAATAGAAGAAAAAAGAAAAGGTCAGGATAGAGATGAATCAACGGGGATGCCAAGGTGACATTTGTTTTTGCTGTCCACCAGGTACCTAGGGACTCATTACACTATTCAGTCTACTTTTGTCTGAAATAGGTTTGAAGTTTTCCCATGATTAAAACCTTTTTCGCAGGATGAAGTCAGCAAAATTATATATGTCTGTATAAGGAACAATGTATTTCAAAAGATTAAGGAGTTGAAATAGATTTTCCTCTTAGGTAGCCAAACACTTTATATTCAGTATGTAGGGTTTTGCTTGGGGGAAGATCATTTTCAAAGATATAAATGAGTTTTCTTTGAAAATGATAAATGAGTTTTCAAAGATGAATAATTTTGTGTGTGACCATAGTTTAAAAATGCCTACGTGTATTCTGTCATCCAGAGTGTACTTACGAGAAATGAGAGAATCAAATTTGACCTTTTAGTTCATAAAAGACAGTCACATTCAGAGAATGTGAATTTTGTGGGTCAGAAGTTAGATGTGATTATTGTATTATTTCTTCTTCAGTTATTTTCAGATTTTACATTACTGGGAAGACATTTGCCTTCATGGTATACTTTTAATGTCTTCTCAGATTTTACTTTATTCTATTTTGTTAGGAAAATGCTGTTTCTGACTTGGAAGACTATTATTATATTGCTTTAGTTTGCTTTAGAAGAGCAAGTGTTTGAAATTAGCATAAAAGGAAGAATATTTAAACATGTTCAAAGAATATACAGTCCAACTCGTATCATATTTGTGATTCAAATCTCATATTTTAAGGAATTTTAATTGTACTGAGATTTGGCTAGTAGTTTAGAAATAGGATTGTACCTTATTGACTACGTATTAGATAATTAGGCTTACTTACAAGATCTGTTCATGTAGGCTAGAAAGTGACTTGAATCAGCTTTTGACGTATTTTAAAATATGGCTATCTTTAGGGTAGATATTCAGGTAGTCAACAGCAGGAATCTTCAAGATGGGAAACAAAACCAAGATGTGTGAAAACTTCTTCATATGATTTGGAGCCATTTAGATCGTTTAAATGAATAAATTTCCACTTCCTCACTTCCCTGTTAATTCTCCTTTCTCACTTTTTTTTTTTATACAGTAGCCCTTCTCTCCTTGTCCTAAAGAAAGGCCCTGACTCTAACTGTAACCCACAAGGCCCCACGGTGCAAAACCTCTGAGGTGAAGGGAAGAGCTCAGATCACTGGTGTCCTGTTAAGAACTGCATGCTTCTGGTGCTTAGATAATCGAATTCTTCTATTGCTGCTAACAGAAAAGACCTAATGAAGTTTTCTTATGATGGATCTTTGAAAAAATCTTTGATGAAAAGTTATTAAGTGATTTTGGGCATGTAATTCAGAGAATTAGTGGTATTGCCAAAAGTCCAACTATGTATTAATGCAGACAAGATGTCTCAGCACTAACATTTATAAAGACAAAAATTAGGAAAGTATTGATGCTGAATCCTGTCTCATTCTATCAGTAAATTGTGAAAAAACATATGTCATTCAGAGAGGAATTTTTAATAAATTATGACTCTTGCTTAATAATCATAAAATTTATAATGTGTTGCTGCTTTGATCCATTGTGTTTGAATAATTATAATTCCAATCAGGAGATTTATTTTTGACACTTAAAGGCTTGTGTTCTCAGAAAATCTTTAAACTTTTTTTTAAATTTAGATTTATGTTTTTTTGCAGCAGGGAAGTATGATATGGTAATCAATAAAAAACAAGCATAAAATTATATTACGTGAAGATACAATTATATGGGGGAAATGAAATGGAAATAGACATGCAGGAGCAAAAAGGAGCAATGTAAAATTCCTGTTACAAATTCCTATTTGAAAAGTTTATAGTATTTTTTTAAATGGTGGATACACAATCATTTATAGTTCTTAGATTCCATTGGATAGTCAAAAGAGTAGTGGAACAGTTACACTTTTAACTCTCAGCTTTGCAGGGAATTACACACTTGACCACTGCCTAAACTTATGAAAAATTCAGTTCTTTAGTTGAAAAAATAGAATTATACTATGAGATACATGAGTAAATATTTGAAGCTTGCTGGTCCACAGCACTTTGGATGCCACGCTGAATCTTGATGAAATACGCTCATTCATGGAGCTTCCCACTGAATGTATTTGAAAACGTTGCCTTTTTTGATAGGACGGCCTGACGCCGCTGCACTGTGGAGCAAGAAGTGGTCATGAGCAGGTGGTGGAGATGCTGCTCGATCGGGCTGCCCCCATTCTCTCCAAAACCAAGGTAATCTCTCCCCAGGTGTTTGAGAATCGCACTGTGTTTAGCTTTGAACCCTTTGGTTATTTTACCCAGCCTTCTGATCACATAGAATTCGCTGTAGTTTGAATGTAGCAATTAGTGTGCTCTGTGCACCAAATCTTTAGAGACCCTCAGGATCAAGTCTGAGTTCATGAGGCCTTCAGATGGAACACCCTCTACCACAGAGTCATTTGTGTGTGTGTTACTTTTGTTTTTGTTTCAGAAACAATTACTGTTTTATTTTATTCTACGAAGTTTCTCCATAGCTCAGAAATGATTGCTTGTTGGGAAAAGAAAGACTGTAAGATTTACAGTCTGAAGTCTGGGTGCTGGCACCTTTTCTCCTGACCCTCAGTTGATTTCTTGAGAGTTCACAGACTATTTAAAAAAAAAAAAAAAACAAAAACACCAAGGTATTATTTAAGTGATAAAGGCTGGAAACTTTGGAAAGATTGCACCTTAGGCCTTTGGAACAGTTGACATACCTGAAAGGAAAACATGATGATTGCCTTAAAAAAAAAAAATGTTTTACTAAGTGTCTTCTGAGTTTTTTAAATGGTAAGACCATTTACTAATATTTGAAAAACAATATTTTGTAAATAAATTTGGGGACATACAAACTACCTCAGAGTCATTACTATTTTTATAAATCAAACTAGTGACTTTTTGAAGCTATGTTAAGCTTTATAAAGAGCCGTAATTTCTAAACATGAACAACCACAAAACACGTATTACTCCTGTTTGCACTTTGATCAGTGTTTACTCAACCTTCAGTGAAGACGGACAGGGTCAAGGTTGTCTGAACAATTTTATCACTCATCACACAGAGTTTAGATTGGCAAGCGTTGGAGAAATTATCCCATATAATTAAGCAGCCACCCTTTTTCATTGCACATGATGACATCTTGGACTTTTGAGTGCTTCTCATCTAAACCGCTCTACTTGTTCCGTTTCCTTTCACATAGTCCATATCTATCTTCTCTTAATCCCGCTGCTCTCTTTGAACTGCATCATCTTCCTAAACTGCTATAATCACTTCCTTACTTGTCCCCCACCTCCCCGCCTGCTCACTTCTAATCCTGTTCCCATTTTGCAGTAAGAGCGGCCATGTAAACATCAACCAAATCACATCAGCCTCCTGCCTAAAAAGTCTCAAATTAATTCTCATCATTCTCTTGAAAATTAATTTTCATCTTATCAGAGCAATATGGGCACAATTAAAAAGCAAATCATTGTCTCCTCTTTCTTCTCCTGTTGTTCATCTCATTGTGTATTTGGCTTTTTTTCCCTAAGAAATCTCGATTATTTTTTGATGGTTTTAATACGCAAGAACATTTTCTTGTCCTCTGAGAGCTTCTTAAAGCATCCAGTTCTTATTTTACAGATGCAATACATTCTGTTGCCTTTCAGAAAACATTTAAGATGAATTTTCTTTAAATTCTTCCACCTCTCATCTGTCCCTAACTCCTCAGGTTTCTTTGTACGTCTTTGTTGGCTTTGGCTGTCTCTTTTGCGGTGGGAGTTTCCCGCCATGGTCTACCTGACCACATGTGCCAGGCACTCACCTTTGCGTGTGAGCTTCATGAGTGCCGCAGGCAGGGCCCCTTTCAGGTGGTTCAGAGAGGTCCCTAATGTCAGGATTAGTTGCCCTTTCTCTAGGAGGTATGGTTTTTTGAGAGACGAGTTCCAAGCCTTTCTCAGGGTACTCCTAGGTGAATATGTTGGGTAAGGAAAAGGAGCTATCGTTCTCCTGGGCTTCGATGTATACCTTAATGATAACAGTGATAACAATAGTTACATAGTGATTACTACATACCAGGCTCTGAGTACTTTACATGTATTAACCCATTTACTCCTCACAATAACCCTGAGACATGAGTTTCATTATGCCCTTTTTATAGATGAGGAAACTGAGACCCAAAGCAATAGAGTAACTTTCTTGAGATGTCTCATTTTGTGTCAGAACAAAGAGTTGAACCTAGGTAGTCTAACTCTAGAGACCATACTCTTCTAACAGCTATTCTGTCCTTCCTTCTGAGTGCCTGTTCTGAATCAGAGCCTAACCACTGCCCTCTGCTCAGCCCTGGGCCCAGAGTCCAGAATCTCCAGAGATTTAATTTCTGGTTTCCTGCAAGGCACAGGGGGGAAGTCATTTGGTTTTGTTGGGTTGGAAGGACCTATAGATCTGACAGTTCCATGGGCAGCCAATCCAGCTTTTGGTCCCAAGCCCCATCTTTATCCCCCAAGGTACCATGTTTCCATGTTGTCGCCTTTTGGACATCTGGGAGGTGAAGCCATTCTCTTCATCGTACGCTGTAGTATACTGGAGCCACACTGTTGCCCCTATGATGTACATCTCTTCCTAATTCCATATTCAGTAACATCATGTTGGTAGCTTGACATTGTCATAGAGTAGAGGTCTTTACGCAGTATAAATCGGCAAGTGCTACCTGTTTTCATAGAGCTATCGTGAGCCGTTTACCAGCATACCACAGATTATACCCTTCACCAGGCACTTAGGTGTCAGCCTTCTCCTTTCTCCTGGATAAGCTAACACACTTAAAATCTCTTCTCATATTCTAAAGTAGACATCACACACATTTTTGTTTTCTTTCCCATTGTGTGACTGTGTGTGTGCCCCATGGATTCTGTCTTTTAATTCCCTTCATGTTTTTCAGTGGAGCTTGTGAAAGTTTGGATAAACACACACATCACTTCTACCATGTTTATCCGGAAGTCCCCATGCCCACTGCGCTGGGAAGTCCTTACCAGAATCTGACCATCAGACTCATCTCTGGTCCTCACCATCTCCAGCCAAGCAGCCTCCTTCCACTTCCTATCATACACCAAGACTGTTCTCCTTTCCTGTTTCCTCATACTGAGCTTTCTCAGTCTGTCCCAGATCTCTTCACCTATTTCTCAGCTCAGATGTCATCTTCTCAGAGAGACCTTCTTGGTTGCTTTACTTGTTTGCTACCTCTTTCTTCAATGAAATGAAAACAAGAACTTTGTCTTATGTTCAGTGTGCTTCCCCAAGCACCTCAATCAACACCTGTTACCTATTAAGTGGATGAATGCATTCTGAACTTCAAGACCATCTCTAAATCTTCAAGACGTCTATCTTTCCGAGCTAAGAAAAAGCATCACCCTGGACCTATGTTTTTAACTTGATGAGATGCTGTATATACATAATAAGGCCCTCCACAAGTCATTTCAGTCGTATCCGACTCTGTGGGACCCCAGAGACGGCGGCCCACCAGGCTCCCCAGTCTCTGGGACTCTCCAGGCAAGAACACTGGAGCGGGTTGCCATTTCCTTCTCCAATGCATGAAAGTGAAAGTGAAGTCGCTCAGTCGTGTCCGACCCTCAGCGACCCCATGGACTGCAGCCTTCCAGGCTCCTCCATCCATGGGATTTTCCAGGCAAGAGTACTGGAGTGGGGTGCCATTGCCTTCTCCGTCCACAAGGCAGATGGTGGTTTTTTTTTTTTTCTGGTGCTTCCCCAGTGACCTGTAAGTTACCCATTCAGAGGTGGTGGTTTTGTGTATCATTAGAGAGTTTCCTTCTTTTTGTGACACTGCCACCCATTTCCAATCTTCACTAAGTCATTTGTCCTCTCAGAGTTTGTTTCTTTGTTTGCTTCATGTTTTCCTCTAAGGCTGTGTCAACACACAAAGCTGAGGGATGTTTTGGCAGGAGATAAACTAGTGCATATGCTCGTGGGTGGCAGTGTCTCAGATGAGAAGGGTTCCCATTCTTGGTCGCACCTTAGTTTTTACTTTGGTTCAAGATGTCGAAGCGGAAATTTTTAGGCAGAAATATCCCGATTGACTGGCCACGTATGGAGGCTTTAAATTTACACAGTTATTTATGGAGCTCTTTCTGTATATACAAGGCTCTCTGCTGGGCAGTATGGGGAAATTTTAACCCATGAAACTCTTGCTTTCAAGAAACACAAATAGTTAAAATACATGATGGGGTGTGTGAGTGACGCCATGAGAGTGATCAAAGGAAAACTTGCTTTTATCCCCCCTTAAACTGTTGTTTTATGTCATTCACAGAGAAATTAGGGGAGTTTAACTTGGCCCAGAGGATTCAGAAATCATCAGTGCTTATTTAGTATATCATTTTTTTCAAAGTTCAGTGATGATGATTTTTTTAAAAACTAAATTTACTGTCACTTCCCCGCCCCATCTAGGTTAAACCAGGTTATGTTAACTACTAAAGCCTCTCTTGATAACTGGATTCTCTGGGAATTTCCCCAGGCCGCTCCATGTTGCCCCCATATTTAAAGGGAACATGCCTGAAGAGAGTGATATCTATCTAATACCTGGCTTTTGCCTTCATTGGGAAACATGTACTGAATGCTAAGTGTCATGCCAAGCCTTTTTAAAGGTTTTGTTTGCCTTGTACCCTACTGTGCCATCTCTCAGCAATCCAAGCCAGTGTTTTACTTATTGTATGATGACGTGTCATTGAATCCAGTTAATTTAAACTGAATATTAGTCGGTCAGAGGCTTGCCATTCCTCATTGTAAACATATGGGGGCACCAGATTGATGGGAAAAGTTGTCCTTTCGACACTGATGTGAGAAGAGATCAATAGTCAATGACAAGTATTAGTAATATAGAATGAGCAAATAAAAATCAATCTAGTGAATACCAATTTGTCCCTGCCTTACTTTATCCTTTTCAGTCTTAAGCAGTTCAGTTCAGTTCAATTCAGTTCAGTCACTCAGTCATGTCTGACTCTTTGCGACCCCGTGAATCGCAGCACGCCAGGCCTCCCTGTCAATCATCAACTCCCGGAGTTCACTCAGACTCACGTCCATCGAGTCAGTGATGCCATCCAGCCATCTCATCCTCTGTTGTCCCCTTCTCCTGCCTTCAATCTTTCCCAGCATGAGGGTCTTTTCAAATGAGTCAGTTCTTTGCATCAGGTGGTCAAAGTATTGGAGTTTCAGTTTCAGCATCAGTCCTTCCAAAGAATATTCAGGACTGATTTCCTTTAGGATGGACTGGTTGGATCTCCTTGCTGTCTGAGGGACTCTCAAGAGTCTTCTCCAACACCACAGCTCAAAAGCATCAACTTTTCGGTGCTCAGCTTTCTTCACAGTCCAACTCTCACATCCACACATGACTACTGGAAAAACCATAGCTTTGACTAGACAGACCTTTGTTGGCAAATGTCTCTGCTTTTGAATATGCTATCTAGGTTGGTCATAACTTTCCTTCCAAGGAGTAAGCATCTTTTAATTTCACGGCTTCAGTCATCATCTGCAGTGATTTTGGAGCCCCCAAAAATAAAGTCTGTCACTGTTTCCACTGTTTCCCCATCTATTTGTTGTGAAATGATGGGACCAGATGCCATGATCCTAGTTTTTTGAACGTTGGGCTTTAAGCCAGCTTTTTCACTCTCCTCTTTCACTTTTATCAAGAGGCTCTTTAGTTCTTCACTTTCTGCTATAAGGGTGGTGTTATCTGCATATCTGAGGTTATTGATATTTCTCCCGGCAATCCTGATTCCAGCTTGTGTTTCATCCAGCTCAGCATGTCTCATGATGTACTCTGCATATAAGTTAAATAAGCAGGGTGACAATATGCAGCCTTGATGTACTCCTTTTCCTATTTGGAATATCTGTTGTTCCATGTCCAGTTCTAACCGTTGCTTCCTGACCTGCATACAAATTTCTCAGGAGGCAGCTCAGGTGGTCTGTTATTCCCCTTTCTTTCAGAATTTTCCATAGCTTGTTGTGATCCACACAGTCAGAATTCCATGTCATCAGGGATGCAATCAGCAGTGGCCCTAGCTCAGATGGTAAAGTGTCTGCCTGCAATGAGAGAGACCCGGATTTGATCCCTGGGTTGGGAAGACCCCCTGGAGAAGGGAATGGCAATCCACTCCAGCACTCTTGCCTGGAAAATCCCATGGACAGAGGAGCCTGATAGGCTACAGTCCATGGGGTCGCAAAGAGTCGGACACGACTGAGCGACTTCACTTTCACTTTCACTTAGTGCAGTTTACACTGTTTTTATCTTTTCAAGTCATGGAAATTCCTTTTATTACAAAATTTTCAAATGTGTGCAGAAAAAATAGCAAAGTAAAGCCCTCAGTGCGCATCACTCAGCCTCCTGATTCACAGCATGAGGGCCACGTGCTTGCTCGCCACCTTGTACCCTGCTCCCTGGACCTCAACATCCATGCATTGTTTCAGAGTGAACCCTCCCTCACCAGTGAACACTTCAATACATCATGTCTAAGAGCTGAGGACTCTTTATCTTCTGAATAACCACAATACATCCCAACTGATAATCATTTCCTCTATATCATCAAATAGCCAAACTTCAGATTTTCCTGATAGTATTATCATTTTGTCTACATTTCATTTACAGTTTGATAGCATGAAGAGATTTCCACTGCCCAAATGTCACACCAGTTTTAAATTTGAGAAAGAAATTATCTTTGAAATTTTATTTTTGATTGATATAAGACATGGGAGGACTAGTTTAGAAAGGAAAGTGAAAGTGAAGTCGCTCAGTCTTGTCCAACTCTTTGCGACCCCATGGACTGTAGCCTACCAGGCTCCTCCCTCCATGGGATTCTCCAGGCAAGAGTACTGGAGTGGGTTGCCATTTCCTTCTCCAGGGGACCTTCCCAGCCCAGGGATCGAACCCTGGTCTCCTGCATTCCAGGCAGACACTTTAACCTCTGAGCTACCAGGGAAGTTTGGAAAGGAACTGCAGTTCAAAACGGTTGCCGCAAAACCTTTTAAAAAGAGATGGTATTTCCATGTGCAAACCTAGGGTTTTCATCTGTTCATATTTGTACTACATTTTGTGTTGGGCCCATTTGCAAATGAAAGGTAAACAGTCAACTCCACTTTTCTTCTGTGTTCCAGAATGGATTGTCTCCACTGCACATGGCTACACAGGGGGATCATTTAAACTGCGTCCAGCTTCTCCTCCAGCATAATGTGCCTGTGGATGACGTCACCAATGACTACCTGACCGCCCTGCACGTAGCTGCCCACTGTGGCCATTACAAAGTCGCCAAGGTTCTCTTGGACAAGAAAGCTAATCCCAACGCCAAAGCCCTGGTGAGTGGCTCAGCTCACAAGTCCAGCCTGTGTTGTCTTGCTGACCACATGCTACCCCTACACGCAAAGGGACTCCGTGAAAATGGAAGGTCTAGTTTAGTAAAGTATATACTTCTTGTCAACCTTCAGTAGCCTTCTTGTAAATTTATAAACCCTTTTATTTCCACCATAACCAAGGCTGGTGAGGCTGATTTAAATCATTAGCCTCTTTATAGTCACATTTGTGATTCTCTTATGTAAATAAACCCACAGACTGTACAAGTGCAAAAAAACTGAGTTGGTCAACTTATCTTCTGGTAGGTAAAGTGATAACTCTGTGAATTCAAAGTTTTTTTCTGAGATCTAAAAATATAGGCAAAATGATAAAAAAAAAAAAAAACCTTGAACATGAGACGTCTAGGAACTTGTGAGTGGAAACCTGCTGCTGCTACTAAGTCGATTCAGTCATATCTGACTCTGTGCGACCCCGTAGACAGCAGCCCACCAACCAGGCTCCACCATCCCTGGGATTCTCCAGGCAAGAACACTGGAGTGGGTTGCCATTTCCTTCTCCAATGCATGGAAATCTGATGTGATGTTAACCATGTAAGGTAATGAAACATCACCTGTCATCTCCTTTTCATTGAGATGCAAATCAAAATTTTGGTCTAGCTTTGCAGTCTTAACTCCTAGAATGACTTGCTATTTTAACCTTGAGCCTTACTATATAGTTTGGTTTTCACAATGATATGGTATCTGTTGTCTTTAGAAAAATAAATGTCCCAATTTAGTAAGCTGTTTAAATTTAGTTCAGAAGAAATACTCATGTTTAGGAAAAAAATATGTCACCAAATGTTAGGGAAAACCTATGTGTTTACTAGCAATTTTGCGGTCAGGGCTGTCATCTGATCAACTATTTTAGGAAGGGGCTCTGCTGCCTTGCAGCTCATTACCTTTGACAGTCTGTGGGCTCTGAGATTTGGAGTGGCCAGGAAAGAATGGGCAGGAAGGAGCCGCTCAGATCCTGGGCAGCTCCTTGGCCTTCGCAATTCTAAAGGCTTTTCCTGGAGCAGCATTTTAGGAGCTGCTAACTGGCCCAGCATATCAGACATATCTTTGAATTCTGAGACAGGATGAAAAGAAATGAGCAGCCATGACTCATTTTTCCATACAAGAAAAGAAGCCTTACAACAGGGTGTGGGCTCTGACCCTCATTTTCCTCTGACTCTGAAGATTTCACAACAGAAGGAGGTTATGGAGGTTGTAGCCTGTCATCCTAGGATGGACTATGGCCTGGTAAGTGGTCTCAAAACCCCCACAGAAGCACCTGCAGCTTTCATGGTGGATCCTGAGGGTCTTCAGTTCTCTGTGGTGACAAAAATAGGCCCCATGGTCTCACTTAGCAAGTAGTACAGCTAGGTAGGTAATTTGTGAAAAAGCAAGTTCCTTTATTTGATTAAATATTAAACCAAATGTTCTAACTAATGTTGAGTTGTTTAACTTTTTGCTCCCTTGGACAAATTTTTGGCCCAGATGTTTTTAGTGTGTGTTTTTGAGGTGAAGGAGGGACATAGTTGGGAGAGTAAATTCCAGAGTCAAAGAATCTAAAAGGATGGATGAGCGGCTCCCCTGGTGGTCCAGTGGTTAAGACTTCACCTTCCAAAGTGGGGGATGCAGGTTCGATCCCTGCTCAGGGAGCTAGGATCCCACATCCTTGCAGCCAAAAAACCAAAGCATAAAGCGGAAGCAATATTGTAACAAATTCACTAAAGACTTAAAAAAAATGGTTCACATCAAAAAAGTCTCTAAAAATTTTCAAAAGATGCATGACCATTTTGCCTTAACTACTAGGAACCTATCACCAAAATTTGCTTCCTGTTCATGATTATCAGGGCACGTTGGGTTCCTGGGAGCAGGTAGACTACCTGTGCTTCCAGAAAAGAACCTACATTCAGTTTAACCTCCCATTGTTTCTGCTCATTTCCAAATCTTTACAGACATCACTTTTGCAGAGGTATTTTACCGTGCATAGGAAGTGGAGCTCAATGGAATGTAATCAAATAGGTCTGTGTCTTTTTCCCTTGCAGAATGGCTTTACCCCTCTTCACATTGCCTGCAAGAAGAATCGAATTAAAGTGATGGAACTCCTTTTGAAACACGGTGCATCCATCCAAGCCGTAACCGAGGTAAGGAGAGGAGGATTTCTGGGGTCCCCCATGTATAGCCTCAGCAGCCAGAGTCCCAGTACCCTTCCTGACAACCAGCTAGTTGTACTGTGTGAGGTTGTCTTAGCACTTTCTGAACCATTCCCGAAGGGGCTGCCAGTTCTTAGGAGAGCAGACAGGAGTGTGGGAGGAGAGTGCAAATACTCAGCACAACGCCATAACCAGAAGCATAACCCACACACATGCATCGTGCTGGCGGGGTGCCATCACTCCAAGTGTAATTTACGTGCATTAATGTACTTTACTGCAGTGCTTCTCAAACCCTGTGTAGGCGTGGATTTGCCCCGCCATGAGGCATTTGGCTGTCTGGAAAAATTTCTCGTTGTCGCAACTGGATGGTGCTACTGGCATCTAGTGGCGAGAGGCCAGAGTTGCAACTAAATATTTCACAGTGCACAGCCCAGCCTCCAACAATAAAGGATTATCTGGCTCAGAATGTCATGTGTGCCACAGTTGGGAAACCCTGCATGACATAAGCTCTGTGTGGTGATGAAGGATTGCTCTCTGGAAAAACTCAGAATTAATGAAACATACAGTTGCTGAAGTTAGTAAAAGGGTAGCTCTAGGTTTCTTTCATATAAACCAACACGGAACTCAGAGAAGCCATCTATTGGGATCAGGGCTGAGCCTGCAACAAGGGAAACTGAGTCTGGCATCTACCCTCCAGACTAACCCATCCCCGACCCACCTGTATCACTCTGGTCCCGTTGGATTTTAGCCATTGGCCTTCCCTAGACTGGACTCCCTTTGTTCACCCTGCATCTCCGCACCCTCCATGAATCGCCCGCTTCCAGGCTAGGCATGCATGTCTTTGAGGACCAGATCTGGGGCCACCTTCTCCAGGAGTCCTCCCCTAACCCTTGATCTGGTTCCAGAGCTCCTCCTGGGGACCATCACCACATTCTAGGTGTATTTCCATCAAAGCGCTTATCCAGCTGGCTCACTTATGACCCATCGCACTCCCCACCCCCTGCCACCCCAAAACTGCAGTCCCCACCAAGGCAGGCCTGACTCTTACTGGTCTTAAGGTACCCACAGCACAGTAGATTCCATAGTAGATCATCCAATAAAGGCTTGTTGAATGCATCATTAAAGACTCTAGCATTTGAAGCAAATGTAGACACTAAGGTCTAGTCCAGTCATTGTTGCTTTGCCTCAGTTTCTCATCCACAAGTGAATTATTTACCTTGATTTCTAACCTTCACAACTTGAAAATACTAAATGATGGAAAATATTAGTACTGATTTCTGGCTCCCTGGTAGGCACTCAGTTATTCCAGTTAGAAAAGAGTAAGTTTATTCTCAGTGCATGGCAGCCCTTTCTAAAGATCAAAATGGGCTCTGAAATAAAAGAAGATTTCTGACTGGTGTCTGAGTAAGTGTCCAGAGATGCCAGCCTGTGGCGATAAGTTCCACTGTCAGCTCTGCTACTCCCTGAGGGCTTGAAAAGGCGGAGCCGAAAATGTCCTAATTAGACTTTGCCGGCCGGAGGGAAAAAGCATCGAATTAAAACACAGTTCTCCTTCCTTTCCTTTTCCTCAGCTCCCACTGCTTGAAGTCTGGCAACTAGAATTCTGTCCTCTGTCTCCCTTTCATTGTATAGAATTCCTTACACATCTTTTTCGACATTACTCAAATTTCAGTTGAAATTAGTTATCTTCTTCTCTCTCAGCTTTTCTGGCCATATTAAATATTTTTTTCAAGCTATGATGTTCATGGTGTAAGTGAAATTAATTCCTGAAACATTTAAGATGGAGTCATTTTATACAAGAAGAACCAGTGTTTTGAGGTGTGTGTGTAAGTAGGACTTTGAAGCACACACAAAAAATGAAGGTCTAATCTAGTGACCATTGTTCTATTTGCCTTAATTATATCCCTTGATAATACTCAGAAAGTTACAAATTTTAATGATTGAGACCTGATCTGCTCATTTCTTAGAGGGATGGCTTTGTCCTCCCACCTGCTCTTTCATGTATAATACAATCAGTTATTCTGAGTACATGAGAATCCTTCTTAAAGGCCAGAATAGGATCTGAAAAGAAAAGTTGGCTTTTTGCTACTGTGTATGTAATCCCACACATGCATACACACACACACATAGCCATATGGATAAGGAAGATTTAATAAAGGGAAAAACCTTCAAAGTATTTCTGTCTAAAGTTTCTTCATAGAGCTGTATAAGACGTGTGAAATAAGTCTTTAATGGTGATGACGTAGGCCTTTCATAATCACGGAACCTGCTTTAGGGAAATGATGATGATTGCTACATTTGCCATATAGAACCTAAGACGTGATGGTGATGTCTAGATGTTTCCTGATCTGATCAGTAAATTGGTTTTCTTAATATGAAAGGATGGATGGATAAAATTGCAGACAGACAGATAAGCAGGAAGACAAATCGTTCTGAAAATAAGCCCACAAGCTGACATTTCCCTTTCCTCCCCCAGTCGGGCCTTACCCCAATCCATGTTGCTGCCTTCATGGGGCATGTAAATATCGTGTCGCAACTCATGCATCATGGAGCCTCACCAAACACCACTAACGTGGTAAGTACCCTGTGAACAAAGCAGGTCCAGTTGTGAGTATTTTTGAAACTAGAAGAGATTACTCTCAACCTACTTATTTTTGTTGTAAGTAAATTAATTACCTGACTACTTAAAAGGACAGAATTTTGAGAATACCTGTGGTTTCCTTTGCTTAAAAGGCAAGATCCATTCAGTCAGTAACTGGTCACCAGTTGCTAAGACTTAGGGGCTGTTTAGCTTACTACTGAATATTATACTTCATAATATTAAAACTTAAAAAAATAAAACTTTAAAAAGTAAAGTTTTCTGGAAAGGGAGAGTCTTCTTTTTCAACAGAAGCGTTAAGAAGTGTTAAGAAGTTCCATGCATTGACGGACCTAGAGATTATCATACTAAGTGAAGTATGTCAGAAAGAGGCAAATACCATATGATTTCACTTATACGTGCAATCTAAAATATGACACAAATGAGCCTATCTATGAAGCAGAAACAGACTCACAGACACAGAGAACAGACTTGTCTTTGCCAAGGGGGAGCAGGATTGGGAGGGAAGGCTTGGGAGTTTGGAATTAGGAAATAAAAGCTATTTATATAAAATGGATAAACAAGGTCATACATACAGTGCAGGGAATTATATTCAATATCCTGTGTTAAACCATAATGAAAAGAATATGAAAAAGAATATATATATATATATATATATATGTATAACTGAGTCAGTCATACTTGGCCGTACAGCAGAAATTAACACAACGTTCTAAATCAACTATACTCCAGTAAAATTAAAACAGATAAGTATTGCATGTGAGAAAGTAGTTCTAACACTCTTCTTATTCTGATTTCAAGTAACTTTGAAGTATTTTCTCTTTAGTGTGCTTGATTTTGGGTCCAAACCCATGGAACATAGTAAATGTCAAAGGAGTGGCTTATCACTCTCAATCTGCATGTGGCCCTTGACCTTGTTTCGCAGGCTTTTCAGTTTAGCATCCTAATAATATTGGCACCCCAGACACAAGCATAAGGACGTTAGTTGGATTCATGGGCACTAAAGAAATAAAAGTGAAACAAATGACATGCTGGCACAGAAAGGGTGAACCCTAAGACCCTGTGCCTCTGCCCTGAAGGCAGACGTCCTGTGAGGCTCTGTGTCTTCCAGCAGCTGGGCTCAGCACATCCACAAGACAGAAACAGACCAGATCTCAGCTGAATGCAATCTTCCCTGGTACTTATGCCAGGGAGAGAGTGTTTTCCTTTACAAAGAGAACACTGGGTAACATGGTAAGCGCCATCCTTAGAACCTTTCTGGTAATAACAGCAGCAACTTCCATGTGAACCTTATCTCTGCATATCCTTCCACAGAGATGAATATCCTACATAGCCAAGCAAAATTTATAAAAGCAATTTAAAGGTGGGCATCACTTCTGTGTGGAAGAATATATTTGATTTTAACATTTTGATCCATGTGTGTTTTCTATGTTGTTTCATTTTTAAAAATGAGATCATCTGAATAAAAGTCTACTTGGTGAAAAGCAGCAGAGGTGGGGGAAGTCCAGTGACAAAGGAAAGAACCCCTTGGGATAATGCTCAAAGAATAGGATAAGGACCTGTTGAGATAAAGCTGGGAATGCAAACCAAGGACATGTCGAATCTGGCCTTGGGTTTATTTTGTGTTGCTTATGCAGCACTTCTTGTTTTGTTTTGAACTCTGATTTTTTGCCCAGCACTCAAGAAATGTACACAGATATCCCACACTGCTACTATTTTTGAAAAATAGAAAGGTGTGGCATGATACAACTAGCATCCTGAATATTTACTGCCGCAGTCTGCCCATGCCAGGTAGGGGTGCCTCCCTCCAAGAGCACTCTCCACCTGCCCTCTTTGCTCATCCAGTCTCCTTCTTGGTCTTGTGGCAACTGCCTTTGAACCCCCAGTGACGCAGCATTGTAGATTATTGAGCTTCCAGTCCTGCCGTGCTGCGTGGACTTCACGCTGAAGTTTTCCATCATGGGCCAGGCTCCTGGGCAGTTCTTGGGCATTTCATTTCCTTTCTTCCCTAGTTTCAGTAAGGAAGTGCTTGGGACTACTTTTTATTTAAACAAAAACCTCCATCACAAACTTTATGTAAAGAAAATATGCCAGTCTTCAGAGCTGTCTTTAACTCACTTTGACTCCTGTTCCCCAGAGAGGAGAGACAGCCCTACACATGGCCGCTCGGTCCGGCCAGGCCGAAGTCGTGCGGTATCTGGTGCAAGACGGAGCTCAGGTAGAAGCTAAAGCTAAGGTATGTGCCGTGCGTGCCTTGTGTGCTACCAAGAGAAGAAATGATTTTAATAAAACCTTTAAACATATGCATGCTCTCTTCCAGGATCACTCTTCTAGAGTAATGACCATCACCAATGACAATAGTCTCTACCCCAGGGATATTGAAAACATCCCTTCGCGGCCCATGTCCACTCAATTATTTAACAAAATGAAATAGAACAAGAGCTTTGTGCCAGAAAGAACTCTGTGTCCTTGGCACATTGCTCATCCCTAACAGCTTAGAAACCAAGGCTAGAACTGGCCCAGAGTTGTTTGCACTCTGTGAAGAAGGGCTCATGCACAAAGTTTCTAGCACAGGCATAGTTTGGAAGCACAATTGAGTTCTTTTGGTTGACTTAGATGTCAGCTGTCACAGCCGCAAAAGGGAAAGGGGAGTTTTAACTTTTTCTCCAGGGCTTCCCTGGTGGCTCAGTGGTAAAGAATCCACTTGCCAATGCAGGAGACTCAGGTTTGATCCTTAGATCAGGAAGATCCCTTGGAGAAGGAAATGGCAACCCTCTCCAGTATTCTTGCCTGGGAAATCCCATGGACACAGGAGCCTGGTGGGCTACAGTCCATGGGGTTGCTAAGAGTTGGACATGACTTAGCGATTAAACGGCGGCAGCAGCAACCTTTTCTCCACAAGTTGTTAAACCATAAACTCTGAGACTTGGTCAGAGTTGTTCACGGAACATGGAGTATAGAAGAATGTCAGGACTGAGTTTGAATGCGTCATTCTCCGCGTCACTAGAAGAAACTCGCTGTCACTGTCTGGCTGCACAGTTGGTCCGATTATCAAATGGCAATTTTGGTCAGGAATCATAGATCTATAAATACCTAAGGCATTTAATTTTAGCCCTTCAATATACAAATGGACATTTATTTCTCGTTTATGTATTTACTTTGCAGTTTCTAGTTTAGGGTTAAATGGAGAGGAAACCGAAGCATTTGTGAAGCAGTCTGAGTGTAGAACATTTCTTGACTTTTAACATTTTCCTCTAGTTTATCCAGTTCTCTTGCATGCATGCAAGCTAAGTCGCTTCAGTCATGTCCAGCTCTTCACAACCCTATGGACTGTAGCCTGCTAGGCTCCTCTGTCCATGGGATTCTCCAGGCAAGAATACTGGAGTGGGTTGCTGTGCCTTCTTCTAGGGGATCTCCCCAACCCAGGGATCCAACCCGTGTCTCTTTCATCTCCTGCATTTTCTGGTGTGTTTCTTTACCACTAGTGCCACCTGGGAAGCCCATTCAGCTTTCCTACCCATATCTAATTTGACCATAATTGGTATTTATCAACTTCTACCAACGCTCTCCAAGGCTTATACCTTAGTATTCTTAGGGGAAAATAAAGCCTTTCCTTTCATACTTCTATTTTACCTGTTAAGTGTTATGTTTTTTATAATTTATATATTTTTATATTTATAAAATATATTTTCATATTTCAAAACATATTTATAAAATATAAAAATAGTTATGTTTTTAACTATATAAATATATAGTTATATATATTTGTAACATGCAGTGGTCTTTGTAAACATGCAGTCCGCATGTGGGTACAAAGACGGTGATGTTCTAGGCAGCAGACCATAACCTTGAGTGTCCAATGTACTGTGGTGCCAGTTGGTAGATTTTGAAGAGGACCTAGAAACAGAGCTTAGCAAACTTTTTCTGTAAAGCATCTAATCGTAAATATTTTAGGCTTCTCAGTATACACAGTCTCTGTCACAGCCACTCACCTCTGTTGTTGCAGAACAAAAGCAGCGGTAGACAGTACATAATTTAATACATCAGCAGATGGACAGGACTGTGTTTCAATAAAGCTTTATTTATAAACACAAGTGGCAGCTGGATTTGGCCCCTAGATTTTACTGTTCTGACCCCTGGTCTAAAGGATGGTGGTTAATCTGCTAAATCAGTTAAGAGGAATGGTTAAGAGAGACTGTACTCTACTGTTATAGGAAACCTCACATTTTTGAGTGTTGTTACATATGAAGCCTGTCATCTAGGAAATGGTTTAACCCACAAACTGAAATTGACCAGAACATTTTTAGTTATTTCATTAAAGAGACAGTATGCATCAGCCAGACTGCCTGGCTTTGAATCTTTGTCCATCATTTGCTAGCCATGTAACACTGGGTAAGTTAACATTTCTGTGCCCCATTCCCTCCTCTAGTTTCCTCATATACAAAATGGGAATAATGACAGTTGTAACTGATAGAGTAGCTGTGATGATGAATGAATTAATGCAAGTGGAGTACCAGTGCAGAACCTGGGGCATGCACACGCTCAGTTGATGTTTAACGGTGGTCGTGGCAGTAGTAGAGTTATATGAGAGTTTTTGTTTTAGCAGTTATCTCTTTCTGTTTTCAGTGTTTCTCTTCTTCCTTGTGGCATCTCCACTAACTTCTCACACTTCCTCCTAGTTACATAGACCCTCTTGCTTTGACCTTGACCCTCCTTTTACTTACCTTTGCAAAGCAGTGTCCTGTGCTCCAGCCTCAACTGTCTACTTGCCCTACCCAAAGTATTGACCTGGACTTGCTCACATTCTAGTAGGGGATTTCTCTCCAGAGAGCATCTTTGGGCAAATGAGGAAAAGATGTACTTCCAATGTAAGGATAAGGCCCTCAGGGTGCAGGGCTTATGAGTGCCTCATGTCCTTAGGTGAACTGTAATAGGGGGCCCTCCATTCCAGGCAGATCCAGCTTATGCCAGGATGACAACTCGGCAAGCAGAGGGAAAAATGGTTATCAGCCCTCATCAGACCTCTTAGCTGGGAGCCTTCCTCAACCATCCTGTACTGCCCCCATCTTCCCACTTTTGATTGTGGGAAGGCAGTCCCACCAACAGAATAATTCATTCTATATGAGTACGTGATAACTGGTGGAGGTTATCCCTCCCAGGTATCACAGTTTTCCCAGGATACATTCCCTTATGTCCCCTCTCCCACCAAAAAAGAATCATTAGAGGTGAAAAAATTGATAAAGTATAGCAGGGATGAGTGAGTGGGGATAATTTCTTAAAAGAAATGCCTTTCACAATTCTCATTCTAATAGGTTACTCAAAGGGTATTTAAGGTGCTTAAATTCACCATCACCACCTTTCTGAACCTTAAAGAAAAAGAGAGATGAGGTTCTTTTTAGTATCGTGTCAAAGAGTTGAATGCAGCCTCTCATACCCAGCAGCGAAGTTTGCTGTATTTTTCATGACGATTGTTTTCTCAGTTCATCAGACCTGCATTCTTACCTTGCCCTTTAGGATGACCAAACCCCACTCCACATTTCTGCCCGACTGGGGAAAGCGGATATAGTACAGCAGCTGTTGCAGCAAGGAGCATCTCCAAATGCAGCGACAACTTCGGGGTACACCCCACTGCACCTTGCAGCGCGAGAGGGACACGAAGACGTCGCAGCTTTCCTTTTGGATCACGGCGCATCTTTAGCTATAACAACAAAGGTATGAAAGTCAGCCTTAGAATCCTGCTGTGGCCCCCAGATACCTTCTCTTTACAGTTGCCTGCACAGTAATAGTAGAAAAGCTATTAATTATTAATTATTTCTATTATTATTAGAAAAGCTATTAGAAAAGTAATAGGTAGAAAAGCTATGTACAACAGCATATATGCTTGGATCCTGGGATTAGCAGGACCAGCAAAACCCTGGGGTGGGGCGGGGTAGCTTGTGTGTGTATATACCTTACATTTTATTATCTTCTAATGAAACTTTATTGATGTCCACAGTCAGATATTTCTTGCAAATTATTGGATAGATTTAAATGGTGGTTTAAAAACACAGCCACAGGTTTCTCTTTCTGAGGCCAGGTAGACAGACCACATTATCCAAGCCACTTGGTTGATGGCTTCTATAGTACTTTCAAAGCAGGACGTAGATTTTTCTTGGTTTGCTGTTATTGCTGCTTTGTTATTGTTGCTGTCTTTTCTGATCTGTGGTTTTTTAAAAATCTCAACTCTGATACCTTGCAGTAATAACTGCCCCCACCCCCCCAACACACACACAATTGCTTTTTAAGTGCAGAATGCAAAATTTAGAGTTTTTCTTTGATCCTATGTAAACCTAGCAATGTGATAGCAAGATGACCTGGCCCACGGCATGTCTCAGAAAGCTAGAAACTGGTGTTATACTCTCTTATTGGAAGGCAAAGAAGAAGCATTAATGTGTCATCAATGCTGAAGATAATTACAGTATTTGCAAATACTTGGAAAATTATCTGAACAAACTATGACTTCTTCGAAAGTCACCCCCTGTGATTCTTTAGACTCTTCAGTAGAGTCGCAAGTTCCTGGATCTTACTTAACATGTGAGAAAAAAGAGTAATGAGTGATGACATTTTGAGTGCTCCAGCCCTTCCACCATGCCAGCTGCCCCTGTCTCTATGGCTATAGTCCCATGAGGTCAAATATGTTGATAACCCTCTAGTCCCTGCCTTGTGCTTAGAGCCCTAGTGGTACATAGTAACTAACTGGCTGATACCCAGATCCTTGTGGGAACTGGAAGGGAGAGGAGCTACTCAACTCTCGGCATCCAACTCACATATTTACTGGATAGAACCATGTGTTATGATTCAGTTCACCTGACTCCTACACACAAGGACTGGGTCATATCTTCAGACATGTATTAATATATACATGCAGAAACAGAGAAAAGGGTGAAGAGAGGCTCTTTTCTGGTGATATGGTATTATGGGAGGTTCAGACTTGCCCTGGATTTTTCCAAGCCCTCCAAATCCAAACTGGTCTTGGACCCTGCAACCTCTTCTTCCCACAAGGTGAAATCCCCAAATGGCCCTTGAATAAGCCCCAGCTCCGTCTTTCCAAATTCATCCTTGTCAGATACCTGAGGAGTGCCAAGATTAGTATCTCGTTGTGGCTGAGCCAGCAGAGAGAGAAAGATTAAATATCCTGCTCATCTTCGTTGAAAAGGAGACTGTTTCACTGTTGTCTACCAGTCCTGATCCTTAAATATAGGCTGCACTGCTCTTCACTTCAGAAAAGTGATGCCTTTGTATCACCTCTCTTGTTACTGTTTTTATGTTTCTCTTATGCTTATGGTATTATTTTTATGGTACTCTTTTCAGAAAGGATTTACTCCCCTTCATGTGGCAGCAAAATATGGGAAGCTTGAAGTAGCCAATCTCCTGCTACAGAAAAGTGCGTCTCCAGATGCTGCTGGGAAGGTATGAGGTCATCGGCCAACATCCAACAGGCCACCCCCTTGATAACCACACAAGCACTTGCTAATATTCACTGACAGCCACCTAAATTGTTAACTAATCCACATTTAAGCCTCTTAGGATGAAGATCACTTCAGAAATAGGAGGTCCACGTATTGTTGAAACTGGAATGTGAATTACACCTTGTGCTGTATCCAGTCTAATCCCGTCTCCTAAATCTAGGCCTCTGGCGTTGTCCCTTTGACCCTTGTTGTCTCTGCACGTGTTTTCAGAGCGGGCTAACTCCACTGCATGTGGCTGCACATTACGATAATCAGAAAGTGGCTCTTCTGCTTCTGGACCAAGGAGCCTCACCCCACGCGGCTGCAAAGGTACCTGTCATTCAGCAGCATGAGGAGACGGAGGAACCGTGTCCTCCAGTCTCTTTATGTGTATTTACTTTGGGTTCATGTGGAGCAGCCCCTGGTTTAGGCACCACTTAAAGATTATGGAAATACAAGCGGCCTTAGGAAATCCGTGCCTTCAGCTATTTAGTCAACTCCTGTGGTAGATGCTCAATAAATATTCACTTGTCCACTGATATTCCTTGAAAATCTAGGACATTCTGGAGCCTGGGGGAAATTCAGGAAAAAAAAGTTGAAGTCCTCTTTAGCCAGATTAAAAACAGAAATGCAGCTTGAGGGAGTAAGAAAGTTCTCATTTGTCAAAGCTTTAAAATATGTGTTATATTTTCTGGCCATAAAACATTGCCTTTGAGTGGTTTATGTGTGTTTAATAAGTTGGGAGGTTTTGCTTATGTGTTGTTATTACTGCTAAGGAGAATCTTTATTCTTTTCTCAATTGATTTTATTGGAATATGGTTGATTTACAATGTTTGTGTTAATTTCTGCTGTGCAGCAAAGTGATTCAGTTATATAGATGTGGACATTCTTTTTCATATTCTTTTCCATTATAGTTCAGCACAGGATATTGAAAGTAGAACCCTATGTTATACAGTTAGAGAATCTTTATTCTTAATGTTAGGTCATTTTTTACCAGTAGACAACAGAGATTTCTCATAAAAGAGATACTTAGAGTGAATGGCTTTCTTATGACTCTGGTATGCTAATTTGAGAGGCAAATCATAAAGAGTTTGTTTAAAGATAGGTTAATACAGTTTGACGGCAGGAGGAGAAGGGGACGACAGAGAATGAGATGGCTGGATGGCATCACCAACTCAATGGACGTGTGTCTGAGTGAACTCCGGGAGATGGTGATGGACAGGGAGGCCTGGCGTGCTGCAGTTCATGGGGTCGCAAAGAGTCGGACACGACTGAGCAACTGACCTGAACTGAATATAGTTGTTGTTCTGTTGCTCAGTCGTGTCTGACTCTTGGCCACCCATGGACTGCCGTGCCAGGCTTCCCTGTCCTTCACCATTTCCCAGAGCTTGCTCAAACTCACGTCCATTGAGTTAGAGATGCCATCCATCCATCATGGCCTCTGTCGTCCCCTTCTTCTCCTGCCTTCCATCTTCCCAGCATCAGGGTCTTTTCTAACGTGTCAGTTCTTCACAGTGGATGGCCAAAGTACTGCAGCTTTGGCTTCAGCATCAGTCCTTCCAATGAATATTCTCTTCAGAACTTCTTTTCTTGTAATTCTCAGCCACCTCTTGCCCCATCCTCTTCAGAATTGTACCCAGTGAACTCTGCAATTCAAAATCAAGCCCCCAAACTTCTTTTCATTTGAGTGACTTTTTCCCATAATTTCCAACTCTGATGTTCTATCATATAGCCATGAAGAGCAGCATTACTCACAGTAGCCAAAAGGTAGAAGCATCCAAGTCTCTATGGTAGGATAAAGGGCTAAACAGAATGCATATACATGCAATGGAATGTTATTCAGAGGTAAGAAGGAAGGGAGTTCTGACACATGCTGCAACATGAATGAACCTCAGAGATTCTGTTGTTTAGCCACTAAATCATGCCTGACTCTTTGCAGCCCCATGGACTGTAGTCCACCGGGCTCCTCTGCCCATGGTATTTCCTAGCTAAGAATACTGGAGTGGGTTGCCATTTCCTCCTCTAGGGTATCTTCCCGACCCAGGGATCGAACCCACATCTCCTGCGTTGGCAGGCGGATTCTTTACTGGTGGGCCCACAGGGAAGCTTCAGAGATATGCTGAGTGAAATAAGCCAGACACAGCAAAGGACAAACACGATGATTTCATGTCAAAATGGAAAGTAGAATGCTGGCTGCCAGGGGCTGAGTAGAGGGAGGACTGGGGAGTTAGTGTTTAGTGGGTGGAGTTTCAGTTTAGAGATGGACAGTGATAGTGGAGAATGATGTGAATGTACTTAGTGCTATTGACTGTACACTTGAAAACAATTACAATGGTAAGTGTTATGTAATGTATATTTTACCACAATTTTTAAAAATTTACAATGAAATTTGATAGCTATCTATTTCACTTGTTTATATCCATACGTTTTTGAACCTGGGCCATTTTTCTTTTAAATACCCTCAGGTTTGTGGTAGGCAGCCAGTAAATAATTAATAAGTGAGCTATTCATTCTCCACATGAAAGCAAGAATTTCGTCACAACTAGTGCTAAGCAGTTTAGAACTGACAGAAGGCATAAGTAATAACTAAAGCAAAATGAGTCCCATCCATCTTTCCATCCACAAGTAACTCTTAAATAGGTCAATAGTTGATATATTTCATTTCCAGTTGATTTCCAGCTTTGTGTTTGTCCAACAAGACTTCATGTTTCCCTATCTGCACAATATCTTTAACAAAGAGTAGAAAAACAGTTCTTTAATTCCTTCTAACAGCCCTTTCGGAAAAGGCAATGGCACCCCACTCCAGTACTCTTGCCTGGAAAATCCCATGGGCGGAGGAGCCTGATGGGCTGCAGTCCATGGGGCCGCTAAGAGTTGGACACAACTAAGCAATTTCACTTTCACTTTTCACTTTCATGCATTGGAGAAGGAAATGGCAACCCACTCCAGTGTTCTTGCCTGGAAAATCCTAGGGACGGGGGAGCCTGGTAGGCTGCCATCAGTGGGGTCGCAGAGAGGCAGACACTACTGAAGCGACTTATCAGCAGCAGCAACAGCCCTTTAGCCTTAGGCATATCTTTTATAGTCAACTGAGCACAGGCTTTCCCAATAGGACATTCATTCTCTTTCCCATAGCCGTGAGAGCCTCTGAAATGCCATCTCTTTTGCTTGTCCAACCATCCCTACTTTCTGAGACAGTGATCCTGTTCTGAAGGTTTTTCTAGGCTTTGATCCTGAGTAAAAGCCAGTTCTATCAGTTAGGATTTGGTTCACTTGCTAGAAAAAAAGACCTAGCTACAGTGGTTTAAACTGATGAGGTTCTACTTTTCTTTTGTCATATACAGTCTGGAGGGAGGCAATTATTGATGCTGGTTCAGAGTTTTCAGAGGGTTGAAGATTCTTTAGTTTGATTCTTTTTTTTGGTCTGTCTTCCAGATATTGCCACTTGTGCTGCCAGGTCCCCTTTTCAAGCAAAAGGTCGTAAAGACAGATAACAGGGCATTCTCAGTAGCTCCGCATTTCTCCTTACGTTTCATTGGCTACTTCTTTCTGCAAGGGAAGCTGGGAAATGTAGTATTCAGCTGGATGCACAGCAAAGGTTATTTTATTAAGGAAGGAGGGAGAATGGATATAGGGGAGGTAAATAGCCTCCATTCGGGAGGCTACAGCATTTCTGAATTTAAGCATTGCTGAGGAGGGAGGGACAAAACTCATCAGAGCCAGTCATGCAGATGGATATGGCAGTGGTGACTTCCATGAAACTTCCACAGCTTACATCCTTGGTTTTCAGAGAATATGATATGTTCTTTTTGCCCTTTCTTTTGTAGAATTGCTGACATATTTTCTTAGTCATACATGTCCTGGAAACACAATGTGACTTTAGGTAATGGAGGACAAAGGGGGTTGCTGAAAAACTAGTTTGCTTCCTCTAATCCATTTTATCCAGATCTATTTCCTGAGGCAGGACGTTGTGCTGGAAAGAGGGTTGGCTTGAGTTCAGGTGTAACCTGGACACAGATTGTGGAAGGTCTAGAGAGCTGTAACTTACTATTGGTGAGATTTCTCTTTCATAAAATGTGCAGTATAACTACTGACATGGATCAGTAGAGGTTGTGAAAATTTGGGAGGAATAGGTAAAGTATAGTGCTAAACCCACTCTAGTACGCATGCCTGGAAAATCCTCATGGACAGAGTCCATGGAGTTGCAGAGTCCATCATGACTGAAGTGACTACACAGCAGCAACGCTAAATATGTTACTTCGCTTATAATTTATATTTACATTTGCTCTTGTTTTTATCGTGAAATGCAAAAGGACACATAGCATGCAGTTTGTCCTCTGCATCAAGAAGGAAAAAGTATTAAGATTATTTTTTAGTTCAATCTCCCACTGTTTTATATCTTTTCTGATAAATGTATTTGTCTCCTTTAGTATGGCAAATAAGAATCCTTTGGTTCTAGAAATTAGAAAGAGCTTAAGGAATTTAGAAATTTTTATTATAGATCCCAAGATTAATTACTCATTTATCATTTGAAATATTTCTTAAGTCTTTCTGAGATGAACTACCCATTCTAAAATAATACCCTGAATTGTTTTTCCCTTGCTTTATACTTTTGTTTGTATCTCCGATAAGGAGCTCAGGATAAACCCCTCAGTAATAATGAATAACTTGTCTAGAATTGGTGTATATTACAGAGACACCAGAGCCTCTCTGTTTTATTTAAGAGCGTATGATATTTTTTTTTTTTTTTGGTGGAGTTAAAAGTAATCAAGAGGATTGTCACAATTGCCAGTAGAGGTGAAGCAGTTACTGAACTTGAAGGTTATGTCAGTAGCAAAAGCAAAAAGAAATAAAATGCATGGTTGGAAGCTGGACTTTATCTGTGCTTACCACTCTAGGTAGCTGCTGTTAGAGTCTTGACTAATCAAATTTCCTAGCACTGCTTTGCGAATCTTCCCTTTTCTTCAGGGATAGCTGCTGCTGCTAAGTCACGTCAGTCGTGTCCAATTCTGTGCGACCCCATAGACGGCAGCCCACCAGGCTCCGCCGTCCCTGGGAGGGTAGTAAAACAGCTCACCCCTTCCTGTCACTCACTGTAGATTTGGGCTCAATCCAGAGCTCTGCGTTTGGCTCTGAAGACGATCTCTTTAGGGTGTGTCTGAGCAGAGGGCCAAATGCTTCCCAGGTCAGCTGGGGTTTCCAGATGGCAGCAGGTCAAAACTAAAAATAGGGATATAAGATCTTCTACCCTGACCCATCCATCCCGCTTGGCAGAGGCTGGTTTCAGAAGAGTCTGGAAGTGGCATTTCCACTTCCCGGTTGATACAGGTTGATATCCAACAGCCTAGGTCTTCTGCAGTTGATTATTGAAAGAATGTTTGTCAAGTGAAAAATGCTGTCACACTAGAAGAAACCAATGACATAAATGTGAGGGTTAATTATAGTAGACTAGCCGACAAGTGATCCAGCAGCTCCCACTGCCCTCTGAGTTGTTTCTGAACCGTCCGTGTGGCTTGGAAAGATTGTAACTGATCTGTTGGCCAGGTTTGGATCATATTCTCAAATAGAAATTCTCTTTGCATTGTATAAGTTCCAATTATTCTTTTTTTTTCCCTCTGTTTTCTTTCTCTAAATCCTCTTGCCTATATAAAAAAAATTCTAATTTTTCATTGGCATGTTTTATATAATCAGATTCAGGCCTGTGTCAAAATGTAATCTTCTATTTCTCTTCAATGACTGAGAGGCAGGAGCATTCCATAGGCTGGGAACCTTTCTTTATTAGGACAGAGGACTCTGAGGGCTGTTGAGGCAGCTTATGAACAGTTTGGCAAAGGAATTTTGGTTCCTTCCACCTCTGAGCATCAGGGATCAACCAAGAGAAGGAGCCCAGGGTGTTTAGAAAGCTCTGATAAAGTTCACTCAAGTCAAAGGATTTGTCAGTCACCACCAGGCAGTGGAGATACAAAGACAAGTTTGGAGTAACATTTGCTCTCAACAACTTTGCATTTTAGTAGAAGGAGACAGATGCATGAAGAAGAGTGCCACTAAATATATCCAGGATTTAGACTGGAGTCAGTCAAGTTGGGGGCAGGTGTAAGAGGTGAAGGGGAGGTGAAACACTTCATGGGGGTGTGACCCGTGAGCCGAACCTTCAACTGAATGCTATTGGCCCCAAGGGCATGTTGTGTTGGAGAAAAGAATCCTTTGTAGGATAAAGCAAGACAGAACCAAGAGCCATATGTTGTTTGGGGGACCAAAACATTTAAAGCATGATGTAGAAACTGGAGTTTCATAAAGGAGGCCATCAGAGGGGCAAATGGGAGTAGCCTATAGTATCTTGTCTCCTGTAAAAATAAAACATTTCAACATGTAAGCAATAGACTATTGAAGGGATTTTAAAGGTAGGATAATGGCCCCAGCTACAGGGGCACCATTTGTTTTCTAGTTGGGTTTTTCTGTCATTGATACATAAGGCAAATAATTACTGAGCAGCTACATACTGCCCATGTGAGGGATTGCCATCTCCCATTTATAAAACCACTGGTTCTCTGACTCTTGAACTAAACTGTCTGTAGAATGTTTTCCCTATTTAGATATGCGGGCAACACAAGGGAACGACGTTAATAACCCTTCTTGATTTCTCAGTGTTGGCTTACTCGATCATGATTTTTTTTTTTTTTTTGGCTTTTAAAAGACTTTATTGGGGAAACGTACATCGATCATGATTTTTTAAACGATCAAGGAAAATCGTTAGAAAGGGAAACATACTATTTGAAAATGCAGTGCACACATTTTTATCTCATGATTGGACATGTGACCAAGTGGTTTGTGTTGACAGAATGGTTATACACCACTGCACATCGCTGCCAAAAAGAACCAGATGGACATAGCGACAACGCTGCTGGAATATGGTGCTGATGCAAATGCAGTTACCCGGCAGGGAATTGCTTCTGTCCATCTTGCAGCTCAGGAAGGACACGTGGACATGGTGTCACTGCTCCTCACCAGAAATGCTAATGTGAACTTGAGCAATAAGGTAACCTTTTTTTTTTTCTCTGCAAAGCATACCATGCAATGAAACCTCACCTCCAGAAAGATCACTAAGAAATCATGAAGAATTCAAGTCAAATAGAATGTAGAAAGTGTAGTATGCACAAAGATATTTACCAAAATGTTATCATAGGAAAAACTTGAAAAAATGTCTTGAAACAATAAGAGAATGCTAAGTCAGTAATTGCCAAGTCATATAGGTGAGTATATATGCTACAGCCATAAAAATGAGGTCCATAAAATTTTTCTAATAATGTGAAGTTTTGTTATAATAGTAAGTCAAAGGGCAACATTGTGACCTCACCAGAATACAGTAAATAAGAGGCTATAAGTTGTAAATTACAAGTCATAAGGCGAAACATTTGAGGTGAAACTCCTTGCTTGTCCTAGTTTTAAGTCTTAGGTTAAAAAGAGAAATTAGGAGCAGGTCTGCCTTCAGAAAGTTCATTTTAGTAACAGAAATTTAGAGTAGCTCTTTTATTCAGTAGATCAAAAAGTTAGTCTTTGTAGATAAATTGGCAGTTCCAGTCAACCCTTTAAGTCTCTGTTCCTCAAAGTCTTTAGACTCCCCTACCCTTGCATTTGACTCTCCTTGGTTAGTAAAAAGGTTTGTGAAAAGTCCAGCCCACAATTAGCAGGAATGAGGTTACAGCCTCTCACTGTGTTATCAGAGAATTTGGTTTCGTTGACCTGCTTATGACCTGAGTCTGAGATTTACCCAGAATTCCAGACCCATGTTCCTAAGTCTTCAGATAAAACAGAAATCTGCAAGAGTACCCCCAAATACCTGATAATCCAAACTCCCTGACATTTAGCTTCTCCTCTACAGCATGGTGACAGTACAGCTGTGACATTTCTCAGCCATAGCTCAGATATTGGAGGAGAGTTTCAAGACAACAGTAGTTTTACGGCAACGAGTCTTTAGGAGATTTAATATTTTAATATATGTGGCCTATACTTTGTAATCGTGGAGGCTTTGAGTCTCCTGGGTATAAATCCTAAATCTGACTTCTGCTTGATGTATAACTTGATTGGACAAGTCATGTGACCTCTCCGAGCCTTAGTTCTATCCTCTAATAAACAATGCCCACAATATTTACTTCCTAGAAATGCCATGAAGGTGAACTGAGATAATGTTTAGTACCTTTTTCTAAGTAGAAAAAGGATAATTATCTTAATTTAGACTTTTTACAGTTTGGGGGAAAGGTTATGCATTAATCTTAATCACCAAGGCGATTTAACAAATTCTATAAATGAAAAGACATATGTAAGTAAATGGAAACCTTTTCTCACTTTTCATATCTTGAAAATTCTTTGTGATTATTGCAGAACAAACAAGTTTTATTTTTTTTTTCTCCTGGTTTACTGATTTTCTCTTCTTACATCTTTCTTTTTAAACATTTCTTTGGGGATGTGTGTCCCAGCATTAATGGGAATCACAAAGCAATTTGAAATAGTCATTATAATCAGGGTTTGTTTAAGCTGTTGAATTTCTAAGGTTCATATACTAATGTACAAACCAGATTTATAATAGTTTGTTACAAAATTCTACTGGTCTTAGTGAGATGGAGGACGTGGCGTTCTCAGATTGACACGCCTTCTGGCTTCCGTTAGTATGTTTTCTTAGAAGCCCTCTTATTAACTCTCCCAGAGACAATATAGGCCTGAACAATTAGTTAACAAGTGAACATTTTCCATAGGTTTGACACCAATGTATAGTGTAACTAACTTTTTTTTCTTTTTAAATTCTTTTAGCCAACTCATTGTTATATATATATAGCATTGAATTCACCTTAAAACCATTTTTATTTTAAAAAATTTAGACTGAGAATACTTTAGAAAGAATTCCTCAGTGTCTACTTCGGTAGACTGAACATTAGCAAGGGAATTCTCAGGACCGAAAGGCACCTTCCAAACCAAGGAAGCCTGGAAGTGTCCAACCGCCTTCCTGAATAAACTCTACCTAAGCAATATACCACCAAGGAAAGTTTCTGGGTTTCCTTCAGCGCATGGCACTTACAGAACTTTTAAGAACTTCACAATTCCTAGAAATTGTCTAATACAAAAGTATTTGTAAGTCTTTGCTTCCTTTCTCATCATTTTCTGTATCAAGTATAAGTTATGGTGTGAAAGTAGAGAATCAGTAGAATTCTGTTACTCAAGAAGAATTCTGTTT
The DNA here is from genome assembly GCF_016772045.2 of Ovis aries. NCBI lineage: Eukaryota > Metazoa > Chordata > Mammalia > Artiodactyla > Bovidae > Ovis > Ovis aries. The sequence goes on along the minus strand of NC_056078.1, from coordinate 15,176,766 downwards.
TTCTTGAGTTTCCAAAGTTTTAGACATCAGTTATTGTCCCTCCACCCCGCCCTCCTTATCCTACCTCCCCGTTTCACATTAGACTTTATTTCCTTGCTAAACAAGGAATATTGAGGAACTTCTCTGGCAGTCCATTGGTTGAGACTTTGCTTTTCACTGCAGGGGGTCCAGGTATGATGCCTGGGCATCTGGAAAATCCCATGGACAGAGGAGCCTGGTGGGCTGCAGTCCATGGGGTCGCGAAGAGTCGGACACGACTGAGCAACTTCACTTTCACTTTTCACTTTCATGCACTGGAGAAGGACATGGCAGCCCACTCCAGCGTTCTTGCCTGGAGAATCCCGGGGACGGGGGAGCCTGGTGGGCTGCCGTCTATGGGGTCGCACAGAGGTCGGACACGACTGAAGCGACTTAGCAGGGGCCCTAAGATCCCACATGCCTCATGAGTGAAAACCTAAAACAGAAAACAGGAGCAATAGTGTAACAAATTCAAGAAAGACCTTAAAAATGGTGCGTGTCAAAAGAATCTTTAAAAATATGAATATTAAAAGATGTAGCTTTTGTGAAAAGTTACATTGAACTAAACACTCAATCGTTTTCACTTATTTCTTTTCTTACTATTCACCAGCAGTTCTCAGATTTTAAGAAAAAGGAACCACGAACCTAAGTTCCTGCTGAAGTGCTACTGTTTAATTGGATTCCGTTTTGCTTTTGACGTTTTCCCGCATGAATTTTGAAGACCACAAGTAGCTGTAGTTCTTTACACAGCTAATAGACTATGAAATGAAGCTATTGCTATCCCAAGTTTATTTTATTTAAAATAAAATGTATTATTTTTAACAAATGCCATTTAAAAAATGAGCTGTGGTCAAAACTCTATCAAAGATTAACAGATAACTTCTGAACTCAAACAGGGCTGTTTTAACCATCACATTAAACAAAAAAATCATGAATACAAAAATGATCTTTCTTTATTTAATTTATCCTATTTTATCAAAATCTGTTTGCTTTTCCCTCTGACTTAATTAGTAGATGGATTAAATGCTATTTTATAGATACTTTAATCCTTGGTTGTACATTAAAGGTACGATACTTGCCTCAACAAGCCCACAGTGGTTTGAGGAAGACAGACCAGAAAAGGGTTTTAATGTGAGATTATGATGCTCTCAATAGAAGTGAGCACATAGAGGGTTTGCACATAAATAGTAACAATGAGGCCCTTTTCGAGATGAGGGGAGAGGGAGAGAAGCCCGGGAAAGCTGGAGGTGACTGTGTGCCAAAGGTGGAGTAGGTAATCCCCGGGGCAGCATGAACGTACCTGGGGAAACAGGAGAGAGGAGAGCACAGGCCAGAATACCTTCCCCAACCATGCTGAAAACCACTCAGCAAAGTTCTCCAGAAGCTTGAGAAAGTCTCACACTTAGAAGGGGGGATTGTGACACTTTGACAAGATGTTATGGCTGAAAATATCAGTTGCCTCTCAAGTGGAACGTGGAACATTGTTCTCTGATTATGTCAGTGTTTGGGTGGTGCCAGTTTTGGCCCCAGGCTTATTTTTCTTGGATTTCAAGTGAAGGCACCGCTCCTCCTTTTTCTGTTTCCTCTGTATTCAATTTGGGTGAGCTTCTTCCGAAAGTCTGTAAACAGACTCAGAAAGCCTGGAGTGAGTGGCTCTTCCTGAGTCCAGTCACGTGTTTGATAGAATAGCAGCCCTTAAATAAATCATGCCGTGTGCTCTTCCTGATGCTGCATTTGGCTCTCTCCTTTCCCCTGACAAGGGGGACAGGCTGATGGTCTTGCTGCACAGATGCCGGCGGAGGAGGAAGAAGGCCTCCAGGACTTAAAACATTAACCTCTAGGAGTTCCCTGGAGTTCCAGTGGTTAAGACTCCGAGCTTCCACTGCAGTGGCCACGGGTTTGATCCCTAGTTGGGAAACCAAGATCCCACATGCTACAAGGCGCAATCAAATAATTTTTTAAATTTTATATTTAAAACATGTGCCAGCAGATCTTGTCTGGTTAGGTATTTTAGGAAAAAAAAACAAAAGACAGTAACTTCTGTGTTCATGATGGATGAAAGAAAAGAATCTGGAAACACTTACACCAGCTTACTTTCTCTTAAATATCATTTATGAAAAAATGCAGCTACAGAAGATTTCTAAGCCAGAGTACAGTCTTAGTGATTTTTTTCTTGGCCATTGGAATAACCATGTAGCCTGTCCATTCTGTGGTAGAGTCCATTTCAAATACCCAGTCTCATAAAATGATCTTGAAATTCTCATGAGACAGACTTCATATTACATATTAAATTCTCATGAAATAGACTTCATATTACATTTCACAGACCATCTTTCCTACCCAGAAGCAACATACAGAAAATGTTTTCCAGCCTTATATTTTAATATTTAATGGAGAAAATGTTATCATCATGTGTCAGTAACAGTTTATAAACAATTTTTATTTTAATTTTTGCTAAAGCTAGTATCACTAATAATACATTAAAACTCTTGCATAATTTGAGTTTTAAAAGTCTCTATTTTTTAAAAAAAGCGAACACTGAAATACATAAGAGGAAAATGATATAATGTCTGGAATTTGCTTTAAAATACTTCTGCAAAGAAAAGAACATACAGGAAGTAGAGTTGGATGAAGCAAGGAGAGGAGAAACTTGATAATTGCTGCGTCTGTGATCAGTACACAAGGTTCAGGCTATTCCCTCCACTTTTGAGGATGTTTGAAATTTTTCAGCAAGCCTGCAATAACAGTGTTGTCACATGCTAATATATAAACTTACTCTGTAACATTTTTTTAACATAAAAATTCTAGGTTCACTCTTCTTGAAGGCATAAATTGTTTCTCTGATATGCTTGTACGTCATCCATCCCTCATGTAAGATGACCACTTTGATATTTTGCAGAGTGGCCTGGCCCCACTCCATTTGGCTGCTCAAGAAGACAGAGTGAATGTGGCCGAAGTCCTTGTAAACCAGGGGGCACATGTGGATGCCCAGACAAAGGTATGCAAAAAGATCGTGCCCATCCAGAGCATGTCTGCACAAGGGGCAACCCAAGGCACTGCTTGTGGCATCCCGTGCACTTTCACCTTTCATGGCCTGAATCTGTAGCTATATGTTGATGCCTCCTGTGTTAACACAGTTTATTGACCCTTGTTACAGCGTATCAGCCCTTCAAGGTCATAGTGTGAAAGCTTATACCTTTCTTAGTTTTTATGACTGAATTTAAAAATGCATTTAGAAAAATTTGTCAGTCAGTAATTGATGACCTCTTACTTTGTTCAGGCATAGTCTATGGATGAGGTTACATTAAGTTTTACTCAATTACTACTCACTTGCTAAATTCTTTATGGTGTGTCTGATTGCTAGCAAACCCCATCTCTCTCAGCCAAAATAGTTATCTTTTCAAAAACAAGTTTCTCATTCATCTCAGAAAACGCCCCAATTTCAGACTCATAGAAGATGAGTGGATATTTCGTGTCTTCATCAAAGATAGGACTTGATATTAATCCTTCTCTCATCATTTTTTTTCAGTGCTTAAGTTTGTTACTCTTCATATCAAACCTGTTTTACCTATTTCAAAATGTAACTCTTCTTTTTTTTCTTTCTGAGTGTCACATATTTGACACAAACATGAATACTTGTTAAGTATTGTATTGTGAATATGAACATTTTGGGGTATAATATAGATTGATTCTGAGGTGTGTGAACAGCTATTGAAGATATTGATAATATAGAAGGATCACTGGGAATTAACCAGGTAAAAAAGTATTGCAGATGTCAGGATCAGTCTGGATTTATGGGACAAGCACAGGGCGCAGCCCTGAGTAGCCTACGCCCTTGACGCTGTGTTCTCGCTATGGCTGTGACTTCTCCACCCACACCTTATTCTTTCTCCAACAATGGAATGTTATTCCATTCATATACATGAAACTTTTGCTGAGATATTATTTCTATCAGAAGTAGAACATTATCTTCAGGATCAACAGGTGTAGTTTTCCTACTCTTATATTTAAATAAATCTCATGTATGAATTAAATTCACACTTACAGCCTTGAGTTTAGGGTTTTGATTTAGACTGTGCCTTCTAAAAGATAAACCATTATTACAATACTGCTTCCAGTAATTTTGTTCATACTTACAAAGTATTGCGTTTAACAGCAAAGTTGAAACATCGACAGCTGCATCAGCACAAGAAATATAGGAACTATACAAGAAAAAAATTGCCATCTTCACTTAACATATATATTTAAGATTAAGAAAATGGACAGAAACATGGCTACATACAAACGCAAAGCCTAGTGACTAAGAGACCGTATGTACTAAAATATAAAGTGCAAATGAAACCTGATTATCCAAGAATTGAAATCTTAAGGCAAACACAGAGCATGTGTGTTTAGAACATCTTTGCAAGTTATATTTAGTTCTTTTAGAAAGAAGCTGCCCAAAAGAGATATGACCAGGCAAGGTCCTTTATGCTTTTAAAATCCTGTGTTAAAATAGTAAAGCAAATATATTGATCTCTTCTCAAGGTAGTCCTAGATGTGACCTAAGCAGCACCCCACACTCCAATTTCTGAATGCCTCGTGCCCTTGATGGCTCCTTGGCTTCTTTGGTAACCTATCTGCCCATCTCTCTCCCCACTCTGTTTGCCTTCCAAACTTGTCATTCTAAAAACCCCCCTTATCTTTAGCCCTGAATGCCTTCCTAGATAACTGATTATTTAACAAAGAAACCAATGAAGGTGACAGCAGTGATTGGATGGTTTCTTGTTACTTTTCATGAAAATATAAGTATTTAAATCTGAAAAAGTCAGACTGAATTTAGCTTATATTCTTCATTTTTCTTGTATACTTTCGTCAGAAAAGACATCTTTACTTTAGAAATTTACAGCTTCACAGCAAGTAGATTCACCCTGTGGTGCTTTATTTACACACACATATACAGATTTACACACACATATGCACATGGCTTCCCAGGTGGCTCAGTGATAAAATATCCTCCTGCCGGTGCAGGAGACTCAGGAGAAAAGTGTTGTGAAGATCCCCTGGAGGAGGAAAGGGCAACCCAGTCCATGGATAATCCCATGGACAGAGGAGTCTGCCGGGCTACCATCCATGGGGTCACAGAATTAGACACCACTAAGCTACTGAGTGTGCACATATACACACAGACTTAAGCCATTTTATTAGATTCCCTATCCCTTTATAAGTTAAAACTTGTAGAAGGCAGTAACAGAGTTCTCTTTCTCAATACTTTTTTGTCCCAGCACATCCAGTGTAGACACCAACACTCAGTCAGGGGTTAAAGCAGTGATTCTCAAGGGCATATTGACAGGAGGAGAGATGGTGCCGTGAACCTTCTGCTTCTGATTTGCACAGGTGATCCCACGGTTTAAGAGTCTCAGGTCTCTACCAGGGTTTCCCTCTAACCCAGCCCACTCAGGTCAGCCAGTAATCATTTTTGTACTCAGTATAATATTTCTGAAGCATGTACCTTTTCCTGCCCTTTACAAGTGGTGCACTTCAGAACGCATCTCTTGGGAATTCCCTGGTGGTCTGGTGAAGACCCCAGACTTCCAATGCAGGAGGCACAGGTTCAATCCCTGCTCAGGGAACTAAGATCCTGCATGCCTCAGAGTACAGCAAAAAACAAACAAAAACCCAGAAAGCATCTCTCAGTCTCTTGAAAAAAATGCCTTGTTTTTTTTTTTTTTTTTCTTCTCAGCAAAGATCACAGCACCAAAAAGAAGGGAGGCTGTGATTGTCCCATAGTTGAGCAGGGCAGCAAAGATCACAGCACCAAAAAGAAGGGAGACTGTGAATGTCCCATAGTTGAGCAGGGCAGGAGTGCAGAGAGATGGGTTGTTTGGACTCATTTCTTAACCTTGTAAGTAAGGAGCTGATTACATCCCATGAACTTCCAAACTCTTCCTGGTAAAGATGACGTCCCAAGCCAGCATACAGTTAGTTAAAATGTGTAGTACTGATTGATTCACTGGCTTCAGTTTTAAAATAATAATAATTAAATTATCAAGAGCTTTTCTCTGTTGTGGGGGAAAGACCGGAACATCCTGGTAACCACCCAGACAACCTTCTCACTGGCCCTCTGACCCACCAAGTCTCCCCTTCACTTTGTATTTGAAGTTCATCAGATCATTTCAGATGAAATTGTGCTGCTGGCCACAGAGTTTAATGTTCAGTGTTGTTGAACTAAAGTGAAGCCACTTCTTTTGCTTTTTATTTTTATTTATTTATTTATTTATTTATTTATTTTTTAAATTTTAAAATCTTTAATTCTTACATGCGTTCCCAAACATGAACCCCCCTCCACCTCCCTCCCCATAACATCTCTCTGGGTCATCCCCATGCACCAGCCCCAAGCATGCTGTATCCTGCGTCAGACATAGACTGGCGATTCAATTCTTACGTGATAGTATACATGTTAGAATGCCATTCTCCAAAATCATCCCACCCTCTCCCTCTCCCTCTGAGTCCAAAAGTCCGTTATACACAGCTGTGTCTTTTTTCCTGTCTTGCATACAGGGTCGTCATTGTCATCTTCCTAAATTCCATATATATGTGTTAGTATACTGTATTGGTGTTTTTCTTTCTGGCTTACTTCACTCTGTATAATCGGCTCCAGTTTCATCCATCTCATCAGAACTGATTCAAATGAATTCTTTTTAACGGCTGAGTAATACTCCATTGTGTCTCTGGAAGCATTTTATTTAGACCACCCCAAAACATACTGAAGCAATTGTAGTTGTAAGTGGGTGTGTTCACTGAGGAAGTGCAAGGAAGACCAAAGATGAACTCCAAGAGAACAGAGTTTAGGGGGTGAGAAAATACTGTGGATTTCCTGCCCCCTCTTTCTCAAACTGTGTTGCACAGGAAGGCCCCTAACCACTGCTTAGTAAGATCTCATGTTCAGGCACCACGGATGAGAAACACCAGCCTGAATATTCCATCTGCGCCTGTTTGCCCTTCCTACACAAATACAACCTTTCAATATTGCCTCAAGGAGATGGCTCCCTTTAGCTTGTAATGATGGGATATATAGGCAACAGTGAAAAAAGGAAGCAAAGACTGCTCAGTTATCTGAACTGAGACTGTTCCTTAGTTATTCAAAAAAGGAAGAGTTGCCCTTTCCAAAACATATTGCCACTAGTTGAAAGGAATTGCCCAAATCTCATTTTTCTGGGCATATTTGTGCAAGGTGCTACTTAACGTGGGAATTTTGTGACCCTCAGTGAATGGAGCAGCCTCAGTTTGGTTTCTCTGGATGCAAACTGAATCTTCCTGGCCATGCACTCATATTTTTAACAAAATAGTGTTTGTGGAACAGAAGCAGATCAGTATCTTATAAAACTGTCCATTAAGATACTTAGAATGATCCAATATCTTTTAAAAATGTGATCAATACAATAGCAAAATAGCCATTGGAAATTGTTGCATCATAGCTTAGGCATGTTGACTGAAAACTTGAAGCATTCCTTTAAGCACTTAAAAGTTTGAAATATTTTCTGTAATTTTTGGCTTGGAAACAGTCATCTGTCCCTAACACTGGGAATGTTTCTTCAATCACTCAAGCTAATTGTACCGAGAACTGGTAGGAGAAGACCTCACTCCCTGAGCGGCATTCTGACTCTGAAGCAGCATCCTGAGTTCCTCAGTACCTGGAAGAACCCTGCAGAGCAGGCAGGTGGATTCCGGTCTTCAAAGTGGGAGCATCACACATGAAGCAGCTTTAGGGGTTTAAATCCGACTCATCTATATGTAGTTATGGTGAGCTTATCATCATGGTCTGATTAGTGTGGCTGCCCTCACAGTTCAGTTCTAATCAGTTCACAGTTCAGAATCTAACCAGAGTCAGCTCTTCAGGGCAACACCTACTTTGAGAGGTTTCTTTACCTTCCACAGTCAGCTGTGTTCTGGGCACCCCTTTTTCAATTCAAATTTAACCCATTTGCTGGAGTGTCTTAGTCAATTTGAGCTGCTATAACAAGAGTACGATAGCTTGGACAAACTTTGATTTCTCAGGGTTCTGGAGGTTGAGAAGTACAAGATCAAGATGCTGGTAGCAGGTAGCCATCTTCTTATTGTATCCTTAGATGGCAGAGACCAAAGAGAAGAGACAAAGTCTCTCCTGTCTCTTCTTATAAGGGCACTAATCCCATTCATGAAGGCTTCACCCTCATGACCTAATTACCTCCCAAAGGCCCCATTTCTAAATACCATTACTCTGGGATTTGGATTTCAGCATACAAGTTTTGGGGGATACAGACATTCAGTCTGTAGCACAGAGTCACCATAAAGACGTATTAATGCTATCACGGATGAGATGCAGACCCTTAAAAATATGGACCCCTGACCCTTGCCTATTTAGAAATGTTATAAAAGGTCCGTGCTCTCCCTTTCAGTGATCCGGTGCTGCCAGTTTCATTGTAAACAGGGGTTGGTTAAAGACACTGGAATTGTGTGGTGGAGTCTCTTACAATATGATCACCAAGAAAAAAAGACCTGGAATATCCTTATTTTAAAATATCTAGAGTGTGTGTGTGTGTGTGTGTGTGTGTGTTTGCGTGTAGATACATACGCAGGTATGCACACCTGACACATTTTTAAAACAATCGTTTATTTACTTATTTGGGGCTGTACTGAGCCTTTGTTGTTGCATGGGCGTTTCTCTAGCTGTGACAAGCGGGGGCCACTAGAAGGTGGTGCATGGGCTTCTCATTGCAGTGGCTTCTCTTACTGCAGAGCGCGTGCTCTACGGCACACGGGCTTCAGTAGTCGTGGCGCGTGGGCTCAGGAGCTGTAGCTCACTGGCTCTAGAGCACAAGCTCAGTAGCTGTGACACTCGGGCTTAGTTGCTCTGTGTCAGGTGGGATCTTCCTGGCTCAGGTATCGAACCCATGTCTCCTGCATTGGCAGGTGGGTTCTTTACCACTGAGCCACCAGGGAGACCCATGTTTTTTTAATAGATAGAACTTATAGCCCCTCAGGGGTCAGTGGATATTAATTTGGAGCAATGGAAACAATCCATTGCTTTGTCTAATGAGTGGTTTTCAAGCTGTGGGGCTCTAGCTATGTAGACAGGAGTCTTAACTAGAGCATCTGTTCCTAGATCAAAGTCATACATCTCAGATCTCCTGAACTCACTCACACCAGCCTCTCCTGCTTCTGTGTTTCTGTCCTTCCTAGCTCTGTCATGCATTCTGATCATCATTACTGCCTTCATGATCATTTAGCCAGTTCATTATTTTTCTGCCTTCTTTTTATGCTTCTAGAGAGTAGAGTATTGAATAAATGCTAGTCCAGTCTATCCATTGAGCACTCTTCTGACCCTTTACAAGAAGCCACTGGATACATCTGTCTAAGCTGTCTGTTGCTCCATCTTTTTGTCCTATCTTGAAAAGTTGTTATGAGAATAAAATGAGCTAATGTTAGAGAGAGCACTTGGGGACATTTAATAACTATTTACATGTGAGGTGGTATTGTTATTTATACCTTAGACTAGCTCTGAGAATTGTCAAGGACACTTGTTTTTATACAGGGGGGAAAAAACTCTGCCTCCTTAAGAAAGGTTGAATAACATTTTTGCTTCTATTTAGGATATCCATTACTGAAAGTATCCTAAAGATGTTTCTTTAAAAAAAAATATATATATATATATATATATAATTACAGATGGGATACACACCGCTACATGTAGGCTGCCACTATGGAAACATCAAGATTGTTAACTTCCTGCTCCAGCATTCTGCAAAAGTAAACGCCAAAACCAAGGTAAACTCCTTTCTCCTTTGTGTCTACCAAGTTATTGATCTTGAATCTTGTATGGAAGGGAGTTAAGAGTCTTTTCTTCCATCTTCCTTTTACAGAATGGGTATACACCATTACACCAAGCAGCTCAACAGGGACACACCCATATAATCAATGTGTTGCTTCAAAACAACGCCTCCCCCAATGAACTCACTGTGGTAAGAGCAGAGGGTCAGCTGGGGAAAGGGAGGGGGAGCCGGGCTGGGCTGCTCCTGTCTTCTTAACATGTTTCACTGTGCATCAGGGTTGCTTTTTAACTTTCGTTAGTAGGCATAAGCAGAGCATTCAGTAGAATGAAGGGAAAAGAACAATAACTGTGTTGTGGTGAGCTGTCCATAGAGAGAGATGTGATCAGTGTTTCCCACTTAAAACACTACAAACCATTGCTGCCTAGTAGGAAGTACCTATGTGAGAAGAAGTGCATGTTTGTTTCCTTGGTTACTGAGAACATTACAGAGCCTCTCAGATTCCATGTACAGCAACCCAGCCTCTACTGCACGAGTAGAAACAGGTTAGGCGGCTCCTGTGCAAGGCATATCTTTAATGAAGCAGCATTTTGTGTGTCAGTGGGAGAGGACCAGTGAGACACTCGCCCTGTGTTTGTACAGAGGAAACGTGCAAGCACACAGGCGCTGATAGCCGTGGAATGACTTGTAATTTCTAGCCCACGTTTCCCTCTTGCCAGAACGGGAACACTGCCCTGGCCATCGCCCGGAGGCTTGGCTACATCTCAGTGGTGGACACCCTGAAGGTGGTGACCGAGGAAACCGTGACCACAACTGTGAGTAGTGGACGCCGGCCCCTGCCACCCCCTTGCCCTACAAGCCAGTTCTTGGACTGTAGGTTTTCCCAGGTTGTGGGGAGAAGAACCCTGTCCCTCCACTCAGAGACCCAGTCATGTTTTCAGATGCTGTTACCTCAGTGATGGCAGTCAGCAAAGCACAACTCTCATTTCTGATATTTAGAAATGATATTTAAATAAATATCACTCATCATAAATTAATCATTTAATTAAATGATGTTTCATTAAAAACACTAAAAATACCTTTTAAAAAAGTTATAGCTTTCAAAAAGCTGTCGAGTTTTTAGTTCCATAGAAAGCTCACTGTGTTTCTTTGTTAAATTTGATATAAAAATTTTTAATGAGATGAAGGCAGAAATGTTTTTCTTGTTGGAAATGTTTTCTAACAGCCTTTCTTTGGCAGTGTAAGAACTATGAAAACTCTAAGTTGATTCTTTAAAATATTTTTAACTCACAAATGACAATGTATCCATTGTCATTGTTATGGTGAAAATATTTTTGTTACAGACACAGTAGCCATAGGATCCAAACTGATTTTTCCCACCAGGCTGGGTCCTCTTCCATTCACCTGTTGGAGTTTAAATAGGAAGAACAGTAAGGTGTTGCATTAAAACTAAAATCTTCACCGGGAGGCCTTATTGCATCAAATATATTTTTACAAGCTGCCAGCCTCTAGGACAGGTCATCTCTTTTGAACCTCACCTGATGTCTTTGAACTCTTTTAGGATTTGGTAACTTTGGGATCAAGACCAGGTGTTGCACCATATCAGAGGCTTATTTGAGTTATTCTTGACTCCATGACTCAACACACAGGCCCCAGTCTGAGTCCATAAAATGTCAGTGTAGGACTCTGCAACACTTGGAATTATCTCAATTTCTTTTTCTCAAAGACCACCTTCCACATGAAGGCATAGTTCGCATCTTCAGTCTGGATACACAGGGCTGCATACAAAACATCGCTCGAGGGACTCTGTAGCTTCCTGCCTGTTGAGTTATTTGGCTGTATACAGGTTTTAAAAACTAAAAGTTCAGCCTGATGATCACAAGAGAGAAATTCTATAATTTTCTAAAGAGGAAACAGCCGCTTTGGTCAACTAGAGCAATGGTTGGCAACCAGGGCACGTTTCTAACTTCAAGACAGTTTGAATACATTCCCACCTATTCTTTCATAGAACTCTTGATATTTCATTATCTTAAAATCTATTATTAAATTCTCAAGAGTTTAAATAATAATGTTTATTAACCTTAATTTTATAGATATGCCATGTAACTCTCTCTAGAGTGGGGAAGGAGAGTTGCACAGGTATTAAACAATGGCCAGACGTCACCATGCTTAAAAGATTTGAAGCCACTGCAATACATACATGAAACTTCTATTTCAGTGTTAAAGGACTGAAAATGGTATAATGGTTCAAAATAGAAATCGTACTTAATTAAATGTCAGTGACCTTCTCATCCATTGCTGTGCCGTGCTAAGTCACTTCAATCGTGTCTGACTCTTGTGACCCCGTGGACTGTAGCCCGCCAGGCTCCTCTGTCCATGGGATTCTCCAGGCAAGAACACTGGAGTGGGTTGCCATTTCCTCCTCCAGGACATCTTCCCAATCCAGGGATCGAACCCGCATCTTTTTTATGTCCCTTGCATTACAGGCAGGTTCTTTACCACTAGCACCACCTGGAAAACCCATTAGGAAAGTTCAAAATGTTTCTTTGATGTCCAAAGAGCTTTAGGAGAAGATAAAGTTACAGACCAAGACAGTTACGTTACAGCCTCAGGAAACGTACTGAGAGAAAAGTGTTTTAGGGCTCCAGTTCCTAGTGAAAGAATGTGCACGGTAGTCACACCATTGCTCACACAGCATCATTAGCTGACTTGGTAGGTGATTTTCTGCCAGAGAGAAAAGAAAGGACTCATGCTAACAGGAGGTACAATTTGCCTGGTGAAGTGAATGAGCCTCCACCAAATGAAGCTTTCACAGTGGCTATAAGAGTCCACGCAAGTCCCTGAGACTGAGTCCAGTGTTGCAGTATCAAGGCTTTATTTCAAGCTGAGATACCGCCTTCTCAGCCTTCCCTTTGCAGTTACATCCAGCTCAGACAGAACTGTAGCAATTCAGGGTGGGGGGGTCTATGATCCTAAACTAAGCAAACACAGAGCAGCCTCCACCACAGGCGGGTCTTTGTTCAGTCAGCTGTGGAAGCCCCAACAGCCACTGTCCCCATAAGCAGACATCAATTTTTCAGCAACCTTAAAAATCAGACTGCATCAGGACTTCCCTGATGGTCCAGTGGTCACGACTCTGCTCTCCCACTGCCAGGGGGCACGGGTTCTATCCCTGGTACAGAACTAAGACCTCATATATGGTGCAGCTTGGCCAAAAGAGAAAAGAAAAAGACTGCATCTTTGATAGGAGTGCCATGTTTAATATGGAAATTCTGAGACAGGTACTTTAGTTAATGAGTTTAAAGTCATGGCTGAATAGGAAACTGAGTAACTAGAACTGGATATACAAAACATATGGATTAAGCTATTTAAACTGCATTGTTTAAAATTTCCCATCAGAGCACTTCAATCACTCAGATGTTGGTTTCTAATAGCATTCTCTGATAAAGGAAACCAGGCCTCCTTGGAGAAGTGACGAAAAATCTAGAGCTGGGGCAGGAAATATACAAGATGAGCCTGGAACCTCTTGTAGTGTCATAAAGGATTCCTCCCAAAACACTGCCATATAAATAAGTAAATAAATACATATGTATAAAATGATGAGATCTATTAATATTAAAGGGACACAGGAATCCATTGAAAGAGTTCCCAGCGGTCAAAGCTGGAACAATTTGAGGGAAAGAAATATAATAGAATTGAGGTAAGAGGCAAAGTATAAAACATATATCTATGCATTCCTACTGATACAGATAAATGAATACCTAGAGAAGAAAATACAAATGTCTCAGTCAAAAGAATTCCAAATGATTGATGAAAATGCTTCACCATCAAGGAGGTAGAACATGATTCCCCAGTGCTGAAGTATATCTGAGGACAGTAACTTCCCTCCAGAGAAAACAGGACAGAGTGAGGGAAGTAGAGTGACTCTATGATGAAGAAAACTGATCAGCAGCCTGATGACCAAGTGCATCACCCACCACTGGTAAATCACGCTGATGGTATATATCCTTCAGGTAATAGGATGAAAATGGCATTTTACCATGGTGATGTTCCTCCCCAAAAACATGCAACCCCAGTCTAATCAATGAGAAGAACATGAGAAAATCTCAGTTTAGGGACATTCTACAGAATACCTGAGCACTTCACCCTGAAACTGTCAAGGTCATTAAAAATATGGAAAGTCTGAGAAACTGTCACAGCTATAGGAGCCTAAGGAGATTGACAACTAAAGGGAACATGGTATCCTGGATGAGATGCTAGATCAGAAAGGATATTTGGCAAAAACTAAGGAAATCTGAATAAAATATAGACTTTAATAATAATAAATCAATATTGACTCATTAATTGCAACAAACGTACCATGCTAATATATGCTAATAATAAGGGAAATGGGGTGAAAACTCTACTATCCTTACAATTTTTGTGTAAATCTAAAACCATTCTAATACAAAATACTCATTTCTTTAAAATGTTCAATTACAGTGTTATATGCTGGGAAAAATACCAAGTAATGCTTTATTTCAACGTGACTTGCACTACCAGTCTTTCATTTGCTCAGATTAAAAGAGGACTCCTTCTAAAACTAAAACATATTGTCATTCATATTTTCAAACAAGTAATACTGTTAGTGTCCTTTGGATAGAAACAATCTAGGTAAAAGTTATCAAAGAGCAAGTAAAAATTTAGCAAAGCCTTTGCTCTGTAATATACAATTTTTAAGATTTTGTAGATGTTCAAATTATTCCGCAAATGCATTGTCTCTAAAATATTTTCTGCAGACACATAGTTGTAAAAGTTATGTATTAAAATCTTAATATTTTGTTTTAGAAATTAAAACATAGACATAGGAGGAAAAACAAAAGAAGTGGCTGGCTTGGCACAAGCGACAAAGACGTATTTCTTGCCTTTCATCTGGTTTATCTTCAGCTAGGACTTTTAGTGGGGTGGGGTGGCAGCTTCGTCAGACCATGAAAAAGTGTAGCAATAGACTAAGAGAGGCAGTGTCTCTCTCATGTCCTTTGAAAAAACTTTTTTCAGGACCTAAATCTTTTAAGCTGATGTGCTTTGCCACTAGGATTCTTTCACCTTGTATTCATTCCCTGCCATGTGTATGATGAGGACCTCAGTACTACTAAGGGATATTTATGATGTTATTTTGTATGCAGGAGCTTTGGGGTATTCATCAATCCCACACATAAATCCCACAGTAAATCTATAGATTAATTTAGGAAGAAATGAAGTCTCAGTGAAATGTGCTGTTTCCTCATACTAAAGTGACTGCTTTTTTTTGTTACTAGACTGTCATAGAGAAGCACAAAATGAATGTTCCAGAGACTATGAACGAAGTTCTTGATATGTCTGATGATGAAGGTATGAAAACCTCCTTTGAGTCTGTAGTAACAAAGAGTGACTGTGTATTTGTTTCCTGAAGGAAACTCATTGCAAAAATGTTTTTAGAAGCATGAACATGTTTTGTTGTAGTGTCAACAGTATGCATTTTTCACACTTACATTGTTCACTTAAATCGTGCAGTTCGTAAAGCCAACGCCCCTGAAATGCTCAGTGATGGCGAGTATATCTCAGATGTTGAAGAAGGTATTTGTGAATTTTTATTGTGATAAAATTTAACTACCAGCTTTATCTTCCACTTCTTATCTTTTAACTATAACCCTTCCCTGAGTTACTAACTTTTCATTTTATCTTGTGATTATCAATTAATGTATCATTTAAACAACATGTATTTGATATCGCTGTCTTCTTTTGGTCTCTTTGAGTGCCCTCCCCTTGAACCCATTTTCCAGCTTGAAAATACAACTGTCACTACTTATCAGGATTACTTTCTTTCTATTTGTTGCTATTAAGTAGAAAAGTGATCTTTTGATTGCTTACATTTGAAAATCTAAAAAGAAAATCTGTTTATATCTAAAATTTTTTTTCATAAGTAAGTGAAGGTTTATGAGGACAGGCTTATGAGCCCATTCTAGGATGTACTCTAAGCTTTGCAGTGAAAGCTACTTTTGATCTTGAACTCATAATGAAAAGCCAACCTGAAAAAACTTGCTTTCAAAATACAAATTTTTAATCTTGATTTCATGAAAGAGACAAAATATAGATGATTATACCTATTCTTCATGTGCTTAAAAGAACCTTTTTGTTTTCCTGCCTCACTTAAAAATTAGTGCATTTAAGCAGGTCATGGTATGTAGATACATTAATGAAATTATGTCTTTATTGTTCATTGAAAACTGACATGTTTACAGTGAATAAATATAAAGATGGCAGATGCTGGCATTTTACTGAAATGTTTACTTAGAGTAGAATATATACTGATGTTTCTCTCCTGCATCATTTGACTCTCCCAAACAACGTCCTGTCTTTCTGCTTCTCCATTTGTCAGCTCTCATGTTGTTTTTTCCTTTTGGATCCGTCTTAGCGCAGCTGCTCTTTGTTTGCCTCTAGGTTACCTTTATTGGAATTATTGGCTCCTTCTTTGGTTTGTCCAGTTTTCATTGGAAACCTAAGTAGTGGGAAAGCCTACCTGATCCAAAGTCATGTTAGCTCTTTTGGTGACCAGGGGCTTCCTAGTGATCGTGCCTGCCCTCCTAGGAATGCTAATGTCTTGAGAGTTTAGGGACTTGGTAATTTAGGGACTTGCAAGTACCTGTCTAATTGTTTGTAAATGTTGTTTTGATAAGTGTTAAAGGCATTTACTCATCATTTTTCTTTTTCTATAAACCATCAACTATATATTTACTTCTGTTAATCCCCTAATGGATAATATTTGTATCATCTTTACGACTCTATGAGTAATATGCCTTACTGTCATATTATATTTCAATGCTTTCTTTTGCAGCATTGTCAGAGTAATTTCTCATGTGCAGAAGCAAAAAGAAAAATGATGGTCTCACAGAAATGCATACACACACAAAATGTGATGTAAAAAGTACATTTGCAAACAAAATTGTTATGAAATATAATATGACAATCAAAGACCTAAAAATGTGCTAATTTCCAACAGAATATCCCCAAAGAGCTGCACTGATGAGAGGCCAAGTTTGAATGGACTATATAACAACCTTATACATGTGGAAAACCCTAATTTCCAAAAAGAAGAAATTTTGCATCTCTTAAAGATAATTCACTTAGCTGTTTAACTAGAAATGAGAATTATTTCTTTTAGATTTATATCAGCTTGGGAACTTGAAATGAACAAGCAAATTTTCATTCTCATTTTGTCCATCTTTCAGCCCTTGCATGTGTCCAGGGGCTGCTGGAAGCAAATGGCTCTTGACTTCATAATGTGTAGAATTTAATGTTGAAAGGGGGTTGGTTAAAGGTCATTCAATCTGAACAACCGTCACCTAGTGCTAGAATTACCTCTGTTAGGAGATCCTTCTCCCAGATGCCTCCATGTGAGTTTCCCAGTTCTCAGTCTGCCTATTCCTGTGAACAACACTGGCTTTAAACATTCTTCATTTTATGGAGCACTCTGTCACTGATTCAGGCTTTAACTCAGTAACTCAGGCTCTGATCAGTTTGGTGCTATTTAGAACAACAGCCGGCTCAATTCATGTAAAATCCGTCTGATATTTAGAAGCACTTTTCATGTTTCTTGTCAATGTTGTTTCCTTCAGTCATATTACTGTCACTTCCCGCCCACCCACCCGTCCACCCCCCGTTCCCTTACCATCACGGTCAGTCTCCTGTGCACATTTCAATGTGTCTGTATCCACCTCCAGTGGAGGTGGCCAGAGCTGGACACCATATTCGAGGTACAGTCTGATCAAAGCAGAGTCTATCAAGGCTCTTGTGTTGTCCATAGAAGATACTAAAAATCTATAATTGAGGATAAAAATACTGTTGAGGTTATAATATATACTTAATTGAGTCCTATTAATATTACTGTCAGCTAATGTCCCTAAATTTTGCCTCCATGAGGTCCAGTAAACCACATTAGCCGTTTGTCACATACTTGCATCATTCTCTGCTGCATGCGCTAGCATTTCTATTTTACTCCAAATCCTACAGCAAATCATTTTGAAAGTTTAATTCGAAAAGGAACCCTACAACTGCAATGACAGTATTTACATCTGACTCATTTGTCGGATAGATTTGCCAGGGCTTTGCCACTGTAGTCTGACTTGGCGCTGCTGGTTTCATTAAGCCCTTTTGAATGGAAACAACTGTTTATTTCCACGAAACCACAGCATATTGTGAATCTATCTCTCTATGTGAGAATTAGTAAGATCTTCAGGTATCCCAGGTGCTAAGAATATCAACAGCTTTTAAAAGCAAATAAAAATAATAAGCAAAATATGCTGTCAGTTTTTCTCAAGAAGAATGGGTTTGTAACATGGGAAAATACAATTATAATCTAAATTATAAAAATCAAGTGAATATTAAGGGAACTGTGCCAAAAGTAGTCTCTTTTTCTCCCTCTTTCTTTTTAATTTTTGCTTTCTCTTTGTCCTCTTTCCTTGGTCCATGATGAGAAATTAGTCTAAGTTAAAAAAAAAAAAAAGTAATGTTGGTTAATTTGTCAAAAAAATTTCTCAGAAAAACAAGGCTAAATGTTGTCAGTGAATGGCCTAAGGAAACAATGGAGCCAAGTTACAGAGTAAGAACAAAGGTTGACGTGTCAGCACAGCAGAGATAAAGCAAGATGTTTAAGGCAGGTGATGAGTCCACATGTTACATGGGTAAGGGGTAGGTAGACCTACTTGGAGGGCCAGACTGATTCACAGACATCTTAATGCTCTACTTTTTTCTTTCCCAGAATATATGTTACATGCATATAAAATTAATATACCTGCAAAATTAATGTTGATTCTAGTACCACTTAGAGTGTTCAGTTTTGCAATTCAGGTTGTCATTAAAAAGAAAGAAAAAACTAAATTGGGGGAGAGAAGAAAGAGGGAGGGAAGAAAGAGAAGGGAAAGAAGGAAAGGAAAGGAGGGAGAGGAATAAAAGAAGAAAATGGAGATTAAGATTCAAGTTGTCTTCTAGTTTGAGTCCTGCTCCCAAGAGTCACCATGGGCTTTGATTCAGCAGTGATTTTACATTGCAAATTCCTAGAAAATGTATTTTGTCAATTTTTAAGAATGCATAATCATGTTATTTTAGCTTGCAAAATTCTAGTGGGTTGGGTTATAGCAATAAATCTAAAGAACTGCAGATGGGACATAATGAGAACTGGAATGAAGCCATGGAAAGTAAAACCCCAAAAGGCAGCTCTGTGAAATAGGACTCCACTGAACAGGTTTCTGAGACAACTGGGTGAGACAACTCTTGCTCGGAAGAATTATTTAATTCCCAGTTAGTTACAATTCAGATAAGACTGCAGAAGCTCTTTCAGGATCAAATGTAGACACTGAAATATTAAAAGAAAATGCTAAAAGTCTAAGTACACTTAGAAATAATTGTCAGATAGGAATACCACAGCCTACCAGGTTTTTGTGAAGTTTCCTATTAAAGGAAATCCAAAAATCTGGAAACCAGATTCCAGATCCCTCAAAGAGCAAAGAAGGGGTTCATTAAGCAGAATAAATCTGTCTGAACCAGGAAAAAAGTTTTGTGTACTAAAACTGCTATCAATTGGTCCTTTGGAATTGAAGCAGTAGAAATCTAAAGGCTTGATATCAGGTTTGAGCCTCTCAGAATGTAAACTCATATAAAAATCTGTGTGTCTGTGTATATATATATATATATATATATATATATATATATATATATATATATTTTAAGAATGAGATTCTTTCTTTGTGTGGTGGGTCAAAATCTTTGGATACATTATTTATAAAAACATTTTTAAAAGTCTAAAAAAAGAAAAATAATTGTCAGATAGGTGTAGCTTTGAGATATAATAAAGCACTGATGTTTCATCTGATAATATGAGAGAGTCGTAATTGGCTCGCTTTTGTATCAAATTCAGTGCCTAATGGAAGCAAACCACAAATTCCAAAGAACTAAAACAGCAGATCAGTATTCTATAGCCCAAGCTCTTCATTATACTCATGAGAAATAAAGCCCAAATGAATGTTGTGTGACTTTCCCAACCAGGTTAGTGGCAGAGTGGGACAAGAAGACACATCTGATAGGTGGCATTAGGTCATCTCTTTCATAACTGCAGTAACATGAGCTGTGTTCTTACATTAGAACCCAAAATTGAATTTTTTTTGAGCTTCAAAAAAATGTGTGCTTAGGAAAAGGAACAAATTGAAAATTGTCACAAAGTAATAATCATTCTTTTTTAAAGACCCAATGAAACTACAAGAGATAGTCCTCTGATCATCTTGGCAAAGGACCAAGATTCACATTCACGTAAAATAGCTATAAACATAACATAGAATGGATTTTAAGAACTCAAGGCAAGTAGTTTCAGCAAACATATCCAAGTGTTTTTAATCAGGGGAGAAAAAGTAGAATTTCATTTGGCACAATCTGAAACTCAAAAAAGTTGGAGAAATTATTTTGGGAAACACAAAGCCAGATATTGGGGGAGATGCCTTACAGCCTCTCTTCTCACCAAGTGCTTTGGACTATCCTGATCTCCTAGTCATCCTAATAAATACTTCAAACTATCATGTTTTTAGCTTTACAGATCTGGAAAGAAGCCTTGAAGATTAGTTTGCCTCCAGGTGGTCCAAGGGAGTCCTGGTTGCTATGCAGAGACTGCCCTTTACTTGAAATCTTACCATTTTATAAATACCTATAAAATCATAACATCTAACTTCTTGCCTGATATCTGCTTACAACTGACCTTTCAAACAGATGGTACATAATTACATGCTACTCTGGCATGGCAACCCACTCCAATATTCTTGCCTAGAGAATCCCATGGACAGAGGAGCCTGGCAGGCTATGGTCAATAGAGTTGCAAAGAGTCAGACACACCTAAAGTGACTTAACAAGCACGCTCAGCAATAAAGTCAAAATGAAATACCAGACGCAGAGACCTAATCTTAGTCTCTATTGTCTCCCTAGAACCTAGTACAGGGCCTGGAACAAAACAGCTCTTCAGTAGGTGTTTGCACAGCTGCAACCTAACAGAGGAGACTCAAGGAGAGGATAGTTGTATACAGGTTTCTGAGAACAGGCAAGATGAAGAAAATTCGCCTCCTGTGCTCCCTGTTCCAGTCATTATACCCTGTCTCACTGAGACAGCCCTAGGCTACATAGTGAATCAGTAAACATCTTTATAATGACCAAGAGGTACCTATAGCTCAAAGAATAGTTCATGAATTTAAAAGAATTTCCAGCCAAAGGAAAAGACTTATGGGCGGAGACAGAAGTCTCGATTCTCAAACAGAGTCAATCCTGTCTTTGGTAGCCTGTCTTTGGAATTGGAATTGTTTAGTGATCTTCATCCACACTGACCACTTACCCTACCACGTACTTGACGTGTCTATACAAGAATCTCACAGATGTCTCAGCCTGCCCTAAACATACTCTGCAAACAGTGTCTCTTCCCACCCTTCTCCAGGTCAGTAAACAGCTCTATCACCCAAGCTAAAACCTGTGGTTCTGTGCAGCCTCCCTCTCTTACGCTTATATCCAGTCCATCAGTGAATCTATCCATTCCGCTTCCAGAATACATCCCCCATCCCTCCACTTCCCACTGCCGTGACTCTAATCCACCCGCTGACGTGCCGCCCATGGAATACTGCAGAAGCCTCCTTGCAGGTCACTTCTGCACTTTCCCCAGAGACTCAGTTTTCTATACAGCATCCTCAGCAATCTTTTAAAATGTAAATTGGATCGTGTTATTCCATTCCCCAGCTTCAAACCCTCCAGACCTCATTTGTTGTTCCGTCGCTAAGTTGTGTGCAATTCCTTGTGACCCCATGGCTTCCCTTCCTTCACTGTTTCCTGGAGTTTGCTCACATTCATGTCCATTGAGTCAGTGATGCCATCCAACCATCTCATCCTCTGTCACCCCCTACTCCTCCTGCCCTCAATCTTTCCCAGCATCAGGGTCTCTTCCAGTGAGTCAGCTCTTCACATCAGGTGGCCAGAGGATTGGAGCTTCAACATCAGTCCTCCCAATGAATATTCAGGGCTGATTTCCTTTAGGATTGACTGGTTTGATCTCTGAAGCTCATAGCTAGGTTTTAAAGATTCATTCATATTGTTGTATATAATTGTAGTTCATTTGTTTTCATTTCGATATATTATTCTATATGCCTGGATCATAATTCGGTTATCGATTCTCATGTGGATGGAAGCATGGGTTGTTTCCAGTGTGGGGCTGTTGCAAACGAAGCTGCTATAAACCTTATATATGTTTCCTGGTACACATACATATAAGTACATTTCTGTAGGGTATAAACCTAGGATTTTAGTTGCCAAGTTGTAGCTTATGCAAAGACAATAGAATTCTTCACAACCAGGTAGGACTAAACTAGGATTATAAAATTAGATAGTGAGGCTATAGAAAACCAGGAAAATAATGTAAAGAGAGATATTATAACACGAGAAGGAGGCAGGAGGAGGCTGTGATGGGATAAGAATGCGGGCGGTGGCTTCTGGGGTGCTGACGTTCTATTTCTTAACCTCTATGGTATTTATTTTATAGCAGTCTGTTAAAATGTATGTTGCACGTCATATACTCCATTTGCATGGTTGCTGTATTTCAAAATAAAAGTAGCCACCTCTTCTAAATAATACACATACACCCCCAAACGAGTACAAATACAACAGTAAAATAAAAACTTCCCAAGGCTTTACGATGTACTTAGAGTAGAACTCACAGCCTTTCTGTGGTCAGTGAATCCTGTGTAAATATGGCTCATGGTTCCTCTTTTGCATTCTCTCAATCACACTTTTTGATTTCTTCCTAATACTCCTCTCAATATATTAGTCATCAGTTCCAGAAAAGCAAACTTTTTCTGGCAAGGGCCAACAATTAATATTTTCAGTTTTTCAGGCTGCATGGTCTGTGTCCTAACTGTTCAACTCTGCCATTGTAGCCCCAAAAGCTAACAGAACAAATGAGCAGGGATGTGGGCAATAAAACTCAATTTACAAAAGCAGGCAGGGGACTGGATTTTGCCCAGACTGTCATTTGCCAACTTGGGATGAATTTTATGTTCTTCCAAAGTAGGCTGTCCACGCCATGGAAGCAGAGCTGTCTGTATCGCCGTCCGAGCACTTAGGACACAGACACAGGGGTCCTCACGCGGGGGGGCTGCCACACGTTTACCTGTGTCTCTGTCCTTCCCCACCCCACCCCGTCCCCACCTAGGAGTCGACATAAATGAATACTCTCAACGACACACACAAGGTACTTACCATTTATTGAGCCCTTTCCATGTTCTAGGCATTAAGCACCATACATTTCATGTACTATGTTGTTTAAGCGTCACAGTGACCCTCTAACTTAGAGCCATTGGTATGCCCATTTTATAGATATGAAAATAAGTTCCAGCAAGGTTAAAGACCTTGGTCAAGGTCACACAAATCAGTGCAGGGGCTTATAGTGGAATCCCAGTCTCTAACCTCTAACATTCAGGTAATTTAGATAAGAGTCCTAAAACAAGCGGATAATTGTAAGTTGTAAATGAGATAATGTATAAAGGTTAGCACAAAGAGATAAGAAAGCCTTCCTCAGTGATCAATGCAAAGAAATAGAGGAAAACAACAGAATGGGAAAGACTAGAGATTTCTTCAAGAAAACCTGAGATACCAAGGGAAGTTTTCATTCAAAGATGGACACAATAAAGGACAGAAATGGTACAGACCTAACAGAAGCAGAAGATATTAAGAAAAGGTAGCAAGAATACACAGAAGAACTATACAAAAAAGATCTTCACAACCCAGATAATCACGATGGTGTGATCACTCATCTAGAGCCAGACATCCTGGAATGAGAAGTCAAGTGGGCCTTAGGAAGCATCACTACGAACAAAGCTAGTGGAGGTGATGGAATTCCAGTTGGGCTATTTCAAATCCTAAAAGATGATGCTGTGAACGTGCTGCACTCAATATGCCAGCAAATTTGGAAAACTCAGCAGTGGTCACAGGACGGGAAAAGGTGAGTTTTTATTCCAGTCCCAAAGAAAGACAATGCCAAGGAATGCTCAAACTACCACACAATTGCACTCATCTCACATGCTAGAAAAGTAATGCTCAAAATTCTCCAAGCCAGGCTTCAACAGTACGTGAACTGTGAACTTCCAAATGTTCAAGTTGCATTTAGAAAAGGCAGAGGAACCAGAGATCAAATTACCAACATCCACTGGATCATCAAAAAAGCAAAAGAGTTCCAGAAAAACATCTACTTCTGCTTTATTGCCTATACCAAAGGCTTTGACTGTGTGGAACACAACAAACTGTGGAAAATTCTGAAGGAAGTGGGAATACCAGACCACCTGACCTGCCTCTTGAGAGATCTATCTGCAGGTTAAGAAGCAACAGTTAGAACTGGACATAGAACAACAGACTGGTTCCAAATAGGAAAAGGAGTATGTCAAGGCTGTATATTGTCACCCTCCTTATTTAACTTATATACTGAGTACATCATGAGAAATGCTGGGCTGGATGAAGCACAAGCTGGAATCAAAATTGCAGGGAGAAATATCAATAACCTCAGATATGCAGATGACACCACCCTTATGGCAGAGAGCAAAGAAGAGCTAAAGAGCCCCTTGATGAAAGTGAAAGAGAAGAGTGAAAAAGTTGGCTTAAGACTCAACATTCAGAAAACTAAGATCATGGCATCTGGTCCCATCACATCATGCAAATAGGTGGAGAAACAGTGGAAACAGTGACAGACTTTGTTTTTTGGGGCTCCAAAATCACTGCAGATGGTGACTGCAGCCATGAAATTAAAAGATGCTTGGTCCTTGGAAGGAAAGTTATGACCAACCTAGACAGCATATTAAAAGTAGAGACATTACTTTGCCGACAAGATATCTAGTCAAAGCTGTGGTTTATCCAGTAGTCATGCATGGATGTGAGAGTTGAACTATAAAGAAAGCTGAGCACCAAAGAATTAATGCTTTTGAACTGTGATGTTGGAGAAGACTTTTGAGAGTCCCTTGGACTGCAAGAAGGTCCAATCAGTCCATCCTAAAGGAAATCAGTCCTGAATATTCGTTGGAAAGACTAATGCTGAAGCTGAAACTCCAGTACTTTGGCCACATGATGCGAAGAACTGACATTTGTAAAGACCCTGATGCTGGGAAAGATTGAAGGCGGGAGAAGGGAAAGACAGAGGATGAGATGGTTGGATGGCATCACTGACTCAATGGACATGAGTTTCAGTAAGCTCCAGGAGTTGATGATGGACAGGGAGGACTGGCGTGCTGCAGTCAATGGGATTGCAAAGAGTCAGATGCAACTGAACTGAACTGATAAAGGTTAACCCAGATATCTCCATGAATGTTAGTTACAAGGCACTTTATCTTACTTAATCTTCTCAAAGTAGTTGAGAGCAGTTTTGGAACTATTCTTACTCCTACTTTACATTTAGTCCTAATTCAAAGCCCTAAAATTTTATTAGCCCTCACTTGCATTAATGTTCTAAGCCTAAAAGGGTTCAAGATACTTGTTCAGGTTCACATAACCAATGAAGCTGTAATTTGAATTTAGGTTTGTTTTGTTTTGTTTTGTTTTGAATTTAGGTTTTTTTTACTTTCAGTGAGATGCTGTAAGAGAATATATGAAAGTAACAAGAAAATGCAAAAGAAGGGGAGAGGACTGGAGGCCTCAAAAGGATGAATTTTATGGAACAGACAGAATGTGAACAAGCAGAAGTTTGGGGGGTTGAGGAGAAGGGAAGGGACTGGAAAGAAGTGTTCTAAGTTCAGGGTCAAAGTATCAGAGACCTGAAGAGCTCACAGAAGACTTCAGCATGAGGCAAGGGGTTTGGGCACTGACCTGGCTGAGGATCCCAGGGCAGGGCACAGGGAGGAATGGAAAACTCTGGGCACACTGAGAGGAAGAGGAATGCCAGAGTGGCGAAGAACAGAGGGAGAAAACCAGAAGAGTGAGCTCTAGTGGATGCCGTCCATGGGAGAAACTTCCCTGGGATGGTCCAGTTAGGTGAGCACAGGCCATTTGGGAACCCCTGATGACCACAGCAGCTGCCGTGTTCATAATATGGCTACAGACCCAGAATAAGTAGTTCTCATATAGTTTGGTGTTTTTTCCCTAGAAGGTATGACAGATAAGCAGCTGGAGCAGTCTATGGCATGAAGGGGAACAGGGGTCAGTTAAGAGCTGACCGGGAATTAGCATGTTTATTGATTAAGTACAATAGGTGGTATTTTCATTCATTCAAAACAAGTTGTAATTTTGAATATGATTCCTTCCCACTCCCACTTCTTTTAGTCTCTGGTAATCTACCCGGAAAGTCTGAGCTTCTTCATGGGGAAGTGGGTCCTCACGTGACCACCTCTGCCCCCATCCCCCAAATTGGACTCCTACTACAGAGAGAACCAGAAGTGGAGGGTGACACTGGGGAAAATCAGCACGGAGAATGCTTGGCCAGGGAAAGGCAGGGTGGCGGCAGAGGGCCGGGAAGGGGTGTGGGGTTGGAGAACGGGAAGATGTTACACATGGCAAGAGGTGGTCCAAGCACCGGGGCCGGAAGCACACTGAGGCTGAGAACCGACCACAGGCTGTCTTTCCCTTCTGTGTAGACACCTTTTAGGTAGAGGTTGGAGATAGAACACAGATCAATAACTGGTGTTTGCTGCTCTGCACAGTGAAAAGCAGTTTAGGTGTAAGAGAAGGAGAGACCAGGTTCAAGCCCACAAAGTAGACGTGATGCTTATACTGCTTTATACCTGAGGGTAGTGAGCATCTTCTGGTGCTTTGCACTCCCAGTCCTTATATACAGACATAATGAGCCAAGATCAATGAGGTCTGGATGTGGGGCTGAGTCTAAACGAATTTGTAAGAAAGAATGAACAGAAGGGACTTACTGGCATGATACAGCCACCTTGAGTTTAGAATGTAATTACTCCGTAAGTAAGAACCATTTTAGTGTCTGATTTCACAGTATTACTTTGTGGCTAGTCATTGTCTGGTCTTATTTAAAAGTGGCATACTGCTGCTCCTGCTAAGTCACTTCAGTCGTGTCCAACTCTGTGCGACCCCAGAGACAGCAGCCCACCAGGCTCCCCCGTCCCTGGGATTCTCCAGGCAAGAACACATAGATTTTAGCTAATAAGTTCAGTGTAAGTAACCCCGTACTCCTCTCTGCCTGCATCCTGTCTCTATTCTTTAGTCTCCGTTTGACCCAAGTCATTGTAACATCTCATCTTCCTCAGGTGGCTGACAGTAATTTCTGGACTAGGGTTAAGGAGTATTGATAAAAATAGGAAAAAATTATAGTGTCTGCCCCAGCATTGTCTTTTTCTAGCTCTTCACAGGAAAGACACAGAATTCTTTTTCCTTTCTGGGATGGGTTTGTTTATTAACCCAACCAAGATCACAGGGGATGGTTTCCATTGCCCCATCTGGAAAGCGTCCAACACTGAGTCATGGGTCCTTACTTTGGAAACTGTATCTCACTTGGATTAAGGAATAGTAAACTGCAATACAGTTTTTCTCTCTCTCTTTTTTTTTTTTTAGTTTTTTTTTTTTTAAATTTTAAAATCTTTAATTCTTACATGCGTGGTACATCTAGCCACAAAGAACAGAATAATGTGTAAGACCAGAGAGTCACACTGACTTTATACTCGAGAAAATCAGCCTAAATAGAAAAGTCATTTGTTTTGTGCCATAACGGCGACTTGTTCTTGTCAATGCTTAAGAGATGTGCAAACTTTGCCATTAAGCCCAGTTCCTTTGTGGGCAGCAATGAAGTCAGGATCTTACCAGCACCTGGAGATAGGGAAAGAAAGAAAAAGATAGCAGGTGGCCCTCCCATGAGAGAGGTACACTAATCCCTTAAAATGACACACGCTTCTTAAGACCACCTAGGTCACCCTTCCTCATCTAACAGTGTCTCAACTTTCCCCATTGCTCTCACACCTTTTGAGAAGAAAAATGTACAGGAATCCTTGCTTAATACATGCTCTTCCTCCAAACTGCAAAATGAAAGATGAGATGCACACTGATCTGAAATCTAAGTAACTTTCACATTTATTGTGTGAGTCTCAGAATTAGACTTTTAGAACTAGAGTTTGAAGGGAACAGCTACCTACTCCAGTGTTCTGGCCTGGAGAATTCAGGCCATGGGCTATTCAGTCCATGGGGTCACAAAGAGTCAGACATGACTGAGTGATTTTCACTTCACTTTGAGTGGATCAGTTCAGTTCAGTTCAGTCACTCAGTCATGTCTAACTCTTTGTAACCCTGTGAACTGCAGCACGCTGGGCCTCCCTGTCTATCACCAACTCCTGCAGTTCACTCAAACTCATGTCCATTGAGTCAGTGATGGCATCCAACCGTCTCATCCTCTGTCGCCCCCTATCCTCCTGCCTTCAATCTTTCCCAGCATCAGGGTCTTTTCCAATGACTCAGCTCTTTGCGTCAGGTGGCCAAAGTACTGGCGTTTCAGCTTCAACATAGTCTTTCCAATGAATACTCAGGACTGATTTCCTTTAGGATGGACTGGTTATATCCTTGCTGTCAAAGGGACTCTCAAAAGTCTTCTCCAACACCACAGTTCAAAAGCATTAATTCTTTGGTGCTCAGCTTTCTTTATAGTCCAACTCTCACATCCATACATGACCATGGAAAAAACCATAGCCTTGACTATGGATGGACCTTTGTGGGCAAAGCAACATCTCTGCTTTTTAATATGCTGTCTAGTTTGGTCATAACTTTTCTCCCAAGGAGTAAGCGTCTTTTAATTTCATGGCTGCAGTCACCATCTGCTGTGATTTTGGAGCCCCAAAAATAAAGTCTGACACTGTTTCCACTGTTTCTCCACCTATTTGCCATGATGTGATGGGACCAGATGCCATGATCTTCGTTTTCTGAATGTTGAACTTTAAGCCAACTTTTTCACTCTCCTCTTTCACTTTCATCAAGAGGCTCTTAAGTTCTTCTTCACTTTCTAACATAAGGGTGGTGTCGTTTGCATATCTGAGGTTATTGATATTTCTCCCGGCAGTCTTGATTCCAGCTTGTGTTACATCCAGCCCAGTGTATCTCATGATGTACTCTGCACATGAGTTAAATAAGCACAGTGACAATATACAACCTTGACTTATTCCTTTTCCTATTTGGAACCAGTCTGTTGTTCCTTGTCCAGTTCTAACTGTTGCTTCCTGACTTGCATACAGATTTCTCAAGAGGCAAGTCAGGTGGTGTGGTATTCCCATCTCTTTCAGAATTTTCCACAGTTTGTTGTGGTCCACACAGTCAAAGGGTTTGACATAGTCAATAAAACAGAAGTAGATGTTTTTCTGGAACTCTCTTTCCTGTTCGATGATGCAATGGATGTTGGCAATTTGAGCTCTGGTTCCTCTGCCTTTTCTAGATCCACCTTGAACATTTGGAAGTTCACAGTTCATGTACTGTGTTGAAGCGTGTCTTGGAGAATTTTGAGCATTACTTTACTAGCATGTGAGATGAATGCAATTGTGCAGTAGTTTGAGAATTCTTTGGCATTGCCTTTCTTAGGGATTGGAGTAAAACTGACCTTTTCCAGTCCTGTGGCCACTGCTGAGTTTTCCAAATTTGCTGGCATATTGAGTACAGCACGTTCACAGCATCATCTTTAAGGATTTGAAATAGCCCAACTGGAATTCCATCACCTCCACTAGCTTTGTTCATAGTGATGCTTCCTAAGGCCCACTTGGCTTCTCATTCCAGGATGTCTGGCTGTAGGTGAGTGATCATACCACTGTGATTATCTGGGTCATGAAGATCTTTTTTGTATAGTTCTTCTGTGTATTCTTGCCACCTCATCTTAACATCTTCTGCTTCTGTTAGGTCCATATTGTTTCTGTCCTTTACTGAGCCCATCTTTGCATTAAATGTTTCCTTGGTATCTCTAATTTTCTTGAAGAGATCTCTAGTCTTTCCCATTCTGTTGTTTTCCTCTATTTCTTTGCACTGATCACTGAGGAAGGCTTTTTTCATCTCTCCTTGCTATTCTTTGGAACTCTGCATTCAAATGGATATATCTTTCCTTTTCTCCTTTGCTTTTTGCTTCTATTCTTTTCAGAGCTATTTGTAAGGCCTCCTCAGACAGCCATTTTGCCTTTTTGCATTTCTTTTTCATGGAGATGATCTTTCTCCCTGTCTCCTGTACAATGTCAGGAACCTCCGTCCATAGTTCATCAGGCACTCTGTCTATCAGATCTAGTCCCTTAAATCTATTTCTCACTTCCACTGTATAATCGCTAGGGATTTGATTTAGGTCACACTTGAATGGTCTAGTGGTTTCCCTACTTTCTTCAATTTCAGTCTGAATTTAGCAATAAAGAGTTCATGATCTGAG
This sequence comes from Ovis aries, assembly GCF_016772045.2. NCBI lineage: Eukaryota > Metazoa > Chordata > Mammalia > Artiodactyla > Bovidae > Ovis > Ovis aries. The sequence continues at coordinate 15,146,556 of NC_056078.1, read as the reverse complement.
CCACAGTCAGCTCCTGGTCTTGTTTTTCCTGACTGTATAGAGCTTCTCCATCTTTGGCTGCAAAGAATATAATCAATGTGATTTCAGTGTTGACCATATGGTGATGTCCCTGTGTAGAGTCTTCTCTTGTGTTGTTGGAAGAGGGTGTTTGCTATGACCAGTGCGTTCTCTTGGGAGAACTCTATTAGTCTTTGCCCTGCTTCATTCTGTACTCCAAGGCCAAATTTGCCTGTTACTCCTGGTGTTTCTTGACTTCCTTCTTTTGCATTTCAGTCCCCTATAATGAAAAGAACATCTTGTTTGGGTGTTAGTTCTAGAAGGTCTTGTAGGTCTTCATAGAACCATTCAACTTCAGCTTCTTTAGCATTACTGGTCAGGGCATAGACTAGGATCACCATGATATTGAATGGTTTGCCTTGGATACGAACATAGATCATTCTGTCATTTTTGAGATTGCATCCAAGAACTGCATTTCGGACTCTTTTGTTGACCATGATGGCTACTCCATTTCTTCTAAGGGATTCTTGCCCACAGTAGTAGATGCGGTGGTCATCTGAGTTAAATTCACCCATGCCAGTCCATTTGAATTCGCTGATTCCTAAAATGTTGACATTCACCCTTGCCATCTCCTGTTTGACCATTTCCAATTTGCCTTGATTCATGGACCTAACATTCCAGGTTCCTATGCTATATTGCTGTTTACAGCATCGGACCTTGCTTCCATCACCAGTCACATCCACAGCTGGGTGTTGTTTCTTTGGCTGTGTCCCTTCATTCTTTGTGGAGTTACTTCTCCACTGATCTCCAGCAGCATACTGGGCACCTACCAACCTGGGGAGTTCATCTTTCAGTGTCCTATCTTTTTGCCTTTTCATACTGTTCATGGGGTTCTCAAGGCAAGAATACTGAAGTTGTTTGCAATTCCCTTCTTCAGTGGGCCACATTTTGTCAGAACTCTCCACCATGTCCCGTCCGTCTTGGGTGGCCCCACATGGCATGGCTCATAGTTTCATTGAGTTAGAGAAGGCTGTGGTCCATGTGATCAGATTGGTTAGTTTTCTGTGATTGTGGTTTTCAGTCTGTCTGCCCTCTGATGGAGAAGGACAGAGACTTACGGAAGCTTCCCAGATCAGCGTCCTCATACTACCATATTCCTCTTCCTTCGTATTCCAGCTTCTCTGCATTTTGAGAATGCAAATATTGGGAGGTTGAGGGAAAACTGTGATCAGAGTCATTTGGATCCTTCATGATGAAAACGTACTGTCTAAACATTAGTGGAGGTGGACATCCTATTATAAGGTTTTGAATGGATGAAAAGGCTTTTCTCTTTACAATTACCTGGGTATTTATGTCCCTTATTTGAACCTTCAAAAACATAAAATTGGCTGTGTCTTACCTGTCTTAATTTGTCTCTGAAGGGGTTAATAATACTGTGGAATTTCTGGAAAGACGAAAAGAAGTAACATATCCATGAAACATTTAAAGCGGTGATCAGCATAAAATAGGTGCTCGATAAATGGCAGTCCCTCTTTTTTTTTTATCAGATGGATATGACTGTCTGTATTCTTCCTGCTGTATGATTAGAATTAGGCTGGGAGCATTTAGGGCTTCAGTTTAAAACAGCAACAATGAAACAGTGTGGGTTGACACTGCATTGGCACCCAATGATGAGCTTATGTTGCTTGTCACTTGGATGACAATTGTTAGTCTATAATCAATTTCAAGGACCCTAAAAAGCTAACCCAACCAACCCATTTCCTACAACTCAGTTGGCTGTGACTTTAGTAAAGCCAGCTGCTGTCGGTCCCCAGCATTCTGTCCCGCTAGGCGTGTCCTGTGGCCTGGGATAGCCCACTTCCTGCTTCTGCCCCTCTCTTCCTACCTTTACTCACACACCCTCCATTCGGCATCTACCAGATCTACAGTCCAGTGTGCTAGCCTCTTCCTCTGTGCTCCTGTAATGCTCTGTAATGCCTTTCACACATCTTCTGTCCTGGTGGTGCAGTGAAGTTCCTGGGCTTTGCAACCTGACCTTGTGCGTTCTAATCCAGATTCCACCTCTAATTAAATGTGTGAGTTTTGAATAGTAACTCTGAATCTGTTTTTTCATCTATAAACTGGAAATAATAGTACCTGCTTCATAGGGATGAGGATTAAGTGAGACATTCACACACAGTGTGTAGGACATGCAAAGCAGTAAATCTTTGTAAACCAGCAAGAGGAGTACAGGATTTGTATCCTTGTTTTTATCTTGGCCTTATCTCCATTATTAGAGACTAAATACCTCAAAGGCAGTAGTTGGCTTTACTCCTAACATAGGCCCTTGCCCAGCGTTCCACTGTCTCACCACTCAGAGTGGGGTGCAGGTCACCTGGGGGCTTGTTATTCGTGCAGAATCTCAGGGCCTATGCCAGACCTATGGAATCAGCATCTGCATTTTCACAAGGTTCCATGAAATTTGAGAAACACCACACTTGATAAAATGTATCCCTTGAAATTTGAGAAACACTGCTCTCATTCCTTGAGTTCACTTGCTGAAGCGGATACTTTAAGCATGCTGGTAATAGCCACTAGGAAAACAGACATTGAATGCGGTATGATCAGTACTGCCGTTACATCGCTGGCATTTATTTATTAGGATCCTTTAGACGAGTGGTTCTCAAAGTGTGTTCTCCAGATCAGCTGCATCAGATTCACTGGGGAACTTGTCAGAAATGCAAGTTTTCAGGTGATTCGAAAGCATCCCCGAGGTTAGACCCACTGCTTTAGAACATTGGGAAGCAACCAGAAGTACCACGCTAAGGTGCATCCCCTTCTTCCTGCCTTGTTGTTTCATTTCTTCTCTTCCATCTCTTTAAAGAAGCAAGCCAGTTAAATCTTTACATTGTTTCCTTTCTGTGTTTGCTGGATACTTGCTGATACACATACACCTCTTATACCTTTTCCAGTGTATGGAATACACAACCTATATGGCTTATCTGCAGTCCCTGTATTTTGTTTTGTTTTTTTTTTAATTTTATTCATTTTTTGAATAGGTGATAGATGTGCGTGGTATAAAATTCCCAAGGTACAAGAGTTTACCGTGAAAAGTAAGTCTCCCTGCTTCTTTCTCCAGTAATAGAGTTCCTTTATCCAAGGCCAATCACTGAGCTTTCATCACAGACATTTATTGAGCACCTGCTATGTGCCAGGCATTGTTCTGGGCACTGATATGGAACAAAACAGAGAAAAACTCCTGCCTTCACAGAGCTGACATTTCATTTACCGATTTCTTGTTGTATTTGTTCAGTAGCACAGAATTTGGCAGTAGTTAAAAGCAGGACTCTGGAGTCAGACCAACTGATTTTAAATCCAATATTCCCCATGTTCTAAGTGATCTCAAGCTATTTATTCTACCACTGGGAACTGGGTTTTCTTTGTCCTGAAATGGAGATAGCAATTCTATTCTGTAAGGTTGTTGTGAGAATTATACTTGTAAGGCACCAAACAGTGCCTGGAACAGAGTAAATGCTCAATAAATATAGGTGTTGATTATAATGATGTGATCTCATTCTACTGTTCTATAATGTAAACTAGAAATAGCTAGAGGATTTATTTTCTAGTAGTATCTATTTCCTCTCTTTGCTATGTGATGATCAAAAAAATCACTTTTTTTCAGAACAAGCACCATAAATTTTCCCTCTCAGTTCTGATCATTAACAGATTGATGATAAGACTGACTTCTATGAAGTAATCAACCTCTTTTTAAAAATCACTAGCGCATAGAGACTGTCTTCCTCTTTATTCTTTTTAATCCAGCTTTTTTTAAAAATCCCATGTAATTTGGAGGTTTTTCTACTATTATTTCATTTGGAGGTATTTTGTACCGTTATTTTCAGCTTTTTAATGTTATAAAGTACATTCCTTGGGGAGAGTGTGCATTTCACATCAGAGGGATTAAACACTTCTAAGCAAAGTTTCTGACAATACAATTTGATATAGTTACCTTAAGGAACATTTTTTGTGATTCTAGTCCCCAACCAGATAGGAAAACTTTTTTAACCCCTGGAAAAGTAACAAAAGTATTCCTCAATGATAGTCTTGAGATGGAAAAGATTAGAATGAACAAAAAGGGGGAAAGAGAGAAGAAAAGAACTCCTAGGGCATGAAAACATTTACATATTAAGCCAAGAAATGTTTCATTTATTTAGCATAAAAAAATTATTAGTGGGCATAATGAAAGATTGCAAGGAAGCTGCATTGTTTATTCCCCCATGTACTGATCCTGGACCAATGGGCTAAATTCTGAAAGGGAATGTGACCGACCACAGTCCTGATAACCATTTAATATATTCTTTTTTCGCCTTTGTCCCTGATTATATTTTGTATTATTTCCTGGAAGACTGGGTATATGGATCTTTGAAAGGTTGACTGTCTTGCCTTGGGATTGACTCCTCCCCTTTGGAACAAGCACTCCAAAGAGACTCAGGCAGAAACTGCAAGGTGTCTCTGAACTCAAAGTTCAGAGTCATGTAAAATCATTTCCCCTGCATCTTACTGTTCAAAAATCAAACCAGCTCAAATGTAAACAAGTGCAGTATACAAGGCATGGATACCAGAAACTTGGTTCACTGGATGGGGTAAAGAGGGCGTTTTTAGACACGAGCTACCACATCCTCTTTGCCAGAAAATAGTCAGACCTACCCTCAGCACAGCGGTTATGCCATTGCGCAGACACTTCTAGGAAACATAAGCCCACACAAGTACCTGGTGGAGGTGGCTTAGTCACTAAGCTGTGTCCGACTCTTGCGACCCCGTGGACTGTAGCCTACCAGGCTCCTCTTTTCATGGGATTCTCCAGACAAGAATACTGGAGTGGATTGCCATTTCCTTCTCCAGGGGAACGTCCAAACCCAGGAATCAAACCCGGGTCTCCTGCATTGCAAGCGAATTCTTCACTGACTGAGCTACGAGGGAAGCCCCACACAAGTACTTAGTCAGCGAAAATTTATAGGGTTTGGTAATGTTTACCTTAACTAAATATATCTGATATTGTATGAGTGTTGTTTGTTCATAGAATTGCTTTTGTTGGCTTCTATGCATTTGTACCTGTTGGTCAGAAGCTGCTACTGATAAAAATATTTTTGGATTCTAGAATGGATTAGAGTAGTTAACCAGACACTCAACACAGTTCATCTCATTCCATTCTAACCTTTGTATAGCCGTGTAGTGTACTGTACAATAATTATGGAATATTTTGTTCATTAAAATGAGTGTATTAATGTCATTCATTCATTCATTCATTCATTCAACCAACAGGTATTTGTTGAGTACCTATGATGAACCAGGCTCTGTGTCAGGCAGTGAAACCTGGGATACTTGGTGCTATGTTGGGATTTTGCCCTGACTAGTATCAGTCTTAGCATTTTAAATATTAATTATATGAGTTCATGCATTCATATGTTTGGGCACTAAAGAAAACAGATGTTACGCAACAATAGTAACAGTTGGTGCTGACTACACCTTTCTTTGTGCGCTATTTCACTGAATCCTCCCAAGAGGTCTTAGGACAGAGGCAGCGTTGATATCCAAGGTTCAGTAGAGGTTGAAAGTATGACTCAAGAGTCAACAGTATTCCTACTACACTAAACTGCATTAAAATAACACTTTCATTTCTAAATTCTGTGCCTTTTAAGAAATATTTTCACCATTCGAAAATGGTGAATGCATAACTACTTAATTACTGTTACTTAATATTCATAAGACCACTTTAGTCATTGGCCAAATGTACTGACAGCTCCCATCCCCATCCCAACACTGGGCTTCTTTAGGCTTCGTACTGACCATTTCTGAGGCCTAAGAATGAGATGTGAAAAAGAATAGAAACTTACTGAAATTTATGTATCCCAGCCACCAAGCTTAGCATGCCAAAAGAGCACGAAGCTGCTGTGGCCTGTAGATGGGGGAAAAAAGTAAAATCATCAAGCTATTTAATAAAAGCGATCATGAATTCCAAAAATATTGATGGAGCACTTACAATATGGCAAGCCCAGGACAATATGTGTTCTCACTCTCCCATGGGAGAGACCAAGCAGATGTTTTTCCTGCCAATACACTCCTCTGATACGGGAAACCCACACGAGGGACACTCAGGAGGGTGAGTGGAGGAGGAGAAGAGTTCTAGAAAGACTCAAAGATTGGAGAAATTACTCAGGTGAAGAAGGAGGGGTGAGGGTTCCATCAAAGGAAGACACCCTAGGTAGTGGCTCAAAGTCTAAACACGTTCAGAAATTCTAGGGACTGAAAGAATTCTGTGTAACAGAAGGGCAGGATGAGTGTAGAGGGGTGGCCAGAAAGCAGCTGGGCAAGAAGTCATGAAGAAGGAAACTTTCCTCGAAGTCCTTGTTAGGAAGCTTGAATGAGTGGCCACCACTGAATCAGACTTTGCTGAGTAGTTTGGGGGTGGGGGCTGTTTGTTTTGTTTTTTAGCCATACGGTGTGGCATGTGTGATCTTAGTTTCCTCACCAGGGATCGAACCCGTGCCCTCTGTCTTGGAAGCACTGAGTCTTAACCACTTGACTGTCAGGGAAGTCTCAGTAGGTTGGATTTTAAGTGCATCTGTGGCAAACAGGTTAAAGTTCAGACATTTTCTCCGTTTTAACCATGACTTCCTCTTCCATTCTTTAGAGTTGGAAATGATTCTTTTTATTATGTTTATATTACTATTGGGGTGGGGGATATTTTTCAATAAGTTTCAGGCATTGTTAAATGACTTCCCTTCTCATTCTGGGTATTTACACTGTTGATTACAGCCGGGCAGATCGAATTCTAACACCAGGTGTCATATCGTCTGAATATTAGATGAGTCATTATTTATGCATTGATCCAGGAACAGCAAATCTGTTCCCCACCTCATCAGTTCTGCGGATTCGTGCTTCTGTGTATTTAGGTAACCGTGCAAGAGATAGATGCAAAGTATGAAAAGGTGCTGCACACCCACATCCTCCAAGATAATGTGGAAACCCTTTCGCCCTTTCTAGCCTGACTGTTCAGCTGTTCTGAGGGAAAGCCATTGAAACTGCCTCTCCCGAGTGCCCAGAGGGCAGATGCAGAAGGTCCACGAGTTTTTCCCTCCACTGCCAACAGAAACAGGGTGGAGCAGCTGGGAAGGGAGGCCGGGAGCCCCAGCGAGAGGGGGACAGTGGAATAACGCAGTGACGCTCCTCCTCAGCTGCCCCTCGCAGCCCAAGCTCCCTCCGCCTCTCGCCTTCTGCGTCTCTCGCCTTCTGCAGGGACTCCTCGGGGAAGGAGGACCACTCAGTGACTTTGATCCCATCAGGGAGACGAAAGAGTTCCTGCAAGAGATAAAACAGAGCCTCCACTCCATTTCCCCCGCTTGTCTCACTTCCCCTTTCCTTCCACTCTAGAGAGAAACAGCAGTGATGAGTGCTTTCTCCGGCGCTGCTTGGGAGCTCTTGCCGCTTCTCTCGGCCCCACGGTTTCCCAACCTCAATCCGAGGGCAGGCCCTCCCTCCCCTCTCTCTCTTTTTTTCCCTCCTTCCACCTGACAGGGACCATAAATAACCCTGGCTCCTGGTGTTCCCAGCTGAGAACAAAAAGTTATAAAGTTTGCCTGGAGCTCTCTGCCACTCCCTGCCGGGCCTCTGTTTTCTCCTGTTTTTCCTCTCTACCTGCGTTGGCCGCGTCTTTCTTCAGGTTGGAGAAGAGTCGCCTCCCCATTAAGCCCAGTGGCTCGCTTGCTGCCTCTCCCTAGATTTCAGGCTGTCGGCTACCCGATTAGGCACCGGGCACTGGTATCAAATTACCGAAAGTCTACACTGGAGCAGTCCTCATATTTACATACAAATACGTCTGGGGCTCGCATTTATGTCACCATTCGGTTCTGCTAGAGGCTTGCCAGAGGAGTTGTTAATCCAATCAGAAGGAGTTTTAAAAGGATGTCTTCGGAGTGATCAAAAAGGATCTTGATCTCAATGAAATGTAGCCAGATTTTGGGGGGATTTTTTTTTTTCATCTGAAAAAAAGATGTGTAATTCTTCAGTTGCTGGAGAGGAGACGAAGATGCTGAGAGGAACTCGAAGGTGGTGGTGAAGACCGTGGATCCAACCCAGGGATTGGTTTTTTGGGGGCTGATCTGGAGGTAGATTCTAAATCACTGTCTCAGGAATTCCTGGAAACATCAGGAAAACATTTGACCAGCCCAGCCTGGTGGAAATGGCTTTAACACAGAGTAAGAGCTTTCTTTAAGTTGTACTTGGTGTGTGCTGTTTTTGTTTCCTCCGTAGTGAATGTGCAAATAGCCCAGCTGTAAAGTAACTTAAAATAATCTCTTGGTTCTGGGTAGCTGTAGAAAGCTGATCTGTTTAGTTTTTACACTTGCAAAAACGGTAGTTGATAATGTATTTTTAGACTTGATTGGTAGTTTAAAAGCTGAGCTCTTGTGGTTTCCTGAGTTTAAATGAATGGAAATTATAAACGATGCTGAATGAAGGGCTGGAAAATAGAGCTGGAGTGGTGAAATTGCTTACCTTTGAGAAAACAGAAAACATACACGGCTTTGAAATCCTGTTCAGCCAGCCAGGCTCGTATCCAGTAGAACGAGAGTCGAGTCATAAAAAGGAGAAAAGAGTTTGCCTATTTGTGGAAGGAACTTTTCCACAGCCCATGCTACATTTTGTAAAGGATGGGAAATGTCCCAGAGGGCAAAAGGCATCTGGAAAACCTGCCCGGTCACTCCAGGAATGTGTTTTTTTTTTTTTTTCCGCTGAGATCATGTTATGCCTGTGTAGCTAGTAAAAGTATTCTACGCACTTACTCTGTATAGATGGTTCAAGAACAGTTTATTTCTTTCCAGCTGTTGAAGCCCCAATTTGATCTCTGTTGAGGGTAGAGCCACTTTCTGAGCAGGGTTCATACACCGGGGCAGCTGTACTGAGCTGTTCATTTGATAGATTTCGAAACAGTTCAATGTGGATGTGTTTCAAGGTTTCCCCAGTTGAGCAGTTCTAATTCAAATTAAATCACTTGCCAGTTATTTACATAACCCCAAGCTGAAATCCTGGTTGTGAGAAAACCATTTAAAATAAAGTTAGTTCTCTTCCCACAGAAAATTTCCAGAACAGGGAAGAAGAGGTGCCTCTTATTTTGCAATCCAGGTCCATTCAAACAGACTGCCCTCATCATGGTCAGGCCAGGAAAACTCGAGCTGACACAAGAGATGAACCTTTCTAGTTGGCTAGGGCTTGAGGCAGGGACAAGGAAGATAAGGAAATGTTTTAAAATTGGTGCCTAGTGCCAGGAGCTCTTTCTGCTGCTTAAATTCACTCTTGAAATGATGAACTAACCTCTGCCTCTACTTTCTCCTTCTAAAGGGCAGTTACAAATATTATCCAGGGGATGGGGGGGGGGGCGGAATAAACATGAGAAAATGGACGATTAGCTAATGACCAGGGAGCAGTTTTCTGCCCAAACAGGCACATTTTCAGAAAGGAAGCTCCTGATTCGGGCTTGCTTTGTGCATCCGCAGGTGAAGATGCAATGACGGGAGACACGGACAAGTACCTCGGGCCACAAGACCTTAAGGAGCTGGGCGACGATTCTCTGCCTGCAGAGGGCTACATGGGCTTTAGTCTGGGGGCCCGTTCTGCCAGGTATTTTGCTGTTGCTCTTTACTCGCAGTCAATTTCAAACAACCATGATGTCATAAACTGAAACCATTTTCATTTTTCACATTATCCCCAAAAGTGCCCTTGGGGTAAGGATGTGAGTTTGGTGAAAGGTACACATGCTCTGCTATTTTCTTTTGTGGTTTTCAGTCTTTAATTTTATGTGAGTGAACGTGTTAATTGTTTGTTCCGTTTTTCCCTACCTGGCAGTCATGCTTCAAGCATAATATAACGAAAGAGTTCCCTGACAGAATGAGGAGAACCAATCTGGGTCACATGTTTTAAAAATAAGTTTTGTTCTATAGTGAAAGAAAAATCCCTTTTTCCCATAAGTAAGAAATATTTGTGTTGATTCTTCACTATACTCTTTTCATGACTGAAAGAACAATTTATGATTGCGACTTTAAAAGAGTGCATTCTTGGGAAAGAATACATATCGCTTATTGGAATTGCCTAGCAACTGTTTGAGCATCTCTTCAAAAGCTCTGCCATTGGTTCGTTTACAAGGGACATGTTAAAGGTGAAACGGTGACTTAATCAGAAATCAGAGGCAGGAATGGTGGCAAATTCAGTGCTGAAAACTGAAGCATAAAGCTTTTGTATGTGGAAAACCTTGGCTCCAGCCTGACCTGGTTGAAAGGAACAGGACCTTGTCCAGAATTTGGAGACTTCTTTTCCCTGGTTGGATTAACAGCGTGTGTGCTGACAGTCAAGTTATTTTTAAGCTAATAATTAAACCTTCTGAGTTAGAGCCCTGGGGACATTTTCCTATAGTTTAAAATTTTGCTGTGAAAAGTTTCGTTGTCTGATAGTAAATGGCACCTCCCACAAAGGAAACCTGGGAGTTTAATCTCAGTGTCGTCGATACGGGCAGTTTAGACTCAGAATTGATTTTTCTTTGAGTCAGTCTTTTTTTTTTTTCTTAATAGAATTTGAAACCTCATGTAGCTTAATCAACTTTTGACTTTATACATATATTTATAGAAGGCCTTAAAATCTTATTGCAGCAGGTGTCATTAATGATAAGAGGAAAATGAGTTTCTAGAAAGATGTCATATTTCAGTTAATCACAGATAACAAGTTACAACTGAAAATGTGCAGAATCTTAAAGGACCTTAAGGAAAACTTCTGTTTAGAGACGTAATAGCTTCAGTAATCCAATAACTAGCTGATTCGCTTCCTCAGATAATCCATAAAAGCCACATTTCATGACTCAGTCATTTGTGTGTAGGGAATTGTAGCAGCTGACCTCCAGTGAGAGATGAAACCAGAATATTGTCTCTTATAAACTTTCCACAAGGCAGTTCTGAGGCTTTCATACTTCTAGTTTGGATTGCACCATTCCTCTTTGTTGCTATTATATGTAACTCATTTTTTGACATTGGCAACTGATGTTATGCTCAGAGGCAAATTTTAAAAAATCTCCAAAGCTGATGTGTTTTTTAAAGTACTGTTAGCGTATTACCAAGTATAATATTCTGAGTGTAACATTTAAAAAGGAATACATTAAATGTGTAACTCATCCAACCATAACATTTTTTTTTCTTTTTTCCTGTCTGATTTTTTTTTTTTTTTTTTTTTGCTTTCTACTTCTCCTGTTTTTTCTAAAAATACTTAAAAATAGTCCCAAGATCAGGTAAGAAGATATGGCGCTCTGGTGGTGCTTCTCCGCCTTCCCAGCTCATTTTCTCGCCTTTGTTTTCTCGGCATTTTGTGCTGTGCTGTGGTGCTGTGTGCTTTTCCTGTTTTTATTTCTCCGCTCAGCTTTAGAAAATCAGTTTTGTGATTTGGGAAAATAAGCAGGTAGCTAAATGTGTAATAAATAATGTAACTTATGCAAAGTTAACTGAATACATGAGGAATTTTATTCCCCTTAACATAAAAGTTGTGCAGTGCATGAAGTAACTGGAGAGATTGCCCTAGGTTTATAGGCAGAGTCTTGACTGGAAGGACTGTTTGCTGAGTGCTGTTATCTTTGAATTGTGCTGGGTACATTAAGATAACTTCAGAATTCGGAGGCATGTGTTTTTCTAACACTTCCTCTGCTTAACACTTAGGGTATACCGATGGCTACAGATAATATCCTTGACCTCAGTGAAAAACAATGTAATGCTTTCCAGACCCCCATGCAAATAATCTCTCATTTAAGTAGCTGAAAGCACTTCGATGTGTTAAGGATTCACGCTGAAGCTTGACGCCTTTAATGGGCTCTCTATCTACCTAATGTAAGTTGGTCAGGAGTAGGAATTTTGTCCAGTGAAGACATCTTTAGACATTTCCACTGATGGCTCCCAATTCTAGGCTCTGCTCGTTCATTCACTCTCCTACAGTAGTTGAAAGAAAGAAGATTTTGGTTTTTTTAAAAATGAATACATCTTAGAGATGTTTAAGGACTCAACTTAAAATTAATATGTAAACATTAAAAAAAACTTTTAAGTATTTGTTCACATGTACAATAAAACCATTTCACATACCACCAACATTAATATCTGCCTTGGGAACCATAATTTAGAGAAATTAATATCTGTATTGAACAGTGCAGATTGAGTTACATGTCCATCACTCTGTTGGAAAAGAAAGTTCTGTTGGATAGTGTCGAGTTAGAAAGTAGAAAGACAGTTCCTGCTTTTAGGAAGCTTATATTGCATCTGAGAGAAGGCATGGGGCTAGAAACAGAAAAACAACAACAAAAGTTTGTAATAAAAACAGGGGGAAAAAAAAGTGATGGGTCGTGATTGGGCAGTGGAGGCCCGACTGTGTAAGAGGTCAGAGGCACGTGGCTTACTAAGTAAGCTCTAGGCAAGGATAATGCTCACTTTCGTTTTTTCCTTTTATATCCAATTTCTAATATTGTGTCCTGCCCATAATAGTCACTTAGTAAGTATCTGCTCGAAACACTTAATGACTCTGTAGAATGATGTCTGTTTTAGAGAAAGTAAGGCTCTCATCCTAGGAGCACGTACCGAGCCATTTGTGTAGACACTTGGAATAAAGCCTATCATTCAGGGGCCTCTGTATCTTGATATAAAAATACCCCCTTTGGGATAGTCTGTAGTACATCCAAAATATATCCATATATGCCTTCAGTATTCTGTGCTTGCACAATCTTTTGTGCAAACACAGAATCATTTCTTAGGTATGTCCCCTTTGCTCTTTTCTCTGACAAGCACAGACAAAGCAGGGCTGAGGCCAAAGTCTGACCAACGTTGCTGGTAAAGATTCAAGCAGCCACGTTTGGATTCAGACACTTTACTACTCCCTAGGCGGGGCCAACTTGCCTCCACACCGGGCCCTTGTCCTCCACACCAGGAAAGATGACACCAAAACCAAAGGGGCTGTATGTCTCCACATTAGCTGTGAGCTTCCCCATCGCCGAGGAGCCCGTTCCAGAAGGCCGGCTCAGCAGTCTCGTATTCTGCAGCCGTCTTCCAAGGACGATGAGACAGGAAGCCTCAGACCGCTTTCAAAACAGGAGTCAATGAGAAGCCACCTCACGACCACCTACCTGGTAGGGAGGCAAGGGGCCCTGAAGCAGCTTCTCACAAGACTCCATGCTCTGTGCTCCTGAAGGATCACCAGGGTTCTGCCAGTGCTTATGTGAGCTGCCACTCCAGTCTGCCTGGATATTATGTAGATATATGTAGATACGTGGATATATGTAGAATTACTAGGATCCCTTACTCTATTGGTTTCTTTTTTTTTTAATCAAAATATAACTGACAAGTAAATATTATATTAATTTCAGGTACATGACACAGTGGTTCCACATTTGTATATACTGCAAACCAAGCACCATAACAGGTCTAGTTAACACCCATCACCACACAGAGTTACACTTTTTTTTTTAGGATGACAAATTTTAAGGTCTCACTTAGCAACTTTCAAAAATGCGAAACAGTGTTATAAACTAGTCAGCATGCTGTACATTAAGTCCTCAGGTCTTATTCATTTTATAACTGGAAGTTTATACCTTTTGACCATCTTCACCCATGTTGCCCATCCCCCAAGTCTTCTTGATATGAGTTTAGAGGTCAAGGTGCTAAGTGGCACTTTAGGACATCAGGAGTCCTGCACTCTGGGAAGTTCAGAGACTGCATAGAATTTTGAGAAAGACTAGGAAGGAGGAGAGCAGAAGGAGCAAAGCTAAAAAGAGTACAGTAAGAGAAGGCAAGATAATCGTGTATGGAATTTGAATTTTTCACAGCCAGAAAGATGGCAACAAAGATCATGTCAGGATAACACTTTTGTTTCTTCATGTTTTCCATGAGAAGCAATTGCAAACCAGAGCTCTTAGTAGGTTAAGCCTGCATCTAGTTCCCAAATTCTTATTAACAGATGCATTTATAGCAACATAATTCCACTAAATAGTGTGAGACAGACGAATATGGACCAAAAAGAGAAGAGGCTCTCAAAGAAGATTTTAACAAAGAAAAAATCTCTCCAGCTATCAAATTACCTAGAGTCATCCGGTTCTCCTGAATTGTCATGTTGGTTCAACTGTCACAGAGAAACATCCAAAGTCTTCCTATATTTCATCTTCTCACAGACTGAATACCAGACAGCCTAATTTTAAGCAAAACCTGATCATGAGGTTATCTAAGCTTAAAAAATTTCCTCAAGTATAAGGAAGTTTATTTTTGACCCTGTCTTTTCAAGAACGATTTTGGTTGATATTTTGAGCCATCTTGCCTGTTCGGAAAGTTGCATGCATTAATGTTCTTTTACCCATCTCATCATCATCTCCCCCTCTTGAATGGTTAACTGTAACTACAACAGCCTCCGCTCCTTCAGCTCGGATAGGTCTTACACCTTGAACCGAAGCTCCTACGCCCGGGACAGCATGATGATTGAGGAACTACTGGTGCCATCCAAAGAGCAGGTATGTGTTCTTTCTCAAACCTTCTTTCATTGTTAAGCTTTCGTTTTTTATGACTGAATCACACTCTTTGTCGCATGACAGAAACTCTATTTCTGCAAGTTTGATTTTGCCTTTGTAAGTCTTCCTATACTGTCAGTTAAAGAAAAAGTCAGGGATTTCCCTGGCGGTGCAGTAGTTGAGACTCCACACTTCCACTGCAGGGGCACAGGTTCAATCCCTGGTTGGGGAACCAGGATCATACATACCACAGTGTGTGGCCAAAAAAGAGAAGGAAAAAAAAATCAGTGGTACCATAAATCGAAATATCCCTCTCTTCTGCAGATCAGTCTCTCAGATCCCACAGAGAGGAATGTAAAGAAGTCCTAGGAAAAGCATGGTTACCTTTCTCATTTCTTAGTCAAGTCTTTCAGTTTTTTAAAAAAGAGAGTTAATAATAGTGAAAGTGAAGTCGCTCAGTCGTGTCCGACTCTTTGCAACCCAGTGGACTGTAGCCTACCAGGCTCTTCTGTCCATGGAATTTTCCAGGCAATAGTACTGGAGCGGATTGCCATTTCCTTCTCCAGGGGATCTTCCCAACCCAGGGACTGAACCCAGGTCTCCCGCATTGTAGACAGACGCTTTACCGTCTGAGCCAATAATAACTGGTAGCTAAAGTTGCTGACATTATCCACACAAATGCTTGATTCTGCTCAACAGTGTTATGGGTGTTGGAATTTGCTGAAATTGTTTTTAGCAAGTCATAGATTAGATTGCGCCCATAGATGTTTTTGGCCCATTAGCTCCAAAGCTGCCTGGGATGGGCTTTCTCAAGATGTGCTAGTATTCTGCTTTCTGCTAGAATCTTTGTTTGGTTAATTTGGTATTTATGCAATGCCTTCTTTCCAATAACTGTGGCTCAATAGATACTGGTTTATTGTAGGAAGTCCTAGTAACAGAACCTTGCTTCCTATGGGCTCAGGATGGATCATTAGTCTAGATACATACACATAATACCTGTTTTTTTGTTTTGTTTTGTTTTTTATTTATTTTTTTTAGTTTTTTTTTTTTAAATTTTAAAATCTTTAATTCTTTTTTTTGCAGTAGTCTCCAATTTTTTTTCTTTTCTTTTTTTTTATTTTATTTATTTTTTTTAGTTTTTTATTTTTTAAATTTTAAAATCTTTAATTCTTACATGCGTTCCCAAACATGAACCCCCTCCCACCTCCCTCCCCATAACATCTCTCTGGGTCATCCCCATGCACCAGCCCCAAGCATGCTGTATCCTGCGTCAGACATAGACTGGCGATTCAATTCTTACATGATAGTATACATGTTAGAATGTCATTCTCCCAAATCATCCCACCCTCTCCCTCTCCCTCTGAGTCCAAAAGTCCGTTATACACAGCTGTGTCTTTTTTCCTGTCTTGCATACAGGGTCGTCATTGCCATCTTTCTAAATTCCATATATATGTGTTAGTATACTGTATTGGTGTTTTTCTTTCTGGCTTACTTCACTCTGTATAATCGGCTCCAGTTTCATCCATCTCATCAGAACTGATTCAAATGAATTCTTTTTAACGGCTGAGTAATACTCCATTGTGTATATGTACCATACCTGGTTTTAAATGTGCAGTCAGGAGCTGGTGATGGATGAAACTGTTTGGACCATAAAACTAAGTTTGAAGGTGGCCTATAATAGTTAAACAATGTACATGGTGAAATTATGCTGGATTTACTGATTTACTACATAATAAAGGTAAATTGGGGCAGATGAATAAGTAATAGACATTTATCATCACCAAGTTAGGTACCACACTTTGGTGGGGGAGGAGGTCCCGCCTGTCTGGAGATTCTGACTTCCAGAAACAGATGTACATGGTACTTCACAAGGTCCACAGTACATACTTTTTAAAGCTTTGTTTTTTTTAAGTTCTTTCTTTCTTTGTTTTTGGTTGTGCTGGGTCATCGTTGATGTGTGGGCTTCTCTCGGGTTGCAGTGAGTGGGGGCTGATCTCTAGTTGCCATACACAGGCTTCTCGTTGCGGTGACTCCTCTTGTTGAGGACCATCGGCTCCAGGATGCGTGGGCTTCAGTAGCTGTGGTTCTTAGCTGCTCATAGCATGTTCCCGGATCTTCCTGGCTCAAGGATCAAACTCGTGTCTCCTGCATTGGCAGGCAGAATCTTTACCACTGAGCCACCAGGGAAGCCCCCACAACATATTTTAACACTTTTATACTCTCTAGAACATTCTTAGCAAGCAGGCCTTACAAAGATGACTACAATGGCTATTCAGTGTTCAGTCAAACAAAACACTGTTTGTAGAATGATTATCGGAGCATGCCATAATTTAAGTGGGTGTCAGCACAGAGAAGGCACTTATCTCAAATAATGAAGCTAAGCTCTTAGGTGTAAAGTGTAGCCTAGGTTGTGGTTTTCTGAAGAACTTTATGCTTAGGGGGCTGTGGTCATTCTTCTAGTTGGGTGATTCTGATCTCTTTATGTTCCCAGTTGAAATGAAATATTATTTCATTCACCATCACCTCCACCACCCCCATGACCCCATCCCCACGACCATCACCTCCACCACTGTGACCCCATCCCCATCCCCACCACCATCACCTCCACCGCCCCATGACCCCATCCCCACCACCATCACCTCCACCCCCATGACCCCATGCCCACCACCATCACCTCCACCACCGTGACCCCATCCCCACCACCATCACCTCCACCCCCATGACCCCATCCCCACCACCATCACCTCCACCCCCGTGACCCCATCCCCACCACCATCACCTCCACCACCGTGACCCCATCCCCATCCCCACCACCATCACCTCCACCGCCCCATGACCCCATCCCCACCACCATCACCTCCACCCCCATGACCCCATGCCCACCACCATCACCTCCACCACCGTGACCCCATCCCCATCCCCACCACCATCACCTCCACCCCCATGACCCCATCCCCACCACCATCACCTCCACCACCATGACCCCATCCCCACCACCATCACCTCCACCCCCGTGACCCCATCCCCACCACCATCACCTCCACCACCGTGACCCCATCCCCATCCCCACCACCATCACCTCCACCGCCCCATGACCCCATCCCCACCACCATCACCTCCACCACCGTGACCACCCCTTTTACCACCGTAGTTAGCAGTCTCTCAGTTTCCGCCTGTCAGCCTTAAGGAAAATGCAAATGTTTGCAATGCTACAAGCCTACAAACAAGCTTCTGAGGGTTCTCACACCACCGCCTGCTAACTACTACCAAGATCTTCTTAATCAGGTAGCAGGGTGGGGCAGCATTTACTCAGAATGAAGGATTTGTGAAAAAGAAATGAACTTTTGAGGTGAAGCTGGTGTTCTTTTGGACTTCCCTGGTGGCTCAGACGGTAAAGCGTCTGTCTACAATGCGGGAGACCTGGGTTCGATCCCTGGGTCGGGAAAATCCCCTGGAGAAGGAAATGGCAATCCACTCCAGTACTATTGCCTGGAAAATCCCATGCACAGAGGAGCCTGGTGGGCTACAGTCCACGGGGTCACAGAGAGTCGGACACGACTGAGCGATGTTCCTGTTCCTGTTCCTGTTGCTGGTGTTCTTTCGTATGGTTTGTTGCTGCTCCAGTTTCAACAACACCTCTGTGGACATCACAAACCCCTCTGTAGACCAGTCAGAAGAAAGGGGAGCTTAGGATACCTTCACATTGTTACTAATAATTATTAAGTTGCTAACCACAGAAGCAGATAGTTGCTTTCTTTAATGGCAACAGAGAATCTGTGGTCTGACAGGCATTTCTCATGGGACTAGCATGTTTAATAAACACATCACATGACTCCAGGATAAATTTACTGGAGACTTGGAAAAAAGATACGAATGGCATAAAGACATTTTAGGGTCAGTTGGTGGCATTTGAAAACATACTGGCTATACTATTAGGAGATTATTGTTCATTTTCCTAGAAGTGATAATAGTATTGAAGCTATACAGGGGAATATCTCTCTTCCAGGGGTATGCATGTTGACATTTTAAATAATGAAGTAATCTTTAAGTCTGCTATTGATTTTCAAATGGTTCAGCCAAAAGTGTATATGCATGGAGAGAGAGAAGAAAATCAAATATGACAAAATGCTCACTGTTGAATCTAGGTTGAGTGTCTATAAGTATTACTTATATAGCTTTTTCAACTTTTTTATTTGTGTAAAATGAAATAAGAATTTGGAGAAAAGGGGAGGACAAATTCTGAAAGAGGTATAGCAGCTTATTTAGTCCCTAATGTTTCATTTATTACAGAAGAGAAAAAAAAGACTTAATTCCTCAAAAGACAGGCTTTGTTTATAAGGAAAGAGTCTAGTTACACTGGGCACGATTCATGAGAAGCATTTACTTCAGAAGTGCATTTAAATACTTTGTTAGAATTAAGTGACAAAAAATACTAGTTTTGTTAGAATTAAGTGACAAAAAATATTAGTTTATGTCTGTCGTGTCTCAAAATCTGCATGTGTAAAATTTTAAAATGGAGTTTCTCCACGGTGTTGATTTTGTCTGAAAGCATGCAAGAAATCTTAAATATTTATAATTCCTAAAGCAGTGATATACGATTTAGTGTCAGATTTAAAACTGCCCTATCATTGCCCAGTTAAAATTGCTTTGACAAGTAAAGGTGAAAAATGAATAAAAATTAACTCACCATGAATTTCTTGTTTTTTTTTTGTTTTTTGTTTTTTTGCAATGGTAGAGCTCACCCATACAAGCACAGCTACCTCTTTATTATCCGGCTGTTGATTAATCAGTTTGCACATTAACCACAGTTAAGTGGAGTTGAGACCCAGGATGGTTAACACAGGCCTGCCACCCCAGGTTCCTGAAAACCTGTGCAGATTTGAGGGCAGGTGTGGAGGCCAGAGCTGAGGAGCAGAGTTGGGAGAAGGAAGCCATCCCCATCCCCTGCTGGGTCTTAGTCATGAGTAGTCCATAAACCAGTTAATCCCCTTATGGATATCGAGTGGACTCTTCTGTACTGTAATACTGGGTTATCCAGGAACTCTACATTCCTTTACCGTCCCTTCACTTTGCAATCAAGAGTCACAGGTAGTGGTGGCCTAAATGGGAAGGAAATCCAAAAAGAGAAGGGATTAGGTAAACCCATAGCTGATTCATTTTGCTGTCAGCAGAAACGAACACAACACTGTAGAGCAACTATGCTCTAATAAAAATTAATTTAAAAAGAAAAAGTGAAAGAAATTCAGAAAGATGAAGAAACTGAGGTACAAGCAGCTGAAGTAACTCACCGCAGGGGACACGGCTGATGAATGGCAGAGTCAGTAGCCATAGGGCCCTATGTTGCCTTCTTTTTGCCTTCTTTATTTAAAGGAAGTTTTATTGAAGTCTAGAAGGCAATGGCAACCTGCTCCAGTCCTCTTGCGTGGAAAATCCCATGGATGGAGGAGCCTGGTGGGCTGCAGTCCATGGGGTCTCGAAGAGTCAGACACGGCTGAGCGACTTCATTTCCACTTTTATGCATTGGAGAAAGAAATGGCAACCCGCTCCAGTGTTCTTGCCTGGAGAGTCCCAGGGACGGCAGAGCCTGGTGGGCTGCTGTCTATGGGGTCGCACAGAGTCGGACATGACTGAAGTGCCTTAGCAGCAGCAGCAGTTGGTTTACAGTGTTGCTTTAATTTCTTCTGTGCAGCAGAGTGACTTGAACATACATACATATTTAACACTACTCCACGCTCAGTCTGCACTGCTCCATGTGGGAAGGGAGTCAGCTAAGACCATTATACTCTGCCCTACAGGATCTCAGACTTGTTAGTATTCTTAACATGGGTGTGGTGCCATCCTCTGCATTCGTGTTTTTTTTTTTTTTTTGCAAGATTATATTTAGACACATGTTCTTTATTATGCTTGTTTCTAATTCTAGTAATAAGTTCTTATTGAATGTGCTTTAAAAGGAACTGACAACATTTCCAGTTTATATTCAGCAACAAGTTATGAAAATTATGAAGAAAGTGATTATACTAAAAATGAGGGCATAGAAGGTGTCATTAAAGGAATGGAAATAGTTGACCTTTATATAGATATGAAGCAGAAAGTAATAGGGGTCTAAAAATATTGTGCAGGCTACCCAGTTAATTACACTTCCTTTGAATGACCCTAAAAGTTGTTGCAATGTGTACTGTAGGCAGAAACATTTAAATCAGTATGATTTCTGGTAGTTATTCAAAGATGGAATAAGAGCAGAAGGCACTTAGAATTCCCAGCCCACTCTGTTTAGGTGGCGGTGACCGCATCTGATGCTCCTACACCTGTACCTTAACTCCTGTGTGCTGTGTGCTGTCACTTCAGTCGTGTGCGACTCTTTACAATCCTGTCGACTGCCAGGCTCCTCTGTCCATGGAATTCTCCAGGCGAAAATACTGCAGTGGGTGGCCATGCCCTCCTGCAGGGTATCTTCCTAATCCGGGGATCAAACCCGCGTCTCTTATGTCTCCTGCATTGGCAGATGGTTTCTTTACCACTAGCGCCACCTGGTGTCATTTAGAAGGGGCTGAATTCCTCCCTCTCCTCTCCTCCAAGGATGGGCCTCCATTCTGGCTATTCAGTGGATCCCTTGTCCTGGATTACAAAGACTACATCAGGGTGAAATATAAAATCCCAGCCGGTCTAATGAGAGTTTGTGCAGCCTTTGGGGTTGCTAAACTGAAAGGTGATATAAACCCAAAGAGGGCTAGAGATGGAGCATGAAGATGAACGATTCCTACCTCTTTTGGGGCAGTAGCTAGACCCAGTCATGCCTGATGTTGCACCACTCAGACTTTCCCATTATATAAACCAGTACATTAATCTCAGTCTGCCCCCACCCCCTGAGGTTTTAAGCCAGTTTAATTTGGGCTTCTGTCCTCACTAATATGCTGGCTATTCAGTTCAGTTCAGTCGCTCAGTCGTGTCTGACTCTTTGTGACCCCATTGCAGCATGCCAGGCTTCCCTGTCCATCACCAACTCCCAGAGCTTGCTCAAACCCATGTCCGTCGAGTCGGTGATGCCATCCAGCCATCTCATCCTCTGTCATCCCCTTCTCCTCTTGCCTTCGATTTTCCCAGCATCAGGGTCTTTTCCAGTGAGTCAGTTCTTTGCATCAGGTGGCCGAAGTATTGGAGTTTCAGCTTCAGCATTAGTATTTCCAAAGAATATTCAGGACTGATCTCCTTTAGAATGGACTGGTTGGATCTCCTTGCAGTCCAAGGGACTCTCAAGAGTCTTCTCCAACACCACAGTTCAAAAGCATCAATTCTTTGCCTCTCAGCTTTCTTTATAGTCCAATTCTCACATCCATACATGACTACGAGAAAAACCATAGCTTTGACTAGACGGACCTTTGTTGGTAAAGTAATATCTCTGCTTTTTAACATGCTGTCTAGGTTAGTCATAGCTTTTCTTTCAAGGAGCAAGCATCTTTTAATTTCACGGCTGCAGTCACCATCTGCAGTGATTTTGGAGCCCAAGAAAATAAAGTCTCTTCCTGTTTCCATTGTTTGCCCATCTATTTGCCGTGAAGTGATGAGACTGAATGCCATGATCTTAGTTTTCTGAATGTTGAGTTTTAAGCCAACTTTTTCACTCTCCTCTTTCACTTTCATCAAGAGGCTCTTTAGTTCCTCTTCACTTTCTGCCATAAGGGTGGTGTCATCTGCACATCTGAGGTTATTGATATTTCTCCCAGCAATCTTGATTCCAGCTTGTGCTTCCTCCAGCCCGGCATTTCGCATGATGTACTCTGCATAGAATTTAAATAAGCAGGGTGACAATATACAGCCTTGACATACTCCTTTCCCAGTTTGGAACCAGTCTATTGTTCCATGTCTGGTTCTAACTGTGGCTTCTTGACCTGCATACAGATTTCTCAGGAGGCAGGTGAAGTGGTCTGGTATTTCCATCCCTTGAAAAATTTTCCTGTTTGTTGTGATCTACACAGCGAAAGGCTTTGGCATAATCAATAAAGCAAAAATAGATGTTTTTCTGGAATGCTGAATGCTGGCTATTGGTAATGGTCAGATCTGGCCTGAACAACCACCTATCAAGGGCAACGTAGAAAGTCTTCCAGCACTTCAAAGTGAAGGTCAAACTTGAGATTATGTTAGTTTATGCCTTCTTTCCAGGAATAAATCTAACTTTAACTAAATAAAAAGAAAATGAGGGAACTCCTTGGCAGTCCAGTGGTTAGGATTTTGTGCTTCCACTTCTGGGGGTCCAGGTTTGATCCCTAGTTAGGAAACCAAAATTCTACAAGCTGCTCAGCAAGGTCAAAAAATAGAGAAAGGCATTCTTTGCCAGTTGACCTCTAACAAAACCTTTCATTTCCCTTTGGTTCTGGTGGCACAGATGCCAGACATCTGTTGTTGTTGTTTAGGTACTAAGTCGTGTCCAACTCTTTGCAACCCCATGGACTGCAGGATACCAGGCTTCCCTGGCCTTCACTATCTCCCAGAGTTTGAGCAAACTCATGTCCATTGAGTTGGTGATGCCATCCAGCCATCTCATCCTTTGTTGGCCCCTTGTCCTCCTGCCCTCAATCCTTCCCAGCATCAGGGTCTTTTCCAATAGACCTTTTCCAAAGAGTCGTTTCTTTGCATCAGGTGGCCAAAGTATTGGAGTTTCAGCTTCAGCATCAGTCTTTCCAATGAGTATTCAGGGTTAATTTCCTTTAGGATTGACTGGTTTGATCTCCTTGCTGTCCAAGGGACTCTGAAAAGTCTTCTCCAGATTCAAAAGCATCAATTCTTCGGCACTCAGCCTTCTTTATGGTCCAACTCTCACATCTCTATAGGACTACTGGAAAAACCATAGCTTTGACTATAAGGACCTTTGTCAGCAAAGTGATGTCTGTGCTTTTTAATATGCCGTCTAGTTTTGTCATAGCTTTTCTGCCAAAGCGTCTTTTAATTTCATGGCTGCGGTCACAGTCTGCAGTGACTCTGAATCCCTCCCCAAAATAAAATCTGTCACTGTTTCCCCTTTTT
Source organism: Ovis aries (assembly GCF_016772045.2). Taxonomy (NCBI): domain Eukaryota; kingdom Metazoa; phylum Chordata; class Mammalia; order Artiodactyla; family Bovidae; genus Ovis; species Ovis aries. Next base: position 15,122,996 of record NC_056078.1, on the reverse strand, counting down.
CCCCATCTCATTGCCATGAGGAAATGGGACCAAATGCCATGATCTTAGTTTTTTTGAATGCTGAGTTTTAAGCCAGCTTTTTCACTCTCCTCTTTCACGGTCACCAAAGGCTCTTTAGTTCCTCTTGGCTCTCTGCCGTTAGAGTGGTGTGATCTGCATGTCTGAGGCTATAGACGTGCAGAAAGAGAAAAATGGGGCAGCCGCAGGGTCCTCTCCGTCTCCAATCAGGTTGCTCTCATCTTTCAGACTTCCTTCTTCAGACCTGATTTGCCCACAGTCTTTGCGTCCAAGGGGGCTAGTAGCAGGGCTTCTGACGGTGACCGGTTTAGAAGGTGTAACTACACCAATATGCAAACAGTTCTCCTGGCTGTTGGGTCCCTGTGAAGATCATTCTGGAGTCAGTGCTGGAGGCCTCCAGTAGCCTCCCCGTACCTGGAGGCAGTTGTCACACTGTGGACACACCCTAACTCTCCTCACTTATTTCCCCGCCTAGGATTCCAGATCCTTTGAGCTGGACTTGGTCTTCTGTTTGGCTGAGGATGGTCTCCTGTATCCTTAGCTATATACTGTGTTGTGTACAACTTGATGTATTTGCCAGGAACGTGCAAATTGGAGAGTTCTTCGGGAGAAATTCACATTTATTTGTTTAAGACCTACGCCCTTTCCATGATCTCAGTAATAGAAAGGGAGAAAAATGCCCAACCCAAAAGGCTGGTTATGCTAATAATATTTCCCACTGTCCTTGCCAACCCCATCCTACTCCCTGCCTGCCCACTCCCTCCTCCATCAGCAGATTAACTTTCCTGTTTCTTGCCTTTAAGCTAATTTCTAAAGGGCTCTCACAAATGTACCTGGTGGCAGAAGGTCACCAGCCTGGGATTAAAACTTTGTTAGGGATAGTCCTTGAAAGATAAGTGCCTTCAACTAGGGGCATTAAATGTGCTGCTCTTTCCTCTTCAGAGTGCTTTGCCAGCATTACTCAGCTGGTCCACTCAGCACCTCTCACAGATTGGTCAACAAGATTACAGACTTTTTTTTTTTTTTTAAGGCAGAGAGTTTGGTGTTGTGATTTAAGGTAGTTCATTTAGACGTCTTGAGCCGGATGTTGATGTATTAACATTCTCAGCTTCTGTGCTGACCTTGACTTCACCTTCTCTTGTTAAAGTGGTTGCTAAATTTTCTTAAAATCAATCTGATTTGGAAATCCTTAGAATGCAACTTCATTTTGGTTTGTATTCGAGTCTCAAATAAGTCTTATGGGTAATAAGATTTCTAGAAAAGAAATGCTTTAGAAAAAAAACCCGGTTTACTAAGCTCTTAATTTTTTTTTTTTTTTTGCTTGAATCAGCTTTTCTTTTATGGAATCCATTTATAAGGTGTACATGATGTTTTGAAATATATCTGCATTGTGAAATGATGTCCATGGTCAAGCTAATTAACACATCCATCACCTCCCATAATTATCATTTTTTGCTGTGTGGTGAGAACACTGGAGATCTACTGTCTTAGCAAATTTCAAGTGTTTGATACGTTTTTATTCATTGCAGTCATTGTGCTGTGCTTCAGGTTTCCAGAATTTATTCATCTTGTAACTGAAAGTTTGTTCCCTTTGATCAATATCTCCTCTTTTCCTCCACCGCCCCACTCCCCAGCCTTCAGTAACCACCACTCTAGCCTCTGTTACTGTGAATTAGACTTGTTTTAAGATGGAACCCATTTCTTTCTGTTTTAAAAAAAATACATATCTCCCCTCTCTTTTGGATCTCCCTTCTCATCTAAGTCACCGCAGAGCACTAAGTAGAGCTCCGTGTGCCGTGCACTAGGTTCTCGTTAGTCGCCCATTGTATGCATAGTGACGTATATACGTCAGTCCCGATCTCCCAGTTCACCCCTTTCCCCCTTGGTATCCATTCATTTGTTTTCTCCATCTCCGTCTCTATTTCTCCTTTGCAAGTAAGATCATCTGTACCGTTTCTCTAGATTGCAAACATATGCATTACTATACAATATTTGTTTTCTCTTTCTGATTTACTTCAGTCTGTGTGACAGCCTCTAGGTCCATGCACCTCTCTGTGAATGGCACAGTTTCCTTCCTTTTTATGGTTAAGCAGTATCCCACTGTGCCACAGTCTTCTATATCCATTTCTTTAAAAGATACTTCCTAGTAGTTGTGGTAGATGTCCAGATAGACCTACTGTGTATCTCAGCAGTTTTCCATTTCATTCAGTATCTGCCACAGGTCACAATAATTACAGTAATCAGGGCAGCACCTACCATTCCTTTTATTAAATGTGTCACCTAATCGCATGTATTCAGCCGCCTTATGGACTAAGTATTATCGTTCCTGCATCACAGACAAAGAGCCTGGGGCTGAAAGGGGTGTTTTACTTGCCCATCGTCACATTAGGTGATGGTTGGTGGTCCGGCTGAGAATAGAGCAGATCTGATGACTGCCTGAGTCCCTTCTGCTGCCACCCCTTAGGCCAGATGCCACTGTCACAAGCGAAGCATGGCAGCCTGAGGGAAGCCTTGTCACCTGGAAGAGTCGATGTTTAGACCAGAATTTGTCGAGACCAAAATGGCACTTAATGTTTGTTAATCCAGCAGGCTACTCCCTATAGTCTAATAAAAACATACGCCAGCCTAAAAAACTACACAAGGGGCTGCAGTGTTACATAAATTTAAGAAATAGATTCAATTATAAAAGATCTGGGAGTATCAGGATTATTATTATCTGTGTTTTTGTTTACCTAGCAATTTAGAATCTTCACACCATCTTCATACTCCTGGGGTCGTTGCGTGCTCACAGTGAGTTTGGACAGTTAACATTATCCACCACTACTCTAATGCAGAAATAGAGGTTCAGTGAGGGTTTCTGACTTGCCGCTCATGAAGTGAGGCAGCCCACCTGAAGCCCAATCATCTATTCTCTGTCTAGGGAATCTGACACCCACGTGGCCCTGCTTGACATGTGGCTGTAGGCTGAAGTTATCCTTGGGTAATTACTAAAGCCACTAAGTGCTGGGTAGTGACTTTTGACAAGCTTGTGCTCTCCCGGGTGCCCAGGCTGCTTACATCATCCAACTGTTTCTCAACTAGATCGTGTTTACAGGTTTTCCGATTAGATGCACTGAGTTTTGCCTGTGACCTGTTGCTGTGAGCTTTACCTGGTGCCGTTCACGTTAGCAGTATCCAGACCACCAGTTCATCTGCAGGATGACCTCCTGCCGGGGGCAGCCACGCTGATGGACTTACCTGGTGCCATCTGACACTGGGGGCGGCAGCCTGGCTGCCTGCACCCTGGAGCATTAGCCGATATTGGAGTTAACTGGATTTCTCTTTCTTTTCCTTGCAAATACTTTCTCTTCTCCTGACACTTTTCTTCCATGCCTGCACATATATTTCCAGGCCTGGGCATTTGGGTGCATCCTCATTGGTGAAGCCAGTGTGTACTTGTTATCCTCTTTGCTCTGATGAATATGGCTGGTGAGAAACTATTTTGGGAAAGTATGAAGCTCTTGGAGACAGTGATATCATCATTATTCAGGCTTTAGACTCTATTGAATAATGTGCATTTTGATTTTAATAGTATCCTTGACATCACTTCCAAGATGAAAAATGATGTGCTTAATCATAATCATTTTAGACTTGGGGAGTAAAAGGTCTTAAGTCAGTGTGAACTTTTCCTTAACATAGTGTTTTAGGTACTGAGTATATACTTTATCAATTCCTTGAAATCCCTCTCTGAACCTCAGTTTCCTCATCTGCAAAATGGTGTAATATTACCTCCTGAGGCTACTCGGTCCTGAGGATTCAAACAACACGTGAATGTAAAGGCCTAAGGACAGTCCTTAACGTTGAGTTGATAGAGTTGCTGTTAACATAGAAATTTAACCAAGACTAAGGCATTTAGGGTTAATGCTCAAAATTCTCCAAGCCAGGCTTTAGCAATATGTGAACCGTGAACTTCCTGATGTTCAAGCTGGTTTTAGAAAAGGCAGAGGAACCAGAGATCAAATTGCCAACATCTGCTGGATCATCAGAAAAGCAAGAGAGTTCCAGAAAAACATCTATTTCTGCTTTATTGACTATGCCAAAGCCTTTGACTGTGTGGATCACAATAAACTGTGGAAAATTCTGAGAGAGATGGGAATACCAGACCACCTGACCTGCCTCTTGAGAAATCTATATGCAGATCAGGAAGCAACAGTTAGAACTGGACATGGAACAACAGACTGGTTCCAAATAGGAAAAGGAGTATGTCAAGGCTGTATATTGTCACCCTGCTTATTTAACTTCTATGCAGAGTACATCATGAGAAACGCTGGACTGGAAGAAACACAAGCTGGAATCAAGATTACCGGGAGAAATCTCAATAACCTCAGATATGCAGATGACACCACCCTTATGGCAGAAAGTGAAGAGGAACTAAAAAAAGCCTCTTGATGAAAGTGAAAGAGGAGAGTGAAAAAGTTGGCTTAAAGCTCAACATTCAGAAAATGAAGATCACGGCATCTGGTCCCATCACTTCAGGGGAAATAGATGGGGAAACAGTGGAAACAGTGTCAGACTTTATTTTGGGGGGCTCCAAAACCACTGCAGATGGTGATTGCAGCCATGAAATTAAAAGACGCTTACTCCTTGGAAGCAAAGTTATGACCAACCTAGATAGCATATTCAAAAGCAGAGACATTACTTTGCTGACTAAGGTCCGTCTAGTCAAGGCTATGGTTTTTCCAGCAGTCATGTATGGATGTGAGAGTTGGACTGTGAAGAAGGCTGAGCGCCGAAGAATTGATGCGTTTGAACTGTGGTGTTGGAGAAGACTCTTGAGAGTCCCTTGGACTGCAAGGAGATCCAACCAGTCCATTCTGAAGGAGATCAGCCCTGGGATTTCTTTGGAAGGAATGATGCTGAAGCTGAAACTCCAGTACTTTGGCCACCTCATGCGAAGAGTTGACTCATTGGAAAAGACTCTCATGCTGGGAGGGATTGGGGGCAGGAGGAGAAGGGGATGACAGCGGATGAGATGGCTGGATGGCATCACAGACTTGATGGACGTGAGTCTGAGTGAACTCCGGGAGTTGGTGATGGACAGGGAGGCCTGGTGTGCTGCGATTCATGGGGTTGCAAAGAGTCGGACACGACTGAGCGACTGAACTGAACTGAAGGCATTTAGAAGATACATTCTTCTAACTGAGTGGGGTCTGTTGATTTAATATAGGCATCCTGTGTCTATAATTGTAAAGGGCCAGTCCTAGCGCTGGAAATTGTTTTTGCCGTGTTTTCTCTACACATTATCAGATTTTAACAAATGGGCTCATATAAATAAAAGTCCTTTGAAAAGTAGAAGTGACTTTCAAAAAAGAAAGGAAAAATAGAAGCAACTACACATACTCTGAAAGTCTTTGAAAAGTAGAAACGACTATACCGTGCCAACACTGGCCTTGGTGCCTGATCTCAGGTGTACATTTTCACTTAATCTTCATCTCAACCAGTTGTCAATTTGAAAATAAGGGAACTTAGACCGAGAAAAGTTAAGAAACATTCTAAGAATCTTAAAACCAGCCAGTAGTGCTGGGGCATCTCCAAGTGGGCTTTCAATAAGGAAAGAAAAAGAAAAGTCAAAGGCAAAATATCTCCTTCATTCCTGGTGTAGGCCAGCTTGAGTGTTGTCTCTGACCCAAGTGGGCCTTAGTAACTGCACCCCTGGGCAGACCCCCTACCCAGTGGCCAGCATCAGTGACCCGGGACAGGCAGCCCTTTCACGAAGTTCCGCGTAGGGGAACAAAGCACGTGGCTCTCCTCTGTGACCAAACTCAGGCCCGCAAGAGTGAAAACTGCATCTGAGCAGAGCCTCCTAGCTGCCTTTCCCAAATCTTCCATGAAGATAAGTAAACCACATTTCCAGGGCTACAGTGCCTATAAAGGGACAGAGTGAGGCCTTCAGTGACACAATTGAGCTGCCTTTCCAAAATGGAAAGCTTACAAGTGGGAAAAGTGCTCTTTGTTCACAAATGGCAAAGATGATTTTCAAATCCAAGTCTGTGACTCAGCTCTAAAGCCCGGCTTTTCCATTAAGCCCCGGACACACCCCTATTTGCTATGGGAAGTTTGAGAGCCGTCTCTAGTTCATCTTTTTTTTTTTTTTTTTTTAATAAGTATGGTGTCTTTATTTTTTAATTTTTTGGCTATGCCTCGCCGCGGCATGTGGCATCTTAGTTCCCCCAACCAGAGATTGACCCTATGTGCCCTGCATTGGAAATGTGGAATCTTAACCACTGGACCACCAGGGAAGTCCCTCTAGCTCAGCTTTTTCGAGCTAGAGCATGTGGTACCATGCACAGTGACGTGGCAGAACATTTTGAAATTCATATTGTTGATTAAAATAAGTAAGCAGTTCAAGCGGCACATTTCCGTTTTAAGTGAATGTAGCCATTCCCTTCTCCAGGAGATCTTCCTGACCCAGGGGTCGAACCCAAGTCTCCTGCACTGCAGGCAGATTCTTTACTGTCTGAGCCACCAGAGAAGCCCAGTCTGTAGAAAGAAGTATTCAGAGACAAGTAGCTTGGAAATGAAGCTACCACCTCATCTCTATAAAAACCATAGGTTCAGATGGCATGCCTTGTTTCATATTTCAGTGAATGCATTGTGAGAAGAGCCTTTTGTTTGTCTGTATTTTGGTTATTAAAATTGTTAGGCCTGCCCATAAACCTCTGCAAAACTCTATGGAAAAAAAAACTGGGACAAATGTCAGGACATATGGCCAATTGTTCTGAACAGGCCTTTGTGTTTGTTCATTGTACACTGGTTCACTTGTGTTATGACAGAGTTCTTAGGAGTGGGGAGAGTGAGGGACCCAGGAAGGAGTCAGAGGGGTCCCCACGTGCTGGCACACTCCTGCCTGCATAAATATTACATGACGGCAGTGTTACCTTTTTGTGTGATATAATTGATCATTTCAATAATTAATGTCGCCAGTGCATGTTTCTAAGAGGACCAAGAGTAAATAATTGACTGTAATTACCAAAGAGGAGTGATATTATTTATTTATTAGAGCTTGAAAAAAATGGGTCCTCAGGAAAATAACCTTAAGGCCCCAAATGTAGGAATTTTAGTTTGCTAAAAGATTAAGCAGCACCACTACTTTGCATTAAATATTTTGCCCTAATCTGGACGTGAGTTGGGCTTCCCAGTTGGCAGTACTGGTAAAGAACCTGCCTGACAATACAGAAAACTTAAGGGATAGGGGTTCAATTCCCCCAATCCCAGGGGTTCAATCCTGAAGCTCCCCTGGAAGAGGGCATGGCAACCCACTCCAGTATTCTTGCCTGGAGAATCCCATGGACAGAGAAGTCTGGTGGGCTATATAGTCCATAGGGTCGCAAAGAGTCAGGACATGATTGAAGCAACTACGCATGGAGGCAGTTCTTTGGGGTCTCTAAAAGTCAGTAAGATTGGTAAATGAGGCCAGACTAAAGCCAACATCTAATCTTTGGTTAAACCATAAAGAATGTGGGCACTTTCTGAAGTGATGTATTGCTCTTTGGGGATTAGGAACCTGGTTCTGTAAACTTTCATGAACATTCATTTCTTCATTCCCCTAACATCTGGGTAGGATAGTGACTGCATGTAAGTGTTCCACAAATTATTGTTCTGTTTGATTTCAGGGCTATTCTTTAATGTTTATAATTCACAGTAATTTAGAAAATTTGTTTTCTTATCAAATATACACACCAATAAAAAGTCATGTCCTGTTATCAGACATGCTCATTTGGATTAAAAGAACCTCCATATACACCTTCAGCCCCTTCTCTCCAGAGACAGTGACTTGGGTTACCTTTTGATGACTGAGTATTAAGCTCACAGGGTACTCTGCATGGTAGACGACTTGCCCTCTGTGACTCCCACGAAAGAAATGAACCTGGAACATTTCACTGGAAAATTTCAGAGAAGACTGTCCATTCTCAGCCTCCAGGCTCCATCCCTAACTGTCTATCTGGGAGACCAGTAAAGGTAGAAGTTTGGGTCTGAGCATTTGGTATATAAGCTTTCAGTTAATCTCCATTTTCACTATGGCGCCTTTAACCTTCTCATCTTCTGCCTCTGGTCTCTATAACCTCTAACTTTCTGCCAAGGATGATGGAGGGCAGTTAGTTATTTGGTGACAGATAAATCAGTGAGGGGCTTGTGAGGATCATATCACTTTTATAGAGACTTTCAACCAATCCTTGTTTTCCTGCTGATGTGTTCTCTTGTTCTCTTTGTGTGCGTGTGTGTGTATGTGTGATTTAACACTCAACTTCCGTTTTACTGGGGTTTCCATAGAAAGTAGATCTTTAGCAGGATGAAAAATGAGATTGATATCGTTTGTGGTCGTGAAATACTATCCTTCATCAGATTTGGAACCTTCTTAGTGATTCTGTCTTCAGACTTAGCCTCTACTTTATTTTCCTCTTCTTCCAAGAGTCCGGTTACACATATGTTAAAACTGTTCACTGTGTTCTACGTCTCATACCATTTTCTGTATTTTTCATTCTTTTAAACTATCTACCCTTGACACACACATACTACTATATTTAAAACAAATAACAAGGGCCTACTTTTTATAGCACAGAGAACTCAGTTCAATATTCTATAATAATCTAAATGGGAAAAGAATTTGAAAAAGAAGATGTATGTATATGAAACTGAATCACTGAACTATACACCTGACACTAACACAGCACTGTAAATCAACTGTAGCCCAGCATAACATACAATTTTTAAAATCTGCCCTTCATTTTGTATGTTTTTCCACTTACGCTTCCAGTTTACTAACCTTATTTTGTGTCGTGTCTACTCAAGAACTCACATTATACTGAGAACTGGACAAAGACCCATTGGACTCTTTCTTCTACACATTCCAGGGCTCTGTTGAATTATCCAACTGTATTTTCTCTATCTTTTCTATTTTCTTACACATACTAATCATAGTTATTATGATGACTGTAATGAAAGTTCTTATAAGCTTCCTTCCAGATATAGGATGACTTGGGATCTGTTTACAGTGTCTGGGTATCTTTTTCTGGTTTTGTTCATGTGCTCTGGCCACCCTTGGCAGTTTTGCATTGCATGCTGGACATGACGTATTAAAAACGAGCTTGTAGACACGACACACCCAGCCGTGATATATTCCTTCACAGAGGAGTCACTATCTCTCTGCTCTGCAAATAGAGGGGTGGTTGAGTCTTCTAATCAAATCAAGACTTTGCTGAAATGAGGCTGGTTTGAAGCCCTGTTAAGCCTCAGGCAGTCTCTGAACTGTCTCTGGCCCTTCAGGGTCCTGATTTGAAATTCTGGTATGATCTTTGAGGCCCCACCCCTTCTAAGTCTCAAACTCTGAATCTTTTTCTCATGAAACTGCCCCAAAGCTCTACTATGCCTTTTAGAAATTTTCAGGTTGGTTTTTCAGCTTCCTGTTCTGCACAGCCCCAGAATTTAGCAAATGTTCTGAACGGAAATCTGTAGCGTGCTTGAGGCCACCCAGATCTCCACCAAAACTCTTTTGGTTTTTGTATTCCCTTACAGGTAGCCCCTGTAGGCACAAAGCCCAGATTCCATCTGCACTGGTAATTGACAAATGCCCCCAAGTTAAAAATGGAAACAAAAAGTCAGCTCATCTTTCTGCAGGTCCCCTCCTCGCCAAGTACAGGTCCTCCAGTTTTGCGCCTCAGTTGTTCTCTGCTGCCTGCAGAGACAGATGATTTCCATACTTATCTGGTGTGCTTAGCACAGCACTAAGCTGCTATGGGCTTCTCTATCCCACTTGGAAATAGAAGTCATCAAGATTGATTTTTTTTTTTTTTTGAGATTCAGAAAAGAAATTTACAGTTGTAGGATTAACTTAAGAGATTTTTGAAGTACTTAAAATCGTGGTTAAAATTACTTCTATGATCTTCCTTGTGCCATGCCAATTACTCAAGTGGTTTCTTAAAAGACTGAAATAATAGAGCATATCAAGGAACTTTATTTTTTAATTTTTGAAACTGCAGTGTAGACCTATAGAGGAATATACAGTTAGGCCCATGGATGCAAAGGACTGATGACGCTGGTTATTTTATATAAGGGACTTGAGCATCCCCGGATTTTAGTATCCACAGGCACAGGTGGGTGAGGGGTGTCCTGGAACTGGTCACCGGAGGATAAAAGAGATGACTGTAAGAAAATGCTTATTTTGAATGTTGAACTATCTGGACTGATGGAGACATACAGGTATATTTTATAGGTGCAGAGAAACCACTGTCTTGGGCGAGTTGCTGACATAATATATTGTTTATTTTTCAGCATCTAACATTCACAAGAGAGTTTGACTCGGATTCTCTTAGACATTACAGCTGGGCTGCAGATACCTTGGACAATGTCAATCTTGTCTCAAGTCCTGTCCATTCTGGGTAAGTAACCAGGAAGTCCCTTCTCCTGTTAAATTAACATTGCATTTATCATTTGCAGTTAAAAATTCACATTGGCAAGTTTCACATGTGTTAAATATTGATCTTCTAAAGGACTCCATTAATGAGTATACGTGGCATATATTTGTAAGTCATTAGTAAATTTTTTTCTAGACAAGTCTGCATATCTGTTTTTATTGACAAAAGCACAGTGTTAGAAAGGAAATTAATAAAATGCTGGTGCATAAAAATTGCCTGGCTATTCTGGCACTACTTTTAGGCCTTTCATTTTGCATTTCAATAAAAAAATTTTAGTATAGTCATTTCTTTTCAATTTTACTTTATTCAAATGTTTTTTCTGAGTATATTATTTTCCTGAAATAAAATTATGATGAAGTTGTATTAAAGCTTTTTAAATAAATGAATTTTTAAAAGACAAGAAACAGTAAATGTACCAATGTGTGTGCACCAGAAGAGCTATAGTAAAAACCACATCAAAGAGGCTCCTCTTTGTTGCCCTGTTAGTCAGCAGGCAGCTAAGAGGTGACCTGCTTCAACTGCTAAATTGGTAATTACTGTATTTTTAGATATTGGGTTCTTTGCCTAATAGGTAATTAAAACTTCGGATAATCGATATGTATACAAATGGGAAAGAGATAATTTGAAAATTTCAAAGTATTTTCACCTGTGAAATTGATGTTTAGGCCATAAATTAATTGTAAGTCTGGACAAGTACAGATTCATTTTGAATTAAATAAGTTAACTATGATTAACATATGTGAAGTGCCTTATATATCTTATGAAGTATTTTTTGCTGCTTTGAATTACAATAAAGTGTGATGGCTAACATAGCTAGTGCTTGTCATATATCTGGCATTGTGCTAAATCTTTTCACATGTATTATTTAATATTTATTTGAACCTTAAAATGACACTGAGATAAGTTTTATCATTATTTCCATTTTACAGAGGAAAAGTCCTAAGCTCAGAGTAATGCTACAAATTATTTAAAGAATTCTTACACAATTACGGCTTGTAACATCACAGTTGTAAAACACAAGTCACCACAATGTCATTTAAACAGAAATAATTTACATGCAAGTGCTTTATAAACTATAAACTACATGGTGGTCTTTGAGTCATCAATTTTACATTTCTTTAATTCAATTAGAAAAATTCTTAATTATAGTAATATTAATTTTTAAACTGCTTAAAATATTTACATGATTTATAGTAGATGTATATGGGTCTAAAACTGCGAAAGCAAAAAAAAAAAAAAAAAGAGTTGAGAAGGAAAATATAAAACACCCAGAACACATTCATTCAGTGGGCAAACATACTGAGTTTTTTGAACCAAGTTTAGTGAATCGCCACCATGTTACCAAGATCTAGAACCAGCACCTTGTACTCTACATAGGAAAGAAAAGTCCAAGGGTTTAATTTAGTAAATTGAGAAGCTGAGGCATCGTAGGATAATAAAATCAGAAATGAGCTTTCCTCTGCATTGGACACAGTATAGTATTTGAATATGCAACTTATCTCTCTTTCCCCTTGAATTCATTGACGACAGCAGACTTCTTCAGGGAAGGAAAGTAATAGCAGCTAGTTGGGCTTACTTGAAAAGGAGAATACACACTGGTATACACTTGGAACTAGCTCACTAACGCCAGGTCTATGGAGTAGCTTGTACGAAGCCATATGAGGCAAATCTCTTTCCAAATTGTCCCGCAAATGCCAAATGCCTTGGTTTTGTTTTCTGATGGTTTTTATTTTTCCTTTGCTTATCATTGACATTTTCTGTTGCTTGCTTCTAATTATCTTACATTAATTTTCCCATTTGCTTTCTAAATTATTTTGCAGCTATTCTTCTCCACTTCCTCAGTATGATTCAAGGTGATAACTGTGTCTTTTATGTGAATCATCCCTTTTTGTATTTTTAATTTATGTGAATTCTCCCCACAGATTGTGTCAGTGTCTGTAAGTGTATCAGCATTTGTCATCCTGCTGTTCCTAAAACTAGAAACATTCATGTGTTAGTTATAAAATCATCTGTAGAATTCCTGCTTTAGTTTAAATATTAATAAGATACAATGAATATGTTTCAGTATTACGTTTTCATTTGTTTTTGTAAGTTATAGTGCATGAAATTTTATTTTGTATACAACAGGTAAGAAGTGAAGTTGCTCAGGCCTGTGAGACTGTTTGCGATCCCATGGACTGTATAGCCTAGCAGGCTCCTCCGTCCATGGAATTTTCCAGGCAAGAGGACTGGAGAGGGTTGCCATTTCCTTCTCCAGGGGATCTTCCCAAGTGGGGAGGGAACCCAGGTCTCCTGCACTGCAGGCAGATGCTCTACCCACTGCACCACAGGCAGGAGTTTAAAAAACAAATTTCTGTATTTCATGATGTTCTTGAATAATAGTACTCAATATTCTGCTTAACATTTGCCCCATATTTCCTCAGTCTTTTGGCTCTATAAAGCTAAAAACCTTAGAACAAGAAATAATCAGTAATGAGCCCCAGCTATGTGCTGGGTGCTATGCAGAATATAAACAAAGAGATTCTTCCAACTTGTCATTAAAATCTTCTAAGCCATGGTTTTTCCATTTGGTTCTGATATTCTCTGTAGCTGGGGTATTTTTATATTGACACTGGTAACCTTCTTACACTACCTTCAGTGTATATATGTATATATATTATATACCTTTAATATATATTTCATTTATTTATATATGTATAAGTAAATGAAATTTATCACTCAGTTGTGTCTGACTCTTTGAGACCCCATGGACTGTAGCCCTCCAGTCTCCTCTGCCATAGGAATTCTCCAGACAAAAATACTGGTGTGGCTTGCCATGCCCTCCTCCAGGGGATCTTCCTAACCCAGGGATCAAACTTAGGTCTCCCACATTGCAGGTGGATTCTTTACCGTCTGAACCACCAGGGAAGCCCATGATATATATTTCATGTATTTATATATGTATATATTTTTCCATATTTTTTTCAACGTTAATAACCAAATCTGACCTAGGCAATTTCTCAGCACACCTAACAAAATAGTTTTGTTTATTGGTTTATTCAATAAACATTTACTGTGTGCTTATTATGTGTGAGAATCATGCTCAGCTCTGCAGGTAGAGCAGTGAACAAGACAGACCTGATCTGAATTAGTATGTGTGTGAGTGAGAACCGGCTGTTTGTTGCCAGGGTGAGCAAGGCCCTCTCAGTGTAAATACTCCAGTGTTTATTTGTACCAATACAACTGCATTTTAAAACGCAGAGTTTATCTTGAGACATTTTTCATTCATTCTGTTAGTTAGTCCCAACCACACATTGCTTTTTAACTACTAAAAGCTAGGAAAGATCAGATTTTTGTCTTGGGCTTCCTTACAATATTGCCACATGGTCTTCAGTACTGGGTAAAAAGTGGTTGTTAAGCTTGTACATGTCTAAAGAAATGAAGGCTCCCAGAGTAGCTGCAGGGGGGCCCTGGATCATTCAGCACTGGAGACAGTTCATCTGGACACTTGTACAAGTGAACGAGGATCTTTGTTTTTTAATAGGAGAGAGTTTTGTTTTTTGTTTTGTTCTGTTTTTGAGGGGGTCTGTCTCTTGCCCTCATACTTTGAATATCCCTGTGATTCCAGCCTCTCAAAGTAGATACAATAATATCAAAACGTAAAAACCATTCATTAATCCAGAGGAAAATGGCTAAATCCAAAATGAGCAAAAAGGTATGAAGTTGATGATAACTTCACTGATGACCACAGTTGGTTCTGAAAATCTGCTGGGCTGAAAGGTGATCCCCATGCGCCTGCCTCTCTCCATAGGGATGGTGGGCAGATTTGCTTCTTTGAAGAGGTTACTCTTTGAAGGTCAAGAAGCATCACTCTTTAGGAAGGGGTCTCCAGCTAAGACCTCCAAGCAGAGTCTGAAATCTATCTGGGGGGATGTTAGAACTGTTTGACAAAAGAGTAAACAGTAGAGGATTTTGATGGATGGGATTGTCCGCCCCCACACCCACATACACACTCCAAATACTGTAGATATTCAGACAGTTTTCTAAATATCAACATTTGTTGCTCTTCCACAAATAAGCATAGTTTCATATGTGAGAACTAAAATGTAAAAATATATGTTTCTGTTCCCCTGTCTGACTTGCGCTCTTCCATACGTTGGGCTCATTGCTTATGTTTACTAGAGTGCTTTACAACCCGGTGACAAAGGTGGGAGGAGTCACAGAGGTCTTTTTTTCATGAACATATGATAGGAATCAAGATATTACCCAAATAAGCTTGGGATTAGCAGATACAGACTATTATACATAGGGTGGATAAACAACAAGTTGCTATTGTCTAACCCAGGGGACTATATTCAGTAACCTGTGATGAATCATAATGGAAAACAATATGAAAAATAATATATATATATGCATAACTGAATCACTTTGCTGTACAGCAGACATTAACACATTATAATTCAACTATTTGCCAATAAAAAAATTTTAGATACTACCCAAATATGACAGTTAATTCTTTACATCTTCATAGCTATAAGCACAAGCAGATAGTTTTTCTTCCCTAGCTTTAATATAATTATATTGAGACAGAATTATATAGAGATGTTTTCTAAAAAGTCAGTTCAACAATTTTTGCATTTCTGTAAAGATACTCAAATGTAGGTTATTTTAAACAGTTTTTAAAGCCAAATTGATACCGAAAAGATTAAATCCCTTTCCATCAAAATTGCCTTAGTTGATTTTATTTGTTTCTGCTTTGTGAAAATAGTAAAAATTAGAGTGTCGGTATGATTAAATATACATTTATTTTCTGAGTTGTTCACATTTAAGACATACTGTGGAGTGTCATCTTAACTGCTGGGGGAAGAGATTCCATAGTCAGCAAATGGCTAAAACCATGTATAGTTACAATGACCCTTGAATATAATTTAAACCACCCACAGCAACCACATATAGTGGTTTTGTTTATGGGACTTTGTTTTTAAATGCAAGACAGTCCTTTAATAGCCAGTTTTTATTCCAGCTTTGAAACATTCACTATTCCTTTAGTTTGAGCATTGACAGAGTGAGTGACTTCTGTTCAGAGGCCATTTGCCAGCAAAAATAAATTGTCGTGTTTTACACTTTTGCTCAGTTCACAAGCTGAATGCATGTTTGAGGTGTTTACTTCCAGTTTATTCTTAAAGAGAGGAAATGCTAGCTACCTTGTCTGTCTCTTTAACATCTAACTTCAGAACTGACTGTGAAGATGCTTTGTGTCTCTCCCTGACTCAGCCTCTGATCTTCCTCTGCAGGTTTCTGGTTAGCTTTATGGTGGATGCTCGAGGGGGCTCCATGAGGGGAAGCCGTCACCACGGGATGAGGATTATCATTCCTCCACGCAAGTGTACGGCCCCCACCCGCATCACCTGCCGTTTGGTAAAGAGACATAAACTGGCCAACCCACCCCCCATGGTGGAAGGAGAGGGATTAGCCAGTAGACTGGTAGAAATGGGTCCTGCAGGGGCACAATTTTTAGGGTAAGTCATTTTGTCAATTTTCATCTTGGCCCTTATACCGCATCTTTGATTTTCTTTACCCTTGTCAATTAAATTAAATCTATTGAGTTAACTATTAAATCTATTGAGTTGGACCATTTTGATCGATTACAGCATTGGTGTAGAATCAAAGGTCACAAAGCTATGTAATTCTGTGAAAAGCTGAAAGGCTGGCACTTCCTTAACTCAGTTTGCTGGTCAAAGCTTTTACTAACCGAGAAGCATGCTCTCTGCTCAGTGAGTGCACGGAACCCCAGCAGCCCCCGTGGAAGTCAAGGCACCACTCTGACACGTGACATGTTGAATAAATGGCTATTTTGGGTACATGTCTTCTTAATGATAATTTTTGGGGGAAACAATCCATTGTGATCTGGTACTTTAAGAGAAAAAAATGAATTTATTTTCTGAGGTGGCACTTGGGTGCAAACCAGGCAGGCTCTGTCATGACTGACAGTTTGTTCACAGTTTCCCCTTCTTGTTTCTCTTCCTGCTGCATGGATGTTATTCAGTAAACTGCATCTTCCCACCAATCCTCCCCCTGTAAATGAGGGTGAGAGCTTGGTTAGCCGAATCCTGCAGCTTGGGCCTCAAGGAACAAAATTTATTGGGTAGGATCTTTATAGACAAGATACAGAATGTTTACAATTCTTTTCCATTTTCAATTTTTTTCTATCACACCCATGGTCTTATTCTTGTCTTAATTTTATTTTCAGTTTTTAATGCTTTCAGTTGATGTGTGTCACTGAAAGAAAAAATGAAATCATAGTGGCTTGACTTAATGTAGCACCCACCGCTACCTCTCTTGTGCTTTTCAAGCATGTGGAATTCACTGCAAGCATTCTGCTTTCATAACTTTGTGCTTTTGTAAAATTTACTTTCATTTAAAATATTTCAACTGATTATGGTAGTTTTTAAGATAGACTGAAGATCTAATTTTAACCCAGTGTAAGAGAAGGTATTTGCAGACTCTGAATCAACATTTGCTATAAATGATATATATGTGTGTGTATATATATATATATATATCTGTGTGTATATATATATGTATGTGTGTGGAGTTACATTTTTTTTAAGTACTTATTCATACTAAGTAAACTTTATGGACTTTGAGAAGGAAAATCAATAAGTAAACTGATTTTGAAACAAATGTTGGGAATACAAGATATTTAAAGAAAACCAAATAGGCAGCAGGTAGAATATTTACTGAAGTTATTAAATCGTTTTGTTTTCTTCTGTTTAAGCTGAGATGTGTTGGTATTCGTCTGTCTGCTTGTCTGTCTGACTGGTGTGTTGGCCTTGGCAGTCTGCATGAAGAAACCTGTTATGAAAACTTATGCTTGGCTTTCACCTTGGTCCCAGACCCTCGCTCATTTCTTCTCTCCAGTATTGTTGAATGTCATACACAAAGCCACATCCCTTAAATATTTACAGTGACAGTATCTGATACATCAACCTGCAAAGATTGTATCTAGTTCTCAAAAAAAAGAAAAAATTAATGTCTGATCCAGGTGTGGTTAAAAATATGGTCAACATCTTAATAACTCTTGAAATTACTAACACTGTTAGGAATCGTTGAATCTGTTTTTATTCATCAAAAAATAAATGCATTATAAAAAATCTTTCAAACCCTTGATTTTAATTAACGAGCAGTATTTTGCCAAAAGTAAAATTTTCATACCTATCATCCTATTTTAAGTGAATGCTTTTGTAATAACTCAAATATTAATATGTTTTATGTCATTTGGTCATTACAACTACTATCACTTTTTATGCTGTTACCTATTTAAGCCTGTACCTTCTTTTCCCACTGTACATAATCACATAGGCTAAGAGGTGAGGTTACATACAACCTCTGTAGGAGAATAATGATACTGTCTACTTAAATGTCATAAAATAAAGCTGCACAATCCAACTACATAAACTGTGTGTGATTGTGGTCTGCTTACTTCCATTCATCTTTTTTAGCATTTATCCTATTTTAAAATTTAACAGAATTATTCCTGTGCTTGATTGGCTAGCTTCAATTTGCAGCCATCTTTTTACATTCTTTTGCAAAAGGACACTGTCAAAGATTAACAGATTGTTATATGACAATTTCAAACCAATAGTGCTTTTTCAGAAAGTTTAATTCCTATGCAGGCTAACAAGAGTGAGGAAATTAAGCTGCCCATTTCGTAACTTAAAAATTAAAGAAACTCTCTTGACTATACAGGCCATAAACGTTATGAAAACTGACCGTTGCAGGGAGTGGATTGTTACATTGATTGTTTTCTTACTAAGGGGAAAAAAAAGTCAGTAATCTCTCAAAATAATTTACAAAATTTCTTTTAAGCAATGACTGTGTCCTTTTAAATCATGAGTGTTTTGTATAATATACCTTGTGTTCTTAAAAACGGACCAACTTTCCTTCTTATGGTCTATTTTAATAATTTTCAATTCCTCGATTTCTGATGTGTGCTGAATATTTTCCCTCTTTTAAATCAAATGCCTAATATATGATAGGCCCCCAAGAATTGTTTGTGAATGAATGAATGATGGCATGTTTTCAGGCTTCTAATATATTATTTAATTAGCAAATGATTCTGCAGCTTTGAAATCATTCCCAACCTTAGTGGCACCTCTGATTTTCAAATGAATATTGTCAGTGAAACATTTTAAAAAGTATGAAACTATAAACACATTTCCTTTGATACCAAAATAATGTGGCTTTTTTTCCAGCCCTGTCATAGTGGAAATCCCTCACTTTGGGTCTATGAGAGGCAAGGAGAGAGAGCTCATTGTTCTTCGCAGTGAAAATGGTGAAACATGGAAGGAGCATCAGTTTGACAGTAAAAATGAAGATTTAACTGAATTACTTAATGGCATGGATGAAGGTAATTACAGTGACTACCTGCTTCTATAAATGTCTGTAGGCAGGAATCAAGTGAATGACTAGCACTAAAGGAAATAGTGCTTGAATTTCATACATCTGTATTTTAAAGTGGGAATCGGGTTCCTCAGCATTTGTTGTTTTCTACGTGTAAGGCATGAAGTTCAGTTTCATCTAAAACACTAGGCCTATCTGAATACTCATGTACAAATTTCTGATAATTCTCTCAGTCTGAAATCAACTATATCAATCTTTCCAAAGCTTAAGAAAGTTTTCTAAATCAAAAATGTGTAAGGAGGGGTAAAATAATAATGGAAGGTATGCAAAACATGGAGAGCATTTTTAAGAAAATACATTCACTTTTAAAAATCTGTTATTGGAGTGTCATTGATTTACAACATTGTGTGAGTTTCGGGTGCACAGCAAAGCGAATCAGTTATACATATACATGTGTTGACTCTTTAAAATGCTTTCCCCATATCGGTTATCACAGAGTATTGAGTAGAGTTCCCTGTGCTATACAGTAGGCTCTTGTTAGTTATCTAATATATATATATAGTAGTGTATATCTGTCCATCCTAGTCTCCCAGTTTCCCTCCCCGCTTTACTCCCTGGAAACCATAAGTTTGTTTTCTACATTTGTGGCTCTATTTCTGTTTTGCAGATAAATTCATTTGTACCATTTTAGACTATATGTGTAAGTGATATAATACGATATTTGTCTTTCTCTCTCTGACTTCACTCAGTAAGACAATCTCTAGATCCATTCATGTGACTGGAAATAGCATTATTTCATTCCTTTTATGGCTCAGTAATAGTCCATTCTATATATATACATATGTATGTATGACATGTTTACCCATTCCTCTGTCGATGGACATTTGGGTTGCTTCCATGTCTTGGCTATGATAAACAGTACTGCAGGGAACATTGGAGCCCATGTATCTTTTCAAATTATTGTTTTCTCCAGGAGTGGGATTGCTGAATCATATGGTACTATTTACTTTTTGTTTGGGAAATTATTATTTCTATCCTTTTTCTTTTATCTCATTCTTCTCCCAGATTATTCTTATAGATTTTTAATTTCTCCTGGATTCTAATCAGTTTTTTAAAGAATGAGGTTCAGGCTAATGATTGGAGTCTTTGGTGCTTCCAGTGTCTTTTTCCTTGATCTGGTGAGACAGGCCTATAGCAAGCATGTCACCTTCTCGTATACACCTTTGGGCTGTCTAACCCTTAGAATCTTAGTAGTTTTTCTTAGCAGACATTGTGAATAGACTCATTTTGAGAGTGGGTACTTGCTATGAAAGTTAAGTCGCTCAGTCATGTCTGACTCTTTGCGACCCTGTGGACTGTAGCCCACCAGGCTCCTCCATCCATGGGATTCTCGAGGCAAGAATACTGAAGTGGGTTGCCATTTCCTTCTCCAGAGGATCTTCCTGACCCAGGGATTGAACCCAGGTCTCCCGCATTAGAAGCGGACACTTTAACCTCTGAGCCACCACGGAAGCCAACTTGGTATAGTGTTTTCTTTTTAAAATGTTGAGAGAGAGAGAGGTAGAGCAAACTCACCATAAAGAAGGCTAACCTTTATACTAACTTGCTGGTCCCTACACATCCAGCAACTGCTTTATATAGCATTTTTACTGGAGATCCAATTCACATACTATAAAATTCACTACCTTCACATTTAATTCACTGGCTTTTGAAAAGCATCTAACATAGTCTCTCCTGGTTGTAAAGTGTGCATGAAGGAGCTACACAGACTCGAGGGTGTCTGAGGGACGACTATGGACAAGCTCTTGGAGTCCCCATGAGCCTCTGTTCCTTCTGCAAAATGGAGATTACCTTCCTCACTTCATAGGGCTGCTGTTAAGAAAAAATAGTCATTATGTGAATCACTTTTCAAATACAGCCCTTGTTACTTACTCAGCCCTTGATACATATCAGCTATTATTACTATTATATCCATTCCATAGAAAAATATTGTCATACCAAAGGTTTTGTATAAGACATGGTGAATCACGGCCAGCCAAGAATTTTAAAATGTCTTTACAGCAGGGTAAAGTGAATCTAATCATTGTTGAGAGTCTAGCATTCACGAGGCACTGATGACTGCATTTATATATTAAAATTTTAAGTGAAAGCATACTACCATAAGGTAGGTAGTTTTAATCCTACTGTATAGATGAGGGAACTAAAGTTCAAGTAAGTCAAGTAACTTACAAAAAGTTACTCCAACTAAGAAGCAGCACCAGGGTTGAAATCTGTTCTACCTGTTTGGAAAAACTTTTAACTATTCCATTTATTTTAGAAATGTGTGTCCCCTGGAGAGGAAAATAAACCAAAAAAGAAAAATTCCTACAAACTTCTAGATTTCAAGATCGAGAATAGTCACTTTAAATGTTATACATGTAATAAGTATATAGTAAATGTTTATATATAATACTGATATTTATATCCTATACCGTACACAACTTTAGATAATTTCTGATGGATGGGAACATGCAGTGGTGATTAAGATTTCTGATTTTTATTACCTTAATTTATTTTGCAGCATGAAGTATAGTCATTCTTTTATACAGAAACTTACAAGAAAACACAATCCAAGGTTTTAAAAAGAATAAATCCTAAAGGAAAGAACTGAGTTAGCATTTTGAAAAGAGTAAAAAAAAATATGGATGATTCAGGTAAAAGAAATGGAGAGAATAAGATAAATGGGTTTTCCAAAAAGGATAGTTTTTGTTTGTTTGTTTTAAGGAAAATCAAGTATAAAAATATTTTCATGTATCCAGTATTTCTTAAATGCTGTTGTTGATTACTAGTTTTTTAAAGGTAGCAGCCTCTACACAAGGATTTTATTTTGCTTTTAACCAAGAGCTACCTTGATGATGTAAGCTGCTGAGGGCAGGGTATGTGTCTTCATGATGATGAGCCACCAGTACTGGGCACAGTGCTGACTTAGCCTCCCACCCAATCCTGGAGAGTGGGCAGGAGGAACCATAGCATAATATGCAGCTCTAGAGGAAAGTTCACATCAGTCTATTTCCTCTACCCTAAACTTCACTAATGTTAATCTCCAGGGGGAAAAGTTAAAGGGGAACATTTACTTTGAGGACACTTTTGAGAGAGTAACGATATTTTAGGAAGAATGTTGAATATTCTAAGAGAATGCTGTCCAGTGGAATTTTCTATAATGATGGAAATATCCCATACCTGTGCAATTTAACCGTAATCACTAGTCACATGTAAATCTTGAGTACCTGAAATGTGACTGGAGCAAGTGAGGAAGGTAATGTTTAATTTTTTAAATTAACCACAAGTAGCCACCATTGTGGATTCTAAAGTATGTTCTTTATTTTTGAGCACATATTATATAGCATATCCTATCCAGCACAAGCAGATTTTTTTTTTTTTTTAAGTTTCTTGATGGAGTGGATTTCCAAGATTTCATGCTGACATGTCTTCATTTTGTTTTCAACAAGCTAATTTTCAAATAGAAAGTCTTCTTATCTTTGCTTAGACAATTGACTCCTAAAACACTACCATACTAAGGGCATCTGTGTGATGTTTTAAAGATACAATGATATAGCCCTCTGTCCTGGATTCTACATGCTATGTTGGAAATAGTGGATAGAGTTGCTTTGCTACATTTTTAAAGACCAGATGAACTCTGGTTCCATTTTAGACAATTAAAACGAAATGAAAGTACTTCCAAGTTTAAAAAGATCAAGCACTGGAGGCCACAACAGGAAAAATGAGGACCATTATTAAATTTAAAAGTAATGATAATGAAGGAACCAAGACACACATTTTATAACTGAAACTTAATTGATCAGATTTCATACCCAGCTCAAGAACCACTTACCACCACTCTTGTTCTATCCCCAGAGAAACTTCATTTTTACTGGCACCTCCCTCCCTGAAAATCAGGCAAAAATAAACATCAGCCTGTCTCTAAAAATCTAACCCTTCTTCTTCCTTCAAGGTCCAACCAGAGTTCTTGTGGGAAGAAAAGCCTGAGGTTTCATGTTATTTTCTACTCTCTCCACTCTGTCCCCTGAATAGCTGTTGATTAGCAAGATAAAAATAGTGCATAAGATAAGCCAGTGACCGTCCTTAAAGGAAAAAAGAGATAACTCATCCTACTATATCTTTGGGCTTCCCTGGTGGCTCAGAGGTTAAAGCGTCTGCCTCCAACGCGGGAGACCCGGGTTCGATCCCTGGGTCGGAAAGATCCCTTGGAAAAGGAAATGGCAATCCACTCCAGTATTCTTGCCTGGAGAATCCCATGGACAGAGAAGCCTAGTAAGTTACAGTCCATGGGGTCGCAAAGAGTCGGACATGACTAAGCAACTTCGCCTTCACCTTTGCTATAGCTTTATTTAACCTATTAATTTTCCCAGTTTGTAACCATTAAGCCTTATCTGTCATCTGTGGAAATTGATTCTTGATAATACTTGTCTTATTATAAATGTCTCATTTTAACTCTCATTTCCATAAATGAATTCTATGTTACTTTATAACTAACCTATATTCTACTTTTATAACTAGTCCTAGTGTACCCCCTTCTCTGAAAATCTTAAAACCCAAGTGTTTAGAAAGCATCTTATTTTGATTAGTGAGATATATATATATATATACATATGCTTTTTTTTTTTTTTTTACTAAGCAATACAATTATAAAGATCAGGCTATGGTTCTATAGTATTTTTAAAACTTGCAAAACCTTTTGGTGTGCACAATCAAATTGTAACTCCAGGGAAATCGGTCAGTCAGTTCAGTCACTCAGTCGTATCTGACTCTCTGCGACCCCATGGACTGTAGCTTACCGGGCTCCTCTGTCCATAAAGGGCAAGTCCAAAGAGGAGGGTAACTTGCACAATGTAGTTTGGTCATTAGGGTTATGAACTGCGGATATCACACAGACTGGAATTCTCGTCCTGGCTCCACCACTTACAAACCCTAAGTCTCTCTAACCTCGTAGAGAACTAATGGGGAATGGATGAGCTGAAATATGTAAATTTCATAACACAATGTCTGACATATGAAAACCACACCTAAAGTTAGCCATACACACACAGTTGCCATGTACATACAGTTGGGCAGGAGAGCAAGCAGGGGCAGAAATCTTGCCTCTTCAACTTGCCAAGTCATGTGCTCTGACACTGGCCTTGAGGTCAAAGGGTCACTTTTATTTTTTCAAAACTACTGTCTAGTTACCACGCCATATACTTGGAGGGCTATGTCTACTCCAAGTGGATGCCCTTTTCCAAATCACACAAGGACACCACCAGGGCTAGTAGAATCTCATCACCACCACCCATTCAGGGAAGAGTAGGTTGATAGATCAAGACTTCCAAAATTTGGACTCTAAATCTAGTCGTTTTCCTATAATACTCCCTCACCTCTGCATCTTCTCAAATGAAGGATGCCTTATTCAGTCGCTAAGTCATGTCCGACTCTTTGTGACCCCATGCACTGTAGCCTGCCAGGCTCCTCTGTTTCCTCTATCTCCCAGAGTTTGCCCAAATTCATGTCCACTGAGTCAGTGATGCTATCTAACCATCTCATCCTCTGCCGCCCCGCTTCTCATTCTGTCTTCAGTCTTTCCCAGCATCAGTGTCTTTTCTGGTAAGTCAGCTCTTCACATTGGGTGGCCAAAGTATTGGAGTACGTTTCAGTATCAGTCCTTCCAATGAATATTCAGGATTGATTCCTTTAGGATTGACTGGTTGGATCTCCTTGCAGTCCAACGGACTCTTAAGAGTCTTCTCCAGCACCACAATTTGAAAGCATCAATTCTTTGGAGCTCAGCCTTCTCACATCCATATATGACCACTGGGAAAATCATAGCTTTGACTCTATGGACCTTTGTCAGCAAAGTGACATCTCTGCTTCCTAATACACTGCTTACATTTGTCACAGCTTTCCTTCCAAGGAGCAGGTGTCTTTTAATTTCATGACTACAGTCACTATCTGCAGTGATTTTAAAACCCAAGGGAAAAAAAAAAAACTTGTCACTGCTTCCACTTTTTCCCCTTCTATTTGCCATGAAGTAATGGGACCAGATGCCATGATCTTAGTTTGGTTTTTTTTTTCAATGTTGAATTTCAAACCAGTTTTTTCACTCTCCTCTTTCACCATCAAGAGGCTCTTTAGTTCCTCTTCACTTTCTGCCATTAGAATGGTACCATCTGCATATCTGAGGTTGTCGATATTTCTCTCAGCAGTCTTGATTCCAGCTTGTGATTAATCCAGCCTGGCATTTCACATGATATACTCTGAATATAAGTTAAATAAGCAGGGTGACAATATACAGCCTAGTTGTACTCCTTTCCCAACTTAGAAACAGTCAGTTGTTCCATACCCAGTTCTAACTGTTGCTTCTTGATCTGCACACAGGTTTCCCAGGAGGCAGCTAAGGTGGTCTGGTATTCCCATTTCTTTAAGAATTTCCCAAAGTTTGTTGTGATCTACAAAGTCAAAGTTTAAGGCTTTAGCATAGTCAGTGAAGCAGGAGTAGATGTTTTTCTGGAATTCCCTTGCTTTCTCTATGATCTAACAACTGTTGGCAATTTGATCTCTGGTTCCTCTGCCTGTTCTAAACCCAGCTTTTATATCTGAAAGTTCTCAGTTCACATACTGCTGAAGCCTAGCTTGAAGAATTTTGAGCATAACCTTAATGTGAAATGAGTACCATTGTATGGTAGTTTGAGCATTCTTTGGCATTGCCCTTCTTTGGGATTGGAATGAAAACTGACCTTTT
This sequence comes from Ovis aries, assembly GCF_016772045.2. Classification (NCBI taxonomy): domain Eukaryota; kingdom Metazoa; phylum Chordata; class Mammalia; order Artiodactyla; family Bovidae; genus Ovis; species Ovis aries. The sequence continues at coordinate 15,097,373 of NC_056078.1, read as the reverse complement.
CCAGCCCAGTGGCTAGAGGATGCCTATAAAGGTGCTTGGTATGCAAGAAAAGGTGACAGAAATGTCATTTGCTATTTAAGTTTTCCATTATGAATCAGGGTACCCTCTTAATGCTTGTATGATTCCAAAAGACATGATGTGTGTTCAGGAAAGATGGTCACTGCAGAATAAGATGGAGACGAGTTATTTGTGGCACTAGCAAGCTCAGGGACAAAGGCGACCGTGATGATGCTAGTGAGGCGGGTGTGTTAGCAAAGTCCCACTGAAACAAGAGGCTAGAATGACACAGAGCACAGTTGGTCTGGGTGTGAAGAACCTGCTGTCGCCACTAAGGTGTCACGTAGCAGGAGCCACTTTTCTGTTTGGCAGCAGACATAAATCTTGTCCTCGCACTTGTTCACTGGTGTGTTTTCGGGAGAGAAAAAGTTACCACAAAACAAAAGTACTCATTCTGCGCCTGCAAAAGCACCATCTTTCAAGTGCAGCAGATTGAATCTGCCTTGAAAGTTTAATTAAAACCTTACTTGAGTCAAACTAACTAAGTTCAATTCACCATGTTTAAGATTGTGCTTCCGCTGAGAGGGGATATGGGGAGAGGGCTGGGCTAGGAGTTTGGGATGAGTGGATACAAGCTTCTATATATACGGAATAGGTAAACCACAGGGTCCTACTGTATAGTACAGGGGACTACACTCAACATCCTCTAAAAGACTATGATGGAAAAGAATGTGAAAAACACTGTATATATCTGTCTGAATCACTTTGATGTACAGCAGAGACTAACACATTATAAATCAACTGAAGTTCAGTAAAATAAATAGAATGCATGCCTCCAAAGTCAGACCCCAAAGGGATGTTGTATAGTTTGTGGTTATACCGGACCTGGGAGTAATATTTATTAGTAAAAGAATCCTTCCTCCTTAGAGGTCTTAAGAATTGAAGAGTTTGAGAAATGCTCAGTCCTGCACTGGCCAATACAGTAGCTACATGTGGCCAGAGAGCACTTGAAATAGGGCTAATACAAACTGAGATGTGCTGCAAATATAAATATAAAATATACCAGAGATATGAAGATTTAGTACATCTCATTTATAATTTCTGCATTAATTAAATGTTGAAATGGTAACATTTGGGATATACTGAAATAAAGAAAACATACAATTAAAAATAATTTCACCTATTCTTTTATTTTTTAGTGTAGCTATTAATTTTTTAAATTATATATATGGCATGCATTATATTTTTTTAGACAGCACTACCATGGACAGTAGTAGATTTTGCTTTATACATATTAGGTCTAAAATCTATTAGATTTTAAAATCAAAATCATTACTATCTGAGTATCAAGAGCATGCTTTGAAGATACATGAATTTTGCTGTTATTTTAAAATCCCAATCACTGTATTAGAACAAAATGTTGCTGAAGTTCTCCAAACAGTATTACAGCGCTAGGAAAATATTTCCTCACTTGTTAACACTGCTTAGCATTCAGATGAGAGCAAGTAAAATTTTATGGTAATCCATTTTCGATTAAATAATTACATATATTGTTTTACTATAAATTGAAGTAGGAAAGGAAAATTTATACTAATTATGTAGTTTAACAGAAAATAAAATGTCCGTAATTTATTGTCTAACTATATCAATCATATTTTAGAAACATGCTTTTCGCTTAAAAATTGCTACTTTGGTTCTTTTCAATTGAACTGATTTTTACTTTATCAACCATGAGACCAAACAGTGATCTTAAATTGTCAAGTTAGATCATCGAATCAGTTGAGCACTGAGAAGTGGAGTATGTAGCTTTATGTTGCACACAGCACCACCTGTTGGAGAAATCTAGTCCCGATTTTAAAAAATTCCGGAGGAAAAAGTAAAAACTGAACTTAACCAAGTCAGGACTGTGGTTGGAGTGTAAAGGAAAAAAAAAAAATAGATTGTGGTTGGAGTGTAAAAAAAAGAAAAAGCGTGCTAAAAAACTATTAATTGAACCATAACACAATACTAATTTGCTCTTAGTCCACAGCCATATAAAAGTTACTTTAAATCAATGGAATGATGCCCACCATGTACATAACTGGACCAGAGCAGTTCCATCACCCCTGCTAGTCAGGGAATGAAAACAGGACCAAAGCAGATGAGCAGTACCAATGCCAAGTTTTACACACGTCTGTGTAATGGACTTGCTAGCAATTCCATGTCTTAATGAACCATTGTTGGGTCCAAAAATGACATCAGACATCCTGTCACAGATGTCAGGCGGAGGGCCTCAGCGCCCTCCAGGAACACAGAAGGAGTGTGAGAGACAGGGCCATATCCTGCATCACCTTCAGTGTCGGTGTGAATGAGGCCGACTTGCGGACACCGCAGGTCTAGGCCCCTCGGAGCACAGTGCACTTCCATGTTTGTGCCACATGCTGCGTTACTGATCGGTGTTTAGCTTTAAGACATTATATCCGATCCTGATTTTGAAGATAGGATTATATTCATTGTTTCTTGTCTGGATATAGTACCAACGGTTAAAAGAAGGGTTGAGGAAAGTTATGTAAGGGGGCTAATTGCTTAAAAAGCTTTTTATTTACATAAATAGACAAGTGATCTAATGTGGAAGAATATTTTTCTAGAAAATAACATGGAGAAGCAGATGCAAAGAATATGAGGCTTCTGCAGTCATAGCAGAAAACCTTAGAATGATTGATTATTCCAGCATGGCCAAACATGCCCTCCCTCACTTCTCTTCCTCCAGGAAGCATTCCCTAAAGCCCAGTCCAAGTTAGATCCACTGGTAAATAGTCTACGGCACCTGGCCTGTCTTCTTCTGTAAGCAGCTTTGAACTTTGCTCTCTTCATGGTGGACTCTAAAGTTCATGTGCGCAGAGAATGGCTCTGACTGTGACAGTCATTATGCCCCATGTACGTAACAGCTCTTAGCAGTGTTGTCTCTTCATCATAATTTGTTGACTGAATGAAGAAATGAATGACTTTTATCCAGGCATGTGCTGCCACTCCTGGGGATACATTTCCTCAGTAATTTAGTGACCCATATCTAAGAGAGAGAGCAACTTCTAAACAAACAGATGCCACAAATGAGGACAGGAGGTCTGGGAGGCAGGAAAAGGGCATGTGATGATTAGAAATTAGTTTTCTAAAAATTAACTTCAAGATATAGGGTCATTAGAAATTACAGGGGTTGCTAAACCTGGAGGGGAAAACAAACAGATATGTCATTGTTTCCAGACATTCTGCCTCATTAGCCCTCAATTACTTGTGCAAATCTGAATAACAAAGGTCCCTACCTTGGTGTGAAATAATGCTGATCCAGACAGATGAATAGCAGATGCCAGAATTCAATGAGTTAAATTACTAAAATTATGGGACCTTTCTGTACGGTCTTTGTAACTTCCCATGAATCTAATTTTTCCAAAATAAAAATTGAAAAAGTTCCTACTATGTTTTCTTTGAGGAAGAAGGGTCAAGTTTATAATTTGAGAGTTTCTTCCTGTAACCTCACAGAGGGCTAGTTCCAAAAGTTGCATGTTCAGATGGAGCTGAACTTTAGTTCCAAGAAATGAATGTCTATAATTTTCTGAAATATTTCAGTGAGTATATTACAAGTGTGTTATTGCTCCCCATATTCTATGAAAAAAAAATATTAGTTGCTCAGTCATGTCTGACTCTGTGACTCCATGGACAGTCGCCTGCCTGGGGTCTTCTATCCATGGAATTCTGCAGGCAAGAATACTGGAGTGGGTAGTCATTCCCTTCTCCACGGGATCTTCCTAACCCAGGGACTGAACCTGGGTCTCCTGAATTGCAGGCAGATTCTTTACTGTCTGAGCCACCAAATTTTATAGCCAGAGTTAAATAGTATAAGTTTATCTTCTACTTCCCTCATTTCCCCCAATTTATCTGCTACTTAATTTTCTGTTATTGGGAAATTTTCCCTTAAAAACTGAATGAAATTAAAATGATAGCAGTTCTGATTTATACACTTGTAGAGATGCAAAACAGAAATAGTGTTACCTTTTTTTAAAAGAAATCCAAACTTTGATCTGCCACAGGCAGGCTCTATGGCTCTCCTCTATCTCCAAGGTTGTATGACCTTGGAAAGAATATGTAACCTAAGTTATGTCAACAGAACTGTGCTGGTGGTTTTTGTATCATTTATTTGTCATATCTATTGCAGAGGAAAATTTCTTATCCTGATCTTATAAACAAGTAATGTAGGGCTCAGAGTTCAGGAATCTGTCCAAAGTCCAAGCTCACTGGTTTGAGAACTGGATTTGAACCTAAGATACCTGTCTACAAAAACTTTCCACAGACCCATATGAGCTAGCCTGCCCTTTTGAATTCTGATATTCTAAGACTCCATTTTTTCCCACCACTCATTATTAAATACTCCATTCTTAGAAGAGCAAGCTAAGAGAACATTCACATGACCAGAACTGAAACCCCAGATACAGAAATCATCCTTTGTGAAACCTTTAGCTTGTATTTCTTCTGTAGACTATTCACTCTCAAACCTGCAGGTCACGAACAGCCTTTAGAAAACAGATTCCATCCAGGAAAGCGAGTCATGAACTCATTTAACCAAGTTATCAAGACGTTTATGACATGCATGTAAGAGTGAGGCCAAACTGATCAAGGTGATAGTTTAAATGCTTTAAGAAAAACTTATTTCCTGGGAATGTGATTTCAGTTCTGTTATTTATGATTCATTGTATTATGACATGAATAAGCATTCATATTTGCAAAGCATTTTATGATCCTTCTTGCTCTGTTGCAAAATCTCATTTACAGAAAATGCTGTCACACCTTTTACCAAGAAGGAAACTAAATGAGTTACAAGGTACTTAAGAAATTTGTCATTCATCAGCAAGGCAAGAATGCTGTAGAACATTAGCTTCCATTTCCTATTCCACCGTCAGCAGAGCTTTCTGCTTCTGGAGTGAGCCAATAAGAAGTCATGTCATCTTTTGGATCGGGGTGTTTGCATATCTATCCACTAAATGAAAGTCGCTCAGCTGTGTCTGATTCTTTGTGACCCCATGAACTATACAGTCCATGGAATTCTCCAGACCAGAATACTAGAGTGGGTAGCCTTTCCCTTCTCCAGGGAAGCTTCCCAACCCAGGTATCGAACCCAGGTTTCCCGCATTGCAGGCAGATTCTTTACCAGCTGAGCCACAGGGAAGCCCAAGAATACTAGAGTGGGTAGCCTATCCCTTCTCCAGGGGATCTTCCCAACCCAGGAATTGAGCCGGGGTCTCCTGCATTGCAGGCAGATTCTTTACCCACTGAGCTATCAGGGAAGCCCTGATATCCACTACTCATCCATTTATCATTATCTATTCACTACTCATTATCTATCCACTACTTATTTATCAACCATTAACCAGTGGTTCAGTGTTAAAGAATCTGCCTGGCAAGCAGGAGATGCAGGTTCGGTTCCTAGGTCAAGAAGAGGCCCTGGAGAATGAAATGGCAACCCACTGCCACTCCAGTATTCTTGCCTAGGAAACCCCGTGGACAGAGGAGCCTGGTGGGCTACAGGCCATGGGGTTGCAAAGAGTAGGGCACGACTTAGTAACTAAACAGCAGCAGCAGCAGCAGCAACCCATGTGCCAGCTAGCCTGCAAAGACACTGTGTTAAATAGTGGTTGGTTTTGTCCCTTCTCCCACCTGGGTCTTAGCTCTAAAGCAGACCAGCTAAGTTAATTTGGGCAAGTCACTTAACCTCTCTGAACTTCAGACACTTACTTCACCAAAATGCTATGTGGGCAAAACAGTAATTGACCTGCCACAAGGTAGATATGCAGTAAGTGTAAATTTTAACCTTCCTCCTGGCCAAACCTATTTCAGAACTCACCTCTCTTTTCCCTTTGATGTCAGTGTATGTAAGAGAGAGGGGAAAAAAAAAAAAAACAACTTGTAACAGATTAAAAGAGAGGGATTCCAGGGTCCTTTCATTGTGCAGGCATTAGAATCATCCTGAAAAGTAAGAAGCTCTTAATACTTTGTATGCCCTTGTCTCCTTTAATTCTGTAGCTATGGAGTGGTTTAGTGCATCCTTTTAAAAATCATTTAAAATTAATAGATATTTATTGTTCCCCCATAAGTACCTCTTCTCATATTGAAATGTCCTTGTTTTTCATGGGATCCTGTTGTCATGTATTTAATAATCTGGGGTCTGGATACTTAAAGACAGATACAGGGTAAGAGTCTACTAAGACTTTGCTTCTCAACTGTGTCAAGTCATGAAGTCACCTGAGTTGAGTAGGGAGGTTTCAGGGTCCATCCCTGGGCTCCCAACTCAGAATCTCCATTACAGAAGCCTAGGAGTCTCTGCTATGAACACATAACACGGTGTTACTTCTGATGTGGCCAGTTTGGGGGCACACTGCTCTGGGAGCTAGATGACAGAGGAATTGCTAACAGCTTTAAAAGAGATTGAGTACAACACAGAGGGTCCCTGAGTCACTGGCAAATCCTAAAAAATGTCAGAAATTGAGCATGCAGCTTCTCCATTTACCACTCAGTTGCTGCATCTGCTGGGTACACCTCACCTATTTGGAGTTGCCTTAGTGCTTCACGCAAGGTAATGTGGCCTAAGTGTGATACAGTGACCTCCATTACACAAGGTGGCATTTCCTCCTAAACCCACTGCATTTGTTTCCAGGGGCAAAACATCTGTTTCTACCTTGTTGTTGTTTTTCAGTCACTAAATCGTGTCCAACTCTTTGCAACCCGTGGACCGCAGCATGCCAGGCTTCCCTGTCCCTCGCTATCTCCCTGAGTTTGTCCAAGATCATGTCCATTGAATCGGTGATGCTATGCAACCATCGCATCCTCTGCTGCCCTCTCTCTTCTCCTTTTGCCTTCAGTCTTTCCCAGCATCAGGGTGTTTTCCAGTGAGTCGACTCTTCGCATCAGGTGGCCGAAGTGTTGGAGCTTCAGCTTCAACATCAGTGCTTCCGATGAGTATTCAGGGTTGATTTCCTGAATTGACTAGTTTGATCTCCGTGCTGTCCAAGCTCCTCTAACTCCTTACAAATGTACATGCAGACACCCACCACACTCACAAGCAGCTAAGAAGTACGCATTATCATAAGTTCCCGGAAAGATGCCTTGCTCCTTCCAGTGGGTCCAGACTGATTGGAGTAAGCTTAATACTCACAGGATACACACGTTACATTTCAGTTTAGGACATATGTCTTGTTTGAAGGGTGTAATTTCATGGCAGAGTCCATGTAAATTGCTTGCACTATGTGGAATCCTGAGCCATTTCTAAAGGAGGACATAATCATAGCTTTGAGACATAAGGAAATAAAGAATCTACTTAGCTGATGGTGATGAGTTGCACAGCAATTGAAACAAACTATAAGAACTTTCTTAGTTGGAGCAGACATTATGAATTCTGGGAATTCAGACTTTTTAAAATAAGCCAAATCATGGGAAAGGAAATATATCTGCTCTGAATGGAAATTTTTATTCTCTGTCAAGTGCTGAATAGGTGAAAACTTGCCCGGAATATTTTCCTGAACAAACTCTTTGATTCCTTCCTCTTTTTTTCTATAGTAGGCTTTTAAATTATTATAATTATTTACTTTTGTTTTCTTTTTCTTCACTAGAGACTCAGTGTTTAGGTTTTGATAGAGCAGGCGGGAAGGAGATGGTTAAAAAAACAAATGTTGGACCAAGATTCCAGTTCCATCTTTGATCTGAGTTGACCCTATTTCTCTCCTAGTTAACAGTTAACTTGGTAGTGGTTAATCTGTAAAATGAGAATATGTCACTGATCCAATTACATAACCATCTGTTTTACCTTTCTACACATTTCTATGTAGAATATGCCATAATCTCAGTCCTGTGTCTAATAGAGGAAGCGGACGTGTTGACAGTGGAGCAATGGTAGGCATGCACTGTAGGTATCAGGGGAGATGAAAGGAAGTTTCTGTGAGTAGCAAACAACAAAACAAAACCAATCCCCTGCCCGAGGTGTAGGGATCTCACCTTTATTTTATAGCAATTGAAACCACCCCAGCATGTAAACCCAAAGGTAACACTCTCTTATTCCCCACCCTCTCCTCACTTCACCTCCAACTCCAGTCCCCAGTGCTAACAGCGTAGGTTTCTTCTGCAAATTTCTCTTATAAAAGTACACCAGCATAGATTATGCTTTTCCTCTAAAAAGGATCACACTATGCACATTGCTCAGCATTTTTTTTCTTTCCTCACTTTACATATATGTCAATCACTACCTGTCTGGCTCCCTCCTTCCCTCACAGCTCACCTCTAACATCACCTCCTCAGAGAGGTGTTTCCTGATCCTCCACCCATTAGACTGTAATCTGCCTGTGGCCATGACTAGTTTGCTCTCTGCTGTACCCCTGGTGACTAGACCAGTGCCAGCACACAGCGTGTTCTCAGTAAATCCTTGGTAAGTGGATGGATCTGAATCCTCCAGCCACTTGCTGTGGGAGTGAGAGTGTGGATGAACTGATGAATCAAACCAGTGCCCTTACTGATGGGCACACAGGCTCTTTCAAGCTTTAGTCATTCAAGCAATGCTGCTTTGCCTGTGCTTATAAGAGAATGTCTTCCCTGATGGCTCAGACGGTAAAGCGTCTGCCTACAACGCAGGAGACCTGGGTTCAATCCCTGGGTTGGGGAGATCTCCTGGAGAAGGAAATGGCAACCCACTCCAGTATTCTTGCCTGGAATATCCTGAAAAATCCCATGGATGGAGGAGCCTGGTAGGCTACAGTCCGTGAGGTTGCAAAGAGTCGGACACGACTGAGCGACTTCACTCTCATTTCCACTTTATAAGAGAATGTCAGAAAATGGGATTGCTGGGTCAAGGGATAGATGCATTTTGATTTTGAATAGAAGATGCCCAATTACACTATCAAAAGATTATTGCTATTCACACCCACCAGCAATGACTGAAAGCATCTGTTTCCCCCCAGTTTTCTCTTGATATTATTGGTTTTTAATCTTACCTGGAGGTGGGTGTAGCAAGAGGTTGAACTGTGTTTGAATTGGTATTTCCATGTAAATTACGAAGGTTGCATATTTTAATATGTTTATTGGCCGTTTTCTGTGAATCTTCTGTTTATAACATTTTGCCGGTTTGTGCTGCTTTCTCTGTCATCTTGTCAACAACTTGTAGCTGCCATTAGTATTGAGCGTATTAGTTCTTCATTTGTTATGTGTGGCTATCACTTTCCCAGCCTATCTTTTGTCATTCGTTTACCATTTTTGCCATAGAAAGCTTTACATTTGTATGTAGTCAAACTGCCTTTTACAAGGAGCGTAGCTCAGTGCTCTGTTGTGACCTAGATGACTGGGATGGGAAGAAGGTCCACGAGGGAGGAGGTATATGTCTAATATAGCTGATTCACTTTGCTGTGCAGCAAAAACTAACATGAAGTTAAAAACTACCTAAAGAAAAAACTAACATCCCAATTAGAAGAATTTTTTTTTAGGAAATAAATGTTATTTAAATTTTATAAAACTGCCTTTTAGGCCTCTGAGTGTCCATTTTTAAACTTTATTTTTAATTGGAGGATAATTGCTTTACAATATTTTATTGGTTTCTGTCATATATCAATGAATATGATTCAGAAAATGAATCAGCCATAGGTATGAGTGTCCAGTTTTGAATATGAAAGTTTCTCCTATCCAAGGCTAAAAGATACTCTTGATTTTTTTTTTTTGGTGATATTTTAATTTTTAAGTAATTAAGTCTCTTGTCCAAAGGGAATTTTTATTAATATATGGTAAGATATAGTGATTGAGCTTTAGCTTTGTTCTTCCAAATAGATTTGCAGTTATATCAATATCATCTTTTAAATAAACCATCTTTTCCTGGCTGAATTAAAGTTTAAATGTATGACTTTGATTTAAATATAAATACATAATAGATATACAAAAGTAGATATATATAGACTTACATATATACTATATATGTATATATGTGTGTATGTGTACACACATATGAAGGCAAATCTATTTCTTGATTCTGTTTTGTCTCCCTGACCTACTTGTCTATTCTTATATATTTCTTATACATATTTAATAATGTTTCTTTATATAACTGTTTCATTGTGATATTTATAAGTTTGCAAATTTTATAAATTTCCCCTTCCAAATCTTTTCTAAAATACTTTTCTACTCTTTTTAGTCACAAATATTATTTTGTTTGTTGTTTAAAATAATTTATTTTCATTAAACCTATCAGAATTCTGCATAAAGTTGGGCTTTTGAAAGAAATCCATTTGGCTTCACTGTAGGAAGTGGACTGGAGTAAGGGGAGGCGAAGACAGGGAGCTGGTTAAGGGGTGGTATCAGTAATGTGGGTTTCCCAGGTAGCACCAAGTGATAAAGAATCCACCTGCCAGTGCAGGAGATGCAAGAGATGTGAGTTCAATCCCTGGACTGGGAAAATCTAAGTAGAAAATGGCAACCCACTCCAGTATTCTTGCCTGGAAAATTCCATGAACAGAGGAACCTGGTGGGCTACAGTCCATGTGATCACAAAGAGTCAGAGAGCTGGTTGAAACAGGGTCTGAACCAAAGGGATGACAGGAGAGTACACCATTTCCAAAAGAAAACCAACTGGACTTTGATCTTTGGATGAAGTACAAAGGAAAGTCAGCCAAAGCTAGCAGACGGGAGGACTGGGCAAGGTGTAAAACAAACCGTCTTCCAGAGTTAGGACTGCAGGGCAAGAAGTAGGTTTGCAGGTGGACAGAAGGGAAGATGTGTCCACTTGTAGGTAAATTGAGCTTGATGGATGAAGGCCATTGATGAGTAGACAGATAGTGGTGATGATACAGATAATTTGGGTAATTTAAAAATATTTTAGGGATGTCCCTGGCATTCCAGTGATTAAGAATCCACCTTCCAGTGAAGGACGTGTGGGTTCAGCCCGTGGTCAGGCAGCTAAGATCCCACATGCTTGCAGCCAAAAGAACAAAACCTAAAACAGGAGGAATATTGTAACGAATTCAGTAAAGACTTAAAAATAGTCCATATCAAAACAAATATTTTAAAATAAAATTTTTAAGAGATTTTCAAATAAAGTTCCAGAGTCTTTCATACATAGTGAGGTAGTTACTTTCTTGTGAGGCCCAATTTATGACTCATTCTTTGGGCAGTTGAGGGCATTATTATAAATAATTACAGAATTAACATATCTCTTCTTGAAGAGCAGAAATTTGTCCATTTGTGGCAAAAGGCCAGTTTTTGAAAATGCTTATTCCTGTTTAGTAGAAATATTTTTCTACAAATACTGCATATGAATAGCTTTATAAAATATTTTTGCAAAGCTTAGTATTATTTTAAGGTCACTATAATTTTCACTATGTCATAAAGCTCTGTTTTGACTACTGAATCTAAATAATTTTACCTGTCAGAATTACACATCAGTTTGTCTCAAGGTATTGTGTAGATAGGTATTGTGTAGCCATTATTCTCACGGCTTTTTCATTCATTTTTTCTTTTCAGAACTTGACAGCCTGGAGGAGTTAGGGAAAAAGCGCATCTGCAGGATTATCACTAAGGATTTCCCCCAGTATTTTGCAGTGGTTTCACGGATTAAGCAGGAAAGCAATCAGATTGGTCCTGAAGGTGGAATTCTGAGCAGCACCACTGTGCCCCTTGTCCAAGCTTCTTTCCCAGAGGGTGCTTTAACCAAAAGAATTCGAGTAGGCCTCCAGGTAATGTTCACAAAAAGTTTTCTCCTTGGTATACAGAGAGAGCATGTGAGCATGTTCTGCTCTGAAAACTGCTATCATGACTCATCCTAATGATATATTGCTAACTGAAGCATTGGGCCATTGGGGGAATCATCAATCTATTTTAAATAAAAAGTACAAAGTTAGCTAAGAGGCTTATCAAAATAGGTACATATTTTAGGGTTTTTCTGTTTAGATGTATCACTTGAAACATCTTTTTTTGTTTGTATGATAGAAAAAAAGATGAAAGATCTTTTTTTTTAATCATAGATTACTGGTCTCAGTAATATGGAACAACAAAGCACCAAAGAGCACATATACCATTAAAGAAACAAACCATATTTCATTTGGTTTATGATATGCACATCACAAAAATCAGCAATAGTGAAACTTGCAAGCTTTCAAATTTTAGTTCCAGCAAATCATAAAAGCTGGTTTTTATCCAACCAGTTGGAACCTGTTTTGATTTGGAAAGCTGGCTGAAACTCTTGGCAAGAATGGTCTTTCTTGAGTTTCTTCATTTCTGTTAGAACCTAGCCAGAACTTTTTTTTTTTTCCTACTGAATAAGGAAAATAACCTGAAATAACTTTGTTTTGTTACTTAATACAGTAATTGATAATTTGACTGAGAGTTCAGTAAGCATTTGAACCTAAAGAGACTACCTTATATTTCAGTAATATGAAGTTCCCTTCAACTGTCCCCTCATATTGAATATTTTACCAAATAGCAAAGAAACAATAAAAAAAAGAAGAATTAGGCGTATTAGACTAGAATTGAGATCCATTGCAATCTCGTATGCCTTTTTGTTACTTAACTCTGGAAACGTCCATTTTTACATGAGTATAAGTTGCCTTTGTAGTATTTTACTAGATACCCTGCATAGATATAAAATATACTCGACTCAATGTCTGTTATCCTTCGGATTAGACTGAGAGGTTTCTCTGCCCTGAGATCCGATTCCCCTCTCTCTCTCATGCAAGCCCAGGCCTGTGTTCTGTTGGGGACATACTCGAGCTGTTATTAGTTCCTGCTACAGCGTTGTATTTGATTCATTCTTTCCTGAAACAGAAAGGAGGAATAAGAGAGACTTTTTTTTTGCCCCATAAAATTTTAATAAGTTTTCTTTAAAATAACAAAAGTTCTGGGGGGTTATAGTCTCTTCCATTTCCAAATACCAATAAACATATTAAAATATGCTAAACTTCACTCAGTAAAACATCTAACATTAAAAAAAGACGGACAATACCAAGTGTCAGCAAATACACAGAACAGCTAGAACACTCACACCTGCTGGTGAGAATTAAAAGTGGTCCTGCAACCAGCGTTTTGGAAAACGGTGTGGCAGTTCCGTTATAATGGTGGTCATAGGTGTACCTCAAACAGAGTTTGGCTCTTAGAAATATAACTACCAGAAATCCCTACATATGGCCATCACCAGGCATACACAAGAATGTTAACAGCAGAAGTAAGACATTTTTTGGTTGTTGTTTTTGGTCTTTTCCTCCTCAACTAAAAAGTCAACTTTCTGATAAGAGAAAAATGTCCAACTTCGTTTAAGGTCCTCTCTCTTATCTCTAGGCCCAGCCTGTTCCAGATGAAATTGTGAAAAAGATCCTTGGAAACAAAGCAACATTTAGCCCAATTGTCACTGTGGAACCAAGAAGAAGGAAATTCCATAAGCCTATCACAATGACCATTCCGGTGCCCCCAGCCTCGGGAGAAGGCGTCTCCAATGGGTACAAGGGAGATACCACACCCAATCTGCGCCTTCTCTGTAGCATTACAGGTTTGGTTAAGTTGTTGCTGTTCTTGCTGTTTTTGCCATAGCACTTGCAATGATTCTGTACAAAGACAGAAAACCTTTAAACATCCCTACCAACATTATAAATGGAGTAGGAAAAAAAAATACATTTTACTTGTTCATCACCTCATCTCTATTATCCCTGTAATTATTTCTTGAAGATGCTGATAGCATGACCGTTAAAATTCAGTGATACCATTTTTCCTGCTTTTAAGTTTAGTGTTAATAACAGAGCTTTTTAAAGGTGACTGAAGTATTACTGAATTTACTGGAGCATCTAGTAATCTCTGTGTGACTTAGGTTACTGACCTAGAAACACCCTGTAAGCTATAGGAAATCGGATGGGCTCTGGGGAAAACAGAGGCTCCCACAAAGGACCAAGAGTAGGGAAGAGCCCGGTGAATACATGATTCTTTTTACCTACTCTGTTCACAAGTGTGATCCAAGAGACTAACATGCAGGGTTTAGGTGATAGGCATCTTTTATGGTAAGCTCCCAGAATCCAGAGCTAACGCATCATCTGATTAACCTAACATGTTTAACTTAACGTCCAAGGTTAAGAAAGGTTTTCTCATTTGTTTTTTTCTAAAGAATAATTTTAATGACTGGTTCCCTTTTTAGCCTGGAAAATTAAATGATTCAGGCAGTATAAAATGGACTTCCTCTTAACTTTCTGATAGTTCTTGCCATTGTTGTATTTTAAAAAATCATATTGTCTACCTGAAGCAACAAATCTTTGCACTTGTAGATTGTGGCTTAAAATGAAGTTGTATGCCCCAAGTTTAAGCCATTCATTAGTATCTAGACAAACAGAAAAGTAATTTTTTTTTCTAATCTAATATTATCTTATAAGGAGATCACTATAAGCTGGTAAAAGGAAAGTAGAGAAGAAAACCACCTTTAGTGTATGTCATTAATTGAAAGTGTTTGAGTTTTACAAGTTACTTACAGAAAAAACAGGATGATGATAAAAATTCTACAAGGAGCATATCTATAAAAAAGTCAATATATCTGCTGTTGTTCTCTCAGGGGGCACATCACCTGCTCAGTGGGAAGACATCACAGGAACTACTCCTTTGACATTTATAAAGGATTGTGTCTCTTTTACAACCAATGTTTCAGCCAGGTATGGAAATAAAGGCTGTCAAAAAGCACTAGGAATTGTTTTTTATTACCTTTTGGAAAGTAAAAAAATGTTGTGCTTAATACCAGTATGATTATTCTTTAAAATGTTGATGGTAAAGTTGGGCCTAACTCCAAAAATTTTAAATTCACTTGGATGTCATCTTATCCAGTCCTCACAGGAAGCTGTAAGATGGTAAACTTGCTTCTTCCTCCAGTAGAAATTCTTAGCAATTCATAAAAACTAATAAGATTTCCTTTCTTCCCCATTTTCTACCATAAAATTCTTGTTCCTTCCAAGATGAAGTAATAAATTCTTAAACAGCAGTAGAAAGGAAGGTTGATTATGGGTATGTGTAAGATGGGAAGGAGAGTTTTATGGAAAGGAAAATAAAGGAAAAAATTCCTTAGCATTTTTTTAGCAAAATCATAGCAAATAATAAATGTAGGGTTTCTTTGTTTGATAAACACAGTAAACATCTTTGCTATTTGTTTAAATGAACAAGTAATGTTTTGGTTTAGTTCCTTTATATACTCTACTTTTTATAAATGGGAAATTTTTTTAAGATTTGGCTTTGAAATCTCATTTTATACTTTTGTTACTGTTTTGTTTTTGTCTTCCTCAGATTTTGGCTTGCAGACTGCCATCAAGTTTTAGAAACTGTAGGGTTAGCCACACAGCTGTACAGAGAATTAATATGTGTTCCATATATGGCCAAGTTTGTTGTTTTTGCCAAAATGAATGATCCTGTAGAATCCTCTCTGCGATGTTTCTGCATGACAGATGATAAAGTGGATAAAACTTTAGAGCAGCAAGAGAATTTTGAGGAAGTTGCAAGAAGCAAAGACATTGAGGTACCTTGTTTTCAGCAAGTTCATTCTATTAACATTCTCCAGATACGGAGTTTTCCATTTTGAGGTCATAATATAGCACGTACTATAAATTTCAAGTTCGTTGTTAATTTTAGTATTCGTTTTAAAATTTTGATACAGATTCACTCTTAAATAATTTTAAGTATCTTTGAGACTACTTTAGTTGGTTAAAATGTACCACCAAGGACTCTTAAATAATTTTAAATATCTTTGACACTATTTTAGTTGGTTAAAAGGCACCACCAAAGACTCTTAAATAATTTTAAGTATCTTTGAGACTATTTTAGTTGGTTAAAATGCACCACCAAGGAATCTAGGTCATGATCACAAGTTTTCTATGGCTACCTGAGTTATTATCATAGTCACTGTCTATACACATCACCATGATTTTCCACTTTTCAAACCAGTAATCAGATAAGTATCCAAGAGTCCAAAACAACTTTCAGACTCTATGGATAAGTGATTGATGTCAGGCACATTCTCAAATATGTTTAAAATTGGGAGAATAAATCTATAATTCACTTACATGTCCATGTTACAGTTTCCAATCACAGTTACTATGAACCAGTAATTATTTTTGTGGTAAATAAATGTAACTGCCCAATCAGAAGACAAATGTGACATAGAAGCATATCAATCCTAATGTTATATTGACTTAAAATCTCAGAACTCTCTCAATTTAAATGAACATTAAATTATGTATTTCTTTTACTCTAAAAGGTTCTTGAAGGAAAACCTATTTATGTTGATTGTTATGGAAACCTGGCCCCACTTACCAAAGGAGGACAGCAACTTGTTTTTAATTTTTATGCTTTCAAAGAAAATAGACTGCCATTTTCCATCAAGGTAAATCACCTTCAAGAGAGATCCTGTGGATTTTTTTAAAATACTCTTAAAGATTAAATAAGATTCTAATGATTTATTCTGTTTAAAATATCCCTCCAAGCTTTAATTCATAGGAATGAGATCATATTTTTGTCCTAGTTCTGTGTCAGTGTACTTCTGAGCCAGGAAAAACTTTAGAATTAGTAAACAGAGTTTCTGCCTTTTAAACAGTTAAGTGATCATTTATACTGAGATAAATGTTTGTAAGCTCAAGCAGTCTAGAGCAATAACACACATCATATCTGGAATGCTCAGTAATCAAATAATGGATGAAATCCAGATTGAGTATTTGTTTCATCTTTATTTCTGGTCAAGCCCAGGACATTATGGAGAGACCGTCTTCCTCCTCAGAGAACCAAAAGATATAGGGCAATTGTTTTATTATTATTTGCTTCTGTTATTGTTAAAACTGAGGCTTTGAAAAAAAATTATTGGACAGGAAGAAAATGAATACAACTCAGACTATTGGATTGTCAGGATGAGACAAGCCAATACAATATTCCTGTGTTTAGACTATTGATTGGGCATTCTAAATCTTGCCAAGTTTAAATGTGACTACGTTGGCTGACATGAGATGGTTATCACCTTTTCCCTTTACTTTTCCTGCCTCTCAAAGGGTCCCATAAAACAAACATGCTTAACTCTTACACAGACAGGAATCCTCAGGAAAGTCTCTTTATATAACTGTCAACCACCTTAATTCTTCTAGATTAGAGACACCAGCCAAGAGCCCTGTGGCCGTCTGTCTTTTCTGAAAGAACCAAAGACAACAAAAGGACTGCCTCAAACAGCTGTCTGCAACTTAAACATCACTCTGCCAGCACATAAAAAGGTATCTTTTAATACTGGTTTAACTTTCTTCCCCTGGTCTTGAAGAAGTAGGCCCTTGGTGTGCAATTAAGGAATGCTTTGTAACATGATTTAAGCTCTTGAAACTCAAGTTTTATTAGTCTCTTTGTGTAGATTGACTAAGTCTTGTGACTGTGGTGTCAAATTCTTATGGTTTGTATAATGGAGTCCTCTGTTTATTGCTTCTGCTTCTGCTGGTAGTTCATAGATTTTTTTTTTTTTTTGCTTTCAAATAATGTCACACATTAATTTGCCATGGATGTGTAGCTCTTGATATTTTTCGTTGGCTTCTTTTGGTTTACTTTGCTTTCTAAAGCAGCTTGCATTTTGTGCTCCCTATTCAGTCCTTTTCATATCCTGATATTCTTTTCCCTGCTGTCCATTATAATATTCCTTGTCTCTGCAATGCATCTTGGGACCAAAAGGAGACAGAGTCAGATCAAGATGATGAGGTAATATGAACACTTCTGCTTTTACTCTATCAGAGATAGACTAGAAACAGAATCTGTATAAAAGGAGGTACAGAGGGCTGAAGTGTGGGAAACCTATTATATTTTTTGCAGATCTTAGCTTAAATGAGGTCAAGGATACATATTTTTTTCTTAGAGAATAATTTATTCTTCCACATATACAGAAGAGTACTTTAGTACATTTAATAAAATTAAAATCCAGCTAATGACTTAAAAAGAGAAACTGAAGTTTATTAGTTTAGCATTTTTAAATGTGATAGACTGGCATGCATAAATATACATTTGTGTGTATTTTCACCTAGTATCTACTGTATAAGTTTTAAATCAAAGATGGTGATAATATATGACATTTTATGTGTTTTATATACTATAAAATATGTGTTCAATGGCTATTGATGAATATTGATATTCTATTAAAAGACATCTATCTTACCCATTTTTTAAGAGTATAATTGTTCAATTAAGTTTCATAAGTTATCTCCTAATATTTCTCCAAGTTATAAGATCATTGGATTTTTAGAACTCACAGCTCAGTAATATGAAATAGAATCAGCAGCTTTAAGATTCAGTAACATTACTTCAATAAAGCCATTAACCTGTTTGTAATCTCCTCATCTATGTTTTATGCCTATGATCATACAGAAAGAATAGCAGTAATCGGAATGATAAACTTTGTGTGCCTTTTTCCTTGAATGTGCTCACAAAGAGCGAGTGTACATCGTGATGTATGTGCTTTCAGTATGAACAAAGTTGGGAGAATTTATTGCTCAGCATCAGAAGTCTCTGTAACGCTCGTCTTTTATTTGTAGTTCCCTGTAGTCTGCTGTGTTGGTGCTCTTATATTTTGCTAAGTGATAGTCATTTGGTTAAGATACTGGGATGGGGCTGTAGAATCACAGTGGGGAGCTAATATTTCCCTAAGAAAATCTGTTAAGAAGAAAAATAAGGCTAAACAAGATATCGACATGCCATTCTACAAAATGTTTCAAAATGATGAAAATGTCACAAGGAACTGGAACATAATCGTTCTCGTCTTTTTCTTTTCCAGACCGAGAAAACGGATCGACGACAGAGTTTTGCATCGTTAGCTTTACGTAAGCGCTACAGCTACTTGACTGAGCCTGGAATGAGTGAGTTTCCTAACACATTTACTAATCTACGTGGATTTTTATAAGAAGAGACATTTTTTCTATACAAACAGAATTTTGGAGTCATGTGAAAGAACACTCAATGGCAAAAGAAAACTGCCTACAAGAAAATTTTATCATGAGATCTAAGTAATATTTTGTACATAGTTGGAGATACAAGGTACAAACACCCCCAGATCATAGCTTTAAAAGTTTTTTTTAAGCCATTAGCGCTTTTTTTTTTTTTTTTAATAGAATTAGAAACATCTATCACTTGACTTTGAAAACCCTGATTTCACTTTGGCTGCTAACTATGTTAGGAGATAATACTATACCAAGATTCGTTTAAATCCATGCTAAAAAGAGAAAATATTTTCATACATGTTGGATAGTATAAAAGATGATAAAGTAACTCTGGTCATTATTTCATTTGTCTTTATATAGGTAGGTCATTCTAGCTTAGTCCTGATTCTTTTTTTCTCAGTTGGCAGGAATTAGATTTTCCTACCTTCCTGAGGTAGTATTTGTTTACTGATTTCTAATTCCTCCCACTCCCTCCCTCCCTCTGCCCTTTATTAAATATCAACTCTAAGGTTGGGCTTTACTAGATCAGTTAAACCCTTTTCTTCTCTCAGTAAATGTTTTGGTTCACTGTTAACTAGCTTGCAAGTATCAAGGCGTAGATTCATCTAGTCATATTCATTCATTTTCTCCCTTTGTCTTCCCTCCCCTCTCCTTCCCTCCTCCTTATGGTTATCACCTCTGGTGATCACAGCCCTCAAGATAACCCTCTCCACCAACAGGAACTAAGAGTATGTTTGACTGATGTGGCATGGTGCCACTTTAACCATCAGAGGAGGATTTATGCAAACATTATTTTTAAATCAGTGAATCATTTGTGGCTGTTTCCCATTACTCACAGTTACTTGAATTCAAGGAGGATTGGACATTTACCAGTAAGAACCACAACTGTTTTTTCCCATCTTTCCTGAATTCTTGCTTCTGTGGGCCAACATAACATATTAAATATGCAGCAGGAAACTACTCCCCTACTTCATTCAGGTGGTCTTAGCATAATCTTCTGGAATCTGTCCCCTGGAGACCTCTTACATTCAGACGCAAAACAGGGAGCATAAGAGAAAGGGAACCCAACCACACTCATGAACGTTCTTCCAGATCTTTTTTCCTCTAGGATAACTATCTAAATCTTTCCAAAACCAGAAGGGCTGAAATTAACTCTCATTATGCTATAAAGCAGGGAAGGTGTGTGTGTTTAACTAGATGTACGTATAAATTTCCTGGATAGACATTTTCGTTGAGATACTACTTTGCCTCAAAGCTCAGGCTTTCGTGGCATGGCTGTTTGGGACTCCCAGGTCACATCCTTAAGCGCTGGACAGGCTCCAGCTACTTGAGGTCAGCTACCTCTGGACAAGCTACCTCCTATCTGATTTTTGTGCCCTAAGGTGTGTGTTTGGGGAATATATGAGTTGTAAGGTCCGGTGCATGTGCTAACGTCAATTGAATTTTTCCCACTTCTGAAACGGTTGCTACTTTTCAGTTAGCTTCATGAAGGTATATGTAGTTTGTCTTCCTTGACTTTTGATAGAAGGAAGAGGGTTCTCTTCTCTGTTTTATGAGAGGGAGCATAAGGTGGGCAGAAGAATGGGAAGGAGTAAGAAAGGACTAAAAGAAAAACTAGGGATATGTTATGCCTCCTAAATTGGTGTTAGAAGAGAAAGTGAATGCAATTTTTCCCATAGTTCCCTATCATTTCCAACTACCCAACCCATCCAACCTCTAAAAAAAAAAAAAAAGATTCTGGTGTAATTCAGTGCTTGACATCCAGAATTCCCTTTGTCATAAGTGAAGAGTGAAAGTCACTCAGTTGTGTCCAACTCTTTGGACCCTCTGCCAGGCTCCTCTGTCCATGGAATTTTCCAGGCCAGAATACTGGAGTGGGTAGCCATTTCCTTCTCTAGGGGATCTTCCCAACCCAGGGATCAAACCCAGGTCTCCCACATTACAGGCGGATTCTTTACCATCTGAGCCACCAGGGAAGGCCTTTGTTGTAAAGGGTATCACAAAATATGTATCATTAAAGCATAAAATATGTAACTAATCAGTAACTTGGCTGCTTTGTGCAAAGCATAACACCATAGATGTGGTTCAGAAGACTTCTCTGCTTAGTGGAGCCAGACTTAAGTGGTAAAACAGAGATGCTCTGCCAGTTTCTGGTAGTTATAAAAATAAGTCCTTCCTTGAGACATTGAACTGAGCCCAAATCACTGCATTGAAGGAATCCCTAAACCTTCCATTTGCAGTGTGGTGTTCCCAAAAGAATTAAACAATATAATATTGAGAATTATGGCTAGGAGGGGTAATGAATGGGTGAGTTTTTCCTTAGTTCTTCCACTTCTCTTTAGAACAATATGTCAGCCTAGAAAAGGATGTGTTCTGAATGCTTGAGTCTAAATGTGCACTAGGAGTGAAAATCCGCACCCTTGTGGGAGTAGCTGCTAATCCCAGGACTGGATTGTAGCAATGGCACGGGCACAGCATGAAGAGGAACATAAAGACGAAGCAGATTCTCGTTTCCTCTGCAATTTTCCCTCTTATTCTGAACCACTGCTTTCTGGGAGCGAGACTGTACTCAACTTTGACATAGAACTTAACCCTTGGCAGGCATTCCAAACCTCTGTGACCAGCTTGGTTTGTTTCTTAGAACTGTAGAAATAGAGAGGACTCGGTGTGTGCTTGCCATCCCCCAGCAAGTATGTGGACTTCATCTGTATGTTTCTTGTCCCATTGCCAGAAGATGCTGGTATTAAATCCATCTTTCCTAGTGGTAGGTCTGCCTCATGGCTCTTGCAGTGTTTGGGGTGTCCATGAGTCCCATAAATATTCTGGGAAGGCACCAGAATTGGCCCCTCTGTTATTGATTAAACATATATACAGATATATTCTGTATCCCACTGTAGATACGTAAAGATGGGGTGTTAAAAATATGACTGTGCTTTTTAAATTTCCCCCATGCTACCTTTTGAGAATTAAAAGTATAATGGATTATGAAAAATATCTGAGTGCTATGTGCTTTTTGTCCATAATAAAGACAAACGAGACATGGATACATTCTGTTGCAGAGGGATTTTTTCATATTCAGTATTAAATATTTTCATGAAAATCTCAAAAGGTACCAAGACTTAACATCTCATGGAAAAAGTGTACTCTTCTTTCTAAATGCTCTTGTGAAAGTATTTTTAAAGTTTGCACATTGTGCATAATATGGCATAAAAACTGTATTACTTCTTTGGCTCGTTTGCCAGGATATATCGTGCATGAGAAAATGTTTTCAGTTGCTTTGCTTGCTTATGGTAACCATGAACCATATTTCTAGTTTTTTTCCCCCTTTGTGTGTGTGTGTGTACATATGCATTCTCAAATCATTTCATATTATGTTTCTTTTTTTCTTCACCAAAAGGAATATACTGCATGGAAAAGATCAATGCAAACATTCCTTTTCTTTTTTTTTTTTCCTTTTAAAATTCTGACTCAGAAAATTTCTTGCTCTTATTGGCTTTTTATGGGTGTGAAGCATAACCGAATTGTGCATGGAAGATGCAAATTTAAAATCCAGTGGCTTCACAGTTTGCACATCAGTTGCCTGTCACTTAAAAGTTATTTTGGATTCTGCATGAAATAGGCTTGAGTGGTTTTCTAAAATAAGAGTTTTAGAACATTTAATATATAGCTATGTACATTGATACGGCTCTGAGTAGGTGGCATCTGTATCACTGAGAGGTTCAAGGAGAGGGAATATTAGAAATTACTGAAATGAGAGTTATATGGTTGTGCAGAACAAATATGTACCTATACAGGCAAAACAGAAAGGCTACTGATATTTCTAAACCAGCACATAAGAAAGTCAATAGGAAGTAAGTGAACAGTTTTCCATTGTGGTTATTTTTCTCATCATTAATTCTTTCCTCATGTTTTTTATTTTTCATTGTTGGCCTATTGGTTGCAATGTGCCTTTTCTGTCTTTCATTTCACATTGCTCTGTGTTTTATTTAGTTTTATTTTTAACCTTGGATTAGTTGCGTCTATAGAAATTTTTTTTTCCTCTTAATTGTTCCTTTTGCCTCTTCCATTCTGAATCATGCAAACAATTGTACTTGCTTTTGTAATATTTCAAAGTTTACTGACCAATTTTTTTCTCTGGTCTCTCTGTTTCTCAACCATTTTTGTTGATTTTTGTGTTTGATTTCATTTTAAAATTTAAGAAACAGTTGAACGGAGTGCAGGAGCAACAAGATCCCTCCCCACCACTTACTCATACAAGCCATTCTTTTCTACAAGACCCTACCAGTCCTGGACCACAGCTCCGATGACAGTGCCCGGGCCGGCCAAGTCAGGCTTCACTTCCTTGTCAAGTTCTTCCTCTAATACGCCATCAGCTTCCCCATTAAAATCAATATGGTCTGTTTCGACTCCTTCGCCAATCAAATCCACATTAGGCGCATCAACTACATCTTCGGTTAAATCCATTAGTGACGTGGCATCTCCAATTAGATCCTTTCGGACAATTTCTTCACCAATAAAAACAGTGGTGTCACAGTCTCCATACAATATCCAGGTTTCCTCTGGCACCCTGGTTAGAGCTCCCACAGTCACGGAGGCCTCACCTTTAAAGGGGCTGGCATCCACTTCTACATTTTCCTCTCGAACCTCCCCAGTGACTACCGCAGGATCTCTTTTGGAGAGGTCGTCAATTACTATGACGCCCCCTGCTTCCCCCAAATCAAACATTAATATGTATTCTTCAAGTCTGCCATTTAAGTCAATTATCACATCAGCAGCACCGCTAATATCTTCACCTTTAAAGTCAGTGGTGTCTCCAGCTAAATCAACAGCTGATGTCATTTCATCAGCTAAAGTTACAATGGCCTCTTCTCTTTCATCACCGGTGAAACAGATGCCTGGACATGCAGAGGTAGCTTTAGTCAATGGATCTATTTCCCCTCTGAAATATCCATCATCTTCAACGTTAATTAATGGATGCAAAGCCACTGCCACATTACAGGAAAAAATTGCTACAGCCACAAACTCTGTGAGCTCTGTGGTTAACGCGGCCACTGATGCGGTTGAGAAAGTGTTCCCTTCCACCACAGCAATGCCATTTTCCCCACTCAGGTCTTATGTTTCTCCAGCACCATCAGCTTTTCAGTCTCTAAGAACTCCTCCTGCAAGTGCACTCTGCACATCCCTTGGGTCATCAATATCTGCAACTACCTCATCTGTAACTTCATCGATAATAACAGTGCCAGTATACTCTGTAGTCAATGTTTTGCCAGAACCAGCATTAAAGAAACTTCCAGACTCTAATTCACTTACAAAATCAGCAGCAGCCTTGCTGTCGCCCATTAAAACATTGACTACGGAGACACGTCCTCAGCCCCATTTCAATCGAACTTCATCTCCAGTTAAATCATCTTTGTTCCTTGCACCGTCTGCCCTTAAGCTGTCTACACCATCTTCTCTATCTTCCAGTCAGGAGATATTAAAAGATGTGGCTGAAATGAAGGAGGACCTAATGCGGATGACTGCAATACTCCAAACAGATGTGCCTGAGGAGAAGCCATTCCAACCTGAACTCCCCAAAGAAGGGAGAATCGATGACGAAGAACCTTTTAAAATTGTCGAGAAAGTAAAGGAAGACTTAGTGAAAGTTAGTGAAATCCTTAAAAAGGATGTCTGTGTTGATAAAGGACCACTCAAATCACCAAAGAGTGACAAAGGACACTCTCCTGAAGATGACTGGATAGAATTTAGTTCAGAAGAAATAAGAGAGGCAAGACAACAAGCTAGTGTGAGCCATTCTCCATCTCTGCCAGAGAGAGTGCAAGTCAAGGCAAAGGCCGCCTCTGAAAAGGATTACAACCTGACCAAAGTTATTGATTACCTAACAAATGATATCGGCAGTAGTTCTCTGACAAACTTAAAGTACAAGTTTGAGGATGCCAAGAAGGATGGTGAAGAGAGACAGAAACGAATTTTGAAACCAGCAATTGCCCTGCAGGAACACAAACTCAAAATGCCTCCAGCCTCCATGAGGCCTTCCACCTCTGAGAAAGAGTTATGTAAGATGGCTGATTCCTTTTTCGGAACAGATACTATTTTGGAGTCTCCAGATGACTTTTCTCAACATGACCAAGATAAAAGTCCCTTGTCTGACAGTGGCTTTGAAACAAGAAGTGAAAAAACACCTTCAGCCCCACAAAGCGCTGAAAGCACTGGTCCCAAACCACTCTTCCATGAAGTCCCCATCCCTCCGGTCATTACAGAAACAAGAACTGAAGTGGTTCATGTTATCAGGAGCTATGAGCCCTCCGCTGGAGACGCTCCCCCGTCCCAACCAGAGGAGCCCGTGTCACCCAAACCTTCACCTACGTTTATGGAACTGGAACCAAAGCCCACCACGTCTAGCATTAAAGAAAAAGTCAAAGCGTTTCAGATGAAAGCCAGTAGTGAAGATGACGACCACAATCACGTTCTGGGCAAAGGCATGCGTGTTAAGGAAGAGACTCACATCACCACCACCACCAGAATGGTTTATCATTCTCCACCAGGCAGTGAAGGTGCCTCTGAGAGAATTGAAGAGACCATGTCAGTGCACGACATCATGAAAGCCTTTCAGTCCGGTCGGGACCCTTCCAAAGAACTGGCAGGTCTGTTTGAACATAAGTCGGCAGTATCTCCAGACGTTCACAAGTCTGCTGCTGAAACCTCAGCCCAGCACACAGAGAAGGACAACCAAATGAAACCCAAACTGGAGCGTATAATAGAAGTCCACATCGAAAAAGGTAACCAGGCTGAGCCCACTGAAGTCATTATTAGAGAAACCAAAAAGCATCCAGAAAAGGAAATGTATGTATATCAGAAAGACTTATCCCGGGGAGATATTAACCTAAAAGATTTTCTGCCAGAAAAACACGATGCTTTTCCTTGTTCAGAGGAACAGGGTCAGCAAGAAGAAGAAGAACTCACTGCTGAAGAGTCATTGCCTTCTTATCTGGAGTCTTCCAGAGTAAACACTCCTGTGTCCCAAGAAGAAGATAGTCGCCCTAGTTCTGCTCAACTCATATCCGATGACTCTTATAAAACACTGAAGCTTTTGAGTCAACACTCAATAGAATATCATGACGATGAGTTGTCAGAACTAAGAGGGGAGTCTTACAGGTTTGCTGAGAAAATGCTTCTGTCAGAAAAGCTAGATGTGTCTCATTCTGATACTGAGGAATCGGTTACAGACCATGCAGGGCCCCCTAGCTCAGAGTCTGATAAGCGGGCCAGAGAAAAAGTAGTCACTGCCCCCAAAAAAGAAATTCTCTCCAAAATCTATAAAGATGTGTCTGAAAATGGTGTAGGTAAAGTGTCTA
Organism: Ovis aries; assembly: GCF_016772045.2. Classification (NCBI taxonomy): domain Eukaryota; kingdom Metazoa; phylum Chordata; class Mammalia; order Artiodactyla; family Bovidae; genus Ovis; species Ovis aries. The sequence goes on along the minus strand of NC_056078.1, from coordinate 15,071,065 downwards.
AAGATGAGCATTTTGATAAAGTGACAGTGTTGCACTATTCTGGCGATGTTAGTAGTCCAAAACATGCCATGTGGATGCGCTTTACTGAGGACAGATTAGATAGAGGTAGAGAGAAGTTGATGTACGAAGACAGGGTGGACAGGACCGTGAAGGAAGCTGAAGAGAAACTGACTGAAGTGTCACAGTTTTTTCGTGACAAAACTGAAAAGCTCAATGATGAACTGCAGTCCCCAGAGAAAAAGCAGCGCCCTAGAAATGGCAAAGAATACTCATCCCAAAGCTCTACCAGTAGCAGCCCAGAGAAAGCACTGCTGACGGAACTGCTGGCATCCAGTGATGAGTGGGTCAAGGTGAGGCAACATGGCCGCGATGGACACAGCATCCCCAGGGCCGATGAGAGGAGTGCAGCCCATCTGCCCAGCAGCCCAGAGATGGTTCCTTCCCAACAGACTGAGGACAGCAAGTCCACAGAGGAAGCCAAAGGATGGAGTTCTCAGAGCCAAGAACCAGAAGGGCCCCAATCTGGGTTTCAGCTCAAGCAATCTAAACTCAGTTCAATTAGATTAAAATTTGAACAGGGTGCACAGGCCAAAAGTAAGGACATTTCTCAAGAAGACAGAAGGCCAGATGGCCAATCCAGAATCCCAGTTAAAAAAATCCAGGAAAGCAAGCTACCTGTCTACCAGGTGTTTGCTCGAGAAAAACAGCAGAAGGCCACAGACCCCTCAGATGAAAGTGTCTCTGTGCAAAAAGATCTTACAGTATTAAAAGCGACAGATGAGCATGCCGGGAGCAATGAGATGGTTGTAAATGATTTTGGTTCTGATGATGTGAAAAAACAGAGGACTGAAATGTCAAGTAAAGCGATGCCTGACTATTTTTCTGAGCAACAGGCTAAAGACTTGTCTTGTCACGTAACCGCAGACTTAGCAACAAAGGGACCATGGGACAAAAAGGTCTTTAGAACGTGGGAAAGTTCTGGAGCTGCTAATAATAAGTCACAGAAAGAGAAACTTTCACATGTGCTTGTTCATGATGTAAGAGAAAATCATGTTGGTCACCCTGAGAGTAAAATTGTTGACCAGAGGGATGAGTTTTTGTCTGTGACTGAGAGAGAACACAAATTGTTAACTAATGGCTCTCTCTCAGAAATTAAGGAAATGACTGTAAAATCTCCCTCCAAAAAAGTCTTATATAGGGAATATGTTGTTAAAGATGGGGAGCATCCGGGTGGCTCTCTTGACCAGCCTTCCAGGAGAAGTGAGAGCTCGGCGGTGTCGCACATCCCGGTCAGGGTTGCAGAGGAAAGGAGGACACCAGCTCCAGACATTCCCAATGGTTTTTGTGAGCAGTCGACATTTCCAAAACATGAACTGTCGCCAAAGTTATCCCAGTCAAGTATGACTAAAGAGACAGTTGAGACACAGCACTTTAATTCTATAGAAGAGGAAAAAGTAACCTATTCAGAAATCAGCAAAGTTTCAAAACACCAGAGTTATGTAGGCTTATGCCCGCCTCTCGATGAAACAGAGCTCTCCCCGACCAAGTCTCCAGATTCTCTAGAGTTTAGCCCAGGAAAGGAATCGCCCTCTAGTGACGTATTCGACCACAGTCCCATTGATGGATTGGAAAAAGTTGCACCACTAGCCCAGACGGAGGGAGGGAAAGAAATAAAAACTTTACCTGTTTATGTCAGTTTTGTGCAGGTGGGAAAGCAGTATGAGAAGGAGATACAACAAGGAGGTGTAAAAAAAATCATAAGCCAGGAATGTAAGACAGTGCAAGAGACCAGGGGAACCTTTTACACAACTAGACAGCAGAAGCAACCTCCTTCTCCTCAAGGTAGCCCGGAAGATGATACTCTAGAGCAAGTTTCCTTTCTAGACAGCTCTGGGAAGAGCCCTTTAACCCCAGAGACGCCCAGTTCAGAGGAAGTGAGTTACGAATTTACGTCTAAGACACCAGACTCGCTTATAGCTTATATACCAGGCAAACCCAGCCCAATTCCCGAGGTTTCGGAGGAATCTGAGGAGGAGGAACAGGCCAAATCGGCCTCCTTAAAGCAGCCTGCAGGGGAGGAGATGGCTGCAGTCGAGCGTGAAATGCCTGACAACGTGAGCAAGGACTCTACCCAGAGACCCAAAACTAACAGAGTTGCCTACATTGAATTTCCCCCTCCTCCACCACTGGATGCAGACCAGATGGAGCTGGATAAGAAACATCCTTATCTTCCCGAAAGGGAGGTTGACATGATTGAAGTCAGTCTGCAAGACGAGCATGACAAGTACCAGCTGGCCGAACCGGTCATCAGGGTGCAGCCACCCTCCCCAGTTCCTCCTGGGGCGGACATCAGTGACTCCAGTGATGACGAATCCCTTTATCAACCAGTGCCTGTCAAAAAATACACCTTCAAGTTAAAGGAGGTCGACGATGAACAAAAAGAAGGGACAAAATCCAAAGCCTCTGCTGAAAAGGCTTCCACCCAGAAAGAATTAGAAATGAATGGATCTGGAAAAGATACTGAATTCGGCCTTGGCCTTGATTCACCTCAGAATGAAGCTACCCAGAACGGGAACAATGACCAGTCCATCACAGAGTGTTCCATTGCCACCACAGCAGAGTTCTCTCATGATACGGATGCCACAGAGATCGACTCTCTGGATGGCTATGACCTGCAAGATGAAGATGATGGCTTGACTGAGAGTGATTCTAAGCTCCCCAGTCAGACCCTGGAGCTGAAGAAAGATATCTGGAACACGGAGGGCATCCTGAAGCCAGCTGATCGCTCCTTTAGCCAAAGCAAACTCGAAGTTATCGAGGAGGAGGAGGGAAGGTTGGGACCAGATGAAGATAAGCCACCTCCTAAAAGTTCTCCATCTGAAAAGACTCCTGATAAGACTGATCAGAAGTCAGGGGCCCAGTTTTTCACACTAGAAGGCAGACATCCTGACAGATCAGTGTTTCCTGATACTTACTTCAGTTACAAAGTAGATGAAGAATTTGCCACTCCTTTTAAAACAGTAGCTACCAAAGGTCTAGATTTTGACCCCTGGTCTAATAACCGAGGAGATGATGACGTGTATGACAGTAAATCACGGGAAGATGAAAATAAGCCATTTGGTCTGGCTGTGGAAGACCGCTCTCCAGCAACTACCCCCGATACAACACCAGCCCGCACGCCAACTGATGAAAGTACCCCAACTAGTGAGCCTAACCCCTTCCCATTTCATGAAGGAAAAATGTTTGAGATGACTCGCAGTGGTGCAATTGACATGAGCAAGAGGGATTTTGTTGAAGAGAGGCTCCAATTTTTCCAGATTGGTGAGCATACTTCTGAAGGGAAGTCAGGGGACCCGGGGGAAGGGGATAAAAGTACGGTCACTGCCACACCACAGCCACAGGCAGGGGACACCACTGTAGAAACCAATCTAGAGGGAAATGTAGAGCCACCTACAGTGGAACCCAACCCCAGCATCCCGACCAGCGGAGAGTGTCAGGAAGGCACAGCCACTAGTGGCTCACAGGAGAAAGCAGCAGCAGCCACTAACTCCTCTAAGCTTGACCCCAAGTTGCGCACGCCTATAAAAATGGGAATTTCTGCGTCCACCATGACCTTGAAGAAAGAAGGCCCTGGAGAAGTGACAGATAAGACAGAAGCTGTGATGACCAGTGGTCAGGGATTAGAGAATGAACCTATAACGGTGATTTCAAATACAGCCAATAGCCACATGGGCGTTAGGCCCCAAGAAAAACATGATTTTCAAAAAGATAACTTTAATAACAACAACAATTTGGATTCTTCCACTATACAGACAGATAACATTACAAGTCACGTAGTTCTGACAGAACATTCTGCACCCACTCGTACCACAGAGAAAGCTAATCCAGTGAAAAGCTCATCAGAAAAAAAGACAGGGCTACTGCAAGGACATTGTGTGAGAGAGAAACAGAAAGTTCTTGGAGAGCAGCAAAAGACAAAGGAACCAATAGGGATTAGGCGAAAATCCAAACTTCCCATAAAGGCCACTTCACCAAAAGATCTCTTCCCACCACCAGATCATATGCCAAACATTCATGTGAGTAAAATGAAGCAGGTTAGTCAGTCTGAGAAAACCAAAGGCCTTACTACTTCTTCATGTGTAGATGTGAAGTCCAGAATTCCAGTGAAAAACACACACAGGGATAACCCAGGTTCAGTTAGAAAACCATGTGCCACACAAAAGCAAGGGCAGCCAGAGAAAGGCAAGGCCAAACAGCTTCCATCCAAGTTGCCAGTAAAGGTAAGACCCACCTGTATCACCTCCACCTCCACCTCCACCACCACCACCACCACCACCACCACCACAGTTAAAGTCAGGAAAAGTCAGCTTAAGGAAGTATGTAAACACTCCATTGAATATTTTAAGGGAATTAGTGGTGAGACCTTAAAGCTTGTGGACCGCCTCTCTGAAGAAGACAAACAGATGCAGTCCGAGTTGTCCGATGAGGAAGACAGTACCTCAAGAAACACGTCGTTGTCCGAGACTTCCCGGGGTGGCCCGCCTTCCGTTACAACGAGGTCTGCTAGAGATAAGAAAACAGAGGCAGCACCTTTAAAATCAAAGAGTGAAAAGGCCGGCAGTGAGAAAAGGAGCAGTAGGAGGACTGGTGAGAATGAAGGCAGTCAGGTCTCTCGAGCGCTCTTTGCTCACATCCTGGAGAACGAGCATAGTTTGTAAACACTTTCCAACTTGTAGAGCCTAGTGCATGAACTGTTGTGATTGCCTGTGGAGTGACTTAACCGTAGTTTCTCATCCTGTCATCGTCATGTGCGTGCTGTCTACATACTCTTCTTTCCTTCCTTTTAACCCAACAACACTAGACAGCTAGGGAAGCATGCTGAAGATATTGGTGTCATTCAAGATGAGCAGCTTTTCTTTTTCAATGTGCTAGTGCATACGATTCTGTCCAAGTACAAGCACAGATGTTGAAATGCCATCGTGGTGTTTTCACCCCCACGACACTTCTGTAGCTATTGTCAAGTAGCTAGCTCGTCAGCATGTTGAATTTCATTACATCGAGCATCCATGTAGTCTGACATTTGGCCTGATGTAGGTGAAAATCAAGTGAGTCGTGTAAAAGAGAAGTGTTCATGTAGGTGATTAGGACACATCTCAGTGTACAGTGTTAGCATCAGTCTCTCTGTAAAATCTGAGTACTGCTAAAAGCAATTTTCCAGTGTCGTGTCTTTCTTGATGATTATTTTAATTAAGAAATTGTAAATCGTAGGTCCACAGAGTCCATGTGAACGGACAGATATCAGGATGGCAATAGTAGCCGATCACCTGGGACTCAGTTGGACAGGTAAGTGTGTATACACCTGAATGAAATTTCTTAATTTGTCTTTTTCACAAATAGTTTATTTTTTAAAAAAAGGAATAAAAAACATTTTTAATCACTCATAATTCTATCTACCCAGAGTTAATTACAGATAATAACTTGTATACTGTGTTTTTTTCAAAGCTTTTCTATGCATATACACTATAGAATAGAAAATTTAAATTTATTTTACCTTAAGTTTGAGTACTTTCTTCACAATGCCATTTCTGGTAATATAGGATAAGCTTTTACCTAATGGAAGATTTGAGGGCATAAAGGAAAATGTACCTAAAGGCTATAGTTTTTAAATAATACAAAATAAGGGCATGGTTTATGCCCTTAGAGTAGCTCTCTTAGGCAACAGTTCAACTAATCCATGCCTAGGTTTCACAAAGTTTAATCATTCATGAGTCACTGTCATGATATACACACATTATTTATAAAGCCTACAGACATACACATTTTATTTACCTGGAACTTGTAAGGAGACTCAGTTTTATGCTCAAAGATTTATTTAAAAGGAAATCGTACGTCACTTGTTTTCCCCCCAAATGCTTCCTTTTGTGTTTAACAATCTCACTGATCTCGGGGCCTCCTGGGTCTTCCCTGCTGTGTGGGTTTCTCTCCAGTTGAGGCTGCTCTCTGGTTGTAGGGCCCAGGCTGCAGCAGCTCCTCTTGTTGCAGAGCACCAGCTCCAGAGCGTGTGGGCTTCAGCAGTTGCAGCTCCCGGGCTCTAGAGCACACAAGTTGAGCTGCTGCAAGGCACGTGGGCTCTTCCTGGATTAGGGATTCAACCTGTGTCTCCTGCATTGGCAGATGAATTCTTTACCACTGAGCCACCAGGGAAGCCCATTATATCACTGTGATAATAGAAAACAAGGATCATTTTCAATAACTATGTACACAACAAAACAAAGGATGACAGTTAAGTTTTGAATTAAATTTTTCAGAAAAAGGATACAGATGAATGAATCTATTCAATTTACAAAAATAGTTGGATTCTGTGAAACGAATGAAACTTTATAATTGGTGTGCAGAAAAAGAATATTTGGCTTGATTCCTCTTCACTTAAGATGAAGATAAGGCTCTGTGTCAACTGGACAGTACTGCTTTGTATTCTGATGTTAGCTGGGCCCCTCAAATCCTACTTCACATGAATCAGAGAAATTTTAAATTTTATAGATTGTATGTTGTTTTTTTTTAATGCACAGCCAAACAACATAAAAGTTACACATAAGTAAATGTTAATTACTGTCATATTTAAAGTCATCTCGCATACTATCAAGGACAGACATTCTCAAGGAAGTAATTATCTATACTGTCAAAAGGGAGGTTATGAAACTAGATCGTGGCACAAAAGGTCACCTACAGTTATTTTTTTCCAATGCCCTAAATCTTGCACCACCCACCCTCTCCATTAAAAGGATTCCTCTCCTTCTGCCAAGCCTTGCCCTAAGGCACACTGCTACTGACCTAACCTAGTGGAGCTCTGGAAGAAACAGGGGATCTGAGTAATCCTTTGCAGACTATTAAGAATTAATAGCAATTCATCATGTATAAATATGTATGAACATAAAATAATAATATTTATATTTTCTGGGTAGCTCAAACAATAAAGAATCCTCCTGCAATGCAGGAGATGCAGGTTCGATCCCTGTGTTGGGAAGATCCCCTGGAAGACGGCACGGCAACCCATTCCAGTTTTCTTGCCTGGAGAACCCCAAGGACAGAGAGAGTCTGGCGGGCTACAGTCCATGGACTCACAAGACTTGGACTAGTCCATGGGGTAACAAAGAGTCAGACATGAAGTGACTAAGCATGCATGCATATTTTAACACTGGACATTATAATCTGAAAATATCCTGGAGCTAATGTTGGTTTTGTAGTAGTACTTGCCCATAACTATTAGCTTATTTTCTTTAAGCAAAACTAGTCCTTAGTTTTTCAGAGTAAACTTTAGGAGACGTGACATGAAAATAGAGAGGAAACATAAAGTCATAAATTTTGTAAATTCTCAGTGACAATGTCTTCGCTCTTCACTGAGTCTCTAGACAAGGATATGGTTTGGTCATGAGGACAATAAGAATTACTGTCCTTAAGACCCAAAGAGATAAGGAACTTTAAAAAAATTAACTTTTCTAATTTGAATTACCATATACACAATGAAGATTATTAGGAAAATTAGCATTTAGAAGGACAAAATTTAAATCCATCCCTCAGAACTCCTGTTAACAAGTAGCAGTGTACTTTGATTTTTTTAATAAATAATTTTGAAAATGTTCTATAAACAATTAATTTTCTTTTTATTTCTTTCTGATCTTGGTTTAATGGATAAGTAACATCCAGTACACGTACTTTACAATGATGTTTTGTTGTCGGTCACAATGTACTAGTGAATCATGAAATAAATTCAGGTTTTGCTTTTTATTGGTAAAAGGAAGAGAAAATGTGTATCCCATATATTAAGGCTAGTTCAATTCAGTTCAGTTCAGTCACTCAGTCGTGTCTGACTCTGCAATCCCATGAATTGCAGCATGCCAGGCCTCCCTGTCCATCACCATCTCCCGGAGTTCACTCAAACTCAGGTCCATCGAGTCCATGATGCCATCCAGCCATCTCATCCTCTGGCGTCCCCTTCTCCTCCTGCCCCCAATCCCTCCCAGCATCAGAGTCTTTTCCAATGAGTCAACTCTTCGCATGAGTTGGCCAAAGTACTGGAGTTTCAGCTTCAGCATCATTCCTTCCAAAGAACACCGAGGGCTGATCACCTTTAGAATGGACTGGTTGGATCTCCTTGCAGTCCAAGGGCCTCTCAAGAGTCTTCTCCAACACCATAATTCAAAAGTATCAATTCTTCGGCACTCAGCTTTCTTCACAATCCAACTCTCGCATCCATACATGACCACTGGAAAAACCATAGCCTTGACTAGACGGACCTTTGTTTTGCTCTAATAAGATGTAGTTTCATTTCTAGAAGCACCCTACAGGCTGCAGGCTGTAATCAGTTTGCCAGCCACTGCATTACATTAATTAACTCTTCTTCAACACACACCTTGTTTTCAGTTTTTGAGAAGGACAAGCCTACAGTGGACATTCATGTATGTAAATAATTGTCTACAACCCTGTGTATTGTCACCGTAGATTTCTAGAAATGAAATCATTTGGCCAAAGGATATAGACTTTTTTGAGCCTCTGAATACATTTTGCCAAACTGCTGGAAAGGTTGTTAAGCAGGATAGAATCTCGGCTAATTCTTTTTCCATGGATTTTCCCATTTCTTACTTTTTATATTCACTTAAGGCTAATACACATCTGACAGATTTTTTTTAATTGTACAAAAAATGTACACTGAAAGGTAAGTCTCCCTCTCATCTTTGACTCCCAAATTTCATGCCCCCAAGGCAGCTATTTGTATCATATGTATCCTTCCAGGGATAACTATCTACATTTACAAGATTGAGTGTATGGCTGTATACACTTAGTTGGAAAGAAAGCTTATCTCCCTTTTATTTTTTATACAAATGGCAGCATATCATAGACAGTGATCTGGCTTTGAGTCATCATTTAACCTCCCAAGCGGCACTGATGAAACTTGAAGTCATATAGAATAGAGTATTATGTGAGAAAAAGATCTATTTCATGAATATGGCCTAGAGAAAAACCCTACTGGCTTCTCTTGTGGCATGTTTATGAACTGTATATCCCTATCTTATCCATGGATGGAGGAGCCTGGAAGGCTGCAGTCCATGGGGTCGCTAAGAGTCAGACACGACTGAACAACTTCACTTTCACTTTTCACTTCCATGCATTGGAGAAGGAAATGGCAACTCACTCCAGTGTTCTTGCCTGGAGAATCCCAGGGACGGGGGAGCCTGGTGGGCTGCCGTCTCTGGGGTCGCACAGAGTCGGACACGACTGAAGCAACTTAGTAGCAGCAGCAGCAGCAACTATCTTACGGGCTTCTCAGGCGGCACTAAAGAATCCACCTGCCAGTGTAGGAGACGGAAGGGAAGCGGGTTCAATCCTTGTGTCAGGAAGATTCCCTGGAGGAGGGTACGGCAACCCACTCCAATATTCTTACCTGGAGAATCCCATGGACAGAGGAGCCCGGTGGGTTACAGTCCATGGGGTCATAAAGAGTTGCACAGGACTGAAGCGACTTAGCACACCTATCTTATATGAAGCTTGCTTCAAACTGCAGATAATAATCTGGCTAAATTAAAAGAATCTATCAACATCCTCTTTGAACAGATTAAGAATCTTTATAAAATGATCTCCAAAGGAAATCTGATTATAACCGAGGAATTACCTCAAGAGAGAGAAGTCACAGCCTGTGTATTATCACTACTTTGCTGTGAAATCAAGTATATAAAGATTAATGCCCAAGGCTGTACTTGGGTTTTGCTATAGAATTCTTCCCCCGCCCTTTTTTTTTTTTGCGACAGTTAAGCATTACTTTTATAAAATATATGTGATAAAAGTATAACATGAAATCTTAGTAACTCTTTTTCTTTTCTACAGAACTGGCAAGGGAACTGAATTTTTCAGTGGATGAAATCAATCAAATACGTGTGGAAAATCCAAATTCTTTAATTTCTCAAAGCTTCATGTTATTAAAAAAATGGGTAACCAGAGACGGAAAAAATGCTACAAGTATGCTGAAACTATATTGCTTTAACTTTCAAAACTGCCTATGTCTAATATTTCAGATAAGCCTATTGTTAAGAAAACCACAGTGATCATAAAATAATTGCAGGTCTTTTGAAGTTATACTTGTTTAGTTTCATGCTAACATTCTAAACTTCTGTCTTTAGGGAGCTTTTTATGAAGCAAGCAGGAGGGGATTTTTGCGTTTTGTCTGTAGTTCTGTGACCATCAAAAATGGAAATATAATGCTAGCTGTTCAGTTATGAGGTCGTGGTGGGAAACACTGAAGTTACTGCTATGGCCAGAAATGGAAGTGCAGGAAAATGGAGACGGATAGGACCGAAGCATTTCAGCCAGCCTGCTCTGTGATGGCAGAGACCGCTCCAGTGTTCCGGGGTTTTAGGTGGTTTGGTTTTGTTGAGGTGGGGGAGAGTGGTGTGTATATTGTGGCAAATGCCAACCACAAGAAGGTGCAGTTATTGTGGGCTTGCCTGTGTCAGCCTGAGCTTAGGAAGTCATTAAAATGCTAAGCATCAAATACTGAGGTGACCTATTTTGACAGTCTAATGGGAGGAAAGTGTTTAAAGTTTTATAAGTTCCCCTTATAACTAAAAGAATCTAGCTCTTTTGAGGCCCATCTGCTCTGCAGCTTACCAAGATGGAATGAATGTTGCTGCCATCACACACAGCTTCCTAAAATGCTTCCTAAGACCCTAACATCTTCCCTGAGAGCTACAAGCTTTCTGAGTCCTCCAAATAGTGAATAGTGCAGAGCTGGAGTAAGGAGCATCTAAAATGTCAGGAGGGTCAAGAAAGCCATACCTTCATGGGAATATTTTGAGGATGTAAAAGAAAATAATGTAATTGGGTTTTCAAATCTTTTTTTTTTCCATCCTTTTTCAGCGGATGCCTTAACTTCGGTCTTGACAAAAATTAATCGAATAGATATAGTGACTCTGCTAGAAGGACCAATATTTGATTATGGAAATATTTCAGGCACCAGAAGTTTTGCAGATGAGAACAATGTTTTCCATGACCCTGTGGATGGTAATTGAATTTAGTGTTCATATTTACTTAATCATTTGGTAAAATTTGAAAGTGCAGTAGGACAAAGTAGTCATGTAAAACCCACGAAATTGTGATTTGCTTGACTTAATTTCTCATTTTCACAGCTTATTCTCTGCCACAGTCTGCAAACACACACTCTGTTAGAACAAACTTGATGAATGTCTGTTATATAAAGTACAAATAATGAGGTATAAAGGCATAAGTTAACTGAAAGAGTTGGTATCTTAAGTATTTTATGTGACCAAATGGAAGAGCATTTAATATCTAGAGAACATGTGGATTTGTCACTTTTTACATTAACCTAAAACACAAGAAGACTCTTCTATTCCTATATAGGTAAAATCAAATTGTGTGCTATTATACAAATTGTTAAGTAAAATGCTTAATTACTGTTTTGAGAACCAATTATGTAAGCATGTGCTGAAAGAGGCTACTATAGCACTCAAGAAGCTGCTTTAGTTATTTAGCATTATTTTAACTTCATAGGCTGCCATTTTTTGTTTGGCAAAACCTTATCTGTTGTGTATGATAAGGTAGCATAATTTCTAATTCAATGAGCATAGATGTCGCCAATAATAGAATAATTCCTCTTTTATATTAGCTTAATTTATATAATATTGTCATTTTCCTTCATTTTGTAAGTTGGGGCTTTTTTTTTCAATCAAAGTATTAAGAAAAGTATTATAAATATGTTTTTCAAGATGTTCATCTACCTTCATAAATGGAAATTTATTCCTATAATGAATTTTGAGTAAAAAATGATTATGTGGAGGCAAGAAGAGGAGCTAGGGATATTTTTCTATTATTTCAGTTTTTGAAAAATATGGTGATTATTTTCCCATTTTTAAACAGAAAAGTCAGCCAATAATCAGTAACTTACAAATCTGCACATATGACAAAAGATCTCAAAATTCTTAGAAAGTTTCTGCTGACTAAAGTCAGTCAAAAATTTAAAGTGTACCTTGTTATTCCCGTAACATAAACATGTGGGTAATAATGTCAAAAGTGGTTTCTTTTTAAGTTTATAAATACTACAGAACCTGGGAAAAAGCTCTCTTCAAGGCTTTGTCTTATAGGTAAGACCATTTATTGGTGCCCAGACTCCCTGCACACAGGATAAAGATAAACCAGTGTTATATCAAAGGTTGAATTATTGCCAAACCACAACTTATAGAATATTTTAATATTCTTTATTGGGAAATTTAAGAAAATAGTTCTAATAAACAAGATAATCAAAAAAACAATGAAAGTATTTAATAGAATTGAAAGTCTCACTTAATTTTAACATTTTAGAATCAGAATATTATTAAATTTGTAAGGACTTTCTGTTGCTACATCTTAATATTTTACATTTCCTATTTTTAAAATTCTTAGGAAAATTTAGGAATGTTTATGAAGTCAACTTTATTTGTGGAGATTATAAACCTCATGTATTCTTAGACAAATTTTCGACAACATTTTGGTTTATGGATGACCATAACATAAAAAATGTTCACAACCTATAGCAAGTTGAATTTACAGCCAAAGCTAAATTGATATTTACCTTGGACAAATGGAAAAATTATACTTCAGTTTTGTAGACCAATAAGTCAGAAAATGTGCCTGGTTGCCTTTTTTTCCTGTCTCTCCTCTTTGCTGAACTTTTGTGAAACTTCCTTTCCTCACCATGACCAGACCATTGTTGACTTCTCTCTCTGCTGAAGGAGAAAAATAACTGCCTTAGTACACACAGTAAGGTTTAAAACACGGGCGTTGCTCCCTCCTTCCCCTTTGTGTAGGCCGGTTAGTAAACCTCTGTGTTTCACAGGATTGTCATGAACATTCAAAGGCTCTTTGCAAGTGGTTCTCCTCCTGTCTGTTGTGTATCATTTCTTTTTTCTCTTTATTTGATTCGTGGTTCTGAGTGGATCCCTTTCACCAAGACTTCCATACATACACAACCTTTTCATCTCTGTCACATTATGATACCTGAAAAGCTTACATGGAGTCTTTTGTACTTTATCTGCCTTTTAAGTCCTTTTCCTAACATCTTTCTAGATTTTTTTTCACAGTGCTACTGCTCTAAAATCGAGTAGTCAGTTCTTTCCAAAGATTAAATTCATTTTTCTTTATTGTAAATTTTATATGAAATAAGTAAGAGTTAAGAATTCAATAGCGTCACTCTTATGTACAGTTCTTAAGTTATAAGTAATTATAAAAATTGGTTTCTTACGGTTTGTTATAGTCAGTCCACCACAATGTGGATTGTGCATGCAAAGAGTATTGATAGAAAGGTATTAATTTGGCCATGGAATAAATGTATCTTACATAATGACAGCTGACTTTATATTGGATTAAATTTGTGAATGTAAGTTACTGTATTAAAATTACCAAAATCAGTGGAAACAATTTATATCTTAAGTAACTAGTATTCTATTTTATAGTAGTTTGCCACTAGTCTTTTATTTCATTATATTACAAGCATTTGAACTAAACCAATAAATATATCAACATTGTTCTGTAATTCATCATACATTTTCATAACTAATATAATTTAAGTCATTCCATGTGTTTCTGTTTGATGTGCTCTAATTCATTTCAGTCAGTCCAAATGTACTGTCTTCCATAGGTTATCCTTCCCTTCAAGTGGAACTGGAAACTCCCACAGGGTTGCACTACACACCTCCCACCCCTTTCCAGCAAGACGATTATTTTAGTGATCTCTCTAGCATAGAATCTCCCCTTAGAACCCCCAGTAGACTGAGTGATGGGGTAGTGCCTTCCCAGGGAAGCATAGAGCATTCAGCAGATGGACCTCCAGTTGTAACTGCAGAAGACACATCCTTAGAAGACAGCAAACTTGAAGACTCAATGCCTTTAACAGAAATACCTGAAGCAGTGGATGTAGATGAGAGCCAGTTGGAGAATATATGTCTGAGTGAGTATCCTCAATACCTCGGAAGGATGGCTGGGGCCCCAAAAGATGTTAAACCAGCAGAGCCACTGAAGCAGACTAGAAAAGTAGGAGTAAGCTCCGAACAGCAAGAGAAAGGAAAATCTGGTCCTGATGAGGAGATGACGGAAGAAAGACTCATACCTCTCCATGAGGACATCCAACTTAAAGAAGGAGTAGAGTCTGAGGGGATGACAGAGGAAAAAGCACAGGCTATTCTTAAACGTGTTCAGCAAGAAGAACTGGAAATGTCTTCAATTGCAGGTTGGCAGAACGAGACATCAGGTGGGAACCTAGAGTCCCCTGCTCAAGCTCGAAGAATAACTGGTGGGCTACTAGATCGACTGGATGACAGGTATGGCTCTGGGTCAGAAAAAGGAAAGTGAAATGAAGGTTACATGTTAGTTTATCTATTTAACTATCTATCCATCCATCCATCCATCCATCCATCCATCCATCCATCCAGGCCAAGCAGCTTGTAGGATACTCTGACCAGGGATCAATCCCAGGCCCTTGGCAGTGAAAGCGCACAGTCCTAACCACTGCACTGCCAAGAAATTCCAATAGTCTGTTTTAAATGTATGCTTTTTAGCAGTTACTCTTTTTCTAAAATTACAGTTTCAATTTTGGAATAATACATGCCTTGAAAGGTTGGTTCATTTTGCTAATCTAGAGAGGGAAAGTTACACTGAACTCAAATATAATTTTTAAAGCTACTGATAATTAGCTGAAGTAAAATATAAAAAGTTTTATACATGCTAAAGATGGATGCACTTTCTTTACTTTAGAAGCCTGTTTTCTATTTTATTACCTATTCTATTATTCTTTTCACATAGCCAGTAATTAATGCTCATTTTTAAAACAGAATTCTAAGTCTTATAGAAATATAAGCATTTGTATTATTTCCTTACTTCAAACATAAATATGCTTACTAAACAAAATTTTAAAATATAGATTTTAAAAATCAATACAATGTCATCATTTGCAATAACCATCACTGAAATTTTTGTAATTTCTTTTTTTTTGTGTGTGTGTGTAATTTCTTTTACGTATTGTTTTTAAATGTCTCATCATAGAAAATACAGAGAAGCAAAAAAAATCATCTGTCCTTATCATACTAAGAAAAACACAACATTTTATATATCCTTTCTTTTTTCTACATGAATATTTTATATAATTTGCAACATAGCATATGCTTCCTGGGTGACTCAGCTGATAAATAATCTGCCTGCAATGCAGGAGACCTGGGTTCAATCCCTGGGTTGGGAAGACCCCCTGGAGAAGGGAATGGCTACCCACTCTAGTATTCTGGCCTGGAGAATTCCATGGACTGTACAGTCCATGGGGTCGCAAAGAGTAGGACACAACTAAGTGACATTTACTTAATATGTAATTCTTCACCCCCAATAACGATAGAAATTGATAGAAAATGACTGGCATGATAGAAATTTGTTTATAACTAAAATAATTCCCTAATCATGAAGCTGGCTCTTTTTCTAGTGGCCTTCCTGTAGAAAGGTAAGAGCTAGTGTCCTTCAGACACTGGTTCAGACCCCACCATCACTAGGTTTTGCACTTTAT
Source organism: Ovis aries (assembly GCF_016772045.2). Taxonomy (NCBI): domain Eukaryota; kingdom Metazoa; phylum Chordata; class Mammalia; order Artiodactyla; family Bovidae; genus Ovis; species Ovis aries. Next base: position 15,055,479 of record NC_056078.1, on the reverse strand, counting down.
GACTTTAATTTCTAAGCTCTAAGAACATCACTGTCATCGGCTTCAAAGATAAGAATACTACTACTTTCCTCAAACAGGTTTATAGACTGAAAAAGAAAGCCTGTAGCATACCTACCCAATGACTGATGCAAAGAGACTCTCAGTAATAGTTAGCATTATTTTTCTTTCTACACACATCAGATTAAAATATATTTTACTTCAGTGGCAACTAGTGATAAACTTAACATCAGTTCTTTTTACCTGGCTTATTTTACAATCATATTTAATATTTTCATATTGCTTGCTCAATAAAAATTCCCAAAGAGGGTATAGACATTTGCAAAGCAGATTTCACAAAACTCTTTTTGAAGAATTGTCACATCAATGAATTCTATGTTCAGCCTACAAAAAAAGAGAAGATGGAGACAAGATATAGTACTCATTTTGATGTCTGAGTTCAGATACAGTCACATAATTTATAGTTGCATAAGAGGAAATTAGATACAGTTAGGAATTAGATATAGTTATCATATAGAGTCTTTACAGTATGCTGGGACTGTCTGTCCTTAAACATATGGAATAGGATTGCTATTAATATTTTTGAGAAAGGTGTTTATTCAGAGTCTGATTTATAAGAAATACACATACATATGCTTAACATACATATTATACAGAAAACATTGCTCCACTTTTACTGTCTTCAGAGTTCTACTGGTAATAATCAAAGGTGCTGAAAACAAGATATAAACTAGAAGATAGAAAGTCTACTGAAAATAGTAAGACTTAGAAACCAATTTAAAAGAAAGTAATGGAAGAGAAAGATTTTCAAGAATCTAAAGGAAAACAGTTGTCACTGGCAGTAGAAGCGTCAGGTGAGCATCCACACCCTGATCCCCAAGGAGAGTCAGCAGAGGTCAGGAGTGGACAAAAATGAGAATCCAAGTAAGGTTCTCATGATTATTCCGTGTCTGGAAAAGCATGACGGTAAAATTCACAATTGGAAACATACAGAGACTGGAACATAGGGTTCTTGGGGACACCAGAACTCTCTTCACAGGAATTCACTTTGTCCTTTGTCATCAGTTGTTTCATTGGCAATAATAGAAAAGCATTTTGAGATCTGCATCTCTTTTCTGGAGCCTATGTATCATCTCCTTACCCCACACCCATGATAAACCCCCACAGTTTGAAACCCAATAACCGGATTTTTTATACTTTCCTATTATACGTCTTCAAAAATAGTTAAAAACATGGTTGTTGAAAATTCAGAGCCTCTGAAGCCCATTTGCAGCCATATGTTACCATTGTAAATTTCCACATTTTCTCTGTTGCAGCCCTGACCAGTGTAGAGATTCCATTACCTCCTATCTCAAAGGGGAGCCTGGAAAATTTGAAGCAAATGGAAGCCATGCAGAAGTCACTCCAGAAGCAAAGACAAAATCCTACTTTCCAGAATCCCAAAATGATGTAGGGAAACAGAGTGCAAAGGAAACTCTGAAACCAAAAATACAAGGATCTGGTCGTGTTGATGAACCAGCATCATCACTAGCAGCGTATCAGAAGGCTCTAGAAGAAACCAGCAAGTTTGTAATAGAAGAGCCTAAACCCTGTGTGCCTGTCAGTATGAAAAAGATGAGTAGGACTTCTCCTGCAGATGGCAAGCCAAGGCTTAACCTCCATGAAGAAGAGGGGTCCAATGGGTCTGAGCAGAAGGTACGTCATCTAGTCTTCTCCTATGCTGTCATTTAATCTCAAAGTCCTGACTCTTCAGTGTTTTTGATTAATCTTGTAGCACTGGGCCCAATATTCTTTACTATTTCCAAATTATAAATTTGTCATAAAAAATGGTAACACTAATGATGGGAGAAAAGAAAGTACTGAGTAAAATGTGCACTGTCATACCTTTGTTCAGTAGGAATAAACATCTTTTTAACCATTTTTCAGAAGGGAAATTACAGGGATGTTAAGTAGTAAGTATCTTAAGATCCAATATTAATTCTGTCTGGGATTTAGATTTCCTGACTTGTCTTCATTCTTGAGGATGGAGGATAATTATCCTCTCCCTCACTGGTTCTTTTACACAATTTAAAGAGTTCCTAGTATGTGACCCAACTACAAGCTCTGTAAGTTCTGTTGCCTGAAAGGGTTTTTTAAAAATTGAAGGAACACAGTTCCCAAGAATAAAATGAGGTGGTTATACTACTGTTGATTGATGACATTTAGAAATGTAGCATTAAAAGTATCATTTTAATAACTTTTATATCTAAGTTGATAATTATCTTAATGTTTGTTTTTAATAATTTAAAAACCTTACCATCACATAATTATTTGCTTGCTTTTAGTATTTATATGATTTCTTTATATTATTTATTTATTTATTCTTTGAGGGTAAGCATTTTTAGACATTAAAAAAATTTTAATTGAAATTATGATTCATAGATGGATATAAGAAATTTAATATCAGTTCTGTTTCCTACATTTTTGACTGCTTTTTGCTATCTCGATTTTTGTGTCTTTTCCTGAACTATGCAGTAGACATAGATTGAGAGTTATACATCTTTGGAATAGTAGTGCTTGAAGTTTTCCATAAAACATCAAATTTACTTAAGATCTTCTACAGTGTTTTGGGTAGAAAAAAATATTCTGTAAAATAATGAACCCATGATTAATTTTAAGTTTAGAAAAATTTAGTAAACTCCTAATCACTTAGGAGCTAATTATCAGCTTATTAACTAATCATATCCTTTCCTTTTCCCTTCTGCAGGCTATTTTTTTTTATTACTTTCCTGCTTGTTAGGAAGGAAAGTGAGAGGAAGTAAAATTCCTGGGCTTTTCTTTCATTTCCTTCCTGACAAGTGTTATTTTCAGTATTGATTTCTGCCTTTTTGTTAACTCTCAGTATATTTAAGCAGTATGACTTTGGATGGAATGTTCCCTTTTAAAATGAGCCCACAAACTATAGTGAGGAGCTCTAGGAGGTAGTTGCTACATAGTGATGTTTTAACGATGAAAATGTATTCTGCACAAGCCCATTAGAAATTGATAGGAAAGTTCTGAAATAAAATGACAAAATAATGTAAGTAAATATTTCTATGTGTGTAGTACATGTGCCTACAGATTGCCCACTGGGGAACCATTTTCATTTGAAAATGAAAGGCTTAACCCTGGATGGAAATGCAGCTGAATACATCCATAATGGAAAAATAATCACTGTTAGAAAATGTTTTTGAGATTTCTTATAAGTGAGTTTGTGCCTTTAGTGTCGGTCACTGGTCCTACTCCAATGCAAAAATTCTTCAGGAGTATAGCAATTCATAATGAAGTTAAAGCTTCCAGAAGATAAGAATCTGACCTCTCAAGAAATCTGAAGATGTTCAGGATGTCTCTTCTGTGATTAGACCATAGTACAATAGCAACCAACTAGGTCATCGGATATATGATCTCAGAAAACAGCCCCCTTTTTGTCCCCTGAAAAATCAGGTCAAAAGTCCGGGTGCAGCTCTTACACGGATGACTGCCTGCTGTTACAAGGTAAAATTCTGCTACTTTCCACCACTTTCTATGCAGCAACCATGGCAAGGAGTACTCAGAAAAATTCCATTTGGTCTCCGAGTTACCCTCTGTGCCACTGCCTAGAGAATTCTCTGAAAGGAATCCTGACCAAGATTGTACTACCGTCTTCTCTCTACCCTTCACCTTAATATTGGCAGAGATTCCACAGAGACAAATGGAACAAATATTAGCCAAATGGCCACAGTTTCTTTATGTGAGGGGCTGCTCTCAGATGATTCTTGATAGGATTATGATATAATTGACATCTAGCTTTATCCTTAATGTTTGCATTAACATATGTTCTTCTGCTTTTAAATGTCTCAGTGAAAATCCTTCCCCAGTCTAAGATTCTGTGTATGGATAATTCAGGTTTAACTTTCTCTTATGCCTCATCTAATCTATTAATCGCTGAATCTCAGTAATGCTTTTGCAAGATGAATCTGTCTTACCTTTTTCTGCATTTTTTAGCCATTGTAAGGCCCCCCCTTTCACAATATTTAGATCATTCTAAGTGTCCAGAATGCATGGTTCTTTTCTTAAAAAAATTTTAAGTAATAGGCAATTTATCAGTCAGTATCTTTACAAGGAGTAAGTAACTTAAAAACTATTTCCTTTTGACACCATATTATTCAATAGGGTATTTTGTTCAGATGAAAATTCCTACAAAGGTAAGATTGATATTACTATAACATTTTAGAATATTTGGTAAGTTTACCTTTGGTGAAAATGGCCTACTTTATTATATATTGTATTTGAATAACATTTCATTAATTTTTGCTAACACTAATGCCTCCTTTAAAAGTTTTACATATTTTTTCCTATTTTTACCAATATTAGCTACAATTTCTATCTCTGAGACTATCAGATTTGGCATAACTAGTACACTTAGAAAACAAAATACTAAAATCACTTCCATTAACATTTAGAAATAAAATTATTCAGTATGTACTCCTGGACCATGACATTTAAGTAAAAACTGAAGATAATTTCCCTTTGACTTATGATTCAATCACTTGGTAGTTTTTCCTTATTCTTATTACCTAAAAATTAACATTGTGTATAATTGCCATATTCTTATTGTAGTTATCTGTGAAATGTTTCTGTTTTAATTTCATATCATTTCTTTAAAACCTCAGGCTTTCACCTATTTTACATTCTTTCATTTGACTAAGGAATAAACATCTATGAGTTCCAATTATGTATTAGGTGCAAATTATGCTGATATATTTGTGTACCTTTTGCAGTGTTCAAAATAGCTTCTGATAAAGTTGTCAAATCTGACCAAAATATCATAAATATCAGAACTACTATGCCTTTTTCTGTAGATCAAATCAAAGATGGCCTTAATTGTAAGGTTATACATTCATGTCAAATGTATAATACTTATTTTTAAACTAGTTTTAAATCTATACTGTTTCCCCAAACTAATAATTAGTAGCATGTATGTAGTTTCTGATTCCAAAGTCTCCATAATTGTTATTTTTAAGAACTTACAATTTTACTATCTTGATCTTTACCTGCATATGTATATTTATGCATTTATATATGCACATAAGTATATATATGCAGGTAAAGGTCAAAGTAATTAAATATATATATTTTATGTATACTTTATACTAATCAGTTCAGTTCAGTCGCTCAGTCGTGTCCAACTCTTTGCGACCCCATGAACTGCAGCACGCCAGGCCTCCCTGTCCATCACCATCTCCCGGAGTTCACTCAGACTCACGTCCATCAAGTCCGTGACGCCATCCAGCCATCTCGTCCTCAGTCGTCCCCTTCTCCTCCTGCCCCCAATCCCTCCCAGCATCAGAGTCTGTTCCAATGAGTCAACTCTTCACATGAGGTGGCCAAAGTACTAATATTTATACACATATATACATACACATATATACATACATATCACAGAAGGCAATGGCAACCCACTCTGGTACTCTTGCCTGGAAAATCGTATGGACAGAGGAGCCTGGTAGGCTGCAGTCCAGGGGTTGCATAGAGTCGGACACGACTGAGCGACTTCAGTTTCACTTCACTTTCATGCATTGGAGAAGGACATGGCAACCCACTCCAGTGTTCTTGCCTAGAGAATCCCAGGGACGGGGGCCTGGTGGGCTGCCGTCTGTGGGGTCGCACAGAGTCAGACACGACTGAAGCAACTTAGCAGCAGTAGCAGCATACATATATATATACAGAGTAATTTCATTTAGAATCCTACTCAAAATTTCCTTCCACTTTAATTTTTTTAAGATTTCCACAAATATACATCATGATTTTCCTTAGAGGGAGATCTAGCAAGTAAAAAAGTAATTCTTTCTTGATTTCCTTTCTCAGAATGTCTTTTATTTTAAATGTGATGGTAAAAATTATACTAAAAATGCATTTATCAGGACTTGAAAGGCAGTGAGAGTGATTCAAGCTCAGAGGAGGAACGGAGAGTCACTACCCGAGTTATTCGCCGACGTTTGATTATAAAGGTATCCCACAGCTAGATCAGTGTGGGGCAATGCTGTATTATTAGAACCTTCCTTGTGGTTTGGAAAATTCAGCATGCTTGGTAACTAAACGGTGCTATGTGTGTCTTTGCATATCTGAAAACTGGTAAAAACAACCACTGAAAGGAAAAACCCACGTCGCATGGTAGTGAGCATTCTGTCTAGGCCTGTGTTTGACATCTGGTGGTTGTCATTTTATCTGAGAATTCTTGGCATTTGTATACTGCTTTCCTTGGAGAAGTGTTCTGTGTGTGAACAAAGATCCTATCTTGGTGAGAGAATAGTTCACATCAAATGAAATGTTCAACTGAAATCCCAGAGGCTCTTATGAAGTATGAGGTAAGATAAAGAAGAAAGAGAAGAACGAAAAGGCTCCCTTCTCAGTCTTACCAGTTTTTAAGTTAAAATCAGTTCTTCTTTATCAATCAGTGGCTAAGAATCCGGTGTTATAGCCTGGCATCGATGTATGTGACACAATGTAAACCAAGCAAAACTTCCTGAAATAAGGTTTTTAACTTGATTGACATACAAAAAAATCAGGCTGTATTTTTTTAAGCAGGGAAAGCAAGTCTTACTGCAAGTCTTACTTTTCCAATTACTGTGGAAAAATGTAATTCCACCCTGTTAGAGTATAACTGAACTATGAATAAATCTTGATTTCCCCCACAAAGGCCTTTTGAAGTACTGACCTTGTTCATGGGAGATCCCGCAGACTCCTTGCAGTATGCTGTTTATCTTCATTACTGTGTCTTTAGAGAGATCTTTCTTGATGTCAGAATAATTTGAGTGCAGAGAACTAGGAAGCCATTTTCAATACACGCCTTGAATGTGGTCCAAATAACCTGATGCTCCTTGGTTGGCAGCTCTGAAGAGAAAGAAAGGAAAGGAAATATCTATTGAAAACCATTTATCAAACTTTTCACCCTTTTCCAAAATGTCAGGAGACCCAACAGAGAGGCAGGGACGTTGGCTTATGTATCCCAAACTTCTCAATCCTGCTGCTTATAAATACTTTTCATGTAGATGAGATGAAAGAAGAGAACTAAATATGCAAAATCTGTTCTGGTCTAATTTTTCTAATAAGTCTGGAAACATCAGAGAAGAAAATAAGTTCTTGTCTAAATCCTAAATTATCCACAAATCAACCTCAAGCTCAATAGGTGCCATCACTTCTTTGAAAATTACATGTAGGCAAGCCAAATTACCTGCTATCTATAAAGTCCTCATAATCTCATAAAGATACCTTCCACATATTTTCTGGGATTAAAGGGAAGAAATATTTAATTTGTTTTTTCAGAACATATTCTGAAATATTCTGCCATTATTCTGCTCAGGCTTTGCTAGTCCCATGAGTACTCTCTTTAAGAAGTGCTATTTTAAAATAAAACATCTAGACAAAGCAAACCAGACACAATGGCTTTATGCTTAACATATGACATACTCATGTTGCATCAAACTCACCTCATTCATTTATAACAGCTGCCCAGTAGAGAAGTTGACTCCTCTACATATGACAGAAGGAAGTAGACATAATCCTGCATAAAAAGTGGGAGAAAATGTAGAGAAGTTTTACTCTGGAGAATACTCGAACAAAACAATAGGAACATCAACCCCCTCCCTAAGTCAATGAGGGTTATTTTAGTCTCCTAAAATTCTAGACATGCACTTGCAAGTCAGCTTTTAGGTAATTTTGTTAGCATAAATTATTTATATATTTAAGTGTAACATATAATTATATATATATATATATATATATATAAACATTTTTATTAAGAGCTTAAGTTTAAAAGGCTGAAATACACTATGATGTTATAGGCTTCATAAAACACTGGAGACCGTGTGCTCTCCAAATCTTCACTTCTTGAAGTCAGTGTAATTTTAGGGAGGTTGAGTGGAATCATCAGAAGATAGATTTTATAAATGGGGAGGCCATTGTATAAATAATGGAATCACTTAAACAAGCTTTGAGAAGTGTCTTTTATATGTGTCATAAAACTCAAAAGCTAAAGAATAACTATAATTATAATTGGAAGGTATAATAGGTATAACAAAAAATTTTTGTAAACTATATATATAGAAATCTTTCTGGTTACTTTTTTTCTGATCAGATTTTGGGGGCCCTTGAAAAAGAACACATTTCTTTTGCTTTTTCTCTTTATTCCATACACTCTTACCTTTGTAATGTAAAGGAGCTTGAGACTGCAAGTACGACATGGTAAATGTCACATGGGATCCATCTCTGTTTAAAAAAAAAAGAAAAAAATGAGAATGTTAGGACCTAAAGGAGTCGTTGAGACTAAAATTATTTCTTCTCCTAGATTGATTTACCCAAAATCACTCAGCTGGATGTTAAAAATTCTGGAACCAGAACACAGTGCCCTCTAGTGACGCACCTTCTACCTGCCTTTTCCACAATACTGTATTCCCTTCCAGGACAAAATGAAAGGGAGTAACTTTTCCTAGATTAAATTAGGCACTTGGTCCAGTAGTACAGAAAGAGACAGCATTAGGCTATCTTTCTTGGAAACTGTTTGATGGGGCTGGAATGCTAGGAATTTGACTTACTTTATGGAGACTGTCCAACTTTGGACTGAACCAGGATATTTACACTGTTTGCCACAGTAATCCCCTTGGCACTTAGAATCTTAGAGCTGAAAAGTATTTGAGAGTTGCTCCCCACTTCCAGAGCTAGCTTTCCCCAGGAAGTATCAATGGAAGCAGCAGATTCCTTTACCTCAGGTCTAGGCAAATCTGTCTTTATAGCCATTCAAGTTGTATAATAAAGAGGATGAAAGCATAATTTAATGATTTTTCTCTTTAATGTCATATGTGAATTCATTCATTTTCTAATTTTTAAATATTTTTGTTTAATATTCTCAAGTCCCTAAGAAATGAATGAACTTAAACTCTCCCATTTGTTTAGGGATTTTTAAATTTTACAAGTATATTCATTTATTCATATCTAATATAATATCACGGTGGTTTCAAATGCTTGGAAGCAGTTTAAGTAAACTGACCAGTGTCTGTGAGCTTGTTTATATTATTTGCTCAGCAAATTCTATGATTACAAAGGTAAAACCTTAATTCAAACCATTGTGAACTTTGATAAGATTCAAACAACTGAATTTTTACTATATAGTTCAACCATATTTTTATTTCTACTTTTGAGCAGTTTTACAGATTTTCAAAACAAGCGTTTAAATGTATGTTTTCCCCCACCGAACAATTCAAAAGTACAAAAAAGTTCAGCTTATCCATTCCACTTACCAGAGGTAACTTCAGATTGTTTTATATACCTATAACAGTATGTATGTGTATATAGAATATACATGTACCTAGATCCCCAGGATGTGGGTTTCTAGGAATATAAAAATGGGTTATACTATACATATTGCTTAGCAGTTTGCTAAGTTTATATATATATTTTTTTCTCATCCCATCTTTTGAAATTATACATTAAAGCAAAATTCATACATTTCATGTTGTTATTCATTTTATGCCAGAAGAAGAGAAAAACAGAAATCCTAAAATGCAGTACTTCCAAAAGAAAGTACAGCTAGTCTTCATAAAGGTGGCTACCAGGAATGATACTGTGACACTATATGTGCTCTAATTTTCCTTTGAAATAGGCAAGGAAAAAGTAGGTGGAGATATTGCCAAAAATAATGCCATTACCAAAAGTAGCATGGAAATTTTATTTACTTAAAAGTACAAATATTTTCAAGAACTTCAGAGAGCCTCTAATTTACCTGATGAATGAAAGATGAAAAAAAATTTTACATGTATTTTGTGACACCTTACTAACTTTCCAGTCTATCTAATCAACTACTATCTAATCCATTCCCCAAATCTAGTGAGTTTTGCAAAAATCATGCAACTCATTTTGACCTTATTAAGGCACTAGTTGGCCATATTTAGTGCCCATTTAAGATTAAGATAAGTATCTTTACCTTTAATTATACATAAATAGTATGAATTTTCGGTAGGAAACAATGCCTGCATACCACAGCAGATCTCAACAACCTATATTGCCTGTTATTTATAAATAAGACTTTGCTTTTTCCTAAGGCTGTTAATATAAATCAATATACTTAAATGTATTTACTGTGCTTACAGATATACCTACTAGAAATGTCTTTCAGAGACTGTCTGAAAATTGTCATCTTTCCCCACTGAAGAGTCAATTTTGTAACCATCTCTAATAGATGGCAGTTTTAATGGATGTTCCTAGGATCCTGGAATTGTCTTAACACTCAAGGACCTGGACATGTCCAATAGTTACCTCAAACATATCTCACTTACTCATGTTGATAGTTAAATGTTTCCTGACCTTTTTTGAGTTTTCTGGTGCCTCTAAGCCTTTACTTGTAAAATAATGTTTTTTCCTAAATATATAAAACCAACCATGTTGTTGTTCAGGTACTAAGTTGTGCCTGACTCTTTGCAACCCATGATGGACTGTAGTACGCCAGACTCCTCTGTTAACGCCTCTCCCGCAGTTAGCTCAAATTCATGTTCATTGAGTCAATGATGCTATCTAACCATCTCTGCCGCTCCCTTCTTTTGCCTTCAGGCTTTCCCAGCATCAGTCTTTGCCAGTGAGTCGGCTCTTCGCATCAGCTGGCCAAAGTATTGAAGCTTCAGCTTCAGCATCAGTCCTTCCAATGAATATTCAGGGCTGATTTCCTTTAGGATTGACTGGTTTGATCTCCTTGCAGTCCAAGGGACTCTCAAGAGTCTTTCTCCAACACCACAATTCAAAAGCATCAGTTCTTTGGCACTCATAAAGTTGGACCTTCTTTATGGTCCAGCAATCACATCCCTACATGACTACTAGAAAAACGTAGCTTTGACCTTTGTCAGCAAAGTGATTGTCTCTGCTTTTTAATATGCAGTGTAGTTTGATGGGTTTGATCTCTGGGTTGGGAAGATACCCTAGAAAAGGGAATACCTAACTATTCCAGTTTTCTTGCCTGGAGAATTTCATGGACAGAAGAGCCTGGTGGGGTACAGTCCAGGGGTCACAGAAGTCAGACATGACCGAGCAACTTACACTAGATTTGTCATAGATTTCCTTGCAAGGAGCAAGTGTCTTTTAATTTCATGACTGCAGTCACCATCTGCAGTGATTTGGGAGCCCAAGAAAGTAAAATTTGTCACTGCTTCCACTTTTCCCCCTTCTATTTGACATGAAGTAATGGTATGATCAGATGCCATGATCTTAGTTTTTTCAATATTGAGTTTAAAGCCAGCTTTTTCACTCTCCTCTTTCACCCTCATCAAGAGTCTCTTTAGTTTCTTTTCGTTTTCTGCCATTAGAGTGGTATCATCTACATACCTGAGGTTGTTGATATTTCTCCCAGCAATGTTGATTCTGGGAGAAAACAGCCAGCCTGTGTTTCATTCAGCCCAGCGTTTCACATGATATACTTTGCATAAAAGTTAAATAAGCAGGGTGACAGTATGGAGCCTTGTTATACTCCTTTCCAAATTTTGTACCAGTCTGTTGTTCTATGTCTGCTTCTTAACTGTTGCTTCTTGACCTGCATACAGGTTTCTCAGGAGACAGGTAAGGTGGTGTGGTATTCCCATCTCTTAAGAATTTTCTACAGTTTGTTGTGATCCACACAGTCAAAGGCTGTTGCGTAGTCAGTGAAGCAAAAGTAGATGTTTTCCTGGAACTCCCTTGCTTTCTCCATGATCCAGTGAATGTTGACAATTTGATCTCTGGTTTCCCTGCCTCTTTGAAACCCAGCTTGGACAGCTGGAAGTTCTTAGTTCACATATGCTGAAGGATTTTGAGCATAACCTTGCTAGCATGTGAAATGAGCTCAACTGTACAGTCTTTGAACATTCTTTGGCATTGCCCTTCTTTGGAATTAGAATGAAAACTGACCTTTTCCAGTCCTGTGGCCACTGCTGAGGTTTCCAAATTTGTGATATATTGAGTGCAGCATTTTTATAGCATCATCTTTTAGGATTTGAGATAGCTCAGTTGGAATTCCATCACCTCCACTAGCTTTGTTCCTAGTAATGCTTCCTAAGGCCCACTTGACTTCACACTCTGGGATGTCTGGCTCTAGGTGAGTGACCACAGCATCATGGTTATCCAGGTCATTAAGACTTTTTTATGTACAGTTCTTCTGTGTATTCTTGCCACCTCTTCTTAATCTCTTCTGCTCCTGTTAGGTCCTTGCCATTTCTGTCCTTTATCATGCCCATCTTTGCATAAAATGTCCCCTTGATCTCTCCAATTTTCTTTAAGAGATTTCTAGTCTTTCCCATCCTATTGTTTGTCTCTGTTTTTTGCATTGTTTATTTAAGAACTCTTTCTTATCTATCCTTGCTATTTCTCTGGAACACTGCATTCAGTTGGGTATATCTTTCCTTTTCTCCCTTGCCTTTTGTTTTTCTTCTTTCCTCAACTATCTGTAAAGTTTCCTCAGACAACCACTTTGCTTTCTTGCATTTCTTTTTCTTTGGGATGGTTTTGGTCACTGCCTCCTATATAACATTACAAACCTCTGTCCATAGTTCTTCACTCTACCAAATCTTCATATATCTAGTTATCACCGCTACTGTATAATCATAAGGGGTTAGATTTAGGTCTTACCTGAATGGCCTAGTGGTTTTCCCTACTTTCTTCAAATTAAGCCTGAATTTTGCAATAAGTAGCTCATGATCTGAGCCACAGTCAGCTCCAGGTCTTGTTTTTACTGACTGTATAGTGCTTCTCTGTCTTTGGCTACGAGGAATATAATTAATCTGATTTTGGTGTTGACCATCTGGTAATATTCATAGGTAGACTCATCTCTTGGGTCACTGGAAAAGATATTTGCTTTGACCAGTGTGTTCTGGCCTTTGCCCTGCGTCATTTTGTACCCCAAGGCCAGACGTGCCTGTTATTCCAAGTATCTCTTGACCAACCATGCAAAACATAAATAATACTCCTTAAGAACTTGTTACAGATTTTTAGTGCTTCAGGCAGGACACCTGTACATATTTTTCTATTTCCTTCCCTCTCTTAACTGTGCTGAATGAAATTAGTCATAAACAAGGTTCAAGATGAATTAAACAAGCATGAACAACAAGAAACATCTTGTTTTATTTTCATCCCATCTCTGTACTCCAGTGAGGTAAAATGAGTCAACTGTCCCATGCATGAGCTATGAGCCCACAATCTATAAAAAAAAAAAACAGTCATTTTGTAAAAAAAAAAAAAAAAAAAGAATTTTGTTAGCAAAATAAGGTAGATTTCAGTTACCAGAACTTCCCTTCTACGGGCTGTAATAAAAACAATCATAGAATTTCTCACCATCGGCAGACACTGGAAAAATTCTCAGAACTACCTCCTTTCCCATGACAGTAACGTTAAAAGAATGAGAATCCTGATTCTCTCAGAAACTCAGCCGTCTTCATCAAGATTTGCCATTTTTCCTTTAAAAAAAAAAGAAAAAAAAGTACAAGGTACAATAACTATAGTACATAGCACTATTGCATTGCCCAAGTCACCTCTTCAACAAGAAGTTTTGCTACAACTCAGCAGGTCTCTGAAGTGGGTCTGCACTTAAGGTGTCTGTTCTTGTTCCCCAAAACTCTTAAGTGAGACCGACCTAACATTGACACCAGTGAAGAAGGTAATGTGTTATAAATACAATCCCATTTTTGCTCTCTGAGTGGTTTTTCTTATCATATAATCATCAAGCTAATAGGTATTAAGTAGTTAGTAGTAGTAGTTTGTTGCTCAGTCGTGTCCGACTCTGCGACCCCATGGACTGTAGCCTACCAGGCTCCTCCCTCCATGGGATTCTCCAGACAAGAGTACTGGAGTGGGTTGCCATTTCCTTCTCCAGGGGATCTTCCCGACCCAGGGATCGAACCTGGGTCTCCCGCATTGCAGGCAGACACTTTAACCTCTGAGCCACCAGGGAAGCCGAATAGGTATTAAGGAACCATGTAAATCTACTGAGCTATTAGCAGGAAAATATGAGGCTACTTTGGCAAGTTAATTTATTCCCTTTTTTTCAACTCAGCAGAGAAAGAACCTTGACAATTTCTTCTAAAGCAGATAGCCGTCACTACCTGAAAGATGCCATCATACATTCCTTAAGTAATTAATCAGTCATCACGGAGGATTCGTTCACTTAAAGATGATATTCTGAAACTATGTACTTCATCAGACATAGTTATCAGCATATACAACTTATGAAAGGCTAAGTCTAGAAGAAAATAAGCTTTTCTCTGTACTCTCAACTTTTCTCACAGTACTTGAAAAAAATGTACATATTATCCTCAGTAAAGGAATTTTAAAATTAAACAAAGAGTGATTAATATAATACCCCAACTAAGGTGCTACCTCAATTCAAATTAGATACAAGGCAATTCACCAAAATGAGAGATTTGGTAGAACAAGTGAAGAAACATTTATTCAAAGTGAAATAATCTAATTAGAGCTCTAATCATTAGCTCAATTTTTTTCAACAAATAAAACCTTTTTGTTTGTCTATCGATGTATAACTGCATTCTATGATTACATATTTTCAAATTCTTCCTTCTTGGAGTTTGTTGCTAACCATCATTCTTATACGTATTTGAGGTTTAATGCTTTGAATGTGTTGACTGCTAAATAATTCCATGGAGTCAGTCTCCCCTTGCCCTAGAATAGCAAGTAGAGTTTTATACCTTCTTTTTCTAAAATTCCACAGAGCATGTGTGTGGTGTATGGAGTGGTGTGGAGATCTATGCATCTAGTTTATTGCTAATCTTTATGCCACATCCTTTAGGGAGAGGAAGCAAAAACCATTCCTGGTGAATCTGTCACAGAAGAACAGTTTACTGATGAAGAAGGCAACCTCATCACCAGAAAAGTAATCACCAACGGGATTTCATGCTTCTCTTGGGTTTAGATTTTCTATTTGTTTGCTATAGTGTCAGCTCTTGAAACAAAAGAGAAAAAGCTCTCCTTTTCACTATTGCTTCCTATACAGATCACTCGGAAAGTACTAAGACGAATTGTTATCCCACAAGAGAGAAAACATGATGACGTGGTAATGGAGAGGGACTGTCAAAAAGAAAATAGAGGATAAAAGCTTTGTGAATGCTTTAGAATATGCTGCTAACAGCCTGGCATCTGCAGTGTGGCAGCTTGAAGCATTTGCTGCTTTTGACATCTTGTGTATTTGATCAGGGTCAAAGAAAAAGACTTTCCTTCCTAACATTCTTTAACACCATATACTTTTACTATCTTTGGAGTTTTCACAGAGATTATTTCATTGATGGAGGATGGAATGTGCCAGATCAAGCATGGGAGAGAAAATTTAAAAACCCTCCACCACAACCAAATCCCTTGGCCATCCCCAACCCTAGCCCTCCCAGCCCAGTACTTTACCTGCAGCCCAGTGCCTGCCTAGGACCCGGAGAGAAAGCACTTGTTTCCAGCAGATGCATAAGGTTTAACTAAAAGTCAGAATGATAAAAGCTTGTCATAAGATCCTTACATTGAATCTAAACATTTTCTCTTTCCAGTATATTCTACAGGGGAATACAAATCCCCTTCTCCCCCATCTTAACCTGAAGAGGATTTTCCTCTCTGGGTTAACAACAGCCCATCTCCCGTGTACCAGTTAAAGAACCAAAGTCATCACCGAGCAGCGTAACTCAGCAAATGAATCTCTAACTCCCAGAGAAAACATCTCTGGTTATTTTTCATTTCTTTCCTTTCTCAGATCTTACTCTTTTCATTAAAAAAAAAAAAGAAACTTCAATACCTGTGTTTACATAAGAAAAAACTAAACTGAAAATTTCTGAGGAGTAATTCAGAAAATTGGAAGGACTACTGTGTTTTCTGTTTTAAGTAGGTTAAAAGCTGAGCATTTGTGCAACCACTTTGCTCACAGAGAAGTGTGTCCTTGATGCTCAGTGAAGAGAGGTCTTGTTTTATGGAAAAAGGATGCCTACTTTGTCAGGAGGAAGAGGAAGGGCGTGGTAATTTCATGAATTAAAAAGGAAAAAGTGTCTCTCAGCCCGACAGCACTTCCACGGTGTTTAGTTCATGATTAGTGCTTCACTGAGAAATTTCCATCTCATTACAACAGATTACTTAACATTCTGCTGACTTTAAAAGGCATAAATTATAACTTACTAATATTTTTTACAACTGGGGTTTGAGTGCCTTGAGAGCTTTAGTGATTTCTTTTAGCTTCACAGGAAATGGACAGGCTGTTTGAATGATCACTAATAGAATGAATGATTGTGAAGTATAGTAACATGGTATTCATTCTGATGGCGCTCTCCAGCTTGCCTTGATGCTGCTGAGCTGTGTGGTTAAGGTAAATAGATGGTATTTTTGGACATGAAGTGACAAAGTGCTTTAAACTGTGTCTCACTTACCCTAATCTAGCCTCAAGGAACCAGAACGGAACCTGCTTTTTAATGAAAACTCTTTCACCACGAAATCTTAATGTGTACATTCCTTTCAAAACAGGGAGAAGGTTATAAGGTGAAGATGAAGAAAGAAGTCCGTCAAGTGGAAAAGAAGAGCCACTCATAACAGTAAACGGCCAACCAAGGTGGTAAGTGTGCTCAAATCAACAACAGCATCACATCTAATTTCACGAAATAAGGGACCCATACCTCCTCCACCCTTCCTCTCTTTTTCACGGAATTACAGCTTTGAATATCCAGTATGCAGTTGCAGTCATTTTTATGTTTGTGTATACAAACACTGTTGTTGTTGTTTAGTTGCTAAGCTGTGTCTGACTCTTGTGACCCCGTGAACTAGCCTGCCAGGCTCCTCTGTTCATGGGATTTCCCCAGGCAAGAATACTGGAGTGGGTTGCCATTTCCTTCTCCCAGGGATCTTCCTGACCCAGGGATCGAACCCAGGCTTTGTCTCCTGCATTGGCAGGCAAATGCTTTACCACTGAGCCACCGGGGGAGCCCAGACACACACACACACTAAAGCTATGGCCTCCAGCTCACAGTCCATAAACTTTCTCTTCACAAATTAGTCAGGAATTTAAATGTGAATGATGTTTTCAGAAGCAAATGTAAATATTGATCAGTGAGTCTCCTCAGAGTGAAGGCTGTGTTTAAGACGCAGTAGCTTTATTCATCCTAACAGGAAGGTTATTCGGCAACAAATAGCTCCTATAAATGTACTTGGAAAGTTGTATTGATTCAGTTTCCCACCATTTTTGCAGAACAGCATCTGAGAATATAATTTTGGTTGGAATATATTGGTTGCCAAGTTTAAATGGAGTGACTGAAATCTCTATATACTACTTAATATATTTTGTATAAACAAAGCAAATTAAATAGGAGGCTAATGGGACGACTGTGTTTTGTAAGTTAAAATGAGCTTTGTTTAAAGTTGTCTGAACTTTTCTTCAGGAAGAAGGGTGTTTTCCTTTAACATTGTTTTCTGAACTTTACTTTGTGCTAATTCTTCCTACGGAACCACAATTAGAAAGCCCATATGGGGTGAAAAAACAGATAGAGCTTTGAAAAGCTCTTTGTAAGTCTGTGAGACAAAGCTGGATGAGTTCTTAGGGCTGTTCACCAAGAGTTTTCTTAGCCCCCAGAAACAAAGAGCAAAGAGATCCCAGTTTCCACTTCCATTCATCTGCTGTTCCCCAGTTACCAGAATCCTGGTATTTGGAGTGTTGCCATAAGGAACTGAGAAATCAGAGTCTCGTTGCTCCAAATTTTGTATGTGAGGTGACTGTAACTAAGACCCGAAGAAATTCTTAATCCCTCCACCTCCAAAAAAAACTCTTATTATTTGCCTGTTTATTCACTTAAGGATTGATTTCACTTTCTCTCCATGAGGCTTTCTGCCTAAGGCACTGGGGAATCACTGGTAAACACCACCAGGGAGGTACTGGCCCTCACTGACCTTACGTTTGGAAATTTCATGGTATTCAGTCGTTTCAGTATTTAAGGCTTTGAGAAAACTCCTAGGAACTGCAGAGAGCTCTGGAAAGAACAATGTTTGCTATACACACTCGTCCAGTGTTCCAGGTGTACCCTTCACTTGATTCTCACAGTCACTCCTCTTGGATTGGCAGCTTTATCATCCCCATTGAACAGGCTCAGAATTGCCCAAGGTCACCTAAATAAAAACTGGCAGAAACAGGATACAAACCCTAACGGGCAGCTCCGGAGCCCACACTCTTAACCCTGTTAACCGGATGTCTGACCTGGTCTGAGGTGACAGGGAATGTTTTCTTTGAGAAAATGATGCTTGAGCTGTTTTAAAGGGTGAATAGGATTCAGTTGGGTAAAGAGGAAGAAACTGGATGGTGTTTGGGGTAGCCTTCCAGGCACAGGCTACTGCATTTTGCAAAGGCCAGAAGGAGAAAGGAACAAGAAGGGAGAACAGGTCAGTGCAGCTGTTAGAAGGTTTTGGCATTGTGTCTGGAGAGGTAGGAAAGATTCAGGTCTCATAAGCCTCTTTCCACTAAAAGTCTAGGTTTTGCATCACTTACTCTAGCTGCAAGACACAGAATGAAGGGAGGTGGCAATAATAGATGAGCAGATAACCTGTTAAACTACTGAAGATGCTGGCTTGGGCAGTAAGGATTGTAAGAGGTAGGGACAGTAAGGCTAAATCAAGAGATAGTGACATGAATTGCTTTTTGTCAGATGATAAGGGTGAGGGGTGAGAAAATTAAGGATAACATCAGTGAGGCAATATCTAGAATGAACCCACCCATTATTCATGTCTTACAGCTGAACCTAGTAAAAGACATATATATATATATTTTTAATTGAGGTGTAGCTGATTTACAATATTAGTTTCAGATGCATAACACAGTGATCCAAAATTTTTATAGATTGTACTCCATTCCAAATTTTTATAGCTTATACTCCATTTAAAGCTTTTGTAAAATACTGGCTATATTTCACTGTGCTGCACAATATGTCTTTGTAGCTAATTTATTTTACACACATTAGTCTGTACCTCTTAATCTCCTACCCTTGCCTTGTCCCTTCTGCCTTCCCTCTCCCCACTGGTCACTAGTGGTTTGTTCTCTATAGCTGTGAGTCTATATTTTGCTATATTCTGTAATTACTTATATGTGGACTAAAAAATAAATAAACCATAATATTCTCCAGGTCCATCTATGTTGTTGTAAATGGCAAAATTTTACTTTTTAAACATTCCATTCCATATATATATATACACCACATCTTCCTTATTCACTATTTTGACTCACTTATTTTGCTATTGTTTCTGTTGCCTTAGGAGACATATCCAAAAAAAAATATGGCTACAGTTTATGTCAAAAAGTATTCTGTGTTTTCTTCCAGGACTTCTATGGTTTCCAGTATTACTTTTAGGCCTTTAATCTATTCATAGTTTTATAGTTTTCTTTTTGTATGTTGTGACAAATGTTCTATTCTTATTCTTTTACATGTGGCTGTCCAGTTTTCCCAGCATCACCTATTGAAGAGACTGTCTTTTCTCCATTGTATATTCTTGCCTACTTCACCATAGACTCATTGACCATAAACGTGTGGGTTTATTTTGGGGCTGTCTAGTCTGTTCCATTGATCTGTGTGTTTTTGTGCTAGTAGCATACTGTTTTAATTACTATAGCTTTGTAATATAGTCTGAAGTCAAGGAGTATCGTACCTCTAGCCCTGTTCTTCTTTCTCAAGATTTCTTTGGCTAATTAAAAAGAATGCAATAATGCCATTTGTAGCAACATCAGTTCAGTTCAGTTCAGTTGCTCAGTCATGTCCAACGCTTTGCGATCCCATGAATCACAGCATGCCAGGCCTCCCTGTCTATCACCAACTCCTGGAGTTTACCTAAACTCATGTCCATCGAGTCAGTGATGTCATCTAACCATCTCATCCTCTGTCGTCCCCTTCTCCTCCTGCCCCCAATCCCTCCCAGCATCAAAGTCTTTTCCAATGAGTCAACTCTTCACATCAGGTGACCAAAGTATTGGAGTTTCAGCTTCAACATCAGTCCTTCCAATGAACACCCAGGACTGGTCTCATTTAGGATGGGCTGGTTGGATCTTCTTGCAGTCCAAGGGACTCTCAAGAGTCTTCTCCAACACCACAGTTCAAAAGCATCAATTCTTCAGCACTCAACTTTCTTCACAATCCAACTCTCACATCCATACATGACCACAGGAAAAACCATAGCCTTGACTAGATGGACCTTTGTTGGCAAAGTAATGTCCCTGCTTTTTAATATGCTATCTAGGTTGGTCATAACTTTCCTTCTGAGGAGTAAGCATCTTTTAATTTCATGGCTGCAATCACCATCTGCAGTGATTTGGGAGCCCAGAAAAATAAAGTCTGACACTGTTTCCACTGTTTCCCCATCTATTTCCCGTGAAGTGATGGGACTGGATGCCATGATCTTCGTTTTCTGAATGTTGCACTTTAAGCCAACTTTCTCACTCTCCTCTTTCACTTTGATCAGAGGCTTTTTAGTTCCTCTTCACTTTCTGCCATAAGGGTGGTGTCATCTGCATATCTGAGGTTATTGATATTTCTCCCAGCAATCTTGATTCCAGCTTGTGCTTCTTCCAGCCCAGCATTTCTCATGATGTACTCTGTGTATAAGTTAAATAAGCAGGGTGACAATACACAGCCTTGACATACTCCTTTTCCTATTTGGAACCAGTCTGTTGTTCCATGTCCAGTTCTAACTGTTGCTTCCTGACCTGCATACAGATTTCTCAAGAGGCAGGTCAGGTGGTCTGGTAGTCCCATCTCTTAAAGAATTTTCCACAGTTTCTTGTGATCCACACAGTCAAAGGCTTTGGCATAGTCAATAAAGCAGAAATAGATGTTTTTCTGGAACTCTCTTGCTTTTTCCATGATCCAGCGGATGTTGGCAATTTGATCTCTGGTTCCTCTGCCCTTTCTAAAACCAGCTTGAACATCTGGAAGTTCACGATTCACGTATTGCTGAAGCCTGGCTTGGAGAATTTTGAGCATTACTTTACCAGCATGTGAGATGAGTGCAATTGTGCAGTAGTTTGAGCATTCTTTGGCATTGCCTTTCTTTGGGATTGGAATGAAAACTGCCCTTTTCCAGTCCTGTGGCCACTGCTGAGTTTTCCTTATATATTGTTATATTGAGTGAAGCAAATCAGAGGACTAATATTGTATGACATGTAAAATCTATAAAGAAATTATACAAAGGAACTTATTTACAAAACAGACTCACAGACTTAGAGAAATAACTTATGGTTGCCAGAGGGAAGGATTTGAGGGGGAGACAGAGTTAGGGAGTTTGGGATGGACATGTACAGACTGCTATATTTAAAATGGATAACCAACTAGGGAACTCTGCTCAGTGTTATGTGTAGCCTGGATAGGAGGGGAGTTTGGGGGAGAATGGATACATGTATATGTATGGTTGAGTCCCTTTGCTGTCCACCTGAAACTATCACAACTTTGTTAATCATTTAAAAAAAAGATTGCTTCGGCTATATGGCAGATTAATAAAACTAAGCATGAATTTGCCATTCACTCTGTTTAAGCAATTGTAAGTGATAAATAAAACTAGAAGAGTTCAGTTAGCTGTCAGCTTTAGTATGCCCCTAAAAGTTTAGTAACTTGTTCAATCATAGAGTCAGACTCTGAGTAGGAAAGAACCAAAAAGGTTATCTACACAAGTGAAGTCATTTTTCTAGAGTAACATATACCTAATATCTATGAATAAATGACACCAAAAAAAATGTGAAAATGTTAGGCTTCCAGGGTCATTTAGAACAAATTAATACAGAAATGACTTGTCAAAAATACACAAGAGACATCAGAATGATAAATAATCCACTCCATAAAGCAGTGGGCTTGGCTTTGGCTCATTTGCTACACCACTCAAAGGAAAGAGAAACTCAATAGGAGCATTCATATAAATGTGAAAATAGCTTCAACGTAAAGCAAACTAAATGTGTCCGATGGAAAGAACAGTGATTTGACTGCAAGCCTCATTTTACTCTCCAGGGTGGTATTTACCTTTCATAAGTGAACTTAGGAAATGACTCCAAGAATACTGCCTATAATTCCAGGACACTGAATGTGTGCTCTGGAAAAATCAATTTGCAAATATATGAGACTGCTGGCTGTCTTTTTTTTTTTGAACAGTAGAACAACTAATAAGTACATGGAATGTGGCCAAATTTCACTGAATATCAGATGGTAACATTAAAATTTTCATTCTGGTTTTATAACCAGTTGAATTTTGAGCTATCTGAACCCTACACCTACCTTTCTTTAATACTGAGTCACAGGCATCCTATTTTTAATGTAAGGGAAAAGCTGATTGCTGAAAATAAATATAAAGATTTATACATAATACATAATGATTTATACCTTATAAAGTGGTTTTATGTTTTTGTCTTACTCTTCAAACAAGCTTCCAGGAAGGTCAGACCGATTTTGATTGCTACCTTTTACAGATGAGGATGCTAAGGCTCAGAGAGGTCATATGACCTTTCTTCTGTTACACAGCTGTGATTGGAAGAACTAGAACTTAAGATTGATACTTCACTTAGTGTCCAATTCCACTAAGCTGTCTTTCTGAAGTTACTTATGAATAATAATAATAGTCATATCCTATCTGAGATTACTATATGCCAGGTAAGATCATTACATAAATTACCTCATGTAGTCCCCAAAACAATGCTATAAGGTAAATACTATTATCCCTTTTTTAATAAATGAGGAAACTGAAGTTTGGAAAATTAAATGACTTACCCAAGGTCTGTAGCTAAGGAGCAAAAGAATAAAACTTGAACTTATCCAGAGCCTAGCTCTTAACTGTTACTCATACTAATAGTTAAACAGTATTAGATTATTATCAGAAACCTAAAAGCATTTTGAATCAAAGACATGTGTAAAGGCAACCTGTAGTAAATTTCTTCATACAGTCCACAGTGAAAATACTCAGTGTTTTGGTTTTGTTTTTTAAAATAAACCTGCACAGCCATAATCTCCAAATGTCTACTTTAAAAATGCCATTAGAGATTAGTGAGGCTGTGGCATGAGAAGGCCCCCAGATACATGCCATAAAAGACTGTGGAACAGCTGCATTTTAAACCTCTTTCAGGGAAATGCTCAAGATTGCACAGCCACATGGAAGCCAGGAGCAGCAACAGCACCCAGGCCTGCTGGGGAAATACTTTATTACCCACGGTCAAAACGTTGACTCATTTCATTGATGTCTTCAAAAAGTATTTGACCTTCTACCTGGCTGAGAGTGAAAAACCTAGATACACAGAGGTGAATAAAACCTCCATGGCCTCTGCCCTCCTGCATCTCTCAGCCTGCAAAAGGGAAAGAGATGGGACACATGATGTCTAAAGGCTAAAAATACGAAGTCCAAGATCCAAGGAAGACTAACACAAGAACACAGTTAGCCTTGGGGGCTAGGGAAAGTCACGCCACTTATGCTAAGGCCTCATAGGTACCACCAGCAATGAAAACGGGAAGGGAAAGAGGACTCCAAGCAAAGGGTACAACTGCAAGGGCCTTGAGGTAGGAAAAGGCCTAACACATCTGGGGACACGAAAGAAGATCGGTGCCCCAGAGCCTGCTGAGCTGGTGGTGACTGAGGCAGGCCCATGATGAAGTGAGAAATGCTTCACCATAGGCCAAATCCAAATCCATAGGATTTGGATTTCATTCTAAGACGTTGAAGGCTTTGAAAGATTTTAAGCAAGAGCCTGACCTAATTTTTTTTTTTTTTAACACATCAGCTATGTAGAGAAGAATTGGAGGGAAAACAAGAATAAACTGAAGGGGATGAGCTAGGATGTTATTGCTATCGTCCCGCTAAGCCACATGATAACAGGGCTAGGACCTGGGCTGTAGTTTTAGGAAAGTTGACGGTATCTGATGGCCTGGAGGTAGGATGGAGAAGAGTTGAGTCAAGAATGACACCAGGTTCCAAGGATAAGCAAGTGGGTGGTAGAAAAAGGAACAGGATGGGTTTTAAAACTATCAAGAACTCAGGCCATTTGTCAGTACATAAGTCTGGAGCTCTGAGGAAAGATTGCGACTTGACATATAAAAAGGAGTGTTTCACTCAAGAGGTAAGTCCTGAACATCAGAGAAAGGGAACACCAGAGAATAGATGTGATTACCTAGGGAGAAAGTGAACGTGAACAAAGAAGGGGCTCAGGATTGAGCCCCAGAGAACAACATTTTGAAGAGAACAGAGCTTTAGAAGGTTGCCTCTGACCTCTTCCTTCCTAGAGATCTCCAAGCTGTTCTATCTGTTCTAATCTAAAACTGCCTACATATTCAGCCTTGGCCCTCTAGCTTATTTATTTGGTTTTACCATAAAATATTTTAATCCTTGCGGTTTAGTATCAGTGGATAAAACAAACTTTCCTATAATGCAGATTGGCTGACAGGCTTTTATAAATAAGTGATCACCCACGTTTGGAGCCCCTTTACTCTTAGCATGCAACACACTGTGTTTGGGATCAAGAGCGTCCCACCTTTAAGACATTATCCTAATACAACTCAGCCATAAGAAAGAATGAAATAATGTCATTTGCTGCAACATGGATGGATGTGGAGATCGTCACACTAAGGTGAACAGGGAAAGACGTGTTACTTATATGTGAAATCTTTAAAAAAAAAATACAATGATCTTATTTCCAAGACAGAAAGAGACTCACAGATATGGAAAACATGCATATGGTTATAAATGGGAAACAGGGATGAGGGAAGGAGAAATTAGATTGGAATTGATACACTACTATATATAAAATAATCAGCCAGGGCCTACTGTATAATACAGGGAACTATACTCAATATTTTGCAGTAACATATAAGCGAATCTGAAGAACAGATGTATGTGTATGCATATACATATATATATATAATCACTTTGCTGTACACCAGAAATTAACACAGCATTGTAAATCAACTTTCCTTCAGTTAAAAAAAAAAAAAGAAATACATATATATAAATTGAAAAAAGACATTATCCCAAGCATTGCTACTTATTTGAGGACATATAACTACAGTCTAGACCAAGAGGCAAACATGACTGTAAACAACACAAGTCAAAATACAAAGCTCTAATAAAAGATATAAACAAATTGCTAGGAGAATTCACTGGAAGATGTAATAAACTCCAATGGAGGAGAGCTTGCAAAGCTTCCTGGAAGTGCATATTTAAGGTGGCTTCTGAAGACAGAGTAGGATTTAAGACTGGGCAGTGTGATGATATGTGCTATGCTCGCGACTGTGGCCTTTATCCTAGAGACATGGGGTACCACTGGAAGTGTTGGGGTGGGAGAATAATACAGTCAGATGGGAGTTAGGTAACCCTAGTGGTAGGAAAGGGAGTTAGTGGGAGGAGAGTTTGAACACGAGGAACTCAGCTATAAGACACAACGAGGCCTGAACCCTGGCAGAAAGAATAGAAAGTTGAGGGCAGATGTGAGGAACATTTTAGAAGTGTAACAACCAGATTAACTCTATAAAGGGAGTGAGATTGTGAACTTGTGTGTAATCACTAACGAAACTATAGACTGTAAGAGGAGAAAAATAAAATTAGAGATTGAAATAGGTCAATCTGTAGTGCTTCAGTGTTTGTCAGTAATGAGGAAGAGAAATGTAAGCTAATGATGTTACTGTGGCATAGAAGTGGCCTGAGTGAGGATAAACCACAGGCTTACTGGCTGGGTAAGCTTGACTAACCTATTTAACTTCTCTGCCTTAATTTCTTGGCCTCTATTAGGATAAGAGTAACATATCTCATAGAGTAACTCATTTAATTCTAGCAATAACTCTATGTAAATCACTTAAAATAGTGACTGGCAAGCCCATAGTAAGCACTCAGCTATTATTATTAATAGTAGTGTTAAAGAGAAGTGGGGTCAGGGATATAAATTAGGAGTTTGGGATTAACACATACACTATATAAAATGCTGGCCACCCACTCCAGTATTCCTGCCTGAAAATCCCCATGGACAGAGGAATGTGGTGGGCTACAGTTCATGTGGTCATAAGGAGATGGACACAACTGAGCAACTAAACAGCAACAATATATATAAAACAGGTAAACGACAAGGACCTACTCTGTAGCACAGGGAACTCTACTCAATATCGTGTCATTGCTATACTGGAGAAGGGAATGGCAAACCACTCCAGCATGCTTGCCTTGAGAAGCCCGTGAACATGCATGAAAAGGCAGAAAGATACGACACTGAAAGATGAACAGCCCAGGTCGGTAGGTGTCCAGTATGCTACTGGAGAAGAGCAGAGAAACAGCTCCAGAAGGAATGAAGAGGCTGTGCCAAAGCAGAAACAACGCCCAGTTGTGGATGTTTCCGGTGGTGAAAATAGAGCCTGATGCTGTAAAGAACAAGACCGCATAGGCACCTGGAATGTTACATTCATGAATCAATGTTAACTGGAAGTGGTCAAACAGAAGATGGCAAGAGTAAACATCAACATTTTAGGAATCAGTGAAATAAAATGGATGGAAATGGGTGAATGTAATTTAGATGACCATTATATCTACTACTGTGGGCAAGAATCCCTTAGAAGAAATGGAATAGCCCTCACAGTAACAGTAGAGTCCAAAATACACTACCTGGGTGCAGTCTCAAAAATGACAGAACAATCTTGATTCGTTTCCAAGGAAAACCATTCAATATTACAGTAATCTAAATCTATGCTCCAATCACTAATACTGAAGAAGATGAAGTTAAATGGTTCTATGAAGACCTACAAGATCTTCTATAACTAACACCAAAACAAAACAGATGTATGTCCTTTTCATCATAGAGGAGTGGAATGCAGAAATAGGAAGTCAAGAGATACCTGGAGTAACAGGCAAATTTGAAGTATCAAATGAAGCAGGGCAAAGGCTAACAGAGTTTTGCCAAGAGAACACACTGGTCATAACAAACACCCTCTTGCAACAACACAAGAAACGACTTTACATATGGACATCAGTACCAAAATCAGATTGATTATGTTCTTTGCACTCGAAGATGGAGAAGTTCTATACAGTCAGCAAAAACAAGAACAGGAGTTGACTGAGGCTCAGATCACCAACTCCTTATTGCAAAATTCAGATTTAAATTGAAGAAGTAGGGGAAACTACCAGGACATTCTGGTATGACCTAAATCAAATCCCTTAGGATTATACAGTGGAAGTGACAAATAGATTCAAGAGATTGGATCCAATAGAGTACCTGAAGTACGATGAGGTGCATAATATTGTGCAGGAAGCGGTGACCAAAACCATCCCTAAGAAAAAGAAATGCAACAAGGAAAAATGGTTGTCTGAGGAGGCCTTACAAATAGCCAAAAAAAGAAGAGAAACAAAAGGCAAAGGTGAAAAGGAAAGATATACCCATCTGAATGCAGAGTTCCAAATTGTAAGGAGAGATAAGAAAGCCTTCTTCAGTGAATAATGCAAAAAAAAATAGAGGAAAACAATAAAATGGAAAAGACTAGAGATCTCTTCAAGAAAATTAGAGATACCAAGGAAACATTTCATGCAAAGATGGGCACAATAAAGGACAGAGATAGTATGGACCTAAAATAAGCAGAAGATATTAAGAAGAGGTGGCAAGAATGCACAGAAGAACTGTACAAAAAAGGTTTTAATGACCCAGATAACCACAATAGTGTGCTCATTCACCTAGAGCCAAACATCCTGGAGTGTGAAGTCAAGTGAGCCTTAGGAAGCATTACTACGAACAAAAGCTAATGGAGGTGATGGAATTCCAGCTGAGTTATTTCAAATCCTAAATGCTGATGCTGTAAAAGTGCTGCACTCAATATCTCAACAAATTTGGAAAACTCAGCAGTGGACAGCCACAGGACTGGAAAAGGTCAGTTTTCTTTCCAACCCCAAGGAAGGGCAATGCCAAAGAATGTTCAAACTACCACACAATTGCACTCATTTCACATGCTAGCAAAGTAATGCTCACGATCCTACAAGCTAGGCTGCAACAGTATGTGAACCAAGAACTTCCAGATGTACAAGCTGAATTTAAAGTGGGCAGAGGAACCAAAGATTAAATTGCCAGCATTCACTGGATCATAGAGAAAGCAAGGGAGTTCCACAAAAACATCTACTTCTTCTTCATTGACTATGTGAAAGTCTTTGCCTGTGTGAATCTCAACAAACTGTGGAAAATTCTTGGGCATGCAAGACCACCTTAGCTGCCTCCAAAGAAACCCGTATGCAGGTCAAGAGGCAACAGTTAGAAAATGCCACAACAGTCAGGTTTCAGATTAGAAAAGGCGTACATCAAGGCTGTATATTGTCTCCCTGCTTATTTACCTTCTATGCAGAGTACATCGTGCAAAGTGCCAGGCTGGATGAAGCACAACCTGGAATCAAGACTGTTGGGAGAAATATCAATAACCTCAGATATGCAGATATACCACCCTTATGGCAGAAAGTGAAGAACTAAAGAGCCTCTTGATGAAAGTGAAAGAGGAGAGTGAAAAATTTGGCTTACAAGTAAGTCAACATTCAAAAAACTAAGATCACGGCATTCATTCCCATCACTTCATGGGAAACAGATGGGGAAACAATGGAAACAGTGACAGACTTTATTTTCTTAGGCTCAAAAATAATTGCGGACAGCGATTGTAACCATGAAATTAAAAGACACTTGCTCCTTGGGAGAAAAGCTATGACCAATCTAGATAGCATATTTAAAAGCAGAGACATCACTTTGATAACAAAGGTCCAGATAGTCAAAGCTATGGTTTTTCCAGTAGTCATGTACAGATGGGAGAGTTGGGCCATAAAAAAGGCTGAGTTCTGAAGATCAATGCTTTCGAACTATTGTGCTGGAGAAGACTCTTGACAGTCCCTTGGACTGCAAGGAGATCCAATCAGTCAATCCTAAAGGAAATCAGCTCTGAATATTTGTTGGAAGCACTAATGCTGAAGCCCCAATATTTTGGCCACTTGATGCAAAGAACTGACTCATTGGAAAAGACTCTGATGCTAGGAAAGACTGAGGGCAGGAGGAGAAGGTAGCAACAGAGGATGAACTGGTTGGATGGCATCATTGACTCAACTGATGTGAGTCTGAGCAAACTCTGGGAGACAGTGAAGGACAGGGAAGCCTGGCGTGCTGTAGTCCATGGGGTCACAAAGATTTGTACACAACTGAGCAACTAACAACAACCTGTATGTGTGTGTGTCTGTGTGTATATACATATATAAAGGTATGTGTGTGTTTGTGTATATATACACATATATATCAGAGAAGGCAATGGCACCCCACTCCAGTACTCTTGCCTGGAAAATCCCACGGGTGGAGGAGCCTGGTAGGCTGCAGTCCATGGGGTCGCAAAGAGTCGGACACGACTAAGTGACTTCACTTTCACTTTTCACTTCCGTGCATTGGAGAAGGAAATGGCAACCCACTCCAGTGTTCTTGCCTGGAGAATCCCAGGGACAGGGGAGCCTGGTGGGCTGCTGTCTATGGGGTCGCATAGAGTCGGACACGACTGAAGCGACTTAGCAGCAGCGTACATATATATGTAAAACACTTTGCTCTACACTTGAAAATAACACAACTGTAAATCAACTATACTTCAATTCTTTGAAAATGATGTCAATGTTTAAAAAAGAAAAGAGGTGAGAAGAGAACCAGGAACAGCACCTGGAAGATCCTGGGTTTAGGAGGCCAGTGGGCTGAGCAGCAGCAGCCAGGTGTGCTAGAAGACAGCGGTGGGGGAGGTCGGAACAACGGCACCCCTGAAATCCTGTGTGTCACATCGGTGTATGCTTCAGAACACTTTGTTATTTCCTATCACTTGTTTCTCGTAGTATCCCCGTGAAACCAGCAGCATAGGTATTCTCATTCCTCTTTAATACAGACAGCAGAATCGATGAGGTTGTAGTTAATGACAGAAACGGATTTTAACTCCAACTTCCTGATTCTGCTTCCAGGCAATCAGAACTCTGGTATGAACTGCTTCATCCCAAATTCAGGACCCTGTCCTCCAGAATATTTTCCAGAATTCATCTGGAGTAGATAATGCTTTTATGTAGCATTTCTTTTCATCTCTCTTACCCTTTAAAAAAATCCCTAGTTATCTAAAGGCAGGGCCCAAGAGCCAGGTAGCTTGACTTCCAGTTCTGGCTCTCCCACACACTAAATGCACTGCCAGTAAGAACCCTGTGGCTCTGTTTCCTTATGTGTAAAATGGAAGAAGTAGTACCTCATGGTTATTAGGATTAAATAAGCTAATCCACCTTAGAACACTGCCTGGCACATCATAAACATTTAATAATGATGACAATATTTAGTTGCCTTACTAAGTTTCAACTATAAAACTTCCACTGCCAACATGTACATCAATACTTTCCCAATAATTTCTTTTTTAAAACACTGGCACTGTTACCTCAGATGTTTTTTAATCAGAAGTCATTAGAAGAGAACAAACAAAAATTAAGTCCCACTTATTGGTATTAGTTGAAGAACAAATCTACATAAACTGGGAATTATTTTTAAATTACACAATTAGCATTACATAAAGTAATTAGAATTAATGCTTAGGAAAAAATGTTCTTAGCCTCATGACTTCCTTAACAAAAGAGAAAAAGAGAAGGGAATGGAAGAGAGAAGTGAGTTAGGAAGAGAAGAAATAGAATAACAAATTCTCTGTTCTCAGTGGGCTATAGGGAAGGCATATCAGAAAAGGCTTTCTTTAAGGCCTAACAGAGCTCAGTCTTAAAATGAGTAAGAGTTAGCCTGCAAAGGTGAATCTCACTAGGGAGAAGATGGCCCAGAGTTTCAAGAAGATGGCATTTGAAACACACTTACAGGGTAAAGAGGAGTTAGAGATAAATGAAGATGGCAGCAGGGGATTATAGGTGGATACAAAATCATTAGCAAAGAAAAGGAAATTGGAAACCAATTGGGATGATGACTGGCATGTACTCTAGATTCTCTAGATCTTCCAAGTGTGATCTGTGGACTAGCAGTATCAGCATCAACCAGAGTCTTATTAGAAATGCAGAAACTCCTGGCTCACCCTGACCTACTTGATCAGAATCTACTTTTGAAGATCCCTGGGTGATAGGTATGCACTTTAAGCCTTGGGAAGCACTGCTTCAGAACATATTACTAGCTCTTAATCTGGGTGGAACACTGGAATCATCTACAGGGTTTTGTTTTGTTTAATTTTTTATGCTGTGCACCACCCAGCTGATATGGGATATGGCCTGGGTACTGGTTTTTTTTTTTTAATCTCCCTAGATAACTCTGATGTGTGTCCAAGTTTGAGAACCAGTGGAGAACAGTGATTTTCAGTGGAGAGTATGGGCAGTAAGCATGAAAAGGTTTATTGGGCTGAACTGCAGAGAGCTAAAGGTGTAAGAGGTGTGTGTGTGTGTGTGTGTGTGTGTGTGTGTGTTTATTGGGATGAACTGCAGAGAGCTAAAGGTGTAAGGGGTGGGTGTGTGTGGGGGGGGGTGTGTGTGTGTGTGAGTGATGTTGCTGTTAGTTTGTTTTTAGTTAGGTACAAGCGGTTAAGTACCACTATGCAGAGAGCTGAAGGTGTAAGGGGTGAGTGGGTGTGGGTGTGTGTGCGTGTGCATGTGTGATGTTGCTGTTTGTTTTTAGCTAGGCACTAGTGGTTAAGTACCACTATTATATGAACCTATAAAGGAAAAGTTGGTTTTAACCTAAGGTGTAAGGGTTGTGTGTGTGTGATGTTGCTGTTTGTTTTTAGCTAGGCACTAGGGGTTAAGTCGGAGAAGGCAATGGCAACTCACTCCAGTACTCTTGCCTGGAAAATCCCATGGACAGAGCCTGGTAAGCAGCGGTCCATGGGGTTGCGAAGAGTCGGACACGACTGAGTGACTTCACTTTCACTTTTCACTTTCATGCATTGGAGAAGGAAATGGCAACTCACTCCAGTGTTCTTGCCTGGAGAATCCCAGGGACAGGGGAGCCTGGTGGGCTGCTGTCTATGGGGTCGCACAGAGTCGTACGTGACTGAAGTGACTTAGCAGCAGCAGCAGGGGTTCAGTACCACTATTACATGAACCTATAAAGGAAAGGTTGGTTTTAATCTATATTCCTGACTTGAAAATGTGATGAAGAAAGTACAACATTCATCTGTGAAATATAAACTGCCTTGAAAATCTAATCAATAGTTCTTTTTTGATATTTTAAATTTCTTAAAACAAATGTATACTGAAATAACTAAACACATGATTGGTTTTCTGAGTTGTTTTCCACTACATTGGGGTTTGAAAAGCATGAAAACCCAAAGACAGATTTCTAAATGCAAATGCCTCAAACTCAGAGCCATTATTTAAACCCAGACACAGAAGATGACTCAAATTCTCTTTCTGAAATGTCATCTTGAGGGAGCCTGCTCTTGCACCTTTCCATCAGATGGCGATCTCATCACAGTTTATAGACTGTCACTATTGTATAACAACCACAGAGCCACTCAGCCAAGATGCTCATGCTTTGTGTGTAACACTGTCCTTGGCATACGCTTTTGCCCAACGAATAACATTCTTACACCCTATGTGGTTGGGGCCTATACACCCTGACTGTGACCAAGAACTAGATAGATATAAAAGGGGAAGTAACACTCAACTTTTTAAATGATCATTCACATTATACCTGAATATAAATAGGTGTAAGTAATAGTTTTTTTTTAAAATTATAGAAACATATCCACTATTTCTAGCAAGATAATGTTTGCTTGCATCAAGGTGATAAGAGAAAGACCTTACTTCTTACTGCAAGATTAAGTGGGAAGCTGGACTGGTTTTTGGAAGATGAGGCCAAACAGAGCTGAACTGGGTTGTAGTGATGATTACATAGCTATATACATTTATTATTAACCTATATTTACAAAAGATAAATTATATGGTATATAAATTCTGTATCAGTTAAGCTGTAAAAAGTTGAGGGAGGCAGTGTTCAATTAGAAGAAAATTGCTGTGAAGTTTCCCTAAGAAAACAAAGTGAGATCACTGGAGTAACATTATCATAGAACCATCTAAGAAGCCTGGTGCCTGGAAGATTAGGAATAGACAGTAAAAGCAGAGGTGAGAAAATCCTGATCTTACTCTAATGTGCACACTCTGTGGAACACGGCCTGCTCAGATGACTCACTTTCCTTCTCTGGAACTGCTGCAGAGTCATGGGTGTGGGGCAGGTGTTCAAATCACCCCAGAAGGAACTGACACTTGGATGTTCTTGGCTCCAAGCATTAGTGACCTGGGGCATGGAGGTCAGTAGGCTTTTAATACAAAAAAGGAAGGCAGAACCATAGTGGGGCAGACAGAGGAAGTACTACAGTAAGATGTTCACAGAACCCCAGGATATTCCATCTAAAGGCAAAGAGACTTGTCTGGGGTGCATAAACAACCTCAGGGTCACTGAGAACAATCTTAAACCCCCAAAGAAGCAGAATTCTAAAGGTTCTCCTGAACCAGCAGAAATAGCCTGTGGCATGTATGTGAATGAATAGGGTTATTCCCCAAATTAATCTTGCCTGACTCGCCTTTTCTCTAGGGGCTATGTCTTGCTCTCAGGCAGGCACTCAGGTCTGTCACCTTTTCACACTGAGCAGGAGGAATGGATGTATGCAGGAAGAACTTTGTGTTGTGGAGGAGGCATTCCTACCAAGAACAATTCCGCATAGGAGTATGAAAGCCTCTGGCAAAGGAGGTTAATTTATTTTGATGTATTAAGACCGGTTATAAAACATTGATATTTATGCAGGTATAATCAGATAGGACAAGATGTTCTCAGTGGAGCCTCCATAAAAAAATCTCAAATAAAATTAATCTATCCTGTCATGACTGATGTGAGGCAGGAGAAAAAAAATAATTCTTTGCAATGGCATAAAATAGTCATGAATTTGAATTTGCATATGGAAAAGCAATTTCATAGTAACCAAAGTAATGAGACTGTTCTCCCTTTATGAAAGGTAGCATTTTGCATAAGACAAATAGGCATGATTCAGGAGCTCCATCCTGACTCTCTATCCCTGGTCCTGTGTGCCTTTAAAAACCCCATACATTTTGACGGAAATCTCAAAGCAATACTGTCAGCCTCTTTATTTCACAGATAGAGGTCCAGAGGTCTGCAAATGGCTTTCCCCAGTACCCGAGTGAGTGACCTGAGCAACAGAGACAGAACCAGAAGAGGGTCTTTCTAACTCAATCCCCGAAACCCCTAGTACAGAAAGCAGTGTTCTGTGGAGAGTCCAGGGTCACCCAGAGAAGGTCACTGCCTTCTAAACGCTTTCCAGCATACCTCAGGGCTTTGTTCTCCGACACATGTAGCAAATCACCTCAGTCACAGCATGTTAAACCACCCCATTAGGAAGTTGAGGGCCCCCATTCTCTGAGGCTTTTCTGTTG
Source organism: Ovis aries (assembly GCF_016772045.2). Lineage (NCBI taxonomy): Eukaryota > Metazoa > Chordata > Mammalia > Artiodactyla > Bovidae > Ovis > Ovis aries. The sequence goes on along the minus strand of NC_056078.1, from coordinate 15,021,075 downwards.
AATGGCAAGGGAGACTTCAGCAACTTCTTTAAAAAGGCGGGGGTGGGGGGCAAGGGAAAGAAAGCTAAACTCAACACCTATTGTTTCTCTTTCCACAGGATCATGTGTTTTTACTGCCAGTATTGAGAAATTCATGGAAGTTGTCAGCAGGAAGTAAAAATTTACAGAGAAGGGTGTATGTGTTTGCCGCTTCCACACATTAATGGCATGATTTTTTTTTTAATGCAAAAAGAAAAAGAAAAAAAAACCACCCACATTTTAATTTAGCATGAGCCAATTTACAGAGCATGGAAATTCACTTTCATTCCCAGGATTGGCACGTATGCAATTAGCAATGCAGTGTATATACAAGAAGCCATGCTGTTAACAGTTTATCTCAAGTAATTTGGTGTCATTTATAAAAGGAAGAAATTTCTGCCGCCAGAAGGGACAGAAGGAGAAGGAGATGGAATGATCAAATCATGGAGAAACACTAAAATTACTAAATCCACAACAGCTCGCCTTATTTTTCTTGGACCCAAACTGTCAGGGTATAAACACTATTTGTTTCTTTTTTAAAACATCTATAGTTTTGCTGTAAATAATAACACTGTATAAATTCTAACAGAAAAATAGAATAAATGTTGATAAGGCACTGCCTCTTAGAACACAAACAGAATATTGCAAATGCATTTAACATAATAGGGGTCTCAAGTGACTTCACCCTAGAAGAGGGAGGAGGGTAATGGGTGGGGGGATCTTCACTGATTCTTGTATATTAGCAATTATAATGTTTGTATATGCAAAACTGCTAGCTTGATTTAAAAAAAAAAAACAAATCTTTAAAATCTGCTGCAAATTTAAATAATTCCCCAAATGAGGAATTCTGTAGTTCTGTGAAAAAAATTTTTCTTCAGAATACTAATATTTTGATGCATGTGTATCACCTTATTTTGATTAAATATTTTCCAATTTTGCAAACACTACAGTATACTGCAACACAGAAGATTTTATCTGTAAACACAAAGCCCTTCATCTAATATTTGTTGCTATTGCCAATTTTTCAATGAAATGATCTAAAAATGAAAAAAAAGAAAACCTATACAGTAGTTGCTTTAGGGGGAGGGGGGTGCTGTTAGTGCTTAAAAGGGTAATGCTTGCCGCTTTAGAGGTGGATGGTGCTCAAAAGAGGCCCCCGTCAGGGGTGTTTTAAGTGGACTGAACAGAATTCTTAGCTAGTAGAATGGCAGCACGCTGTAAAATTACTCCTGTATCGTGTACTGGCTATAAGATGTAGACACCTTTCAGTAAGCCAATCATTTGTAACCATTCTCGCCATGTCATATTAGGTTAATAAGGCTGCTGTGTTTTAAAGGGCATTTTTATTTGGGTTTTGGTGAAATTCTTTAATTTGTTGATTATATTCATATAAAATCAGCATTCATTGACACATAGCTCTAATGACATATGTATGAAAAACCATACACTGGATGACCTAGTCGATTATTTAAGCAAAAATAAATTGTGTTAAACTCTTCACCTATCTGTGCTCTAAAGTGTCCTTGTGTTCTCTGACAAAAGGTAACTATCTTAACTCCTTGTCATGTGGCCACAGTTGTCCTCTTCACCAGGATTCGTTGTGCTTCTGCCTCTGATCACTAAAGAGACAGTCCCCAGTGTTCAGTCGTGCCCTGACAACTCCCAACTTAACACAAATTCTGTGCATTTCATGGAAAAGCCAAAAATTAGACAACTGACAAGTGATCTTTGCTCACATCTGGTTTGAGCTGCCCCCCGAACGCGGAGAATTAACAGCTGTTAACAGCTGACACGTCCATAAGTTGTAAAAGAGCACCTCCAGGAACCATTGTAGCCCATAAAGCAATTGTTTTAAAGTTGACATTCACTGTCAGTGCTTGTAAGCTGGGATATTTCACCCAACTTTCTAACTTCTCTGGAAAAGCATGATTTGCAACCACAGGCCTCATTGCCAGAAGGCAGCAAGCTGCTGCCCTTGCCCTCTCCAGCCTGGCCTGTGGTCTCCAGGTACCACAGTCCCAGCCCTACTTCTTAGGCCAGGAGCCCTGACTGGCCTCGTAGGAGCTGGAGTCTGTGATTAGATGCTACATGACAAGCTCAACAAGAGCAGAGACCATGGCTGCTTTAATTCTTATTCTAGTCCAGAGCCTGGCATACAGTAATGGTGGTCGTAGCAACCGGGATCATCATTGCTAAAATTGGAACACTCACGATATGCCAGATAAGTATGCTGCCTTCATTAACTCAGTGCTCTAAATACTTTATGAGTAGATACTATCTTTGATAGTAACAGTCCCTGTATAAATATTCAATGGGTGCTTAGAGCCATTCAGCAATGTCACAGGCTGCCTGTCATTTAGGATTATTGCCAAATGGGATGTTGTTCCCAACTGGGTTTCAATATAAATGCAGAACACATGTATAGGGAATCACTGTGCATAAAGATTGAGGCCAGACTGCATTTGCATAGTATCCCAAATAAAAAGGTATTTATTTGGCTCACTTAACCCCTGCACCAAAATCATCTACCATGAGCAAACCAAGACCCCTGAAAGATTTGTTTAAACTTGCCCCCAAAGCCTATCTTTGTAAAACCAAAGTATCCTAGCTTCCCACTTAAGTGTTATGAATTTCTGACTCACAGTCCTTGACAGATATTTATCCTAAACTAGAAATCCAAAGAAGTGTACTTATCTGCGTATTAAGTGGCTGTTACATTATGTTTGTATACCTGAAAACTTGACTTTAGAGACACGTGATGGGCTAAACTTCAGGTCAAGCAAAAGTTCATAAATTTACTCAAAAAGAGAAGTATCCAAAGTAGGCTAATCAAGATTTTACTTGCATATGTATGTGTATATGTATATATTTATATATGTATGCATGGATTGAATGCGGGCATACATCATATACAGTCTTCAGCCTGCTGGCTTATAAAAATGTATTTTAGCTTTTCCTTGATTTATATTGCTGTAAAAAAAAATGAACTGTGACTGATAGATTCCTGATATTTGCTGTGTTTTTCAGTTTTATATTCCTACCAAATCCCTAAGTTTCTTAAATTTAAATGTATTATCATTATTGTATTGCCAAGTTATGGCACTATACTGTGCAGGGTTATTTCACCATTTCTAAGAGGGATCTACTGAACACATAAGGAGCCAGCCTTCTATTAATAAATTCTGCCTTGGCATCCTGATGTTCCACCATATTCATTTTGGTATCATCCTAGGGTCCCATCAAGACATGTTTTTTTCCAGGGCAAATAAACAAACAAACAAACAAAAGTTGTTTGCTTGCCTTTATTATTATTATGAGCATCAGATCATGTTCGGCTGTACAACAGGGATATGTGAGCACCCCAGAAATAAAACTCACGGGAATGATAACTCATCCTGTGAGTCTCTGAAGAAGCCAGTGATCAAAATGCTAGCCTCCTATCTGGATGACTCTGGGTATTCTTCATTTGTTAAAGAGGCCCTGGCACATTAAAAGGTATATGGTTTCCAAGTCACATGGCATTGCTTCTCTCTCATGAATTAATGATCCAACAGTTCAGAAGTAAATATTTCCAGCATTGGGATTTGAGTTCTTTCAATAACAGAGACAAAATGTTATCTGGCTAACCATGCATGAATACAAAATAAAAAACAAAACAAAACAGTGGACTCTGATGAGCATTCTTAGTAACAGGCCCAATAGCTTTCACTTTTTAAACAGAACTAAGTGCAGACAGTTCAACACAGAGCAAAAAGAAATTCATCATTATAGCTGCCACACTTGATGACTGATAGTTATGAACAGGAAGGACAACTAGATGAAGTGAAGAAATTTTATTCTTTATTCCTCGGTGCTTCCTGAGTTAAGGAGTAAACATCCTGAGGGGTGCATTTGCAAAGGACATCCTCAGACTCCTTGTCAATCCCCAAGGAGTTCCAAAGCACAGTAGAGATGAATGTCCTCGGGTGGTTCTAAAGGAGTGAGAGGAACCACTAGGCCACAGGAGGTACCCCAGAAGCAAGAACTATTAGACTTTTCCCCAGGACCACTTTGGAACATCTTGCTGACATCCCAGAAAAACAAGTGATCTCCTTACCTAATTTTCCCTGCCATCCTCAACTGTCACCTTTCTCCCAGCATCTAACTCAGGCAAGGGTGTAATTCTGACCGCTGGGAGGGAATGATGATTTGCCAGCTTTTCAAGAGTTCCAGCCTGTGAGGCACACCACGAGGTAGGTCCTCACACCATGCTGCACACAGTCTGAAGGGAGGGACTTTGTTTTGTTCTCTGCTGTATCCATAGAACCTGGAATTCTGCCTGATACCCCATAGAGAGGTGTTCAATAAACATGCCTTGAATATATAAATGAGCCGATCAACAAACGTCATAAGGCAAAGAATAGTAAATGGGAAGTGTTACTCTGGGAACAACCTTGCACACCACTTTGTTTACAGGCACAAGCAACTTGTGAATCAAAGGAAAGAACTGTTGTTGATCGTAATATGGACTGACTGTATCACCGTCCTGCAACAGCCCTGTCCAGTTGCATAATCCCCATGTTAGTCACAAACTCTTAAATAACTGGGTTTTATCTCATAAGCAAACAGCACATCAGTCACACTGCTGAATCAAGCATCTCTCCCATGGCCCTGGGCTACAGTCCCCATGTTCCTCACTGACAGGCCACTGGAAACCACTCAAGAGTAGAGAACCCATCATGAACCATCATCTCTATGAAAAAAGTCAGCTGAGTCTCCTCTCTTTAAGACAAAAAATGTTTAAAAATCTGACTCCCTCAAGAGTTCCACCTCAATGTTGTTGAGTGTTAGGCTTGTAAAGGAGCAGAGGTCCAGAAATGACACTCAAATTTCTGGACTAAATCCAGCCTACAGCAATGTTTTGTTTGGACCACAAAAAGCTTGGGGGGAAAAAAAAAGAAGGCCAAGATCTTTTAAATATCATGAGCTTGTAGATGAAAAGTGGAGTTGCTCCTCTTTTTAAAATTCCAAAGAGGTGGCAGTGCTGTTTCTGAAATGCCTGCAGACAACAACCAGGCAGAGCAGAAACACGCCTGCCTTCAGACAAGCTTGTCTTTTACTGTCCACCATGGTCCTTCCTTTCCCTGTGGCTTCTCAGACTCAATCTACTTATTCAAGAAGGCGAACTGATGCGATCCTGTTTAAATTCTTCCTTCTTTACAGCAAGCCAAACATCTACCTCATTTTCATCCTGCCTCTCTTGGGGCCAATAAGAAGATGGAATCAAGGAATGAGTGAGCGGGAAGAGGAAAATGAATCATGAGGCTCTCCAGATCCATCCATCCATCTCATTCAACAACATGTATTCACCACCTGCCACTTTTCGAGTACTCTCCTGGGGACAGGATACATCAATTTCCTGCCCGCTGCCTTCAAAATGAGGAGGACATAAACAGCTTCTCCGTGAAATCTAAATCGAGGGCTCTTAAAGACAGGAAACCCTGGAATGACGTGGAAACAAAGCTGCTGCAGCCCGTCTGCAGCACTATGTGCTGGAGAACAGGGCAAGACGTGAAGGAAGCAGAGGAGCCACCCATGCTTCTGAGGGTAGCTCCCGTGCTTCCAAAGAACACCTACTCTTCACAGTGAGGTGAAACTGAAGCCTAACAGAAGTGTCAATTTCATTAGAAAACTTTAAAACATTTCAAAGGTATTTAAATGGCTCCACAAGATAACACAAGCTGTCTTGCTTCCAAAGATTCTAGATTTAGGTGAAGACAGTTGAAACTTGCAACGCATGCTCAGTGTTCCTCACCCTCCTTATGTCGAGTCCCTCCTAATTCTGACCTCCTCACAAAGCCTCCCCTGCTGATGCCAACTCACCCTGGCAGCGCAGGTGAAGTAAATGAGCACCCCATGTCTACATCTTTGCTGGTTCCTCTGAACACCCTGCACCTCAAGAACAAGGACTGTGTTCTCCACAGTCCCAAGAGCAGAGCAGGGTGCAGCTGCACAGGCCTCATCACTTATTGTTCTCTATAGTTGTCTCACCAGACCCCAGTGATGCTGTGAGACGCACTGATGCCTCAGTCTGGGCACACACACACTCCACCCACTGGAGTCAGCACCCGAGTACCGTGATGAGCAGAGCTGGAGCTGCCTCACAGCCTGGAATACTAGCACAGCCTACCACAGTCGGTGGGCCTTGCAAGGTGAGGCCGAAAGCAAGTAAATAAGAGTATCTAAGGAAAAGCCTGAGAAACCTTAACCTATTCAAGGCCATGTGGGTAGGCAGTGTACTTTTCTTCATCCTCCCTTTCCGCCTACTTCAGTGCCAGTGATGTTCCGCAGAGACACTGCTCCCTGGCCTGGTGCTAGAGTGAAGATGATGTAGGGCAGAACCTTGGTCGACCCACAGTGGGCATGCAATGTGAGTCAGGAATAAACCTTTTTTAGTCAGCCTCTGAGATTCTTCAGCCATTTGTTACTATAACATTATCCACAATTAATATACAAGTCACATAGAAGATGAAGGGGTGATGGGCACTGGGTAAGCCCATTCCCCTTCTAAAAGTCTCCCTTGTGGGAGTACAAGCTCAGCTCTGCAAGATATTCAAGTGTTTGTTTGTTTGTTTTAATGTTGTCAGTTAATTCTATTTTTTACCCAATACTTTTATATAGATTGGGCTTCCAAGGTGGCTCAGTGGTAAAGAATCTGCCTGCCAAGCAGAAGAAATGGGTTCAATCCCTGGGTCAGGAAGATCACCTGGAAAAGGGTATGGCAACCCAGTATTCTTGCCTGGAGAATTCCATGGACAGAGGAGCCTGGCAGGCCACAGTCCACGGGGTTTCAAAACAGCTGGACACAACTGAGCAACTAAACAACAACAGTTATACAGACCAAAAAAAAAACATGCCTGAGGCCCACCGGTCTTCAATCTCAGCCACTGGCTCTTGGCATTTGCAGAATGAACACATACCTGGATCATGCTCTACGCATCTACTGAGATGTGATTCTGATCTACACAGTCTGAAGCTGGTGTGCATAAGCAAAGACCTGAATTCCTGAGTCAACTAATGGATGACTTTTCCAGCCCCACCTCAATAGAGCTGGGTTGTTCTTTAAGGAGTATTTCAAATGCTGAAATTCTCATTAACGATCTGAAAAAGTCTCTTTTGACTTTTTTTTAACCTACATTTTACTGGATTTTAGCAAAGAATTATTCTCTGCTCGTCCACCTGGGCCAGATGTGGCTCTGCCCACCTCTATAACCACACCCTCCCATCCTGCTATACTCTCTCACTACACTCCAGACCAGTGACAAAGCATAGTCCATGGAGTGGTCTTAGTCTGAGGGTATTTTTGTTGCCTGTTGCAATGAGATACCAAAAAAAAAAAACCAAACCCTGATCCAGATTTTAAATTAACTATGTTACTAAGCATGTTCTTCACTGTAGTTGACTTTTTTTTTTTTAATATAGTAAGTCTTTTCTTGAGAAGGAAATGGTGCACAGACTTACAATCTGGTGCAAGTTCCTTATCTTGCGGCAGACTGGTGCTCTGCATAGCCCAGTTCTAGCCATACTGGCCTCCTCTCTGTTCCTCAAACAATGCCAAGTTCCTCCTCATCTCATTCCCATTTGTACTTACCTTCTGCCAGGGGAACTGTCATCTCAGTCTCCAAATGCCCCCTCCTCAGGCCTTCCCTGCACACCCTCTCCAAAGCAGCCTGACACCCACCTCGCAGTATTCTCTGTCATATCACTTTATTTATTCCCTTCACAGCATTTATCACTAGAACCATCCGTTTTGTTTATCTGTACATTCATTTACTGTTCTCCTTATTCACTGCTATGCCCAAAGCCTTTAGCGCAAGCCTGGTACTATAGTAGGAACTCCACAGTTGCTGGATAAATGAATGAAGCATGGAAAGAAGCACAGCCCAGTATGGCTTAGGCCACATATCTGTGAACGCGATGAATGCCAAGGGAAAACAGCAGCATCTTCAGTGACTCACTGTCAAACATGAAAAAGATGTCATTTTTCTGGGAGGGCTGACGAGCTTCCGCCCCCAGTGCAGCCGTGCTGAGAAGCGCTTTGGAGCTCAACTCCCCCTCTGCAGCCTCTTGTCAGAGCTTTGTTACTGTCAGGTTCGTCGTGGTGTTTTTCCATCTTGTGCCAAGGCCATGTGATGGGAAGGTTGTTAAAGTCATCTGGCACGTGTCACAGCAGCAGAGCTTCAAATGACTTTTTGCATCACTCAAACACAGCCCAGCCCCTGCCAAATTGGTACTCAAAAATAAGCCATCTTTCTGACTGAAACAAAAATCCTGCTGGGGGAACAGTAACGCGATACAGAGCCTACATGTGTACATTTATAATGGCTGCAACTCTTTCTACCCTGAGGGGGCCAACCTGTACCTGGAATCTAAATTCTCCTTTAGCTTCACAAGAGTCAAAAATCCAATGCTACAGGGCTTGGTACAAGACATTATAGAGTAGTAGGAACTGTGGAAAACTTGACAGCAGGTGCCCCAACCAAAACCACTCTGGTTTGCTAGCTCTAACAAAATATTAAAAGGCAAGAATGCAGGCCCAGAAACTGTAAGCTCTTCTGACATTTCAAGAGACCTTGGAAACCTCTATGAGGGGATTAAGGGGGCGCATGGTTGTAGATGAATACGGATATACATCAAATTCATCTCAAATGCAATTTAATTCATACTATGTCCAAGTCACTATCCTAGGCATCTATATCTAGGTATGTCCTAGATACAGCTACACAGCAAAAGTAAGGAGGAGTAAGAGCTGGGACTCATGGACTCCAGAATCTCATCAGAAAACCAAGACATGCCTATCAATAGAACATAAGACAACATGGGAAATGTTATATAATAAATAAGTATATATGAATAAAGCACAACACAGTCCTGACACAATAAATCCTACATGTTTTGGCTACCATTGCGGATTGTATTACTACATTATCATTACAATCATGGTCGTAGGATTACTCTTGACCCAGTGAACTAGGCCTAGATGAGAGTCTTCACGTATTTTAGGTACTTAATACATTGAATGAATGAATGCTTGGTGAAAGAGCAGCATTTGCATTGGGATTTGAAAACTAAGAAAGATTTTCATGTTGTGAAGAAAACAGGCGTAGGCAAAATGAACAAAGAAGCTAGAAGGATTAAGGCATCTAGAAGCATGAACAAAGTTTGTTCTGGTCAGAACTTGAGCAGAAGGAACAGGAGGCAAGGATGGAAAAAGCTACTCACTAAGGAGAACCTGGAATGCTACTCAAGACTCCATGTGGGTCACAGTGGGCACTTGAACTCCAAGTAAGGCCTGCTCTGTGTAGCCTTTGAGATTGCAACAACTCCTCAGCCAAAAGTGAAACTAGTTTTCCAAACTAGTCCCAAATTTTAGGTGTTGGAAACAGAGAATAACATTCTATGTGCTTACAGGCTTTTGTGGAGTTTACGTCCTGCTGTACTAGTTATATGACCTTGGGCATTATACTTAACCTTTATATTCCCCTGGTGGCTCAGACAGTAAAGCGTCTGCCTACAGTGCAGGAGACTGGGGTTCAATCCCTGGGTCGGGAAGATCCTCTGGAGAAGGAAATGGCACCCCACTCCAGTACTCTTGCCTGGAAAATCCCATGGATGGAGGAGCCTGGTAGGCTCCAGTCCAAAGGGTTACAGAGAGTTGGACACGACTGAGCGACTTCACTTTCACTTTATATTTCTTCACCGGGAAAGTAGGGGTGATGGTTTTATCAACCACAAATGGTAGAAAGGAGATCATTCACATAAAGCACTTCAAAAAAGTCTCTGGTACAAAGAAAAATGCTCCATAAATGCTACCATGTTATGATTTGTGGTGTTGTTAGTAGATATGGAGAGGTAAAGCAGAGGAAAATGTCTTAGGGTTTGTGAGCAGAGGTGCTGATGAGACCTGCGACACAGTCTTTCACGCTCCAGGATGCTACCTGCTGCTTCACGCTCAAATGTGTAATCCAGTCAGCCCCCAGTGCCCACTGAGGTCTCAGGGTTCCAGCAGTCGCCCTCACTCCCACCTTGCTCAGGACCAATAGGCCTCCATTCCCAGCACAGACACCAAAAGGGAGCATCCTGCTAGAGACCCTGTTTGGTCCTCACCACACAGCCCCACCCTTGTCCAAAGTTAGTCACTAACTCCTTCTCTAAGGAAGGAAGGTTCCCTCTTGACACAATAGTCTCCAATCTCATTCTTGTTTCTGCAAATCCACTTCCTCTGCTCCACGAGAAAAGAGAAGTGTTTTTTCTGTTGTTGTTGTTCACAGAAGCATAAAATGTGTGGGCATCTGGGGTGAAGAGTGAAGGCTGACTCATGGGAAACTTATACCCAGACACGATTTTTATAAGCTAGGCCCACAATTGTACCAACAAGTTAAAATAAAAAGATTATTACCAGATGATTTAACTACCTCTGGATCATCCAAAACAGTACTAAAGTTCACAGCTTACTAAGTCATAAATGAGAACAAACTCCCTGCAAAAACCAAATCAGATATTCAAATGGAGGGCTGCGCCTTCTGTGTACAGGTTGGGCAGGGGTCCAAACCAGGAGGAACGGATGAGGGACAATGCTAGATTAAGGATCTGGGATCACAGTCCAGAGTCAGGGCCACAGACCTGCGTGATCCCATGAGGACCCTGGGAGGCTCCTGAAAGCAATAACCCAGAGGCCAAGGTGAGTTGGCAACCAAGCAGTCGGGATAGAAAGTGAGTTAGGAAACCAGATTCAGGATTGTTGTCTACTGCCTTGCCTGTTGCCTGAGCCTATTTCTATTACCCTACCTTCAAATGTGGCATCTACCACTCCAGGGGCAACTTAAAGGCACCCTGTGCCTCAGACACAAGTCCCTTGCAAAGTACAAAGAACCTCAACAACACTGGTTGTTTTTAATGGTATTGCTAATGAACAGTGAACGGTGGCTGATTTATCAGAAATCATTCAGAGCCTATTTGCTTTTTGCAAATGTCTGCTCTACTATCTTGACCAAGGAAGGAGGCAGTCTTAATTTCAAGGCATTGTTGCTTTTATTTCTTTGCTACTGTGTAGCCAATAGGAACTAGTAAGAGCAAAAGGCTCCAAAGACTTAATTTCTCTAGCCTTCCAGGCACTATAAATTTTCCTTGGTTTTGTCTGGTTTTGTTTTTTTTTTAAGTGATAAAATGTAAGTACTAGTTAAAGGGAACTTACCCTACTGTCATAAAATTCTCCTGCACAGCAAAGGAAACCATCAAGTGAAAAGACAGCCCAAGGAACAGGAGAAAATATTTGCAAATCATATACCTGGTAAGTGGTTAATATCCAAAATACACACACAAAAAAATCGTAATTCAACAGCAAAAAGCAAACAATCCAACTTTTAAATGGGCTAAAGATTTATACAGACATTTTTCCAAAGACAATATACAAATGACTGATGAGTACGTGAAAATGTGGTCAACATCACTACTGATCAGGGAAATGCGAATCAAAACCACAATGAGATATCACCTCAACACCCATCAGAATGGCTAATTAACAAAAAGACAAGAGATAACAAGGGCTGTTGAGGATGTGGAGAAAAGGAAACCCTCATGCACTGTTAGTGGGAATGTAAATCGGTACAGCCACTATAGACATCAGCACAGGGGTTCCTCAGAAAATTAAAAATAGAATTACCACATGACCCAGCAATTCCACTTCTGGGCAAGTATCTGAAAAACAATGAAAACACTAACTCAAGAAGATATCTGGGGACTTCCCTGGTGGTCCAGTGGCTAAGACTCTGTACTCCTAATGCACGGGGTCTGGGTTCGATTCCTGGTCAGGGAACTAGATCCCACATGGCACAGGTAAAGACTCTGCACGCTGCACCAAAGACTGAAGATCATGTTTGAAACAACTAATGCCTGGCACAGCCAAATAAACAAATCTTAAAAAAAAAAAAAGAAGATATCTGTACCTATGTTGAATGCAGCACTGTTTACAATAGCCAAGATATGGAACTAACTCAAGTGTCCATTGATGGGTGAATGGATAAAGAAAATTCACACACACACAATGGAATATTATTCAACTATAAAAAAAGAAAGCAATCCTGCCATTTTGACAACATTGATGGACCTTGACAGCATTATGCTAAGTGAAATAAGTCAGATGGAGAAAGATAAATACAATATGATTTCAATTATATCTGAAATCTAAACAAATGGGAAAAAATCAAGCTCATAAATACAGAGAATAGACTGGTGGTTGGCAGAGGTCAAGTGGGAGCTGGGGGAACACAGGTGAAGTCTGTCAAAAAGTACAAATTTCCAGTTATAAAATAAGTCCAGGGGATAGAGAATACATGATGGAGACTATAGTAACCACTACTGTATGTATATTTGAAGGTGGCTATAAGAATATATCTTAAAAAGTTCTTCTCACAAGAAAAAAAAAAAACGTACCTACGTATGGTGATGGATGGGCTTCCTAGGCGGCGTTAGTGGTAAAGAACCCGCCTGCTAACGCAGCAGACATAAGAGATGCAGGTTCTATCTCTGAGCCAGGAAGATCCCCTGGAGAAGGACACAGCAACCCACTCCAGCATTCCTGCCTGGAGAATCCCATAGTCAGAGCAGCCTGGCGGGCTATCGTCTAGAGAGTCAGACACAACTGAAGCAACTTGCCACGTATGCATGGTGATGGATGTCTTCCTGTTGCTGTTGCTGTTTTTGTCTTAGTCGCTAAGTCATGTCCAACTCTTTCTTGTGACCCCATGGACTTAGCCCGCAAGGCTCCTCTATCCATGGAATTTCCCAGGCAAGAATACTGGAGTAGGTTGCCATCTCCTTCTCCAAGGGACCTTCCCAACCCAGGGATCTAACTCACATCTCCTGCTTAGCAGGCAGATTCTTTACCACTGTACCACCTTGGAACCCCGATGGATGTCTACTAGACTATTTTTTTTACTTGACTTATTGTGGTGACCACTTTGCAATAAATACAAATATTCGGACTTGATGGATGTGAGTCTGAGTGAACTCCGGGAGATGGTGATGGACAGGGAGGCCTGGCGTGCTGCAATTCACGGGGTTGCAAAGAGTCGGACACAACTGAGCGACTGAATTGAACTGAACTGATGCTGTATACCTGAAACTAAATAATCCTTTCTGTTAATCATATCTCAAAAAAGAAAAAAATTCTCCTGAAGACATCAGGCAAGTAGTGGCAGTATGGAAAAGTGAAACAGGCACAGGCTTCTCAGTGTGACAGACCTGGGTTCACATTCTGAGTCTCTGTGACCTTGGGCAAATTATCTTTCCATATGTAGAAGGGATACCAACTCCTCCTGGCAAGGGTGTTTGAGGATTTAAGATCACATATGTGTAAGTCCTTGTCCAATAATGGTAGCTATTATTATTTTATCACAGCAAAATGTTGATCAGTAATTAAAGTTACCAGGGCACTAATAATCTGGTTGAATGCTGTGCAGACACAGTGAGTGAGTCATTGTAAAGGTTCTTTGTGCTGTGGCAGGAATGAGGCAGACTTGGGTAGGAACAAAGAGAGCAGTACATGAGGGGTAGGGAGCGACCAGACTGTGAGTCGAAAACATTCTTTATCCTCAAATGTGTCTCATAACTGCTCTGAAAACTATTCATACTAAACATGTTTCACATTGTTTATGGAGAAAATGAATTGCTTCAAAAAAGAGAGAGGGGGAGAGATCTTTCCTGTCTTGACAGAATTGAAGACATCTACCTTTGCTTTGTCCCTGCAAAGAGGGAGAAAAGGAGAGGGAGAAAAGGAGAGAGAGAAGTTTGCTTTTGTCTTAGAAAATCCATAATGAGTAAGATATCTTTATTATTAAGTACATTTTCTTGACTTCTAAAATGAGTTCTGCAGGCTGGCATGAAATCAGAAGTATGCTTATTGCCCATACTATAGGAGAAAAAAATGATTTTAAGTACATTTGCATCCCTTTATTTGTCTAAAATCCTAAGCATCCTGTTGTCATGGAAATACATTCCCTGACGATCAAATACTAGGTGTTTGTATTCTATGTAAAGAGATTTCCAGTATTTTTCACACTTGCCAATCCCATACAGAAGAAAGCTGATTATTCAGGATTCAGATATAACACAAGCATCTGGCATGATTAATCCATTAGCTTGAACTGAAATGGAGCTGAAAGGAGGTATTGATAGATACAGAATGACACGAAGAAGAATTTTAAAAAGAAAGAATAAAATAGTGAGGAGGAGTTAGGCAAGATACTTCTTGCCTAGTGATGCAAGATACTTGCATCACAAGACTGCATATTCCTCTGTACTTTTCTGTGCTGATAAGGAGAGGTTACCAGTCAAGGTTCTTGGTTGAAAACAAAAGAAATCCACCTTGCTAACCTGAGTAAGAAGGAGTTAACTGAAAGAATGTCAAACAGCTCACGGAATTCAGGGAAAGGTTGGAGGTTTGGAAAATAAGCACAAATCAAGGGAAGCTGGGAGGCTGGAACAAGAGAAGCCTGGTTAGGGAGACCCTGCAACTTGTCAGGGACACTCAAAGCCACCACTGATGGCAGTGGCATGACTGCCCTTGCTTCTCTGTGACACTCACTCCAGACACAAAGTCCTGGATGGGATGGTCAGTTAGGATGAGCTTGGGAGGTCCTGAGACAGGAGGTAGATGAACTCCAGCCCACCCACCCCCAGTGTGATCAATTGAAGTTTGTTTCCTGTGGACAGAAACTCCAAAATATCAATAGCAAGACATTTGAGAGAACAAGACAATTGTCTGGACCCTGTATACAAATAAGAGATAAGAGACCACATATTTCTCATTCGCAAAGTCAAGGAGACCTTCCTGACTAGAAAGCTCCTTGGAGGTCAAAATGGAATGATGCTAAGCTACCCACAGGCCTCTTCATTGGAATCTATCTTGGCTGAGAGATGAGCATGCACACACAGAAGGATCCTGAGAAGTACCAGATACAGACTCAGAAGCAAGCAAGTCAAAATGATTGGCCAGAGAAAGCCTGGAAGAAATGCTCCATATAAATGATTTACATTACCACAAGGGCACACCTCTGAGTCCCCCCATGTGTCTATCACATGTACTATACTCTTTATCCTCCTAATAAACTCTTGTTTCACTACTTTCCATCTTTGTGATAATTCTTTTCTGCACCGAGGGGCCAGGGCCTTGTCACTGACCACTGGTCTAGTGGCTAGGATTCGGCCTTCTCATTGCCACGACCCGACTTCAATCTCTAGCCAGGAATCAAAACCCTGCTTCAAGCTGCTGCAGGCCAAGGCCACCAGAGATAGTCCTAGGGTCCAGGAGTCAAAAGGATATGACTTTTCCAATTTCCACATCTGGTGCTTTCCACCTTCTACCAGGCCCAACAAACAGAAGGAGGCTGGGATATGGGGCAGTGCCCCTAAAACATAAAGGTTCCCCCAGAAAGTGTTCTTTTGTGTTTAAGTCCATATATTCCTCCCTCGGAGAACACTTAGAGACACGAACACCTGAGGGCAGAGAGTCAACGGATGTGTGGAGAAGAAAAAGACAAAAAAGGGCAAGAATTCAGAAGCTACAGAAGAGGATCAGAAAGACTTTAGGAGATTGGGGCGGAGAGGTGCTAGAAGGAGAACGAAATAAAAATGGTTTCTATTATTTTTTGTTGCTCGTTTCCCTCACATTCTTCCTGTGTTTTTCTATCTCCCTCCTCCCATGCAATTTCATTCATTCTCAGTAGTGTGGAAAGAGGTACAAAAAGCTTCTCCCAATCCACAGGATTTCTGTAACTTGTTCTTCAGTTGTCCTGAATTTGTTGAGATTTATATGTTAAAGACTACCAGCATACAACGTTGACATCTTGACATGCTACTGGCCAAGGTTTTAAAAGAAAAATACTCCAAATCTCTCCAAGAAATGATGAGTGACTCCGTTCAAGTGCTGTAATAAGTTGAGCCTTAGCCTGAGTCATTTAAAAAGAAGATGCATATTGCAGTCTAAGGTTTCGCCTCTAAGAGGTGAGATGACCACAGGAAACCCACCTACCTTGCATCTCATTGTTCAGCGCGACCGCAAAGACAAGAGATTTATATACATGAAAACTGAGGTGCTTCTGGACAACCCTATGGATTTGTTCCTCCATTCACCCATCTATCCATCCACTGAAAACTTACTATGTGATAAGCATAGTGAACAAGACACAAAGTTACTACCCAAAAGTTTATGTGAAAGAAAAAGTGAAAGTCACTCAGTCGTGCCCGACTCTTTGTGACCCCCATAGCCTGCCAGGCTCCTCTGCCCATGGAAATCTCCAGATCAGAATACTGGAGTGGGTAGCCTATCCCTTCTCTAGGGGATCTTCCCAACATAGAGATTGAACCCAGGTCTCTCACACTGCAGGCGAATTCTTTATCATCTGAGCCACCAGGGAAGCCCTGAAGCTTATATACTATAAGTTTTTTTAAGCTTTGGAGAGAAACTCAATACCTTCAGTGGACAGGAAGGAGCAGAAACTGTGAATCAGCCAATTGCATACCATTGCTGTGTGGTGAAGACCGGCTCAGTGCAGGTCCTGCCCAAAGGCATTTTGTCAGGTTTTTTTTTTTTTTTTTAAGCATGTATGTAAATAAATAAGATAAAGACACTGAATGATATAAAGTATGTACAGATTAACACAGAACTGAAAGTGATTTGTTCTGCCAAGAGTAGGGTGGTAAGAGCGTTACAGAAAGCCTCCAAGAGAACATGATGCCTGAAGAGGGTTCTGAAAGACCAATAAGAGATTCCCAGGCAGTTAAGCTGGAAGACAAGTATCTCAGGCAAAGTTAGTATCATGGGCAAAAGCATGCAGAATTGAAACAATCAGTACACTGTGGGTCCACAAGCTGTGTGTAGTGATGGAAATTCAGAGAGAATCAAGGAAGAAATGTGCCAAGAGCCAGGCACTAAGGACAATGAGTGGAGGGCCTCTTCTGACCATCTACGGGCAAGTGGGAAACAACAGAGGCAGTTCAAACAAGGACCTAGGAGGATCTGGAAGCAGTCAGGTGGAGAGACTGAAGAAGCATAAAAAACTGCAAGCAAAGAGAGCTAGCAGAAAAGATGGCAGGGACTTCCCTGGTGGTGCAATGGATAAAAATTCACCTGTGAATGCAGGGGACAAGGGTTCAATCCCTGGTCTGGGAAGATTTCAAGTGCCATGGAGCAACTAGGCCCCTGTGCCACAACTACTGGGCCCAAGCTCTAGAAGTCAGGAGCTGCAACTACTGAAACCCGCACCCCTAGAGCCTCTGCTCCCCAACAAGAGAACCCACTGCCACGGGCACCACAACTAGAGAGTAGCCCCCGCCTGCTACTATAGAAAGTCTGCAGAAAACAAGGAAATCCAGTGCTAAATACAACAAACTAAAAAAGAAAGGATGGCAGCATCACAGAGGAGTGAGGAGGAGGCCCTAACTGAAGGGCTGTGGAGACAGAGATGCTGGATTGAAGGGCAACCCAGGAATCAGAGCTGAGAAATGTTACTAGTTACCTATTATGCTGCTACTGAAAGATCTCTGAGGATCAGGGACACAGAAAGAGAACGAGGAGGCCATAGTGTTGTACAAGTCAACAGAGGAGACAATTTTAAATGGAAATGGATGTCAATAGCATAAAATGTTATGAAAAGGTCAAGTGAGTCAGGACAGAAACACGTTTGTTAAGGTTTGATATTCGTAAGGCTTTTAGACATTTTGGTAAATGCCCCACTCTGCCTGGTAGATGCAGAAAGGAAGAGGTGAAAAGACCCATTTGATGGCTCCTGTTTTCTCAACCAAACACTCCTTCTCCCTCCAGTGACAGCATCTTGATTTTTCTTTGAAAACTAATCTTCCATCTCTCAGAACCTACTCGGGTGAGGATGGACATTCCCTAACTTCTGTGAACACATGACCCTAGTCTAGTCAGAGGATTCCATTCCCTCGGCTACAACACTGATTTAGAGATTAGCCCGTATCACTAATCAGACCATGGAGACACAATGGTTTGTTATTTGTGTGTGTGTGTGTGTTACCTTGTTTTTATATTTTTGGTTTGGTTTGGTGTTTATTTGATTGTTTTAGAGTACTGGGAAAGCTTTCTTCGGAACTACTAGCCAGGCCTGTGGGATATATGCCTAGAGATGCTGGGGACCAGCAGACGCAGAAGACCTGCCTGTGAACAAGGCCAATACACAGGAAAGCAGAGCTGACAACTAGGGAAAGGGGGTGCAGGGGAGGAGAGAGAAAGAGACTAGATTCTAATGTCATCGTTTGATCACTGGAAGCCAACTATACTCACGCTTTTCAGTAAAATGAGCCACTAGATCATCTTTATTTTCATTTAAACTATTTAAGTCAGTTTGCTGTCTCTTCTAAGCTAAACAGTCCCAAAACAGCAGGTGGAGAAATGTTGGAAGCAAACCAGTTCCAGGGCAGCCTTACATGGAGCCAGCTCAGATCACAGATCTCCAAGTCAGCTTCATCCCCCCACCAATGTCTACTCCATCAACTCACAGTTTAGGGGCCTTATCATTCAACTCCTGCAGGGATCGTGGAGGAGAAGTTGCGAGGAAACCTGCAGCATCTCAGCAGCTTCATCCTGAGTCTGGACCATACTATCACTGATGGAACCCAGCCCTGAAGATGGAGACATAGTACATTTCCTAGAATTCTTACAGCAAGGACTCCTGACTGCTGCTGTTCAGCAGGAACTGTTCAGCAGAAAAGGCCAGACCATCCTTTTCTGCCAAATAAGCCGAGGCTGGAAATGCAATTACCATAAGAAAGGGAATTCCAAACCCCTGCCACTCTGCAATTGAAGCAGGTATCAGGGCTCTTTTATCACAGTTGTACAAGCCATGCAGAGCTCAACTCCAGGGGCAGTAAACACTGTTCAACCTATTCAACCTTCAGACTATTCAACCTTCAGAGCCATATGCAAAGATCCTGGCAGATACTCACTAAAGAGCTAATTGACATTGGCATCCTGGACTCCTGAGTACAGAAAGACTTTGCACCTGTGTCAACTACAGAGCATTTAAACAAAACGCTCTGTAGTCATGAAAGAAAGATAGTCATTTGCAACAGTTCGAACAGCAAAAGCCCTTAGTATTTCAGTTTTTCAGAAATGAACTGAGTTGCCTGTGTGAAACCATCTTGGTCCTGGTGAAACCTGGTCCTCTGAAATGAGTGTAGGGCAGGGTTCACGGTCAAGGTTAATGCAACAGTCCAGCTTGGTCTAAGCCCCTATACTATTCTCCTTCCCAAGGGGACAAAGTTAAGCAAACACACAATAAAGCAGCCGTTTCTCAAGAAGGCACCTAGATTTTTGGCAATAGTGTTAATGAGCCAGTTTATGTTAAAACAAACAAACACAAAGGTAGACCTAATGTAAATGTGCAACAGAGTCAGAGTTTGGACTCTTACTTAAGCCCTCAGATGCCACGGTGCTCCTTTCTATTCTAGATACAGGACACAGTAAAAACAGGTTCACACAGCTTGCTCATATGCAAGTTCAGATAAGAAATACTCAAAATTTTTCCAAGGCCTGATGTTGAATCTGCTCTTCAAAGTATGGACAATGTGTCAGCGGGGCCTAGACACAGGTTTTTGCTTTAATCAACCTCATGTGACAAGTAAAGAGAGATTGTCTCTACCTCCCCAAAGCAGAGGACACTCGGAAGAACCAACTAATCAACCCTAAACCTCAATTAGAATTACACAGTGCTAAGAGTATTACGAGGACTTCCCCACAACTGAGGAAAATGAAATATCCATCTTTCTTATGTCTTCTCTAAAGCTGCAAAATTTTAAGAAATAATCTTCTCCCTAAATGTATAACCACCACAGGCAATCAATTTACACTCATAGGTAAACAATCTGATTGGAGTTTTGTTTTTAACAAGTGAGAATTTCTACTTGTAGCTAATGATCTCCTCACCTTACCTGTATTTTTTCTAAATAACAGAAGCTTTCACCTTGGATGACCTAGCCTTTAGAAGTCTGTCCTGTGCATCTCCAAGGAGGCACCGTTCCAAAATGACAACTGCCTTTGCACTTGGCACCAGCCCTTGTCTTCTTTCTGTCTCACCTACCATGATGGGCTCTCCCAGGACATCAAATATTCTGCTAGTTTACATTTATGCAAATCAAATCTTTAGTTCCCTTCAGTTTTCCAAAGGCATGGATTATGGTTCAGTCAGTTCAGTTCAGTTCAGTCGCTCAGTCGTGTCCGACTCTCTGCGACCCCATGAACCGCAGCACGCCAGGCCTCCCTGTCCATCACCAACTCCCGGAGTTCACTCAGACTCATGTCCATCGAGTCAGTGATGCCATCCAGCCATCTCATCCTGGGTCGTCCCCTTCTCCTTCTGCCCCTAATCCGTCCCAGCATCAGAGTCTTTTCCAATGAGTCAACTCTTCGCATGAGGTGTCCAAAGTACTGGAGCTTCAGCTTTAGCATCATTCCTTCCAAAGAAATCCCAGGGCTGATCTCCTTCAGAATGGACTGGTTGGATCTCCTTGCAGTCCAAGGGACCCTCAAGAGTGTTCTCCAACACCACAGTTCAAACGCATCAATTCTTTGGCGCTCAGCCTTCTTCACAGTCCGACTCTCACATCTGTACATGACCACAGCAAAAACCATAGCCTTGACTAGACGGACCTTAGTCAGCAAAGTAATGTCTCTGCTTTTGAATATACTATCTAGGTTGGTCATAACTTTTCTTCCAAGGAATAAGCGTCTTTTAATTTCATGGCGGCAATCACCATCTGCAGTGATTTTGGAGCCCCAAAAAATAAAGTCTGACACTGTTTCTACTGTTTCCCCATCTATTTCCCATGAAGTGATGGGACCAGATGCCATGATCCTCGTTTTCTGAATGTTGAGCTTTAAGTCAACTTTTCACTCTCTTCTTTCACTTTCATCAAGAGGCTTTTTAGTTCCTCTTCACTTTCTGCCATAAAGGTGGTGTCATCTGCATATTTGAGGTTATTGATATTTCTCCCGGCAATCTTGATTCCAGTTTGTGCTTCTTCCAGCCCAGTGTTTCTCATGATGTACTCTGCATATAAGTTAAATAAGCAAGGTGACAATATACAGCCTTGACATACTCCTTTTCCTATTTGGAACCAGTCTGTTGTTCCATGTCCAGTTCTAACTGGTGCTTCCTGTTTATTCCAAACAGCACCTTCCAGCTAAAAAACTAGAAGTTTTGTTGCTAAGGAAGAAGGGAAGAAGAGATGTTAGGAGATAAACTGCAGTCTCTGCCAAAGAGCCAGAGTGTTGACTCACAAAAGGTTCAACAACAAGTAAAGCATGGTACATTCACACAACGGATTATTTATCTGTTTATCTCATACTTATCTATCTAGTGATATATGGTTTTGGTGTTAAAGTGCTTTTGGTTTCTAAAATATTAGAATATTTAAATTACCTTATTGATTTTTTTAGCTTCTGACCATATTGCATTGTGATATGAAATGTGCTCTGTGTGAAATGAATCCTTTGGTATTTGCGTGACTGGACTGTGGTCACTCTCTGCTAATTACCTGTTTTCTTGCATTATTAGGAGCAGGATTCTGTATATGTCCATTATAACAAGCATATTGTGTTGTTCAAGACATTTTATACTTCCCAATTATTAGTGGACTCTATATCAGTTTCTGAGATGTGTCTTAAAAAATACCCACCGCAATGGTGGAATTTCACAGTTATTTTAATATGTAATGTCATTTGTCTTTACATATTTTTGAGGCTAGGGTTTGGGGTGCATGCAGGTTCAGGATTATATTCTCTGGTAATTGCTTTGGATTATGTTATTATGTTATTATTATGGATTATTATTATTGTTTGGATTATGGCTAGGAGGTTATAAGAAGAACCGCTACCATTTATTAAGTAACCAACATGTGCTTTACAGATAACTATCCCTAATCCTAGAATAACCCAGTAAGAGAGGTAGTGTGCACTTAATACAGAACTATTTGGTGTTACAGCTGAGATTTAAACTCAAATCTACCTAAGCCCAAAGCTCAGGATCTTAGGACATGGAATTTTATTCACTAAGTCAGCTCAACTACAGAAAAAGATTGGCATCCTTAGCTTACAAAACACTGGATGTTAAACAACTTGACATCACAAAAAACACAGTTCCCATAGTGACTGGTTTGGAGATCCTAATTGTGCCAAAGGAATGGTGATCAACAGATTTACTGAGGCAGGAGAGAGATGGGCCTGCCCTGTGGACAGAAACTCCACAAGAGCAGGACGATGGGGGAGGCTAGGCCTTGCCCAGACAACAGATAAAAGACCGCATATTCCTCATTCTCAAAGTTAAGGAGAACTCCCTGACTACACATGCACAGAAAGGCTCCTTGGAGGTCAAGAGAGATAGGGTACCACCTCACAGGAAGTGATGCAACTACCTATAAGCCTCTTCATCAGAACCCATCTTGGCTTAGAGATGCACCTGCACACATGGGAGAGCCCTGAGATAAGCCAAATACGAACTGACAACCAAGCAGAGCAAGAGGACGGGATAAAGGAAGCCTGGAAGAAATGCCGTGCAACAGTGACTCAAACTATCATGAGGGTACAACGCTCTCTCTGAGTCCACCCACGTGTCTAACCACACATACCGGGCACTTTTCCCTCCTAATAAACACTTTACTTGTTTTACTACTTCCCCTTTCTGTGGGAATTCTTTTCTGCAAAGCTGAAGGGACAGGGTGGGCCTTGTCACTGACCAATGGTCTAGCGTCTATGATCTGGTGCTCTCACCGCCACGACCTGACCCCAATCTCTGGCCAGGAACCAAAGCCCTGCTTCAAGCTGCTGCAGGCAAAGCCCACCCAAGGTCATTACAATCATGTACTAAGGGATGAGGTCTCACTGGCTTGCTCACCAAACTCTGATACCGATGTTCTTAGCAAGGACAGAGAGGGAGGTGATGGCCTACAACAGATCAACATAGCAATAGCAAACAACCGATGCCAATCTCCATGACAGAATCTAGAGTTTTGTATATGATAAAAGGCAGTCATGTATATGATAAAAAAAAATCAAGTTGAAGAATGAATCACCTAGGTGGAAAAATATTTCCTGCCTGGTAACAAGACGACAAACTTAGCCAGCCATTAACTGCTTGCTAATGACAAAGCACCTTCTAGAAACCATACTGATGATTCTATAAATGTCAAAAAAAGTATGCAGAAGATTGACAGGTAGCAAGGAATCCTTCACAGCTTCAGTTCAAATAAGCTAGCAGCGATACAGCAGGAAAATCTGAACAGTTACAGTTCTTATGAAACTTTTAATATATTGTTAGAAAATAATCAAGATAATCAGATGAATAGGATAACTGGCATCAGTTTAAATTTAAGTTGGGGAAAAACTAATGCAGGAATTTCCTGGATTTTAGTAAAAAAAAAAGTCATAGATTTAAGAAAATGAAACAACTGTGTCTCTGTGTTAAAATATTAAGAATCCAGAAATAAAGTTATAAATGAAGTGAAATTAAAATTGAATCTTATTTTTAAAAATCTTAGCTGGATGGGGATTAAGATGGTAGATGATAGGGAGCTCACCTTCTCCCATAGAAGCATTAAAAACATATCTGCAAGTGGAACAATTCACACAGAACTCCAGCAGAAGATTTAGACTTCCAAAATGGCCAGGAAATCTCCAAATGGAATTCCCTGGCAATCCAATGGTTAGGACTCGATACTTTCAGTGCCATGGTGGCCCAGGTTCAATCCCTCTTCAGGGAACTAAGAGCCAACAAGCAATGCAGTATGGCCAAAAAAAAAAAAAAGAAAGAAAGAAAGAAAAGAAAATTTCCACATAACCAGATGGGACAAGAAAAGAAAGAAAGGAAATGGAATGGGACCTGCACCCCAGGGAGGGAGTTGTGAAGAAAGGAAGGTTCCCACACCCTGGGAAGTCCCCTCACCAGTAGGGAGATCAGCCTGGACAGAGGGGGCGTTTTAGAGTCTAGGAGGAGAGCACAGTAACCTGATTTGCAGAAGGCAAAATAAAGAGCAATGTGCACAAAAGTTTGGCACCACTGCCCTGCACTCCCCAGCCTGAGATTCTTGTCTGCTATTGTGGGTGAGGGCTGCGTACTCAAGCGCAGGCTTCAGAGGTCAGACCCCAGGAGAGGACCAGGGTTGGCTGTGTGGTGGGAGGCTGAAGAGGCTGAACTATGGCAACTGGGGGTATATTCAGAAGAACCGAGGGCTTGCCCGAGAGGCAAGGTGCCGTCACTGCAGCAGCATACGAGGAAAGAGGTGGGGCCAACATAAGAGCTTCTTTCTCTGTGAGCACTCCACCGGGACACCTCCTACAGGATCCAGAGGTGGGCACAGGCTGCTGCTACAGGACTCGCAAACAGGCACCAAACACTGCCCCAGCTGTCCTAGGAGCACGGGAAGAGAGGCCTCCCCTAGGAGACCTGCAAGCAGGTGCCGGGTGCTCCCATGCTGTCCTGAGAGTGTGCAAGGGCTGCTGCACCCGCACAGCCCATATCAAGGGGGCCGACAGCCAGCACACACTGAGGAAAGAGAAAGCATCCAAAGCGAAAGTAAGCACTTAGTTCTGGAAAAGATGGTGAAGTGGAAGGACTTAAGCACACCTCGTCTCACAAAAACACCAAAATCGCAACTTAACTGCTGAACAACCATTGACAAAAAAGACTGGAACTTACCAAAAGAAGATATTCTACACTCAAGTCAAAGAAGTGGCAACAAGATGACAGGATGAACGTTTTTGTCACGTCATCAACTCTCATACCCACCAAGTGGGTGACCCACAAACTGGAAAATAATTATATCACAGAGGTTCTCCAATAAAAGTGAAAGTTTTGAGCCCCAATTCAGGCTTCCCAGCCTGAGAGTCTGGCTTCAGGAGGAGGAACCCCCAAAACATTTTGCTTTGGAGGCCAGTGGACCAGGAATGCAGGAGCTCCACAGGACTGTGAAACAGAAACACTTTTCTTGGAGGGAATATACAAGGTTTCATGTACACAGAATCCCAGCACAAAGCAGTAATTCCATATGAGCTTGGGCTGGGACTAGCAACAAGTCTTGGAGGGTTTCTTAGGGAGGCGAGGGTCAGCTGTGGCTCACTGTGGGGACGAGAATACTGATAGCAGAGGCCCTAAGAGCATTGATCTGCAGGAGCTCTCCCAGAGTTTGCCATTTTCACACCAAGACCTGGTCCTACCCAACAACATATAGACTCCGGTGCTGGAATGCCTCAGGGCAAACAACAAGCAGGAGAGTAACACAGGGCTACTCATCAGCAGACAGGCTGCATAAAGTCATAATGAGCTCACAGCCACCTCTAAAAACAAACCTTGACACAACTTTACCCACCAGAGGGACAATACACAGCTCCACCCACCAGCTGACAAGCACAAGTCTCCCATCAAGAAGCCTACACAAGCCCCAGGACCAAACACACCCACCAGGGAGCAGACACCAGAGGCAGGCGGAGCTACAGCCCTACAGCCAGCAAAAAGGAGACCACAAACACAGAAAGTTAGACAAAATGAGACGGCAGAGAAATACGTACCAGACAAAGGAATGTAGTTTAAAAAAAAATCAAAACAACAACTAAATGAACATAGGCAATCTTCCCTGAAAAAGAGTTTAGAGAAATTATAATAAATATGATCCAAGATCTCAGTGAAGAGGAGCTAAAAAGCCTCTTGATGAAAGTGAAAGAGGAGAGTGAAAAAGTTGGCTTAAAGCTCAACATTCAGAAAATGAAGATCATGGCATCTGCTCCCATCACTTCATGGGAAATAGATGGGGAAACAGTAGAAACAGTGTCAGACTTTTTTTGGGGGGGCTCCAAAATCACTGCAGATGGTGATTGCCGCCATGAAATTAAAAGACACTTACTCCTTGGAAGAAAAGTTATGACCAACCTAGATAGCATATTCAAAAGCAGAGACATTACTTTGCCGACTAAGGTCCGTCTAGTCAAGGCTATGGTTTTTCCTGTGGTCATGTATGGATGTGAGAGTTGGACTGTGAAGAAGGCTGAGTGCCGAAGAATTGATGCTTTTGAACTGCGGTGTTGGAGAACACTCTTGAGGGTCCCTTGAACTGCAAGGAGATCCAACCAGTCCATTCTGAAGGAGATCAGCCCTGGGATTTCTTTGGAAGGAATGATGCTAAAGCTGAAGCTCCAGTACTTTGGCCACCTGATGCGAAGAGTTGACTCACTGGAAAAGACTCTGATGTGGGAGAGATTGGGGGCAGGAGGAGAAGGGGACGACAGAGGATGAGATGGCTGGATGGCATCACGGACTCAATGGACGTGAGTCTGAGTGAACTCCGGGAGATGGTGATGGACAGGGAGGCCTGGCGTGCTGCGATTCATGGGGTCGCACAGAGTCGGACACGACTGAGCGACTGAACTGAACTGAACTGAACTGAAGATCTCAGAAAAAGAATAGGGCACAGATAGAAAAGATAGAAAAGATGTTTGAAAAAGAGGATTTCAAGATAAAGCAGAGATGAACAACACAGTAACTGAAATGAAAACACACGAGGACTTCCCTGTTGGTCCAGTTGGTTCAGAATCCACCTTCTAATGAAGAGGACATGGGTTCAATATCTGGTCCGGGAATATTCCACATGCTGCAGGGCAACTAAGTCTGTGTGCTCTAACTACTGAGCCCACTCTCTGGGATAAACAAGCCGCAACTACTGAGCCTGTGTGCCCTAGAGCCCATGCTCTGCAACTAGAGAGCCACGGCAATGAGAAGCCTGTGAACTGCAACCAGAGAAAGCCCCCACACAGCAACACAAACCCAGTTCAGCCAAAAATGATAAACAAACAAAATTTTAAAAGCACAGACACTAGAAGGAATCAATAGGAGAATAAGTGAGGCAGAAGAACGAATAAGTGAGCTGGAAGACAGAAGGGTAGAAATGACAACCTTGCAACAGAATGAAGAAAGAGGAATGAAAAGAAATGAGGACAATCTAAGAGATCACTGGGACAACATTAAGTGCACCAACATTTACATTATAAACATCCCAAAAGGAGAAGAGAGAGAGAAAGGGCCCAAGAAAATATTTAAAGAGATTATAGGTGAAAATTTCCCCAACATGAGAAAGAAAACAATCACCAACGTCAAGGAAGCACAGAGTTCCATCCAAGATAAACTCAAGGAGGAATAATTCAAGACACATATTAATTAAGCTGACAAAAATTGAAGACAAAAAATATTAAAAGCAACGAGGGAAAACAGCAAATAACATAGGAAAGAATCCTGATGAAGTCATCAGCTGACTTTTCAACAGAAACTCTGCAGCCAGAAGGCAGTGATGAAAGGGAAAGGAAGAATACCCAGAAAGTTTCTCATTCAGAATCAACAAAGAAACCAAAAGCTTTATAGACACACAAAAGCTCAGAGAATCAGTATCACCAAACCATATTTACAACAAATCCTAAAGGAACTTCTCTAAGTGGAAATGGCCACAACTAGACTCAAGAAAATTATGAATGGGAAAGCTCACCAGTAAAGGCATGCATAAAGCAAAGATAGACAATCATCCACAAAGAAACATGATATCAACACCAACGGTCATGAGAAGAGGAAAGGACAAATGCAGAATACTGGAAATGCATTAGAAATGAAGAGAACACCAACTTAAAATTATCTAGTACATATATAGAATCCTATATCTAAACCTCATGGTAACTGCAAAGCAAAACTCTGCAATAGACACACACACACACACACACACACACACACACACACACACACACAGAATAAGGAATCAAAACCCAATGGTAAAGTTAATCATTAAATCACAAGAGAACAAAAAAGGGGCAAAAAAGACCTTAAAAAATCCAAAACAATTAACAAAATGGCAATAAGACAATAACACAGATCAATAATTATCTTAAATGTAAACAAATTAAATGCTCCAATCAAAAGACACAGACCGGCTAAATGGAAACAAAAACAAGACCCATATATATGCTGTCTTCAAGAGACCCCGGAGAAGGCAATGGCACCCCATTCCAGTACTCTAGCCTGGAAAATCCCATGGACAGAGGGGCCTGGTGGGCTGCAGTCCATGGGGTCGCTCAGAGTTGAAGATGACTGAAGCAATTTAGCAGTAGCAGTAGCAAGAGACCCACTTCAGATCTGGGAACACATACAACAACATAAAGGGAAAAAAGAAGATATTCCATAGATGGAAATGAAAAGAAAGTTGGAGTGATAGTGCTCATATCAGACAAGATAGACTTTAAAATAAAGACTGTTAAAAGAGTCAAAGAAGGGCACTATATAATGATCAAGGAATCAATCCAAGAAGAAGACAGAACAAGTGTAAATATGCATGCACCCAAAAGAGGAGGACCTCAACATACAAGGAAAATGCTAACAGGCATACAAGGAGGAATTGACAGTGACACAATAATAATAGGGGATGTTAGTAGCCCAATGTCATCAACGGACAGATCATTCAGACAGAAAACAGAAACACAGGCCTTAAATGATACATTAGACTGGAAAGACTTAATTGATATTTATAGAACATTCAACCCCAAAGCAGTAGAATACACTTTTTATCAAGTGCACAGCGAAGATTTCTAGGATAAATCAAATCTTGAGCTACAAATGGAGCCTTGGTAAATTTAAGGAAACTGAAATCATATCAAGCATCCTTTCAGACCATAATGCTAGGAGATGAGAATTACAATTCAATTACAGGGGGAAAATGAAAAAACACAAATGTGTGGAAGATAAATAATATCTTACTAGACAACCAATGGATCACTGAAGAAATCAAAGAGGAAATAAAAAATATACCTACAGACAAATGACAACAAAACATGACAATCCAAAACCTATGAGATGTAGCAAAAGCAGTTCTAAGAGGGAAGTTTATAGCAATACAATCTTACCTTAGGAAATAAAACAGATCTCAAACAAATAACCTAATCATACACCTAAAGCAACTAATGAAACAAGAACAAATAAAAACCAACATTAGTAGCAGAAAAGAAATCAAAGATCAGAGCAGAAACTAATGGAAGAGACAAAGAAAACAATAGAAAAGTTCAATAAAACTAAAAACTGGTTCTTTGAAAAGGTAGATAAAATTGAGAAATCTTTAACCAGATTCATCAAGAAAGGGAGAGGGCTCAAATCAATTACATTAGAAAGGAAAAAGAGGAGGTTACAGTGGACATCACAGAAATACAACGAATCATAAGAAACTTCTACAAGCAACCGTATGCCAACAAAACAGGCAATCTAAAAGAAAAGGACAAATTCTTAGAAAGGTAGGGCCATCCAAGACTGAATCAGGAAGAAACATGAAAATATGAACAGACCAATCACAAGTACTGCAATTGAAACTGTAATTTTAAAATTTCCAATAGGGATTATTACCCTGGTGATCCAGTGGTTAAGAATCCACCTGCCAATGCAGGGAACACTGGTTAGACCCCTGGTCCAGGAAGATCCCACATGCCACAGGGCAACTAAGCCCCTGATGCCACACCTACTGAGCCTGCACTCTAGAGCCCATAAGCCACAGCTACTTAAGCCCTTGTGCCTAGAGCTTGTGCTCTGCAATAACAGAAACCACCACAATGAGAGGCCCACATACAACAATGAAGAGTAGCCCTTGCTGGCTGCAACTACAGAAAGCCTGCAGGCAGCAACAAAGACCCAGCACAGTCAAAAATAAATGAAATAAAATTTTAAAAAACAAAATAAAAACTTCCAAAAAAAAAAAAAAAAAAGAAGTCCAGGACCAGAAGGCTTCACAAGCTAATTCTACCGAACATTTAGAGAAGAGTTAACACATATCCTTTTGAAACTCTTCTAAAAATGGGAGAGGAAGGAACACTCCCAGGCTCAATTCTATATGCCATGATGACCATGATACCAAAACCAGGCAAAAACACCACACAAAAAAAGAAAACTACAGGCCAGTATCACTGACAAACAAACACAAAAACCCCCAACAAAATACTAATAAAACAAATCCAAATACATTAAAAGAATCATATGGCATGATCAAGTGGGATTTATCCCAGGGATGCAAGGATTTTTCAATATCTGCAAATCAATCATATTTGCACACATTCATAAACTGAAAAATTAAAAAAATATATGATCATCTCAACAGATGCAGAAAAAGCTTTTGATAAAATTCAACACATATTTATGATAAAATATCTCCAGGTACTGGGCAGAGAGGGAATTTACCCTCTACATAATAAAATCCCTATATGACAAACTCAAAGCTGACATTCTCAACAGTAAAAAGCTGAAAGCATTCCTGAGAAGATCAGGAATAAGACAAGGATGTCCATTGTCACCACCTTTCTTCTACAGTCCTGAAGTTCTAGCCATGGCCATCAGAGAAGAAAAAGAAAAGGAATCCAAACTGGAAACTTTGCAGATAATATTGATACTATACATAGAAAATTCTATAGATGCTACCACAAAACTACTAGAGCTCATTAATGAATTCAGCAAACCTATATGCAGGTCAAAAAGCAATAGTTAGACTAGGGCATGAAACAATGGACTGGTTCAAAATTGGGAAAGGAGTATATCAAGGCTGTATATTTTCACCCTGCTTATTTAACTTCTATGCAGAGTACATTATGAGAAATGCCCAGCTGGATGAAGCACAAGCTGGAATCAAGATTGCCAGGAGAACTATCAATAGCCTCAGATATGCAGATGACACCACCTTTATGGCAGAAAGCGAAGAGGAACTAAAGAGCTTCTTGATGAAGGTGAAAGAGCAGAGTGAAAAAGCTGACTTAAAACTCAACATTCAAATAATGAAGATCAAGAAAAAAAAGATCATGGCGTCCAGTCCTATCACTTTATGGCAAATAGATGGGGAAACAATGGAAACAGTGACAGACTTTATTTTCTTGGACTCCAAAGTCAATGCAGATGGCAACTGCAGCTGTGAAATTGAAAGACACTTGCTCCTTGGAAGAAAATCTATGACAAACCTAGACAGCGTATTGAAAAGCAGAGATATCACTTTGCAGACAGAGGCCCGCATAGTCAAAGCTGTGGTTTTTCCAGTAGTCATGTATGCATGTGAGAGCTGGGCCATAAAGAAGGCTGAGCATTGAAGACCTGATGCTCTTGAACTGTGGTGTTGGAGAAGACTCTTGAGAGTTCCTTGGACTGTAAGATCAAACCAGTCAATCCTATAGGAAAGAAAGTGAAAGTGAAGTCACTCAGTCATGTCCAACTCTTTGCTACCTGTGGACTGTAGCCCACCAGGCTCCTCCGTCCATGGGATTCTCCAGGCAAGAATACTGGAGTGGGTTGCCATTTCCTTCTTCAAATCGTATAGATCAACCCTAAACATTCATTGGAAGGACTGATATTGAAGCTGAAGTTCCAATACTTTGGCTGCCTGATGCAAAGAGCCAACTCATTAGAAAAGACCCTGATCCTGGGAAAGATAGAAGGCAGGAGGAGAAGGGGATGGCAGAAGATGAGATGGTTGGATGGCATCATCAACTGAACAGACAAGAGTTTGAGCAAGCTCCAGGAGATGGTGAAGGATAGAGAAGCCTGGTGTGCTGCAGTCCATGTAAAGAGCTGGACATGACTGAGTGACTGAACAACAACAACAACGGAGGCAAAAGACCTGTACTCAGAAAACTGTAAGATACTGTTGAAAGAAATCAATGACAAACAAAGAAATACACTACATTCTCAGTAGAATATGGGTTGGAAGAGTCAATATTGTCAAAATGACAATACTACCCAAAGCAATCTACAGATTCAATATAATCTCTATCAAATCATCAATAACATTTTTCACAGAATTAGAAAAAAATTATGATTTCTATGGAAATATAAAAGACCCCAAATAGTGAAAGCAACCCTGAGAAAGAAAAAGGGAGCTGGAGGAATCAGGCTCCCTGACTTCACATTATACTACAAAGCTATAGTTATCAAAACAGTATGGTATTTACACAAAAACAGAAATATAGGTCGATGGAATAAGACAAAAAGCCCAGAGATAAACCTGAACCCATTCATCTATGGCACTTAATCTATGACAAAGGAGGCAAGGATATACAATGGAGAAGAGAGAGTCTCTTCAATAAGTGGCACATGAAAAATTAGACACCTAATAAAACAAATGAAACAAACAAATGAAATTAGAACATTCTTGAACAGCACCTATAAAAATAAATTCAAAATTCATCAAGGACCTATAAAGCTCTTAGAGAAACACATAGGAAAATCACTCTTTGACAAAAATTGCAGCAATATCTTTTTGGATCCATCTCCCAGAGTAATAAAAATAAAAACAATAATAAACAAATGAGAACCTGATTAAAATTAAAAGCATCTGCACAACAAAGGAAACCATAAAATCAAAAGGCAATCCACAGAATGAGAGAAAATATTCCCAAACACAATCATCAACAAATATACAATGAGCACAAGCAATTCAATATCAACAAAACAAATAACCAATTAAAAAAATGGGCAGAAGGGGATTTCTTTGTGGTCCAGTGGTTAAGACTCCATGCTTTTGCTGGAGAGGGCAGGGGTTTGGTCCCTGTTTGAAGAACAAAGATCCTGTATGCTAAAAAGCATGGCCAAAAAAGTAAAATAAAGAATATAATAAATGTTCTTTAAAAAATTTTTTAATGGACAGAAGATCTAAATAGACATTTCCCCAAAGAAAACATACAAATGGCCAAAATAAACATGAAAAGATGTTCAGTATCACTAATTATCAGAAAAATGCAAATCAAAACTACAGTGATATATCACCTCACACCAGTTAGAATGGCCATCATCAAAAAGTTTACAAACAATTAACACTACAGAGGGTGTGTAGAAAAGGGAACCCCTCCTACACTGCTGGCAGGAATGTAAACTGGTACAGCCACTGTGGAGACCAGTAAGGAGGTTTCTTAGAAAAACAGAACTACCATGTGATCTAGCAATCCCACTTCTAATGCATATGCATATATATCCAGAGGAAATCATAATTCAGAAAGATACATGCACACTAATATTCACCGCAGCACTATTTACTATAGCCAAGGCATAGAAGCACCCTAAATGTCCATTGACAGAGGAGTGAACAAAGAAGATGTGGTGCTCTTATACGTGGAATATTACTAAGCTATAAAAATGAAATAATGCCATTTGCAGCAACATGGGTGGACACAGACACTATTATAATAAGCGAAGCAAGTCAGAGAAAGACAAATACATGGTATCACTCATAGGTGGAATCTAATTTTTAAAAAATGCTACAAATGAACTTATTTACAAAACAGAGACAAAATTTGCTTATGGTTTAACAAAGCAGAAATGTGGTGTGGGAAGGAATAAATCAGGAATTTGCAATTAACATACACTCACTGCTATATATAAGATAGATAACCAACAAGGACCTGGTGTGTAGCACAGGGAACTGTTCTCAATATTCTGTGATAAGTAATATGAGAAAGAATCTGAAAAAGATTGAATATATGTATAACTGAGTCACTTGGCTGTATACATGAGACTACTACAACACTGTAAATCAACTACACTGTAATAAAATTTATATAAAAATATAAATACTATTATTAATCATTTTTACTGTGATCAAATATAACTGTTTAAATTAAATGGTGATTTTGCTTTTTCCACTGACTTAAAAAATAAAAATATAGTTTTTATTACTATTTTCAACATTTTATCTTGAAAATGCTTCTGAAAATATTTATAATGGCTATGCAGTTTTCATCAAATAAATAAATAAATCATAATTTACTGAAAAAAATTTAATAAACTTCAGTTGATTTTACAATCACCCAAAAGACAAGGTCACAGTGAAGTAATGAATTTCCTATTTCAAAATAAAAATAAATTATAATATTATCAAACATATGCTTTTGAAAACCACAGAGAAATCATAATCTAAAAAGTGAGATTCACAGAACTGTAAAGAGTTGAAGAGTTAGGTAGTCAGGGGTTCATAAGCACTCTGAAGTCTTTTTTTGTGTGTTTATGCATAAATGCAGTTGGTGGAAGGAGAGGAAAGGGGGTTTATAAAATTAGGTTCTCAGAGGAGAATGTGATCCAAACAAGGGTTAAGATTAACTGTAGTGAAGCATGATAAAAATTTTAAACCCTGTCAATTATTGGAAGCTCTGACTATATATTTGACTGGAGTCCAAAACAAGTACTAGCAAAAATATAGGTACAGAATCTCTCAGCTACAACACTCAGCAGAAAGGATCTTTCTGGAGCAATAGAAGAGCTGACTCTATGTTACTCTTGGTAACATCCAGAGAGCCAACAGTCCACAGGTTATTGTTCCTCTCTATCCCCCAACAAAGGACCAAGTCCAAAATGTGTAAGGGATTTGCTTTGTTTTTCTGACTACAGGACTATAGCCGTGCACAGCAGCTGGAGTCAGTCCAAGCAGCATGCTGGAAGGGGATGGGCTGTGTATTTCATTTTTATGGACCAAATGGCTTCTCAATAATTTGTTATCTGTATGATGGAGAAAAGTACCAATAAAATGTGACTGTAAATCTCCACCTTCTTCCAGGATCAAGGAAACAACTAAAGAAAGCGAAAATGGAAATGACAACACAGTTCTGTGAGCTAAAAACATACATTTTTCAAAATCAACTGCTGCCCCCATTACTTGAACCAAATGTCCTTGAAGATGCCTAATTTGGAAAGCAGAGGAAATCAGATTTGGGGGTGGGAGAGAGAGAGAAGAAATGAACATATCTGGGATGTCTATTCAGTGAGATCTTCCTGAAGTACAGTCTTTGATATGAGTTTCCAGTGAAATATTTTACCTGCTATATTCTGTTAACATGCAGAACTACATCACTGTAATATCATCCCGAGAAGAGTTCTCACAGATAAAGAAAAGAAATCATGCACATGAGGAGGAATAGGAGGGAGCTCATAATACTAAGGATTACAAGAAATAAAACTCAAATAAAAAAGTTTTTAAAAAGAGAACTGACTTCCTAGGTGGCTCAGTGGTAAAGAATCTGCCTGTGAAACAGGAGACACAGGTTCAATTCCTGGGTTAGGAAGATCCTCTGGAGAAGGAAATGGCAACCCACTCTTGTATTCTTTCCTGGAGAATCCCATGGACAGAGGACCCTGGTGGGCTACACTCCTTGGGGTCACCAAAGAGTCAGACATGACTTAGCAACTAAACAGCAGCAGCAAAACCTATTACTGAATGGATTTTACCACTATTTCTGTGTTTGCTCCCATTTACTCATTTATGGCATTTTGCCCATAAGAAGATATTTTTTTTTTACTTTTTCCCCCTTTTCAGCAAAACTTTGTGGCACTAGGTTCTCTGAGATGCATCCTCAGCAGTTTTAAAAGGTGAGCACAGCTTTGGCCTCTGAGCAGGCTCCATACTGCTTCCTGCAAATACAGGAACCCATAAGAATACCAGCCTGCAAAGGACAACCATTTCTATCTTGCCAATGTCCCAACCAAGGTTAATGCACACAGGAGGCTATTAATATTCATCGAACAGCCACAAAAGCTACTATTTATATAGGGTTTACTGTGGTGCCAGGCACTACTGTAAGCATATTAATTCTCAAAAACCCTATATGCTGCTGCTGCTAAGTCACTTCAGTCGTGTCCAACTCTGTGCGACCCCATAGACGGCACCCCACCAGGCTCCCCCATCCCTGGGATTCTCTAGGCAAGAACACTGGAGTGGGTTGCCATTTCCTTCTCCAATGCATGAAAGTGAAAAGAGAAAGTGAAGTCTCTCAGTAGTATCTGACTCTTAGCGACCCCATGGACTGCAGCCCACCAGGCTCCTCCATCCATGGGATTTTCCAGGCAAGAGTACTGGAGTGGGGTGCCATTGCCTTCTCCAAAAAACTCTATATAGCAGGTACTATTTACTATCCCATTTTACAGATGAGGAAAGTGAGACACAAAAAGTTTTAGTAACTTGACTAAGGCCATACAATTAGTAAGCAGTGTAATTATGACTGAATTCTAATAGCAATGCAATGGGGTACAAAGGGGTACAATGGGGTCCTTACTTTTTGGACATAGAATATAAGTCTCAAAGAGGTCAAGTGACTACCCAAATTTATACAACTTTAAGCAGAGTTGGACTGTGAAGAAGGCTGAGTGCCGAAGAATTGATGCTTTTGAACTGTGATATTGGAGAAGACTCTTGAGAGTCCCTTGGACTGCAAGGAGATCCAACCAGTCCATCCTAAAGGAGATCAGTCCTGGGTCTTCTTTTTAAGGAATGATGCTAAAGCTGAAACTCCAGTACTTTGGCCACCTCATGAGACGAGTTGACTCATTGGAAAAGACTGATGCTGAGAGGGATTTGGGGCAGGAGGAGAAGGGGACGACAGAGGATGAGATGGCTGGATGGTATCACGGACTTGACGGACATGAGTCTGAGTGAACTCTGGGAGTTGGTGATGGACAGGGAGGCCTGGCGTGCTGCAATTCATGGGGTCACAAAGAGTCGGTCACGACTGAGCAACTGAACTGAACTGAAGCAGCAAAGTTCAGAATCAAACACAGGCCAGTCAGTGCTATTTCCCCTTCTTTCACAGGTCAACAACACAGCTTTAGTAGCATTTAAATCCTTTACAAAACTTATTGCTTTGGTTCTTTTTGACATAGAGAAAATCAAAGACCATTCATTCAGAGAGAACAAAGGGAATCTAGAAATAATGCTCTCAGGAAATAAAAATGTTCCCTAGATATATTGCTCTCCCCATACACGGAAGATTAAGAGAGAAGACTAATGTGCTTGCTTGCTTCAGGTTTCACTGGCAAGAGTAAACAAGTTTGAAGAGTTGTACACACTCAAACTATCAACAGCTTAGAAAAGCAGTCAAAAGTACATATCAATATCCTGGCAAGAATAAAGGAATTTCACCTTACTTCACATAAAGTTAAGGGTGAGACATACTGGCTCTTTATTTCTAATAAATGAACTATTTACTCTGGCAAACACTGCTGTAGAACTTGCTTTTCCAAATAATAGTGTAATTTGTAAAAAAAAAAAAAAAAAGCACTCATCCCTGAATAATAAGGACATTTGTACTGACTTCAAATGTCTCTATAATCTTAGAGAGAAAACAATATTTTTGGAAGAATAGTTTTTAGGCCTAAAGTTAGTTAAAGCAGCACTGAAACAAAGAACTTACCCTTGGTAGTTTACTGTGAAGCAGTCAAATGTTGCTGTCAGCACCTCTCCAGTTTACCTACCTCCCCTGCCTCCAGGTGTTTTCCTAGGACTGATGTACTGTTCCAAGGATGTTCACCACCAAAACTACCCCACAACTATCAACACTGCCTCCCTGCAGACCCTAGTGTGGCGCTCTTTTTTGGTTCAACAAAGACTCACTTTTTTTCCTTTAGTAGAGAGAATGCTAAGACATGTTTTTGAGAGGGGAGAGGTGTGAACTGGATGAGTGGAAGCTATTGCTAAATATCTCCCCAATAACCATTGTTCTCTCTGTATCTTAAAGAGACTGCCTGCCAATGTAGGAGACATAAGAGATGCAGGTTTGATCCATGGGTCTGGAAAATCCCCTGGAGGAGAGCATGGCAACCCATTATCCAGTATACTTGCCTGGAGAATCCCATGGAGAGAGGAACCTGGCCAGCTATAGTCTAGAGAGTCACAAGCACTTGGACACAAATGAAGCAATTTAGCATGCATGCGTACCCAGCTATATTACAGAGCAGAGTTTTCCTTTCACTCCCCCATGGTCATATCACCGAGCAAAGTACTGGTAGATAGGATAGATATGAGCAAGAGTGATGTATGCAACTTCTCAAAACATCTTCACTTCTTAAAATGAGTCACTTGGTCTCCATTCCATTTTCTCCTTCCATGGGTGCCAGTTTCAAATACAGGGATGAGGGTAAAATGCCAGGGAATGGAGGAACAATAAAATAGCAGGAACTTGGGTCCCTGGGTGTCTTCAATGAACAACTGCCTACAAACCTGGGACCATAAGTCTATCATTGTTCACCGAGAAAGAAAAAGAAACATTAATTCTGATCAAGCACCTGTCATTTTGACTCTACAGTCAAACCAATATTCTAAGCAGTATGGGCAAAAAGAGAAAGTAAAAGGCCTCTTCGGAAGTGACATACTACACGGAGAAAACTCCTCTGCCCATTTTTTTAATCTATAAAAATGAATAATACTACTTCTCTTTCAATATGATAGGATTAAATAATGTATTCAGTGTATTAAGTACACATCTTAAAGGTTTCAACCAATCAGAGTTTAAAAAAGTAGAATCTTCTCATTTGAAATATTCAATGTGCTTTCCTTCCTATATACACAAGTGCAAAATATCTTTATCAGAGAATTCCCGCAAGATAGCAGAGTAGGAAGCATCAGAAATGTCTCCCCACCTAGACAACAATTGTGCTGGTAGAATTTGTCTGGTGTAACAGTTTTGGAACTTGAGAACCTATTGAAGGCTTGTAATTTCTAGGGGAAGGCTTAATCTGCAAATTGTGATTAATTTTGGTCAATTTCAGCTGATAGCACAGCTACCCATGGCAGGGAGCCATGCACATGTTCCCAGAATGGTTGCACACAGCTTTCAGGAGTCAGGGTGGACATAAAGGACCCTGTTCTCCAACTATCAGGGATCTGTGCACTAAACACTGACCTCTGTTTCAGATCACAGAAAGGCAGACAAAGAGGCAAGTGAGCATTGTTGTACCTCTCTCCATTGTTGCAAGACTTTCCTCATCAAGAGGAAGGAACTGCCAGAGAATTTAAAGGGCTGGCACACTTTCTCCTCTTTTTTTTCTCTCTTTTGGGAGGCAGAGATTAAAGACAAGGACATTCAAAAGCACCTCCATATGTGGGAAAAATTAAAAGTGATTGCATGTGCCCAGCAAAAGGTACAAACTCAGAAAGACCTTAAGAAAGCTTAAGTTTACACTATAGACTGATCCTTGGCACAAATACAGTCCACAGCAAACAAGAAAAACAATAACAAAAACAGCAAGCTCTGGGGAAGAAGGAGAATCTGCTTTCCAAAGTCACCACATTACTAGATTCCAATGTCCAGCTTTCCACCAAAAATTAAAAAATCACAAGGCATACAAAAAAAAAAAAAAGAAGTATGGCCCAATTAAAGGAAAAACAAAAATCAAAAGAAACTCCCCCTGTAAAAGACTTGGCAACTGATCTACTAGACAAAAATTTTGAAAGCATGGTCTTAAGGGCTTCCCTGGTAACATAGCTGGTAAAGAACCCAGGAGACCTCCCTCTGCATTGTGGGAGACCTGGGTTCAATCCCTGGGTTGGGAAGATCCCCTGGAGGAGGGCATGGCAACCCACTCCATTATTCTTGCCTGGAAAAGCCCCACGGACAGAGGAGCCTAGTGGGCCACAGTCCCCAGGGTCACAGTCAGACACAACTGAACAACTAAGCAAAGCAACGATGCTTAAACAGCTAAAGGAACATATGGAGAAAGTCAAGAAAATGATGTATATGCATGATGTAAATGGAAATATTAATAAAGAGAAAACCTAAGAAGAAATGAAAAAGAAATTCTGCAGTTCAAAAGTATAATAACTAAAATAAAAAATTCTTTTAAGTAGAGGAATTCAAAGGTAGATCTGAACAGGCAGAAGAAAGAATCAGTAAACTTAAAGATATATAATGGTAGAAGGGATCACAGAAACAAAAAGGTTTGAAGAAAAGCAAACAGAGCCCAAGCAACATTTTGGACATCACCAACAAAACAACATATACATTGTGTGAGAGCCAGAAGACACAGGAAAAAGCAGAAAGAATATTTGAAAAAATAACATCTGATAGTTTCCCGAATTTGATTAAATAAATGAATATAAACATCCAAGAAGCTTAATTAACTCCAAGTAAGATGAACTCAAAGAGTCTCACTGATACACGTTATAATCAAATTTTAGAGAAACAGGGAGAATCTTTAAATTAGCAAGAGAAGCAACACATCACACACAAGGGATCCTCTATACGACTATGAGCAGATTTATTATTACAAACTTTGGAGGCCAGGAAGCTGTGAACTGACACATTTAAAGTACTTTAAAAAAGATGTCAACCAAGAATCCTGTGTCACATTTAAAGTACTTTAAAAAAGATGTCAACCAAGAATCCTGTATCTGGAAAAACTACCCTTTAGAAAGTGAAGGAGGAATCAATACTTTCACAGATAAACAAAAACTGAGGGTGTTTGTTATCACCAGACCTCCCCAATAAGATATGCTCAAGGGATTCCTACAAAGTAAAATGAAGGGATACTAGATAGTAACCTGAAACAGTATGAAAAAATAAAGATCTCCAAAAGAGTAAATACACAGGCAACTATAAAACCTAGTATTATCATAACTTTGGTTTGTAATCCACATTTTACTTTCTACATCATTTAAGAGACTGATGCATTTAAAAGAATTACCAGTTTCTTTTCAGGCACACATTTATTAAGATGTAATTTTGTGACATCAACAACTAAATGATATCAGAGCATGAGCTATGAAAGAATAGAGGTTTTATATGTCATTAGAGTTAAGCTGGTATAAATTCAAATTGGATTGTTATAACATTAGGATGTGGAATGGAATCTCAGGGTAACCAGAGAGAAATTAACTAGAAAAATGGGAAAGAAATTTCACTACAAATCAACTAACAGTAACCATAAAGAAAATAACTAGAGAAATGGGAAAGGAATTTAACTACAAAACCAAACAAAAATAAAAAAGGATGACAGTAACGAAGGAAATAACAGACAAAAGCTATATAAAAATGAAAATGACAGAAATAATTCTTTATAATTACATTAAATGTAAACATTTTAAACTCTATGCAAGGACAGATTGGCAGAATGAATAAAAACACATAATCTGACTATATAGTGTCTATAACAAATTCATTTTATAGCTGAAGACTCAAATATATTAAAAGTGAAAAGATAATCCATGTAAATAGTAGATGGAGTCACTACACTAATATTTGACAAAACAGACTTTAAATCAAAAAAGGTTACATGAGACAAAGTAGGACACTATATATTATTAAAAGGTTCAATACAGCAAGAAGACATAACAATTGTAAATATTTAACACCTAACAACAGACCATCAAATTATATGAAGCAAAAACTGACAGAACTAAAGGGGTACACTGGTCTACAATATTAATAATAGACTTCAACACTCCAATCTGAGTAATAAATACAATCAAACAGAAGAAAAAAGATAACACAAAAACCAGCGTGATCTGACAGACAATTAAAGATCTTGCACATTGCAACTAAAGAATCCAAGTAACACAATCAAGACCTCGTGCAGCCAAAGAAATAAAAATAATTTTTTTTTTAAGTAAAAAAAGAAAAATCTAACTTAAGAAACTAGAAAGAGAGGCTTCCCTGGTGGCTTAGTGGTAAAGAATCCGCCTGCCAGTGGAGGAGATAAGGGTTCAATCCCAGGTCCAGGAATATCCCACATGCCGCAGAGCAACTAAGGCTGTACGCCACAACCACTGAGCCTGTGCTCTAGAGCCTGGGAGCCACAACTACAGAAACCCATGTACCCTAGAGCCTGCGCTCTGCAACAAGAGAAGCTACTGATATGAGAAGACTGTGCACTGCAACCAGAGAGAAGCCTGACTCCCTGCAACTGAAGAAAAGCCCATGCAGCAATGAAGACCCAGCACAGACAAAAATGAAATACATAACACTTTACAGAAAGGAAGGAACTAAAGCCAAAGGCAGTCACTTCAGTTCACTCACTCAGTCATGTCCAACTCTTTGCACCCCCATGGACTACAGCATGAAAGGTTTCTCTGTCCATCACAAACTCCTCAGCTTGCTCAAACTCATGTTCATCCAGCCAGAGATACCATCCAACCATCTCATCCTCCATCACCTCTCCTCCTGCCTTCAATCTTTCCCAGCATCAGGGTCTTTTCCAATGAGTCAGTTCTTCACATCAAGTGGCCAAAGCATTGGAACTTCAGCTTCAGCATCAGTACTTCCAATGAATATTCAAGACTGATTTCTTTTAGAATGGACTTGTTTGAACTCCTTGTGGTCCAAGGGACTCTCAAGC
The DNA here is from genome assembly GCF_016772045.2 of Ovis aries. Classification (NCBI taxonomy): domain Eukaryota; kingdom Metazoa; phylum Chordata; class Mammalia; order Artiodactyla; family Bovidae; genus Ovis; species Ovis aries. The sequence continues at coordinate 14,978,872 of NC_056078.1, read as the reverse complement.
ATCTTCTCCAAGACCACAGTTCAAAAGCATCAGCTCTTCAGTGCTCAGCTTTCTTTATGGTTCAAGTCTCACATCCATAACATGACTACTGGAAAAAACAGCTTTGACTAGACAGACTTTGTCAGCAAAGTAATGTCTCTGTTTTGCAATATGCTGTCTAGGTTGGTCATAGATTTTCTTTCAAGGAGCAAGAGTCTTAATTTCATGGCTGCAGTCGCCACCTGCAGTGATTCTGGAGCCCAAAAATATAAAGTTTGTCACTGTCTCCATTGTTTCCTATCTATTTTCCATGAAGTGATAAGACCAGATGCCATGATCTTCGTTTTTTGAATGTTGAGTTTTCAGTTCAGTTGCTCAGTCGCGTCCGACTCTTTGCGACCCCATGAATTGCAGCACACCAGGTCTTCCTGTCCATCACCAACACCCGGAGTTCACTCAGACTCACGTCCATCGAGTCCGTGATGCCATCCAGTCATCTCATCCTGGGTCGTCCCCTTCTCCTCCTGCCCTCAATCCCTCCCAGCATCAGAGTCTTTTCCAATGAGTCAACTCTTCGCATCAGGTGGCCAAAGTACTGGAGTTTCAGCTTTAGCATCATTCCTTCCAAAGAAATCCCAGGGCTGATCTCCTTCAGAATGGACTGGTTGGATCTCCTTGCAGTCCAAGGGACTCTCAAGAGTCTTCTCCAACACCACAGTTCAAAAGCATCAATTCTTCGGCACTCAGCCTTCTTCACAGTCCAACTCTCACTCTCCTCTTTCACTTTCATCAAGAGGCTCTTTAGTTCCTCTTCACTTTCTGCCATAAGTGTTGTGTCATCTGCCTATCTAAGGTTATTGATATTTCTCCTGGCAATCTTGATTCCAGCTTGTGCTTCATCCAGCCTGGCATTTTACATGATGTACTCTGCATAGATGGAGAAGGAAATGGCAACCCACTCCAGTATTCTTGCCTGGAAAATTCCATGGACAGAGAAGCCTGGCAGGCTATAGTCCATGGGGTCGCAAAGAGTTGGACATGACTGAGCATGCACGCACATACACACATACTCTGCATAGAAGCAGGGTGACAATATACAGCCTTGACGTACTCCTTTCCAAATTTGGAACCAGTCCATTGTTCCATGTCCAGTTCTAACTGTTGCTCTTGACCTGCATACAGATTTCTCAGGAGGCAGGTAAGGTGGTCTTGCATTCCCATCTCTTCAAGAATTTTCCAGTTTGCTGTGATCCACACAATCAAAGACTTTGGCATAGTCAATAAACCAGAAGTAGATGTTTTTCTGGAACTGTCTTGCTTTCTCTGTGATCCAATGGATGTTGGCAATTTGATCTCTGGTTCCTCTGCCTTTTCCAAATCCAGCTTGAACATCCGGAAGTACTCGGTTCATGTATTATTGAAGCCTTGCTTAAAGAATTTTGAGCATTACTTTGCTAGCGTGTGAGATGACTGCAATTGTGCAATAGTTTGAACATTCTTTGGCATTGCTTTTCTTTGGGATTGGAATGAAAAGGAAATAAAGATTAGAGCAGAGATAAATGAAATACAGAAGGAAAGGTACAGAAAATCATTGAGAATCAAAAGTATGTTCTTTGAAAAGACCAACAAAATTGATAAACTTGTAACCATATGGAATAAGAAAAAGAGAAGACTCAAATGTTTACAATCAGAAACCAAAGTTAGGACATTATCGTCAATTCTACAGAAATAAAGAGGATAATATAATAAAGTGCTCTGAACAACTGTATGCCAACAAATTAGTTAACACAGAAGAAATGGACAAATTCCTGGATATACAAACCTATCAAGAATAAACGGCAAGGAAACAGAAAGTCTGAACTGACCTATAACTAGTAAGGTGATTGATCAGTATTCAAAAATCTCCCAACAACAACAAAATACCCTGAACCTGATTGGCTTCACCGGTGAAACCTAACATTTACAGAAGAACTAACAAACGTTTAAAGAACTAATATCAAGTCTTCTCAAACTTTCCAAATAAAAAAGAAAGAACACTCCCCAACTCATTCTATGAGACCAGAATTACTCTGATACCAAAGCCAGACAAAGACACTATAAAAATGACAACAATAAATATAAATATAAATATATACATATTAATATCCCTTATGAACACTGAGGTAAAAATGCTCAGTAAAATACTGGCAAATAAAATTCAGCAGCATGTTTAAGGGGCTATATACCATGGTCAGGACTTCCCTGGTGGCTCAGTGGTAAAGAATCTGCCTGCCAATGCAGGAGACGCCAGTTTGATTTTGAGATAGGGAAGATCTCCTGGGAGAGGAAATGGCGACTCACTTAGGTATTCTTGCCTGCAAAACACTATGGGTAGAGAAGCCTGGGGGTCTACAGTCCATAACGGTTGCAACTGAACGACTAAACAATATGCCATGGTCAAGTGAGATGTATTCCTGTAATGCAAAAGTGCTTCAGCAAACAAAACTCAATGCAATATACCACATTAACAGAGTAGATGAAAAAACTGCATGATTGCCACCAATGGTGTAGAAAAAGCATTTGATAAAATTAAAAACACTAAAAACTTACGGAGGATACAAGATGGTGGAGTAGAAGAACTTGAGATCATCTCCTCTCATGAAAATACCAACAACTAACTGATGAACAATCATTGAAAAAAGTGACCGGAAAATACCAAAAAAAAAAAAAGATACTCTACATCCGAAGATATAGAAGCCACAAGATGATAGGATAGGCACTCTTGGAATATAACCAAATCCCATGCCCTCTGGGTGAGCAACTCATAAATTAAAAAATAACTGTATCACAGACATTCTCTTACAGGAGATTTCTGAGTGCCCTGTGAGGCTCCCCACCCTGGGTGTCTGGCATGAGAAGGAGGAACCCCCAAAGCATTTGGTTTTGAAGGCCACTGGGGCTTGAGTGCAGGAACTCTGCAGGACTGGGGAAACAAAGATTCCATTCCTGGAGGGTACACACAAGCTTTCATGTGTACTGGGAACCAGGGTAAAGGAGTGACCTCATAGGAGGCTGAGCCAGACCTGTGAATCTCCTGGGGAAGGGGGAGTTATCTGTGGCTCACTGAGGGAGCAGGGACACTAGTGGCAGAGGCCACAGGGAAAATCCACCAATATGAGCTCTCCTGGAGGTCACCATTTTGGCATCAGAGACCTGGCCCCACCCAAGAGCCTACAAGTTTCAGTGTTGAAATGCCTCAGGCGAAACAACCAATATGGTGGGAACATGGCCCCACCCATCAGCAGAGAGGCTGCCTAAAATTGTCCTGAGACCACAACTCTCCAAGCACACTCCTTGATAGGCCCTACTCACCAGAGAGATAAGATACAGCTCCACCCACCAGCGAGCAAGCACCAGTTCCTCCCATCAGCAGGCGTGTACAAGCCCCTGGGCCAACTTCACCCAAAAAGGGGCAGACATCAGAAGCAACAGGAACTACAACCCTGCAGACTATAGAACAGAGACCACAAACACAGAAAGTTAGACAAAATAAAACGGCAGAGAAATATGTTCCAGACAAAGGAACGAGATAAAACCCCAAAGAACAATTAAGTGAAATGGAGATAGGCAATCTGCATGAAAAAGAATTCAGAGTAATGATAGTAAAGATGATCCAAGATCTCAGAAAAAGAACAGAAGCACAGACCAAAAGATTCAAGAAATGTTAAACAGCTAGAAGATGTAAAGAACAAAAGAACAATACAATAGCTGAGGTGAAAAAAAAAACAGTAGAGGGAATCAGCAGTAGAATAAATGGGACAGAATGAAAAAAAGTGAACTGGAAGACAGATTGATGGAGCTCACTGCCATGAACAGAACAAAGAAAAAACAATGTAAAGAAATGAGGACAGTCTAACTGACATCTTGGACAACATACAATGCAACAATATTTGCATTATAAAGACCCAAGAAGGAGAAGAGAGAGAAAGGGTAGGAGAAAATATCTGAAGAGCTGATAACTGAAAATATCCCGAAATGGCAAAGGAGAGTCATCAAAGTCCAGCAAGTGCAGAGTCACACAGGATAAATCCAAGGAGGAACAGGCCAAGACAAATTTTAATCAGACTGACAAAAATTAAAGACAAAGAGAAATTATTAAAAGCAACAAGGGAAAAACTGCAAATAATATACAAGGGACTCCCAATAAGCTGATATCTCAACAAACTCTGCAAGCCAGAAGGGAGTGGCACAATATATTTAAAGCAATAAAAGGGAAGAACCGAGAACCAAGAATACTCTACCCAGCAAGACTCTCATTCAGATTTGATGGAGAAATCAAAAACTTTACAAACAAGCAAACATTAGGAGAATTCAGCACGATCAAATCAGCTTTACAACAAATGCTAACGAAACTTCTCTAGGCAGGAAACACATGAGAAGGAAAAGACTTACAAAAATAAACCCCCCAAAAGTAAGAAAATGGTAATAGGATCGTACACATTGATAATTACCTTAACTATAAATGTATTAAATGCACCAAGCGCAACACTTAGACTAGTGGGAAGGATACAAAAACAAGCCCTGTATATTTGCTGTCTACAAGAAATCCATCTCAGACCTAGGGACACTTATAGACTGAAAGTAAGGAAAGGAATACCCATGCAGATATTCCACACAAAAGGAAATCGAACGAAAGCTAGAAAACAATGATGGTATCAGATGCAACAGACTTTAAAACAAAGACTGTTTAAGAGACAAAGAAGGATACTAAAGGGATCAATCTAAGAAGGAGATATAAAAATTATAAATACATATGCACCTGACATAGGAGCACCTCAATATGTAAGGCAAATACTAACAACAATAAAGAGAAACCGACAGTACCACAATAATAGTGAGGGATTTTAATACACCACTTTCATCAATGGACACATCATCCAGACAGAAAATTAATAGGGAAACACAGGCCATAAGTGACACATTAGACTAGATGCACTTAATTGACATTTTTGGAACACTCCATTCAAAAGCAGCAGGCTACAAATTCTTCAAGTGCACCCAGAACATTCTCCAGGATTGACTGCATGCTGATTCACAAAACAAGACTTGGTAAATTTATGAAAACTGAAATCATATCAAGCATCTTTTCTCATCACAATGCTATGAAATTAGAAATAAATTACAAAGAAAAAAATGATAAAAAACCCAAACATGTGAGGTTAAACAGCATGCTACTAAACAACCAATGGTTCAAAGAAGAAACCAAAGAGGAAATAATTACCTAGACAAATGAAAATGAAAGCACAGCAGTCCAAAACCTAGGAGATGCAGCAAAAGCAGTGCTAAGAGGGAAGTTTATAGAAATACAATCTTAACTCAAGAAACAAACAAAAAAAATCTCAAACAACCTAATCTTACATCTAAAACAACTAGAGAAAGTAGAACAAATACAACCTAAAATTAGTAAAAATATCATAATGATCAGAGCAGATATAAATGAAATAGAAACAAATAAAACAACTGCAAGGATCAATGAAGCCAAAAGCTGGTTCCCTGAAAAGAAAGACAAAACTGATAAACCTTTAGCCAGATTCATCAAAAAAAAAAAAAAGGACGGGACTCAAATTAATAAAATTTGAAATGCATTTCTCCAGAGAAATGCAAAGATCGTAAGAGACTACTTTAAGCAACTATCTGCAAATAAAGTTGACAACCTGGAAGAAAAGGACAAATTCTTAGAAAGGTACAATCTCCAAAGATTGAACCAGGAAGAAATAGAAAACATGAACAGAACAATCACAAGCACTGAAATGGAAACTGTGATTTAGAAACTACCAATGAAAAGAGGGCCAGGATTCACAGGTGAATTCTATCAAACATTTAGAGAAGACTTAACACCTATTCTTCTGAAACTGCAAAAATATTGCAGAGGAAGGAAAACTTCCAAACTCATTGTATGAAGCCACCATCACCTTATACCAAAGTCAAAAATACCACATAAGAAAGAAAATTACAGGCAAACATCACTGATGAACATAGATGCAAATGTTCTATGTACCAGCACCAAAACCAACAATACATTTAAAAGATCATACACCATGATCAAATGGGATTCATCCTAGGGATGCAAAGATTTCAATATCTGCAAATCAATCAATGTGATATACCACAACAGCAAACTGAAGATTAAAAACCAGGCCATCATTTCAATAGATGAAGAAAAAACTTCTGACAAAATTTAGCACCCATTTATCATAAAAACTCTCCAGAAAGTGGGCACACAGGAGACATATCTAAACATAATCAAGGCCATATATATCTTCATGACCCAGATAATCACGATGGTGTGATCACTCACCTAGAGCCAGAGCAATGTAAGTCAAGTGAGCCTCAGGAAGCATCACTACAAACAAAGCTAGTGGAGGTGATGGAATTCCAGTTGAGCTATTTCAAATCCTGAAAGATGATGCTATGAACGTGTTGCACTCAATATGCCAGCAAATTTGGAAAACTCAGCCGTGGCCACAGGACTGGAAAAGGTCAGTTTTCATTCCAATCCCAAAGAAAGGCAATGCCAAAGAATGCTCAAACTACCGCACAGTTGCACTCATCTCACACGCTAGCAAAGTTAAAATTAAAATTTAACTTAAATTTAAAATTCTCCAAGCCAGGCTTCAGCAATACATGAACCATGAACTTCTAGATGTTCAAGCTGGTTTTAGAAAAGGCAGACGAACCAGAGATCAAATTGCCAACATCCGCCGGATCATGGAAAAAGCAAGAGAGTTCCAGAAAAACATCTATTTCTGCTTTATTGACTATGCCAAAGCCTTTGACTGTGTGGATCACAATAAACTGTGGAAAATTCTGAGAGAGATTGGAATACCAGACCACCTAACCTGCCTCTTGAGAAATCTGCATGCAGGTCAGGAAGCAACAATTAGAACTGGACATGGAACAACAGACTGGTTCCAAAATGGAAAAGGAGTATGTGAAGGCTGTATATTGTCACCCTGCTTATTTAACTTCTATGCAGAGTACATCATGAGAAACGCTGGGCTGGAAGAAGCAAAAGCTGGAATCAAGATTGCCGGGAGAAATATCAATAACCTCAGATATGCAGATGACACCACTCTTATGGCAGGAAGTGAAGAGGAACTAAAGAGCCTCGTGATGAAAGTGAAAGAGGAGAGTGAAAAAGCTGGCTTAAAGTTCAACATTCAGAAAACTAAGAGCATGGCATCCGGTCCCATCACTTCATCAAAGTCACCAAAATTTACAAAGTGCTCAAGATGCTTCAGTTCAGTTCAGTCGCTCAGTCGTGTCAGACTCTTTGTGACCCCATAAACTGCAGCACGCCAGGCCTCCCTGTCCATCACCAACTCCCAGAGTTCACTCAAACTCACGTCCATTGAGTTGGTGATGCCATCCAGCCATCTTATCCTCTGTCATCCCCTTCTCCTCCTGCCCCCAATCCCTCCCAGAATCAGAGTCTTTTCCAATGAGTTAATTCTTTGCATGAGGTGGCCAAAGTACTGGAGTTTCAGCCTCAGCATCATTCCTTCCAAAGAACACCCAGGACTGGTCTCATTTAGGATGGACTGGTTGGATCTCCTTGCAGTTCAAGGACTCTGAAGAGTCTTCTCCAACACCACAGTTCAAACGCATCAATTCTTCGGCACTCAGCCTTCTTCACAGTCTAACTCTCACGTCCATACATGACCACAGGAAAAAACCATAGCCTTGACTAGATGGACCTTTGTTGGCAAAGTAATGTCTCTGCTTTTTAATATGCTGTCTAGGCTGGTTATAACTTTCCTTCCAAAGAGTAAGCATCTTTTAATTTCATGGCTGCAGTCACCATCTGTAGTGATTTTGGAGCCCAAGAAAATAAAGTCTGACACTGTTTCCCCATTTATTTCCCATGAAGTGATGGGGCCAGATGCCATGCTCTTAGTTTTCTGAATGTTGAACTTTAAGCCAGCTTTTTCACTCTCCTCTTTCACTTTCATCAAGAGGCTCTTTAGTTCCTCTTTACTTCCTGCCATAAGGGTGGTGTCATCTGCATATCTGAGGTTATTGATATTTCTCCCGGCAATCTTGATTCCAGCTTGTGCTTCTTCCAGCCCAGCGTTTCTCATGATGTACTCTGCATAGAAGTTAAATAAGCAGGGTGACAATATACAGCCTTGACGTACTCCTTTCCCTATTTGGAACCAGTCTGTTGTTCCATGTCCAGTTCTAAGTGTTGCTTCCTGACCTGCATATAGGTTTCTCAAGAGGCAGGTCAGGGGGTCTGTATTCCCATCTCTTGAACAATTTTCCATAGTTTGTGATCCACACATCAAAGGCTTTGGCATAGTCAATAAAGCAGAAATAGATCTGCATTCTTAGTGGAAATATAAAATGGAACAGCCACTGCAGAAAACTGTATGAAGATTCCTTTAAAATTAAAAATAGAATCATCATATGACTCGTTAATTCCACTTCTGGGTATATGCCCAGAAGGAAAAATTGGGGGACAGGTACTTCCCTGGCCGTCCAGTGGTTAAGACCTCGCCTTCCGATACAAGGGTTGTGGGTTTGATCCCTGTTTGGGGAGCTAAGATCCCAGAAGCCTCGTGGCCAAAAAAAAAGAAAAGCAAACAAACAAACATAAAACAGAAGCAATATTGTAACAAATTCAATAAAGTTTTTTAAAAAATGAGGGACCAAAAAGCACCTTCATCATCCACCCTCTCCCCTTAATTTCACTGTATTTTAAATTTTCCCAGAGTAAGCAGCAGACAATCCACAAGCTGAATTCAGGCAGGAGACATTTTTAAAAATTAGTCACCAATATAGAATTCAGGAATCTTCAGATATCTTTTTCTGGATCACAATCCCAAGTCTGGGTGGGAAGTTTTAAAAGATGAGCTGGGATATCTTTTCATATAAGATAGGGGAAAAGTTACAAAAGACTACTGAAGGCAGTATTAGATGACTCAGGAGAAACTTGAAGTTCAGATAGATAATGTGCAATGATTTTATCATCAACAAGAAGAACTGCAATGGATTAAAAAAAATCAAATATATTTAAATTTGTGTGTCCATACTCATAATAAGACAATTAACTGATATCCATGGAAGATGCTTGGGAACCAGCTTACTATTCTGAAAATGTGTAAGTGAAAGATAAACATTCATCCTGAACAAAGCATACTGTGAAGTAGCAACCAAATAATGGAGGAGAATACTCTTTATATAATTATCATAGCTAATAAGTAAAGAGGTTTATAAACACACACACATTGTCCATATATATGCATACATATAATCAATATAATAGAAAAATACCATCCTGCAATCTCAAAAAAAAACTAGTTGAACCAGTTATTCAATATGAATGGCTGGTAAAATTAGAGAGAGTCATAATCATATTATATGTCTTATGGCATAGGGAAGAAGACAATAACACCTGTGTTAGTAGGTCTGCCCAAAACTTTGAGCTCAAGCTTCTATATCCGACTACTGATTTACAGAAAATACAGAAGAAAGATGAAATTATTAAAAGATATTTCTGGAGTGTAATCAGCAAAATGCAGACTCTGGATTTATAGGACAAACATTCCAGTTTCTTTAACAAATAAATTTTAAGAAGAAAATGAAAAATAGCCATGGAGAAATATCTCCTACCACTCAACAGCACTGGGATAAAGTACAGACGTTAAATATCAGAGAAACATATAGTCGAGCTTAGGTTTCCTCACCCAAAAAACAGTAATTTATCTCATAGGGTTGTTGTGATTATTTAGATAATGAACATAAAACACTTACTAGCTCATTGCCTAACTTATGGTACCTGCACAATAAACAATTTTATTATCTGCATCATTACAAAATATGCACTGCGTGGACAATTAAATAAATGACTGGAATATATCTAATAAAAATGCTGAATGTGAAGCACTCTTAAATCATGTTGATCACGTCATTTATAAAATATTTATTGTGCCCTGGAGCTGGTGCAGGAGGTATGAGAATGAATAAAATGTGACCACCAGTCTTGCAATTTTGCCTTTTCAAAAAGAAATCATCCCTGCTTACAGTGTGTCAAGGCTCACTAACATTCTGACGGGAAGAACTTCTAGTAAGAATGTCCCTCGAATGGTTGATCTTTCATATAGAACCTGACTAAGGGGGGGATAATGCTCACTGTCATGATAATTTACTCTGCATCACTGAATCACTTCAGAATTACTAACATTCTTACAGACACTGGTACTCTTGCCTGGCTCAGTTCTTCTTTTGCTACTCCCACCTGTCCCTTTTTTCTATCCACAAGGTTTCCTTTTACTCCATATACTTCCTGAGAGCAAAAGCCTAGGACACATTCATCTGTATGTCTTGGAAGAGAAAGAGGGAAATAAACAAGCCTGCCAGAATGTTAAGAGAACAAACACTTCCTCATTGGAGAAGAGACAACTGACCTACTTAAAGGTGAGATACAAATGACTAATGCAGTACAGACAGTTCCCACCTTATAAACACTCTGCTTACAAATGACCCAGACACACACTACTTCCCTTCCCGAATCCCAACCCAGCAAGCTGCTATTGCCATGGAAACCTCTAGGGGCAGGAAGGGGGAAGAAAACTGAAGGTTTTAGAAAATCAGGGGGTTCAAAAGAAAAGGGAAGAAACTGAGAAAAGAATAGCTTGTCTTCCTAAACATGAACTCTGTATTATTGCCTGATTTTGTAACTACGGAGGGCCACGATTAGCAGGCAGGAATTCTGTAAAAGACAACCAGTTCTAATGGGCGTTTTGGCAATAATAGTCTATTACTTTGAGGTTAACTTTTCACTAATGATACGATTCTTAATACCAGTATTTTAATCAGGGACAGAAAGGTGCTCTGACTTTGTCAGCCATAATGGTAGTCAGCATCCTAAGCACAGCATGCTCACCACTTCTAAGTACAATTCACGGCCACCACATGTACGAAACCCTAGCCATCATTTGCACGTGTAAAACAGAAAAAGGAGCCCCCTCTCCCCCACCTTATTCTCATTCTTCGGCAAAGACAGATGATGTATACCTGGGACAGTCAGTAGCAAAGCCTGACTGCTGAGGAAGGCCAACAGAAGCAGGAGGGAGGGAGGCCAACATACAACGAAGCAGCTGATCTGAAATATGGACCATGAAATAGAGACAGAGGGAGAGAAAGGGGCGTGGGGGATTCTGATGACATCATTTTAGCTCCTAGAAGTTATTACTTCTTAGTTACGTAAGACAGTCTCCCTGTGTGTAATACACTTTGAATTGTGTTTTTTGTCCCTTGTAAACAAGATCCCTGACTGACACGCTTCAGTCGCAGGCCCACTCACTGGTTTGTTTGCTGCTTGTCTTCTCCCTGGTCGATCAGCATGCCTTCACCTGGTTTCCCTGAGTTTTGACCTCTCTGCCTCAGTGTTTTCTCCCAAGGGCGGTTCCAGGAGTGATACTGGCCAGTGTCCCTAGATTAATTTCTCTCTCTGGAGTTAGCCTGTGAGGGGTAAATGCTATTCTTCCAGGTGCAGCACCCCTTACGAGTTGTGCAATCTGGGCCTTATTTTCCTTCCATGTTGTTAGATACATCTTGAACAGTGCCAAACATAATTTCAAATATTTAATAATTTTTGAAAAAAGTGCAGATAAACTGTAAGAATTAAAAAAAAAACCACTGGGTTCTAAATATATGCACTGGAAGAATAGGTTGAATAATAGAATATCTTGTGTAACCAGTGTGCACTTGTTTCATTCCACATCTTTAAAGTTTTTGCCAATTTTCTTTCAATGTGTAGTCATTTCCTGGAAATCACATGACCTAGAATCTTTTTTTTTTTTAACTTTTTGTTTTATTACAAGGTGGAGGGAAAACACTAAAAAACAAATTTTATTTAATTCCACCTTCCTAAGACAAGTATCTCCTTCCAAATTGTATCTAATGTATTCATATTTTTCCATAGGTGAAATCACAGTGATATAACTTTGTCTTTTTGCTTTCTCACTTAATAAAGTCTTTCTACATGTTTGATCTTCATCAGTAAGTATACAAGTAATATAACTATATATATATATCTAATTTAATAGTTCTAGCTATTCCTTCCAGTAGATATAACTGACATGACATATCTAATTTATATTCTCCAGCTGTTGGACATCTTTATTTTTTCCCAAACAGATTATGAATGCTGGAATGAAAAGTGAGATTGCTGGGTCAAAACTCTACAAGCAACTCTTGCCATTTTACGTATAATTACCCAAAGAATTTTCCTGAGTTACCCCACCACCAGCAAGTGTGGGGATATGTGTATGGATGCTTCATTTGTAATACAGGAGATCCTGTCTTTGGTATTGTATTATTTTTCTTTTCTTATGGAACATGTTACTACTTAATGGACACCATATAAATTAAAATCTGAATTTCAGAAAGACAATAATTAAGACCAAAGAAAGGAAACAAAAATAAAGCTTGCAAGTATGTAAAATTCCTATTTCTAAATCTCTTTTAAATTAACAGCATTAAAAAAAATTTTAACAGTATTAACCTATACTGTCTATTATTTCTTTCCATCTTTTAACCTCACCACTTGTTGAATTGTGAACCACTGCAAACACTGTTGAAGTCTGAGACTCACTCATTCTTTTTATTTTTTGAACTATTTTATATTGGATTATAGCCTGACTGGGGCTTCCCCGATAGCTCAGCTGGTGAAGAATCCTCCTGGAATGTAGGAGACCCTAGTTCGATTCTTGGGTCAGGAAGGTCCCTGAAGAAGGGATAGGCTACCCACTCCAGCATTCTTGAGTTTTCCTGATGGCTCAGCTGGTAAAGAATCTGCCTGCCATGCAGGAGACCTGGGTTCAACCCCTGGGTTGGGAAGATCCCCTGGAAAAGGGCATGGCAACCCAATCCAGTATTCTTGCCTGGAGAATCCCCATGGACAGAGGAGCCCGGCAGGCTACAGTCCATGGGATCACAAAGAGTCGGACACAACTGAGCGACTAAGCACAGCACAGCACATAGCTTGGTTAACAAAGTTGTGATAATTTCAGGGGGACAGCAAAGAGACTTAGTCATACATATACATGTATCCGTTCTCCCCCCAAATCTCCTCCCATCCAGGCTGCCACATAACATTGACCAGAGTTCCCTGTGCTATACAGCATGACCTTGGTTATCCATTTTAAATATAACAGTGTACATATCAATCCCAAACTCTCCAACTATCCCCTCCCCCATCCTTTGCCATTGGCAAGATAAATACATTTCCCTCTTTTAGACATCATAACTTATAAAGAAGAAGGTAATTTTGCACATACATACTATCCTTCCAATAAGGACTCTTGTTTCATGGAGTATTAAAATAAGGACGCAAATTTGTCATTTTATGAAAGTGTGAATGTGTTAGTTGCTCAGTTGTGCTCAACTCTTTGTGACCCTATGGACTATAACCCGTCAGGCTCCTCTGTCCATGGAATTCTCCAGGCAAGAATACTGTAGTGAGTTTCCTTTTCCTTCTCCAGGGCATCTTCCCTCCCAGGTATGGAACCCAGGTCTTCTGCACTACAGGCGGATTCTTTACTGTAGCCTGAGCCACCAGGGAAGCCCACTCTTCCCAAGAAGGAGGTATATTTTACAAAAGACAAAACCGTAAGTAACGAAAAAAAAGGTAAAAGTCACAGAAGGGAAAACCTAGAGGTTTCCTTTGAGAGGTTTTACAGAGTCACAAAGAAGAGGGATTAAAATTTATGAGCCAATATAATCCAAAATTATCCCATGTTTTTCTGACACTTTACACATCTACCTTCTCTTTTCCAAATTTGAACCTTGTACCCAAGCTGAAAAGCTCCAGGCTGCTTTACTGAGGAAGCAGTAACAGGCTGAGGTGGGTTATATGGTCCTTGGATGTGGGCTCTGGAACCATCTTTAACGTTGGAATTCTGCCAAGAATGAGGAGCAGCTCTGGGCTAGACTTAGGACAATGAAGAGTGAAATGACAGACACATTAAACAGTTGTGGTCAGACTGCAAAGACTAGAAGTCCCAAAACAGACTGGATGCAAACTTGAGAGACAGTTTTCAAATCTTTGCTCATTTATCAGAGAAATGTATGTAGACGTCATAAAAGTAACAAGATGCCACATATCTACTGATACAAGGATCATATTCCAAATGCCATCCTCTAAACTTCTGGATTTAAACTATTCACCCACAGTTTTTTGTAAAAAAAAAAAAAAAAAAAGGCAAAATAAAGATTTAAAAAGACTTTTTAGTTCAAACTATTCTACACTGCAGGTTATTGAGAGGTAATATATGTGAAGGACTGAGTGCACTCAACCCATCATTCATTCAGCAAATTTTTATTGAGCACCTATTAGAAGTGAGAAATTCAGTAATGAGTAAGTAAGGTCCTTTCCCTCTGGGAACATACACTTTCAGAGGTAAAACAAGACGGGGCAGATTAACACATACAATTAAATGAAACTAGTATATATAACAAGTGTAATAATAGAAAATTGCATTAAGTCCCTGAAGAAATACACAGGAAACTGAGACAGAGAATGACAAGCTTGAGGAAGTGAGGAGACTCTGAACAAGGAACGGCTCTTTGAGCTTACGGTTACCAAGGGGGAAAGTGGGGAAGGATGACATATACAACTCCTATCTATAAAACAGATAACTAGTATGGACTCACTGTGTGGCACAGGGAACTCTACTCAATACCCTAATGATCAAAATGAAAAGAAATCTAAAAGAATGGATATATGTATAACTGATTCACTTTGCTGTATACCTGAAACTAACACAACATTGTCAAGCAACTATACTCCGATAAAAATTAATTTAAAAAAAAAGAAAAGAAATGGCTCTTTGCACTTTGTAGTGTCTATCATTTTAAAGATCTGTGCCAATCCTTCCCTTCTTCCTCTAGACTCGACCAAACTAGAGCTGCCACAATGTCCTGTTGGGGGTCAGGGCAGGGTACCCCAAAAAATGCCACAATGGCAGAGTGATTACATTTAATTAAAGTTACTTAAGAAATGGCCAATGCCAGAGGGACACTCTGACCCCCATTTCTGTCTCCCTGAAAGCAGGAAATAAATCTGTCATGAGGAAGGTACACTCCCTGCATCTGGAGGTAGAAGGACACGCTTATTGCCAGAGAGAGGGAATTCAGGTTAAGCAGCCTGTAGAAACGCACCGTGTTCTTTAACTGACTACCCCAACCCCAAACTGTTCAGATGCTTTACTAATTGAGCACTCAAAGCCTAAATTTCTTTTATCAATTCTTGACAAATTTCTTTTATCAATTATTGAATTTCATCAATTCCTCACAAATTTATTGTTTGTCTAAAAAATAAAAAGCTGCCTGCTTTGGCCACTTTCTGAGTCCTATTTCTACGAGGTGTCCATGCACACAAATTAAAATGTGTTTCTTTTTCTCCTGGTAATCTGTATTGTGTCAGTCTTCGAATCCAGTTTACTAGTCCAGCCAGGAGAACTGGAGCAGAGTAGAGGGGGACAGTTCCCCTCCTTACATATACACTTTCTGAAAGTCAGTATCTATGATCACTATCAACATGGACAGTGCAGAAGTGGCTCTCCTGAGGTTAGAAACAGTCTAACTCTAGTTCTCAACACAGTCTTCACTAACTCAAAAGAAATTAGATAAATCCTATCTTGGAATTTGCCCCTCAAGGCAGCTTTCTGCTCCCCTGGTGGTTCAGACAGTAAAATCATCTGCTTGCAATGCTGGAGACCCAGGTTCAATCCCTGGGTCAGGAAGATCCCCTGGAGAAGGAAATGGCAACCCACTCCAGTACTCTTGCCTAGAAAATTCCATGGATGGAGGAACCTTGTAGGCTATATATAGTCCATGGGGTCGTAAAGAGTCGGACACAACTGAGTGACTTCACTTTCACTTTCTTATCTTGGAATTTGCACCTCGAGGCAGCTTTCTGCAAGTCTCTGAAGAGAGGCGGAGGAATCCTAGCAGTGGGGAATCACACCAGCAAAACATGTCTCACCTGGGATCGCAGGGGGAGGAGGAGGTGGAGCAAGTTCCACCTGCGCTGCCCATGCACTCCCACCCACGTGCTTAACTACTGTGTGAGGACAGGCATACATCAATTTCCAGAACGGCCTTCTTGTCTTAAATGAAAACATGGAGCATGTTTAAATGGAGCATGAGTCATGCTCCAGTTCTAGAGTTCTGCTCCAAGGTACAGCCCTTAATTTTTCATTTTGGCAAAACTTCAGATACAGTGAGGTCAGGGAAACGAGCTCAAAAATGCCAAAGCACTTTGTTGGATCTTTCTGACCACTGTTTCAAGAAACACACATGAATTCTCCTTAACTAGACTCATTTGAGATCATTTAACCATAAAGAGAAAGCAAATGAATAGTTTTTTTAAAAATAATATGCAGTCATCAAGAAAGAATTATAGTTGAAGTTGATCATATTAACTTCCTGGAGTGCTGGCTAAAAGTAGGATTCACCTCTTGAGTTCCTATATGGCCTGATAAATCCATTGGATACAAAATCCATGTCTTAATTCAAACAAATCAATTCCAAAGTGTGATGTTTGAAGCCTTAGCACATAGTTAGGAGAGGTCTTAGTGGCAGCTTCTGCCCTCACACCTAGACAAGTTTTTCAACTCAACCTATGTAAGGTTAGCACTGCTGGTTGAGAATGTTAATTACGCCTCTGCCACTGACATAACCTTCATGGTCATTTGTAGGCTATGTGTAGAAAGGACAATCAGAGAGAGATTTCGGGTCAGTTAATAGACAATGGAAAGAAAAGAAATTTAATTTTGTATCTGGGGAATAAAAAGGCAATTAAGAAGAAATTTTTTATGTGTTATTCCCAAGCAAAGCAGCCAGCCCAGTGGTGCCTGGCCCACAGTAGCCAGAGTATCTGCTGCTTGTGTCTTGGACCATGTGGGTGGGAGCTGAAGAGCCTGTATGGTAAGATGCTCATTGTCTGCATGGTAGGCAAATGGCAGGTGGACTGTCTTCCGACTGCCTTTTAACTGCTCCAAACTCCTGAATCTGGTGGGCAATGTAATCCGAGAAAGCCAGAGGGGCACTGAGGAAGAACTAAGCACTTCCTCCATGCTGAGAATAATAGTGATAATACACTGCTATGAATCAACATCTGAGATTAAATGAATGTATTTGTATTCATAGCTACCTCTAGCTCCTAACTGACTTGTTGCCCTCATATTAAGAGCCATGTAGTTTTGTTCTCATGCAGAGACCTTTCCTCTCTGTCATTAAAGTTGAGCAATGAGGCTTAGTGGTATAAGCAAAGCCCTATAGACAAGAAGATGAAGGAGAAAGTCTGCTCCAATCAGCACCTGGAGATCACGATGAGGCATGGTTGGGGAGGGGAGGGGAAGTAAGCTATCTGACCCATAAACTGACTTTGACAAACAGAGCAGAGGATTATTACACAGCTTTGAATAAAAGGCCAAAATCAGAGTAGTTTTTGACCCACTGCCCATCTGGAATCCTGGAATGAGGCATCTATTCAGGAGATTCTGTCAATCTCTGGTGAGGGGCTGGGCAAAGGAGGACAGGCAGTGCTCTTTGCTCCCTATGGTCTGGTGCACGGTGTGCCCAGAAAGTTCCCCTGTGCCCCGGTGAGGGTCTGGAGAGAGACTGGGAGAATCACGGGACTGGCCAAGGCCTGGAGTTGGGAAAAGACCCTCAGTGACAGGTGGCACAGCAGCAGCGGATCTCCTTGTTCACCAAAAGATCAAATGAAACTAGTTTTCCTGTAATGAACACCATTCAGACCAAACCATCCGTCCCATGGCAAGAGAACATGTAAACGTCCCCTATTACCAGGAAACCTCATAAGCTTTCCCCCTACACAGAGAAACCATCTATGAGATAATAGAAAATCTATATATTGCCAGTTTCTGGCACAGGGCTCCCCAAACCCTTGTAATCTCCTAAGTGTTAGGAGTGTCTTTTCTTCTAATATTTGATCTCTGACCCCAGATCCTTGACACAGGGCTCCTAAATCCCCTGGGAACTTTCTGGGTGATAGCAGTATTTTTTGTTCTGCTGAGGTGACTCTAAGTGTGTCCTTGAATAGAGGCCAGTCACCAGAAAGACCAAGCTATGATTAGAAGCTTGGAATTTTCAGTCCCAATCCCCATTCTCCAGAGGAGAGAAGGGCTGGAAATGGAGTTAATGATCGATCACACCTACACGATGAAGCCTCCATAAAAATCTCAAAAGCATGGAGTTTGGAGAGCTACCAAGTTGGTGAACACGAGGAAGTGCTGGGAGAGCGGCAGGCCAGAAGGGTGTGGAAGCTCCGTGTCCTTCCCACACACCTTGGCCTGTGTGTGCATCTCTCCCATCTGAATGTTCACCTGTAGCCTTCATCACATCCTTTTATAATAAACTGGTAAACACTGCTGCTGCTGCTAAGTCACTTCAGTCGTGTCCGCCTCTGTGCGACCCCATAGACGGCAGCCCAGCAGGCTCCCACGTCCATGGGATTTTCTAGGCAAGGAGTGGGTTGCCATTTCCTTCTCACTAACTAAACTCTTTTCCTGGTTCCTGTGAGCCACTCCTGCAAATTAATGAAACCCAAACAGGGAGTCATAGTAACCTCTGATTTATAGCAGATGGATCAGAAATACAGGGGATAACCTGGACTCGTGATTGGCATCGAAAGTAAGGTAGGAGCAGTCTAGTGGGACCAAGCCCTTTACCTGGAGGATGTGATGCTGTCTCCAGGTAGATGATGAGAGAATTAGATTGTAGGACACCCAGATGATGCTGCAGAGAATTGCTTGTGTGTGGGGAAATACGTGTGTATGGGGGGGGGGGATGTCCATGCACAACTTTTGTCAGAAGTGATGTGAGAGTAAAAGAGATACTTCCTCAAAGAGGAAGACTGAGGTTTTCTTTACACCATCTTTGGAAAAAATAAGGGCAGGGGCCAAGTGCCCCCATTGCTAAAATGGACCTCTGACTATTTCCTGGGAAGCCTTTTAAAACCAAAAGGTAATGTAGTTTCTTCCACCCACCTAGAGCAGCCCTCTGCTGCCTAGCAAGTGGTTATGAAAGATCTCTTATAGGAAGCAAAGAAGGTACACTTTCTTGGACATCTGGTAGAATGTGTAAATTTGCTACCCTGGTATCACAGCTAACGTTTATTAAGTTATTAAGTGTTACTACACGCCTGGTACCACACAAAGTGTTTCACAAAACTTATTTTACTTAATCTTCACTGTGAATAAGTACTAGTATTATCCCCTTTTACAGCTGAATAAATAGAGGCATAGAAAGATTAAGTAACTTTCTCAAAGTATGTGGTGGGGTGAGGATTTGAATTCAAGCACTCTGATGGAGAACCCATACTCTTAATCCATTTTTTTTGTATGTTCTTAAAAAAACCTTCCTTTTATATATCATCTATGTCAAAGAGCTTCCTATGAAGGTCTCTGCTTACTTGACTAAGAACAATTCTGAAATTATATTATTTGATGACAAGAGGAGGCTACCAGGAAATCTAGAGAGTGTGACCTTATGTACATGAATTTTATGTCCATTCTTATACTCAGAGAATTAGCTGGACCAATATTCACTGAAATATTCAAATTGTTGACCCTGGATTGTAGGGTTTGTAGTGATTTTTAAATTCTTCTTTATTATTTCCTGATTAAAATTTTATAAGATTATGGCTTCACTTTTAAGTAGAAGGCTTCATTTTTAAGTAGAAAAATACTCTGAAGTTTGTATTAATCAAGAGAGAACTGGCTTCTCTACGATAACAAATCCTCAACTCTCAGTTGTTTATTAGCACATGCCATTTTTTTTCTTTTTTGCTAAAGATCTGGCAGCTCTACAGGGAAGCTTCCATTTGAATGGTAGCTCAGCAGTCAAGTTTACTTCTGTCTTAGAGTTCCATCATTTCAACCCTCACAGAGGGAGGGGATGACAGAGAATGAGGAATTTACACCTGCTGTTACATGTCGCCATCAACCCAGAACCGGTTCCATGGCCCCAGTTCAACAGCAAGGGGTGGGAAGTGCCCCAGAATGAGAGAACCGAACATAGCAAATGCAAGTAATCTCTATCATAAGGTGATTTCCATTTTGAAGACCATAAAAAAAGAGTACGGCCTCTAGAACCCAGGCTGCCTGGGTTCATATCCCAACTCAGACACTTCATGACCATATGACTTTGAGCAAGCTATTCAACCTCATTGTGCCTCAGAGTGTTATCCAGTGAGGATAACAAGGCTGTTGTTCATATTAGATGAGGTTATACACTGATAGGCACAAAAATTGTTCACAAAAATGACCAGGCTAACCTATCCCAGGGCACATGCCCACGTGCAATGTGATTTTTCCACTTCTCTCATAAAAATGTAGTTTATCTCCCTGCCCTTGGATCTGGGTTGCACCTGTAACTTGCTTTGACCAATAGAATGTGGTGGCAGTGATGTTGGGACTTCTAAGCCTAGAACTTAACCAGCCTTAAAGCTTTTGCTCTCTCACCTCTTGGAATTCTTCCCTGAAATTCCCACATGAAGAAGCCCAGTCTAGTCTACTAGAGGATGAAAGATCAACAGAGGAGACACAAGCCATCCCAGTTGAGGCTCCCTTAGACCACCCAGCAAACAGCTACCACCAAGTGCCAGACATTTGAGAGGGGACAATCAGGCCATTAGCGTGGACAGACAATTTGTAGCCACACGCACAACCATAGGCACGAAAGGCAGAAAAACCATCAGGATGAACCAAACCCAAACAGCTGACTCAGAGAATGATGAGTATAAATAAAATGTTATTTTAAACTACTAAGTGTAGCACAGCATCTGTCTTAGCTTCATCACACTGCTTAGCACAGTGCCTGGCGCACAGTAAGTATTTAATAAATAGCAAGTGGTGTTATCATTATCTTCATCTAATTTAAAGCTCATAATAGTTATATAAGGAAGCCAGAACAGACAATTTCTAATCTCATTGCATAGATGAGGAAATGAAGGATAAGAGATGGCAAATGGTTTGTCCAATATGCAGAGTCCTTAGGAAGTCAATTGAGCATTTAAGACTCGACCCTGTGAACGCTTCTCCAGAACATGCCTATTCTCCACAAAAAACCCCTTCATGAACAGGAGCAAGTGACAGTGGAATATTTTCTCCTACAGTTTTCCGATTACTAACTTCCCACCAAAGTGCACAATTGGCCTCCCAGTGCCCAAGTCTTTCCTGCTGATGATCTTCAGTAACTAAAGAATCAAGATGAACTTGTCAACTTGAGAAAAAGCAATTTTTTCTTTAATGGCAAAGAAAATTGTTTCCTTGGAGGAGACTTGGAAAAGATAACCTTCTCTGTGAAATCAGAAGTGCTTTCAAGGGGGCTTCCTTGGTGGTGCAGTGGTTAAGCACCCACTTTGCAGTGCAAGGGACACTGATTCGATCCCTGGTCTGGGAAAATTCCACATACCATGGACACAACTAGGTCCATGCACCACAACTACTGAGCCCACGCTCTAAAGTCTGTGCGTCACAACAAGGAGACCACTGCAACGAGAGGCCTGTGCACTGCAAGCACAGAGTAGCCCACGTGCACAACTAGAAAAATCCTGCGTAGCAATGAAGACCCGCCAAGCCAAATAAATAAATCTTCCAAAAAAAAAAATGAGATTGGTGGGGTATCCATGTGCCTGATTCAGCAGTGACCAAAATTTTCTCAGAATGATTCCCACCACCTTTTAGTGACAGACCCCACTGACCTGTCTGTGAATCACAGATATTTACAAGTTCCCCACCAACTCCTGCAGAAATTTTTTGGTCATGAATGTATCTCAGTTATTTTTAAAGTTTCTTGCTCTTTCACAGGTAAATGATGAGTTCTATACCATTGAGCCGACAGAGATTTATTTCTTCTGTATGTAAACATTTCTAATCCTTCCACCTCCCCAAAGGAGAACTGCAAACATAACTAACTCATCTCTTTCCTTTCTTCCCTCATGAAAAATTCATCAGCAAATCATGTTTGTCCCCACCTTCACACTCTACCCTAAATACATCTGCTTCTCAGCATCTCTACTATGACAGCCGCTCGTCTCTCACTTGAACCAGAACAATAGCCTTCCAACTGGTCTCCCTCCTTTCACTCTCTATAATAATAGTGTCCAACAGAACTTTCTGCAATGCTGAAAAAATTCTATATCTACATTGTCCAATATGGTTGCCATTAGCCACGTGCAGCTATTTAAATATGTCTGGTTCAACTGCAGACTTAAATTTCAACTTAAACTTGAACAGCCACTTAAGGTTAATGGCAACAATACTGGACAGCACAGATAAATAACACTCGTCAAATCACACAATTTACCTGCTTAATATCTTTCACTGCAATTAAAATATAAAGTCCCTGACTGGCCCACAAGGTCCCTCATGGTCTGGCCTCTGCCTACCTTCTTGCCCTAGTCAATACACTCCAGGCACAAGTCAAGTTAAGCCAGTCCCTCAAATACATCACATTCACTATCTCTGGCATTTGCTGCTCCTTCTTCCATGGATCCTCACTAATCAACTCCTTCTTCTCATTCAAATTCCTGCCAAACGTTATCTCTTCAGAGAGCCTTCTCTGGCAGCACCCCTAGTCTGTCCTAAATCCTATCACATTTAACACATTGTAAGAAACACTTACAACATTTATCATAAACTGAAACAATTTGTTTCCATGTATTTGTTTTTAAGTTTGATTGTGTCCTCTAGAAAATAATTTTTTTAAAAAAGCCCACTACACTCAGGGACTTGGTTTATTTATCACTGTCGTATCTTGAATGAATCAGGGACCCATTAGGTTACAGTCCAGTAGTCAGTGTTTCTTAGAAAAGGAGAGAATTACATGTTGTTTTTTCTATGTCTGAACAATTATTGACCACAGGCAACATGTCCTAAAAGGGAATGAACCAGCCCTAACTGATGGGCTCAGAATTACTCTGAGAGGTGTGAGAGCTGTGGAAATCATTTAACCTTTCTTTCTCTTTCTCCATAAGGTTCTATTTCTTCTCACTGATGAGAAAAGAAACAATCTCTAGTGAGAAGGAAATGATGGAGACTATTTGAAATACTCCCACCTCTCTGAACACAGTGAATGTGAATGAACAATTTCAGTAAAAGTCTTCACAAAGCTAGCTGCTCACTGACCACCCTTTGGGAAGAATTATGGATTGACCACTGAATCAAGGGGTAAGGTCCACAGAAACTAATGAAGCTTTCAAGGTAAGCCCATGCTATTGGAATGAGGAACCGCTGAGACTCAAATCTGCATCTCAGCACTAACTCACCTGCAAGCTCTTTGATTTCCTGAAAGATCTTTCATGAAGATACGCATGCTCACTAAACCTTTCTTGACCTAGTCCAGGCTGAGGATAAAACCAAAAAGCCTAGGGATTTAGCATTTTAATCATGTACTTTCACATGTCAGTACCTTTAAGGTAGGCTCACACAGAGTGATCATGAAGTAGTTAAACAGCAAAATCCCCGACTTCTGTAGTCAGTGAAGAGCATCTGAGATAGAATCTCATAGGGTCAGGATTTCTATGTGAAGAGGGGGACATTTCAAGGCAAAGACTCATTATTCATTCATTTTCTTCAATAAACATTTAGGAAGCTCCTGCTGTGTGCCAGTAACTTAGGAGAGGGATGGGGTAACAGAGACAAATACACGGTAGCCTCTGGTTTTTGACCTGGGACAATGCCGCATCCCTTTTCTGATATCAGATAAGCCCTTGCCCAGAGCCACAGGGCTGGCCAACAACTGGGCACCAGCCCCTGTCCTCAGTCAGAGGAATTTTTATCGGGGACAAATAGAAAAGACTGCCATTTGTCTCTGGGGACACCTTTCTGGAAACCCAGTACCATCGTGGCTAAACTGTCCATCACGTGGAAGAACACTGTCTGCAGTAGGAGGCGAGGAAGCCATTTCAGAGACTGAAGTAAAGGGAGGGAGGAGTGGAAGGAGGGTAAGAGGAAGGCCACTGGGAACTGTTTGCCACTTGGATCCAGTCATGTCAAACACCAGCACCACCCCTCCCTTTTTAAACATCACATTCATGATCTTGAGCCATAAATCCTGCCCTCCCCAGCACGCACAGTTTTCTTTTCCCTTGTACTGATTTCAGCCACCTGCAGCTGAGAGAATTTAGATAAAGTCAGAGAATATGAGGAGGTCAAGTTAGTAGCCGAGCAACCATATATACAAATAACTGCAAAATTATAATTACATAAATATAATTATATATAAATTATGTAGGCAAAAATACAATATACAGTCACCGCACAGAAGAGAGAATGATCAACTCTGCTTGGATGGTTCCCAGTCCATCAGCTAGGGCTTGGTTTATTCTTTTTTTAGGGAATTCAGTAAATGCTAAGTCACAGATAAACAGCACACAGTTGCACTCTTATTCAAGACAGGCTTTGTGACACCATATTTAAGCCCGGAAGAGCATAAATCTGCCAAGCCAAGGAACTACAGAAGATGCAAATGAATAGTGTTGGAAAAATACATACCTGTGGTTCAACAGATGTGGTCTACTTGGTGTAGCAGATTAGAGACACACACATTCCTTCCTACTTGTCCTAGTGAGAGGTGGGGTCTAATTCCCCTCTTCTGGATGGGCCTTCCTGACTTGCCTAACCAATAAAATGCAGTAGAAATGATGTTCTAGAGATCTTAGGTCATAAATGGTTGTTGTTTTATGCCACTAAGTTTTGAGATGATTTGTTATGTAGCAATAGATAACCAAAACACTTCCCATAGGAGGAGAGTGGATGTTATGTTGGAGATAAAACTAGAAAAACTGGCAGATCCTGGAGGGTTTGGATTTTATCTAACAAATCTTGAGAGACCATGAAACACTTGCTTTCTTGAACAATCATTTCAGACAGGATTATGGAGACTGGATTGGAGAGGAACCAATCCAGAGTGGGGGACACCAGTTACAGATAACTACAGTCATCTAGGCAAGAAGTGAGGAGGACCTGGCCTGAAACACTAACAACGGGAACTGATAGGAAAGAGTAGTAACAGGACGTTATGCGTAGGCAGAAACTGGGCGCCTACTTATCGATTAGATGAGAAGCTTAAAGGAGTAAGGCAAACATCAAGGTCTGGATGACTGAAGTTGCCATTAACCACGTTAAAAACTATAGAAGGATGACATGATTAAGAGTTCAGTTTTTGACATAATTAACTGGAGGGAATCTGAATGGAGATACTTATTAGACACTGAGGTCACAACGGCAATTAAATACTCACTCACACAATGTTTTGTTCAGTGTCTATCTTTCCTGGCTAGATTTTGAGCAGAGAGTATTTTCCTTACTGATCACTAAATACCCAGCACCTGGCTGCCAGAGTGTCTAGGGTATAGCCAGCTTTCAAATAATATTTGTTGAACTAATGAATCAATGAAATGAAGTCCAGCAGGGGACTCTAATCACCATGATTGTCAACTTTAAATATTGAACTTATCTGGATACCTTTCAAAGTCACTGATGCTTGGGTTACCCCTCTCCACACCCCAGAGGTTCTGATTAAATTGGTTTTGGCTTCGGCCTTGGATTAGCACTTTTGAGACTACCCAACCGATTTTGATGAACAGTCAATACTGGTTGCACAGATCTAGGCATAATCTGCATACCAACAGCTATGACTTTAAAGTTGTTCCTGTCCCAGCAAAAAGCTAAGGTGGACTATAAAACTCTTTCTAATATAAAATTACTTCCCACAGTTTCTGTCCACAAAACACAGAGTAGAGGAGCAAAAAAATCAGAGCTCTGACAGTTAAAAGAACTAAAACCTCCTTAAATTTCAAAATTACACAGAATTATGCAGTAGATAATAGCAACAGCATTAGCCAGACACATAGAAACCACAGAAATATGGTTGTGGGCTTCAAACAACACCATTAAAGAAAATGAAAGAAAATTCACACAGTGGAAGAAACAAAACTCTATCTGGTAAGGGGCTTGTATCCTGAAAACAAACCTTACAACTCAACATTGAGAAGAAAAGTAACCTAATTTTAAAAATAAGCAAATAGTTTCACCTACCTTCTGCATGATAATGACGCCTTTCATCCGTATCTCCGGCCCAGATCACTCCTTGGAGCCTTTCAGGTCCTTGCAGGACACCTCCAGTAGGATAGTCTGTGAGACAAATAAAAACTTACAGACTCCAAACTGAATTAACCGTGGGTCCCCACCAAGCTGTCCATCTCACAATCTTGAGTTATCTTCTGTCCTCTCTCTTCTCTCATCTCCTATATCCATCAATCACTGAGTCTTAGTCAATTATGCTCAGAATGACCCACAACGCCACTCCTCCATTGGCTTCTATGCAGAAATTCACCTTTTGTTCTCCCTTTTCCCCTAGTCAACTCCTACTGGCTGACCTTAAAGGTTCAGTCATCGTGCTTCATGAAAGCCTTCCTTGAGGTCCCCGTGGCTGTCCCACACAGCTGAGGCGGTGTCCCTGCGCTGCGTTTCTTGATTCAGTATGTTATGCTTTATAGCATTCTTCATATCCTTTTTAAAGCTTGGGCTTATTTTTTTTCAACTGATTTCCCTCACTGGACTAAAAACTCCCTAAAGACAGAATCTGTTTCATTCATCATGGGCCTCCATTACACATAGCTCCACAAACCCAGCATATAGTCATTCTTGAACTCAGTTTCAAGGAAGACTGGAAATAAAGTCCATATGAGTTAAATGTGAGAGCTCATATATAAAAGTCTTCCCAAAGTGTGCTCCATGAAATGGTACTTCTTTGGAAGGGGGAGGAAATATGATCAAATAAGTTTGAGAAACAAAAGACACTGTTTTCTTCCTCTTGAAGATTCACAGTGTTTTCTAGCATATCAAATACTATGAGAAATCCTTCAATACAGAAGTCCTTTTAAATTTTTCATCTGGCTTCCCAAGCATATTGAACATGGGGTCATTTGTTAATATTCTATAGAGCTGTTGGTCTGCCACTTCTCTTAGAATGCCAGACCAGTTCATCTCATCCTTCTTTTGGAGAAAATTCTCCCCTCCCCCTAGATCGGGATGTGTAACATTTTTCCATCAAGGATCAGAGAATATTTTGGACCCAGCCACATATGTCTGTATCACATATTCTTCTCTGTTCACTTCTTTCCCCTCCAATTCTTTAAAAATTAAAAAAAAAAGAAAACACATCCTTTGCTCAATGGCCTGTGTGCTAGAAGGTCATGCTGCTGCTGCTGCTGCTAAGTCGCTTCAGTAACGTCCGACTCTGTGCGACCCCATAGACGGCAGCCAACCAGGCTCTGCCATCCCTGGGATTCTCCAGGCAAGAACACTGGAGTGGGTTGCCATTTCCTTCTCCAATGCATGAAAGTGAAATGTGAAAGTGAAGTCGCTCAGTCATGTCTGACTCTTTGCAACTCCATGGACTGCAGCCTACCAGGCTACTCCGTCATCGTCGCCCACAAACGTCCCAGATTCACATGGGTATCATTTGGATTACCACTCTTTCGGCCACAGTTATTTATTTGGTCTTGAGATAGATACATAATCCCAGTTGTGACAATTAGAATCTTTTCCATGGAAAAATTAGACTATGACTAAGAAACATCTGATTGCTCTTTTAAAATGAAGAGAGGCAACTTAAGAATAATTAGCAATAACTGTGTTCTGCCGTGTGGCCTGAAAATGGAAGATGAGACCTTGATAAGTGATAAGAATGAGGGCAACTGAGAAGGAGATATAAACAGAGGATAGAGAATTTCCAGTGTTTGTGTTCAGTCTTTCCTCTGCTTCACAAGTGGTTTCTGTCATTTGCAACCAAGAGATCTAATAAATTCACTTTGAGAAATTAGAAAAAGAAAACAGGGAAAAGATTTCAGCAAACATTTCTCCAAAGAAGAACATGCATATAGTCAACAAACATAAAAAAGAAGCTCAACATCATTAGTCATCATGTGAACAGAAATCAAAACTGCAATGAGATACCATTTCACAAATGTTAGGATTGCTAAAACAAAATAATAATAACAAAATAACAAGTTGGGCAAAATTGCTGGGAAATTAGAGCCATTATATATTGCTAGCAGCAATATAAAGTGATATCAGCCACTTTTGAAAACAGTTTCACAAAACATTAAACACAGAGTTTCTATATGACTCAGCAGTTCCATTCCCAGGTATCAATACAAGAGAAATTAATGTTTCATGCAAAAACTAGTACTTAAATTTGTTCATAGCAGCAAATTCATAACAGCCAAAAAGTGAAAACAACCTAACTGTCTACCAGCAAGTCAATGGATAAATAAAATGCAGTATACATCTATAATGAAACAACATTCAGCAATTAAAAAGGAAAAAGCAGATTAGAGCAATGAAAATTCTCTATGATTTTATAATGATGGATATATGTCAATATGTAGTTGTTATTGTTTAGTTGCTAAGTCATGTCCAACTCTTTGCGACCCCTTGGACTGCAGCATGCCAGGCTTCCCTGTCCTCTACTATCTCCCAGAGTTTGCTCAAGTTCATGTCTATTAAGTGGGTGATGCTCTCTAACCATCTGTCAGTACACATGTGTCCAAACCCAGAGAATGTACAGCACCAAGAGTGACCCTATAAACGATGGATAATTCTGGGTGATTATGTGTCAAAACAGGCCCATCCCTGGTAACACTGTACAATGTACAAAAGTACAATGGTACAATACACCAAATTACCATTCTGGTAAGTAACGCTGATAATGCAGGGACACTATAAATGTATGGTAGCAGGAGATATATGAGAAAACCATCTTCCTCTCAATTATGTTGCGAAACTAAAACTTCTCTAAAAAGTAAAATCTTTTTAAAAATACAGAGTTGATAAATTAGATATTTGGGATAACTAAACTGACAATTTTGGGGCTCCAAAATCACTGCAGATGGTGATTGCAGCCATGAAATTAAAAGACACTTACTCCTTGGAAGGAAAGTTATGACCAACCTAGATAGTATATTCAAAAGCAGAGACATTACTTTGCCAACAAAGATCCATCTAGTCAAGGCTATTGTTTTTCCAGTGGTCATGTATGGATGTGAGAGTTGGACTGTGAAGAAAGCTGAGCACTGAGGAATTGATGCTTTTGAACTGTGGTGTTGGAGAAGACTCTTGAGAGTCCCTTGGACTGCAAGGAGATCCAACCAGTCCATTCTAAAGGAGATCATTCCTGGGTGTTCTTTGGAAGGAATGATGCTGAGGCTGAAACTCCAGTACTTTGGCCACCTCATGCAAAGAGTTTAACCATTGGAAAAGACTCTGATGCTGAGAGGGATTGGAGGCAGGAGGAGAAGGGGATGACAGAGGATGAGATGGCTGGATGGCATCACTGATTCGATGGACGTGAATTTGAGTGAACTCTGGGAGTTGGTGATGGACAGGGAGGCTTGGTGTGCTGCAATTCATGGGGTCGCAAAGAGTCAGACATGACTGAGCGACTGAACTGAACCAAACTGAAAACTAAAATGGACTGGAATGGGTGAATTTAGCTC
This sequence comes from Ovis aries, assembly GCF_016772045.2. Classification (NCBI taxonomy): domain Eukaryota; kingdom Metazoa; phylum Chordata; class Mammalia; order Artiodactyla; family Bovidae; genus Ovis; species Ovis aries. The sequence goes on along the minus strand of NC_056078.1, from coordinate 14,949,312 downwards.
TGATAGATGACCATTATATCTACCACTATGGGCAAGAATCCCTTAGAAGAAATGGACTAGCCATCACAGTCCAAAAGAGAGTCCAAAATGCAGTACTTGGATGCAATCTCAAAAACAACCAAATGATCTCTGTTTCCAAGGCAAACCACTCAATACCACAGTAATCCAAGTCTATGCCCTGACCGTAATGCTGAAGAAACTGAAACTGAAAGGTTCTCTGAAGACATACAAGACCTTCTAGAACTAACACCCCCAAAAGATGTCATTTTCATTATAGGGGACTGGAATACAACAGTAGGAAGTCAAGAAACACCTGGAGTAATAAGCAAATTTGGCCCTGGAGTACAGAATGAAGGCAAAAGCTAATAGAATTTTGCCAAGAGAAAGCACTATTCATAGCAAACACCCTCTTCCAACAACACAAGAGAAGACTCTACACATGGATATCACCAGATGGTCAATACCGAAATCAGATTGATTATATTCTTTGCAGCCAAAGATGGAGAAGTTCTATACAGTCAGCAAAAACAAGACCAGGAGCTGACTGTGGCTCAGATCATGAACTCCTTATTGTTAAATTCAGATTGAAATTGAAGAAGTAGTGAAAACCACTAGATCATCCAGGTATGACCTAAATCAAATGTCTTACAATTATACAGTGAAAGTGAGAATTAGATTCAAGGGATTAGATCTGATAGACAGAGTGCCTGAAGAACTATGGACAGAGGTTTGTAACATTGTACAGGAGGCAGGGATCATGACCATACCCAAGGGTAAGAAGTGCAAAAAGGCAAAATGGTTGTCAGAGGAGGCCTTACAAATAGCTGTGAATAGAAGAGAAGTGAAAGGCAAAGGGGAAAAGGAAAGATATACCCATTTGAATGCAGAGTTCCAAAGAATAGCAAAGAGATATCAGAAAGCCTTCCTCAGTGATCAGTGCAAAGAAATAGAGGAAAACCATAGAACGGGAAAGCCTAGAGATCTCTTCAAGAAAATCAGAGATACCAAAGGAACATTTCATGCAAAGATGGGCTCAGTAAAGGACAGAAATGGTATGAACCTAAAAGAAGCAGAAGATATTAAGAAGAGGTAGCAAGAATACACAGAACTGTACAAAAAAGATCTTCATGATCCAGAGAATCACGATGGTGTGATCACTCACCTAGACAGACATCCTGGAATATGAAGTCAAGTGGGCCTTAGGAAGCGTCACTACAAACAAAGCTAGAAGAGGTGATAGAATTCTAGTTGATCTATTTCAAATCCTGCAAGATGATGCTGTGAAAGTGCTGCACTCAATACGCCAGCAAATTTGGAAAACACAGCAGTGGCCACAGGACTGGAAAAGGTCAGTTTTCATTTCAATCCCAAAGAAAGGCAATGCCAAAGAATGCTCAAACTACCGCACAATTGCACTTATCTCACACGCTAGTAAAGTAATGCTCAAAATTCTCCAAGCCAGGCTTCAGCAGTACATGAACCATGAACTTCCAGATGTTCAAGCTGGATTCAGAAAAGACAGAGGAACCAGAGATCAAATTGTCAACATCCTCTGGATCATCAAAAAGCAAAAGAGTTCCAGAAAAACATTTAATTCTGTTTTATTGACTATGTCAAAGCCTTTGACTGTGTGGACCACAACAAACTGTGGAAAATTCTTAGAGATGGGAATAGCAGACCTCCTGACATGACTCCTGAGAAATCTGTATGCAGGTCAGGAAGAAACAGTTAGAACTGGACATGGAATAACATACTGGTTCCAAATAGGAAAAGGAGTACGTCAAGGCTGTATATTGTCATCCTGCTTATATAACTTATATGCAGAGTACATCATGAGAAATGCTGGGCTGGATGAAGCACAAGCTGGAATCAAGATTGCAGGGAGAAATATCAATCACCTCAGATATGCAGATGGCACCACCCTCATGGCAGAAAGTGAAGAAGAACTAAAGAGCCTCTTGATGCAAGTGAGAGAGGAGAGTGAAAAGGTTGGCTGAGAACTCAACATTCAGAAAATTAAGATCATGGCATCTAGTCCCATCATTTCATGGCAAATAGATGAGGAAACAGTGGAAACAGTGTTAGACTTTATTTTGGGGGGCTCCAAAATCATTGCATATGGTGACTGAAGGCATGAAATTAATAAACACTTGTTTTTTTGGAAGAAAAGTTATGACCAACCTAGACAGTAAATTGAAAAGCAGAGACATTACTTTGCCGACAAGGTCCGTCTAGTCAAAGCTATTTTTTTCCAGTAGTCATGTATGGCTGTGAGAGTTGGACTGTAAAGAAAGCTGAAGAATTGGTGCTTTTGAACTTCGGTGTTAGAGAAGACATTTGAGAGTCCCTTGGACTGCAAAGAGATCCAACCAGTCCATCCTAAAGGAAATCAGTCCTTAATACTCATTGGAAGGGCTGATACTGAAGCTGAAACTCCAATACTTTTGCTACCTGATCCAAAGAACTGACTCATCTCAAAAGATCCTGATGCTGGGAAAGATCGAAGGCAGGAGGAGAAGGGGATGACAGAGGATGAGATGGTTGGATGGCATTAGCAACTCAATGGACATGAGTTTGAGTAAACTCCGGGAGTTGATGATGGACAGGGAGGCCTGGCGTGCTGCAGTCCATGGGGTCACAAAGTCAGACACAATTGAGCGACTGAACTGAACTGAAACTGACATTACTGTATATAAAACAAACAACAAGACCAACTGTATAGTGCAACGAACCAAGGAACTATATTCAATATGTTGTAATAGCTTATGGTGCTGGAGAAGATTCTTGAGAGTCCCTTGGACAACAAGGAGATCAAACCAGTCAATCCTAAAAGAAATCAACCCCGAATATTCACTGGAAGGACTGATGTTGAAACTGAAGCTCCAATACTTTGGCCACCTGAAGCGAAATGCTGACTCACTGAAAAAACCCTGATGCTGGGAATGATTGAGGGCAAGAGGAGATGGAGGAGACAGAGGATGAGATGGTTAGATAGCATCACTGACTCAATGGACATGAGTTTGAGCAAATTCCAGGAGATAGTGAAGGACAGGGAAGCCTGGCATGCAGCAGTTCATGGGGTCACAAAGAGTTAGATTCAACTTAGCAACTAAACAACAGCAACTTGTAATGGAGAAGAATCTCAGAGCATATACACATATATATGTGTGACTGAATCACTTCGCTGTGCACCTGGAACTAACGCAACATTTTAACTAAACTTCAATTTTTTTAATGGTTAAAAAACAAAAAAAAATGGTTAACAGCAGGTACACAATAAAGCATTTCTATATGTTTCCATCTTTATTAAGTTCAGAAACTGGCCAAACTAATCCATGATATTATTAAGGATTTTAGTTTCTTGTAGAGAAGGGCTAAATTTGGAAATAGTGCATCAAGGGGGCTTTTAGGATCCTAGTAATGTTCTATTTCTTCATGTGTCTAGTGGTTTCATGGAAGTATTCACTTAAAAACTTTTTACTGTGTCTAAAATATGTGCATTTTTCTGTAGGTTATACTTTAAAATAAAAATGCATTTAAAAAAATGCATTTTTAAAAGGGAAAAAAAGGAACAAAGTACTGATACATGCTACAATATAGATGAACCTTAAAAATACTATACTAAGTGAAAGAAGTAATATACAAAACATCACTTCTGATTTGATTCCATTTATATGAAATATTTTGAAAAGACAAATCTTTGGAGGCAGAAAGTTAATAGTGGTTACCTGGGCCTGATGATGGAAATAAGAGTGATTACAAATAGGCATGAAATTTCTATTTGGAGTGATGGAAATGTTCTAAAATTAGACGATAGTGATAGTTGCACAACCTTGAGAATATCCTTTAAAAACTGTACACTTTAAATTGCACAGTTTATGGCATATTAATTATAATCTCAATAAAGTTGTAAAAATACAGATGAAATGGTCAAATTCCTTGAAAAAGACAACTTACCAAATCTAATACATGAAATTGCTACTATATGCAGATAGCATGACTATATATAGAAAAACCTAAAAAAAAAGAAAAAAGAAAAACCTAAGGACTCCACACAAAAACTACTAGATCTAATAAATGAACTCAACAAAGTAGCAGGATACAAGATTAACATTCAAAAATCAAGTGCATTTCTTTACACTAATAATGAAATACCAGAAAAGGAATGTAAAAAATACCTTTTAAAATAGCAATCCCCCACCCCCCGCCCAAAAAAAACAATTCCCAGGATGGCATATACCTGGAGAAAACTATAATTAAAAAAGGTACATGCACCTCTATGTGTATAGCAGCAGTATTCTCAATAGCCAAGACATGGACACAACCTAAATGTCCACTGAGAGATAAATGCATAAAGATGTGGTACAGATATACAATGTAATTCTACTGAATCATAACATGTGGAATCTAAAATATGGCACAAATGAACCTATCTACAAAACATAAACAGACACACAGAACAGCCTTGTGGTTGCCAAGGGGGAGTGGGTGGAGCAGGGATGGACTGGGAGTTTGGGATTAGCAGATGTTTACATATAGGATGAATGAACAACAGGTCTTACTGTACAGCACAGGGAACTATATTCAATAATCCTGTGATAAACAATAGTGCAAAAAATATAAAAAAAGAATGTCTACATATACATAACTGAGTCACTTTATTGTACAGCAGAGATTAGTACAACATTGTAAATCAACTATCCTTCATTAAGATAAATAAAATTTCTTTAAAAAGAAATAGAAAGTCTGAATGAAATTAAAGATCAATGACACATATCCTTAAGCAAAAACCTTCCCACAAAGAAAATTTCAAGTCAAGCAGCTTGCAGTAAATTCTTCTGAACACTTAAAGAAAAAATAAAACCAATATTACAAGCAAAAAACTCACTCAGAGACTAGAGAAGAGGAATATTTTTCAACTCTTTATAAGATTAGCATAACCTTGGAGTTTCCTTCTATCACTAAGATTACTGAGCATTTAATTGTTAAATTTTATATAAAATTTTTTCTGCCTCTGTTGAGATGATTATATGGAGTTTTCTCCTTTATGTAAAAATGATAATATATTATGACAAAAAGCCTTCCCAGGTGGCTCAACAGCAAAGAATTCACCTGCCAACGCAGGAGGTACAGGAGATATAGGTTCAGTCTCAGCTGCGAGGATCCCCTGGAGAAGGGAATGGCAACCTGCTCTAGTATTCTCGCCTGGCGCTTCCCAAAGACAGAGGAGCCTGGCAGGCTACAATCCGTGTGATCACAAGGAGTCGGACACACCGCTGAGTACAGGCATACACGTTACGATCAAGTGGAATTTACGCCAAGAATGTAATCTTAGAATAAGAATAAAAATCACAAGTTATAAAAGACTATTAAATTAGACTTTACTAAATTTAAAGAATTTCTGTCCAAAAAAGAAATAACAATTGTTGGCAAGGATATAGAGAAAAGGGAACCCTTGTGCATGGTTGGTGGGACTGTAAATCGGTGCAGCCACTATAGAAAACAATATGGAGGTTTCTCAAAATTTTTTAAATAACTAGGATATGGATCCACATGATCCAACCTCTCAGTATTTATGCAAAGAAAATATTAACTAGAAAAGATATATGCACTCTCATGTTCATTGCAGGGTTATTTACAAAGTCAAGATATGGAAACAATCCAGGGATCCATCAGTGGATGAACGGATAGAGAAATTCTTGCCATTTGTGACAACATGAATGAGGGTATTATGTTAAGAGAAATAAGTCAGACAGAGAAAGACAAATACTGTATGATCTCATTTGTATGAGGAACTGAAATTTTAAAAAATAATTTAAAAAAAAAACCACTAAGCTTATAGATACAGAGAAAAGATTCTTGGCTGCCAGAGGTGGTAGTTAGGGAAGGTGGGCAAAATGAGTGAAGGGGGTCAAAAGGTACAAACTTTCAGTTATAAAATAAGTCAATCATAGGGATGTATGGAAGTCATGCATGCCGTGTATTTAAAGAATAGTGAGTAAGCTGATAATGCTGTGTCATATATTTGAAAGTTGCTAACAGAATAAATTTTAAAAGTTCTCATCACAAGAAAAAAAAACTGTAACCAAGACTTCCCTGGTGGTTCAGTGGTTGAGAGTCTACCTACCAACACAGGGGATTGATCCCTGGTCTGGGAAGATTCCATACGTCACAGGGTGACTAAGCCCCTGAGCCACAAAACCAGAAGCCCAGGCATCTAGAGCCTATACTCTGCAGCAAAAGAAGTCAGCACAACCAGAAGCCTACACACTGCAACGAAGAGAAGCCCCTGCTCACCACTAGAGAAAGCCCCATGGGAAACAGTGAAGATCCCATAGAGCAAAACAAAAAGGAAACCAAACTGTAACCATGTATGTTAACAAATATTCACCAGACTTATCGTGGTATACCACTGGATGTATGTATGTATGTGTATATATGTATATATATGGAGGAAATGGCAACCCACTCTGGTATTCTTGCCTGGAGAATCTCATGGACAGAGGAGCTTGGCTACTGCAGTCCATGGGATAGCAAAAAGTCAGACACAACTGAAGCAACTGAGCATGCATGTACCCACCCACCCCCACCGACCCACACACACATTTGTGTCTATGTCTGTATGGTATGGGGTTCTCAAGGCAAGGATCCTGAAGTGGTTTGCCATTCCCTTCTCCAGTGGACCACATTCTGTCAGACTTCTCCACCATGACCCATCCGTCCTGGGTGGCCCCACATGGCATGGCTTAGTTTCATTGAGTTAGACAAGCTGTGGTCAGTGTGATCAGATTGGCTAGTTGTCTGTGATTGTGGTTTCCGTCTGTCTGCCCTCTGATGCCCTGATTCAGCGCCTACTGTCTTATTTGGGCTTCTCTTAGCTTGGACATGGGGTATCTCTTCACGGCTACTCAAGCAAAGCGCAGCTGCTGCTCCATACCTTGGGCATAGGGTAGCTCCTTTCGGCTTCTCCTGTGCCATTGCGCAGAGTACATCATGAGAAACGCTGGGTACAGACAACAAAATGGTGTACTGTTTGTAGAGAAGGTAAAAGCAATAATTAAACTGACTGAAAGTCATTCTATACTTTATTACCATGACTAGAAATTTCAAACAATGTCAATAAAATACTCATCTAGAAAAACAAACAAACAAATTTGTTAATGTCCACAGACCTCAAGTAGCCTAAGATCCTGTCAGAGAGTCTATGAGGTAAACAATTGTCATAATAGTATAAAACATTATTTGCCTTCTCACTGTGTTAACTATGTGCACTGATGATCCAGAAGCAATGGCAAGTAAAACTGCTCACTCCTCAGCACCAGTCAGGGCAGTGTCACAGACTGAACTGGAACATTGTATTCTTCACCACTAAACACAATTAACAACAATAAAAAAACAAAAACCTAGCCTCACTGAAAAATAGCCCTAATGAAACAGTAAACATTTTACTAAATCTTGACCCTTGAGCACTCATCTTTTTTCTGTAATGAAATGGAAAACAAAGCATTTCTGCTGTCTCAATGGTGCTTCTTTGAATTGTGAGCTGATTTATCCACTTTTAAATGAAAATACCATTTTGACTTGAAAAGATAACTGAAAGACCAGAGTTAATCAGACCTGGTGATTCAGCAGGCATTTTTCTTGAAAATGAACTGAGTCTGGCATTTCAAGGAAAACAACTTAAATATCTGCTCCTAAGATTTGAGCTCTCAAACCAAATCAAACATTGGAAACACTATGAGCTTGAAAGCTTCTGTGAGAGTATAAACCTCTGATGAGATAAGTGGTGATATTAACAAATGTGATATTTTTGCTATTGTAAAACTAAACGCATCAAAACGAAAACCAAAAACTAAATGTGTCAACATTTAGAAAAGCTGCATTAACTCCAGGAAGTAAGCAATATCTTCCAAATCACCAATGCATAATGCTGTGAAGTCATACACAAGTAAAAGCATTCATTCAGAATGTAAGAAAAGACCAACAGATTTTAATATAACAGTATGCAAAGTTCAATTATGTGATTTCAGGAAACATGAAATTAATGTGTAAGAAACTACTTCCTTTGTCAAGTTTTGGTGGAGTATTAAAGAAGAGTACTACATTATTTTTATTATTAAATAAAATAAAGAGATTATTAAAATGCCTTCTCCAACTACACATTTGTATAAAGCTAGATTTGTTTCATATACATTAACTAAAATGACATATTGCAATACATTGGATGCAGAAGCATCTATGAGACTCCAGTTGCATAAATGTAAAATGATATCATTCTTATATTAAATTTACCTTTATTTCAGGAAATTATTTTTTATGGATGTTACTATGTATGTTAATATACAGTGGATTTATTATATATATCAGACCTGGTGATTCAGCAGGCATTTTTCTTGAAAATGAACTAAGTGAGTCTGACGATCCAGTATATTTACAGAATAGTAAATATACTTTAAGAAGGAAATTTGCTTTTAAATAATTATTTACACTTTTTCTCAGTTTTCATTTCTAATAAGGTCAATGTCAATAGATATAATTCACATAAACAAAAGCAAAGTGGGACTTCGCTGGCAGTCCAGTGGTTAAGACCCCCATGCTCCCACTGGCAGGAGCCTGGGTTCTATCCCTGGTTGAGGAACCGAGATCTTACATGCCCTTTGGCAAGACCAAAAAGAAAAAGGCAAAGAACTCAAAAATTTGTAAGAGTGCAATGAAGTCCTGAGACTAAAAAGTTTGAGCACTGCTCTTCTAGAACAACTGCTATTAATATTGTTGAATTTTAGTAATATGTCTAAGCATTAAATTAGCACATATTTATTACTCTCTGTAATGAACATTTATTCTACGTGGAAGTTCATTCAAAGAACTTTAATTCTTCAGTTAGCTCACTACACACAGACTTGTTACCTGCATGTCATTTCAGAGTAAATTCTCAATTCAGAATCATTCAAGCTTACATCATGCAGTTTCTATCTCCACCTCTGTAGTGTTACATATTCCTACTTTCACACAGTGGATTCAAAATAAAATGACAGAACAGTGATCGTAGAGACAAACAGAACTTAAGTACTTTTGTTTAAAATGCAAAACAATGAAATAGTGTTAACTCTTCCGCGTAAATTTTTTGTTAAGAATGAGTTTTAGTTCAAGAAATATTTTGCTAAATTTCAATAATGTCTGTAAAACCGAAATGTCTTCTTTCCAAATTGTCCATTGTTTTTAACCTGAAGAACAAATCAAGAAAATAATTATTTTTGTCATAGAGAGGAGGGGAACAATATCCTCTTAGGGCATCATATACACTTGGTCATCATTGCTACCGCAACACTGAATGATAAGATACTGGATATTTTCCCTCCCAAGTTCATTGTCAAAGGCCTTTATTAATGATATCCATAGCACCTATATTTATATGTCCTTTTGTTCTGATCTTTATTCCACTAAAAATTATAACTGTGAGATACATCTATGTTGTTGCAGACACCAGTAGTTCAATTTCTTCAGTTTTCTCAGTCGGGTGTCATTTTTCACAATCTCAGTCATGTCAACTCGAGTGAATCCCTCTCAACTCCGTATGCAATTAAGGTGCTCCTTTTCATCTCACAGCACTTTGCAGGTTTGCAACTCAACTAGATCACTTATCACATTGAAGTTAGTCTATTATCTCTTTTAAGTTAGAGAGCTGGGTGGGGAACCCCTCTCCTAGCCCAGGGCCTGACACATAATAGGATCTTCTTTATACTATTCAGGTTTCTCCATCGAAGCAGAACCAATAGGAATATAGCTATATCTATTCATATCTATGTCTACAGCTGTCTATCTGGGCTGTCCTGGTGGCTCAGACAATAAAGAATCCGTGTGCAATGCAGGAGACCTGGGTTCGATCCGTGGGTTGGGAGAAGAGAACATCCCTGGAGAAGAGAACAGCTACCCACTCCAGTATTCTTGCCTGGAGAATTCCACTGACAGACGAGCCTGGCAGGCTCAGTCCACGGGGTGGCAAAGAGTGGGACACAACTGCACGACTTGCATTTTATAGCTGTCTGTCTACACACACACACACACACACACACACACACACACACACACCTATACAGCTAGAAACACAGCCAAGCTGATGACGAAGTCTGGAAGCCTAAGAAGGACCAAGACAGTTAATAGTGTAGTTCGAGACCAAATGCCAACAGTCTTAAAACCCAGGAAGAGCCCAGGTTTCAACTCCAAAGGCAGGGAAGAACAGCTATTCGAGTTTGCTCTTATTCAGCCTTTTTGTATTATTTGGGCCTTCTACTAATAGGATGAGGTCCTCCCACATTAGAGAGTAATCTTCTTTACTCAGCCTACTATTCAGCTGTTAAAGTCATGCATAAACATCCTCACAGAAAAACCCAAATAATGTTTAACCAAATATCTGGGCATCCTGTGGCCAAATCAGGCTGGAACATAAAATTAACTATCATATTAATTAATGCTTTTCTGTCTGCACTAGTCTTTGCCATCCATATTTCAGAAGAATAAATACATAAAGATCATATTTATAAAGCAGAGTAAAATAAGGCTAATGAGGGGTATTGAGGATTTGCATTTCACTCCCTCTAAGAGTTCATTTTTTACTTGAGGAATGAGGGATGGGTAAGATTCGGATAAGAGAAGATTGTGTTATTTGGGGGGCAGGATATTATAGACAGAAGAAGCAACTTCAACTCAAAAGGCTCTTTTCCGTTTACATTCAGATCACATTTGTAAAGCAAAGTCTGTGTCTAAAGAAGAGTCCTGAGACTGGTACTCAGATAACTAAGCATACAAGGAGCTAACCAACCTGAGAGAAACCCAAAAATTTCTCTAGTGTTAGAATATCCATTGCTGTTACCCTTAAGGATCAGTCTTGGCTCTGAATTAGTTACCATGGAGACCACCTAAATCTTATGATTTTCCTTAGAGATGTCCAAGGAAACTCAGTTACCTATTCAGAAGATATTCTAATACATGGCTTTACATCAAAATGAAGGACTAGGTCCTTTGCAGAAAACAAAAGCAATGGTGTTGATGCAAGAACGTGAAAGCTTGTTTCACTGAAAGTGCAAATCTTGCTAAGTAACTATCATCACTATTTGTGTTCTATTTCACTTTTCTGATTTCTCAGTAAAACATGTTTATTTTAGAAAAATACATAAACACACGAACAAGAAACTTAAAATTATCCATAGTCATTTTTCTCCTTTTATGGTGAGAAGAGTATAAAGTAAAACATGAAAGCTTTTTCCTCCTCCCCTCCAATTTCACCAACTCCTTCCCCGAGACAACCATCTTTACTGATCTGATCCTTATTGGCCCTGCCAATTTCTTTCCTGCTTATTCATTCATTTATTGATTCCAGCAAATATTACTGAGTGGGCACCCTGGACCGACTCTAAACACCAGATTTAAATGCCAGTGACACAGCTGTAAGATCTCTGTTCCCAGGCGTTACATCATAGTGAGAGAACTCACAATAAACCAGTAAAGAAATACATAAACAGAAAAATACCAGCTAGTAATAAATGTTATAAGATGGCATTATTATAGCTAAGATTAAATACAGTGAAGATAAAATCAGCCAGGTGAAGACTGGGGAGATCAGGGAGGGGGGCAGGGAGGACGCAATTCCTTAAAGAAATACAAAAAGGCCAGTGTGGCTCCATAACATGGACGGAGGGAGAGAGTTAGGAGATGCTGTTGAAGATGTGAGCCAGGGAAACATCATGGAGGATGTGACATCATCCTCCCTTTGGGAAGAAGAATGTCAAAAGAATTCAGCCTTTAAGTGCAAGAGGGAAGACACTGAAGAGCTTTAAGAGGGGAGTGATATGCTCTGATCTATATGTTCTAAATCTTTACTCTGGCTTCACTGTGGAGAATATACTAAGAGCAAAGATTCCCAACACGAGGTCATGTGGTACACAGACACTCCCAAGAAGTCCACAAATACAATCAGGGGGTTCATTACCTTAAATGGGAGAAAATTACCGGGCCCGGCCCCATAAAGACATAAAAACTCTCAATATGGTTCTATTTTCATCTGTGCTCCAATTCTTCTTTTCGAAACATCCTCTCTGGTTTCCAGAGTGCCATAGTGGCAGGATTCCCTGTTTTATAAGCAGGCTCTTCCTTTTTTCTGGTTTTTCCCTTAAGATAGTGTTTAAATCTAAACCCTAGTGGAGGCCCACTAACTTAAAAGGCTTAGATTCAAAGACAAACCTAGTCTTACATCAAGTAACCAGACTGAGAGTGACTTTGGGGTCAGGGTAAGAAGAATCACCCGAACTTGAACTCAGCATGTCCACAGTCCACCCCAACTCATCTCAGAGTCTGGTTCCCTGTGAACAACTGCAGAAGAGTCGCAGATTTTTTTTTTTTTAATACCTTATAATAAGACAGGAAAATGGGACATGGGAAGGACACCTGTAGAGGAAGAAGAAATCAAATGGCTCTTGAAACTGTTTACTTAGAAGTATTTCCCAAACATGGGCACTAGTTAAATATACAAATTCCTGTGCTCCACCCTAGACATACTGACTCAAATTATCTATGGGCTGGGCCCCAAAATCACCTCTAGTGATAATAATCAGCCAATTTGGGAAACACTATATATTTGTGGAGAATAATCTAGAATACCCAAGGAACATGATACCTATCCAAGCCTAGACTGAGAAAACACAACCTTACTCCTTTACCGCTCACACAAGGTTTTTGGCTTAAATAATTGTGGGCATTTTCACTGGTATATTATTTAGAAAGGTGACTAGCATATTAATAAATGAAACAATTTATATTCAATAAAACCACTGAGATTTCTGACACTGAAAAAGAGAATGACTTAATTTATCTTCCATTGTACCCTTCAAGATGTAAAATTATTTCTTTTCATGCTGCCAGAACAAGTGGACCCCATTTAGTGTGGCCGAGGACCATACAGTTTATTAAATGACACTTGGAAGCCCTCATAAAAGTGATTAATATATGTGCATTCAATTCAGAGTACAGTCATTTTTGAGACAGTCTATTGTTTCTGTACTCAGAGAACCAACTTTAGTGTGTGTGAGCTTTGTAGGAGAAAGATCTGTTTTTCAAAAGAATCATAGAACATTAGAGAATTAGATTTGGTGATCTCATGCAGCCTCAAGGCTTTAAACCCTATATATATACTGCTAGCTCCAAATTCTATCTCGAGCCCTGACCTCTCCCTGAACCTCAGATTATTATATCCAACTGTTTACATGACATCCACAGTTTAATAAGCATTTAAAACTTTACAAACTGAAAGTGAACTTTCAATCTTCCCCACATCCCTCATACTTTTCCACCTCAGTTAATAACATTTTCTCCAGTTACACAATCACCTTTAATTCTTCTTTCTCTCTCACTCCACATCCAAATCCAAAGAAATCCTTTCTAATTTCCCTTTATAATATATAAATAACCCACCACTTCTCAATACCTTTCCTGTAACCACTCCAAGCCACCATGAGCACTCTCCTGGGTAAGTATAAGAGGCTTTTAACTGACCCGCTTTGCTTCTACATTTGCCCCCTTCCAACTACTTATAAAACAGCAGCTGAGGGGTTCTTATTTAAGTTTTTACTTATTATGGAAGTTTTCAACAAATACAAAAGAAGGGAGAACACCATAATGAAACCCCACACTTACTCATCATCCAGCTTTGACAGCTTTCAGTGCATGGCCATTCTTGCTTCAGCTTTATCACCACCTATTCTCTGTCTGCCACAATAGAACCCTTGTTCAAACCTTCCAATCACTCAAAATAAAATTCAAGGACTTCCCTCGCGGCCCAGTGGTTAAAGTCTGTGCTCCCAATACAGGGGGCCTGGGTTTGATCCCTGGACAGGGAACTAGTTTCCACATGCTGCAACTAAGAGTTCGCATGCCCCAACTAAGATCAAAGACACTGTGAGCTGCAACTAAGACTCGGCAGAGCCAAAAGAAAAAAAAAATCATAAAAATATATATTTTTAAAAATTCAGAATCCTCTAGCAGCGCTCAAGTGTTCTCAGTCTCCCTCACCTGTCTACCCTCACCTGTCACATGAGCTCCCAGCTATCTCTCAATCACATCAGGATGTTCCCGTCTTGGAGGCTTTGTATTTGCTTCCTCTGCCTGGAAGGCACACTCCCCTGCTGCTACCTCCCAAAATATTCCCCTGGCAAGCATGTTCCCAGCCTCCCTCAGGTCTTTAGTTTCCTACAGCCTGGTTTCGCTGATTGCCTACACATGGCAAGAATCAAATCAGCCTTTTTGAGTTTTCTACAGATTGACTACTCAGCCTTGAGTTTGAAAGTCCACACTATTCTCCCCTCAGCTACTCATCCATCCATAACTATGTAGATGGGAAGGTCCATCCGGTGACCTCTACCCGATGAGACGCAACTATCCTTTGTTCTCTAGCTGATCTTCCCTACCCAGGGATCGAACGGAAGTCTCCTGCATTGCAGGCAGATTCTTTACCAACTGAGCTATCAGGGAAGCCCTTGTAAAAAGGCACTCTCATCCTTTCCCTGGGTGACGGCTCCCCATCACACTTAGACCAACTGGTGATCAATATACATACTGATTTAAAGAACCACTACATCCAATTCTTCCTGAAGGTTAAAGCAACTCACTTGTCAGCCACAATAAGAACTCTGAATTTTATTCTTAGTGCTGCACTACAACATGGTAAGAGTTCAAGAAATGCTCTTTATTATTAAAGCTGACTTTAACAAATAAAAATCGGTGGTCAATATACTTCATGACACTGAACTATACACTTTCAAAGTGATTTGAAAGTTAAGTTTCACGTCACGCGTATTGTCTGACAACAAAAACACAAAATCCACATTGGACTCTTCAAGGGACTAGAAGCAGGCACTTAAGTTTCACTAGGCTTGGAGGCTCCCACCGCTCCGCCCCAAACTCCCACCTGCACCTCAGAGATCCAGGTGAGCAGAGCTAGAGGCCTGAGGCCAACTACCTCCCTCTCTACACTGCCTCAGGGGATGAACCCGGGCTTTGAGTGTGGGCCCTGTGTGTTTATTTACTCGTACATGCATTCGTTCATGTATTAACTCACCACTTGTGACTCAGTACCCAGGGGAAAGCCGTCGCAGGTCAGCTATGAAGCAGTCGCGTCTACAGGAGCAAAGCCATCCTTCCCGACATCCTCTGGGTGGGCGTGGTGCCTTCTGGGGGAGGTCTTCCCGCCTGGCACCGCACCTGCGTGGCGCTCTGCCTTGCCTCACTAGTATCCCTGCCCGTGGGCGGGGTCTGGAGGACACCTCCCCTAATCTTGCTCTTGCACGAAGCTGTAATTCCTTTCTTATATTGCCCAGGCCTCCTAATTTAGGTCCCAAGGCACGACGGCCAGCCCCAGCATTCTACAACATACAAGCCCCATTCCTTAATAATGGCCCTTCCCTACGTCATTTTAGTCTCTCCTTGGACTCCCTGGCTTTCTTAAAGCATTCTTAACATTTTTTTTAGAGATTTGGATGTAGCAAGCCTGGTGGTAAGTGATTTACATCCATTGTCTGATTAAATTTGTAATAGAATTTTAACTGGTAAGTTAGGAAGCATCTACAGTAATTTCACAGGAAGAGTTGATGGTAATCATTGTTCAGGTTTCTGCAATACTGACAGTAGTCTTAGAAAAATGAGAAATGGAGAGGGAGGGAAGGAAGGAAGAAAAGAAGGAAGGTCATTAGAGCTAAAATTTTTCATAAAATGTGTATGATGAGAGGATTTCAACAAATTCTATGACAAGTATTTGCATAATGTTATTTTGACAAAATGTTGAAATGTGGTGTGGACTGCAGTACAGAGCAAGGAATGTGTAACTTCTTGAACAAGTACATCTGAAGAATACTCAATGAGTAGACAGTGATTGGTTAATACTGAATAGTACCTATGGGCTAGTCACCAGACTAAATGCTTTATCTGCTTTAATCTCATTTAATCCTCCCTGAGACTCTATAGGTTTATTATAATTCCTGTCTCCTTTACAAATTAGGAAGCTGAGGCATTTATTAGTTAAATAACTTATGCAGTCCACAACTAGTAATCAATAGAAATGGAACTTAGACCCTAACAGATTCCTATCAGTGCACTTAATTGCCTGGCCTACTATCTCAACAGTAACTTGACTGGAGCACTCCGTGCTTGTACACTATCAATTATTTATAATTTGGATTAATATATACATGGTGTGCTGATCAAATTTAAGCCTGATCTATAGCAGGGAGGAGAGCTAAAATTTTAGAAAGGTCAGTCTAGGATTCAAAATTATATCAATAGGTTTTTTGTGATGCTAGAACAGATAACAGCTGACATTTGCAATTTATTTATGCAGGATTTCTCACCCTCAAGGCAGTTAACATTTGGGGCTGGATAATCGTTTGCTGTGAGGACCTGTCCTGTGCGCTGCAAGATATTTAGCAGCATTCTTGGCCTGGAACGCCTGAAGTCAAGTGGACCTTAGGAAGCATCACTACAAACAAAGCTAGTGGAGGTGTTGGAATTCCAGCTGAGCTATTTCAAATCCTAAAAGATGATGCTGTGAAAGTGCTGCACTCAATATGCCAGCAAATTTGGAAAATTTGGCAGTGGCCACAGGACTGGAAAAGGTGAGTTTTCATTCCAGTCCCAAAGAAAGGCAATGCCAAAGAATGCTCAAACTACCGCAAAATTGCATTCATCTTCAGTTCAGTTCAGTTCAGTCGCTCAGTCATGTCCGACTCTTTGTGACCCCATGAACAGCAGCACGCCAGGCCTCCCTGTCCATCACCAGCTCCCGGAGTTCACTCAAACTCATGTCCATCAAGTCGGTGATGCCATCCAGCCATCTCATCCTCTGTCGTCCCCTTCTCCTCCTGCCCCCAATCCCTCCCAGCATCAGAGTCTTTTCCAATGAGTCAACTCTTTGCATGAGGTGGCCAAAGTACTGGAGTTTCAGCTTTAGCATCATTCCTTCCAAAGAACACCCAGGACTGATCTCCTTTAGAATGGACTGGTTGGATCTCCTTGCAGTCCAAGGGACTCTCAAGAGTCTTCTCCAACACCACAGTTCAAAAGCATCAATTCTTCGGCACTCAGCTTTCTTCACAGTCCAACTCTCACATCCATACATGACCACTGGAAAAACCATAGCTTGACTAGACAGACCTTTGTTGGCAAAGTAATGTCTCTGCCTTTCAATATGCTGTCGAAGTTGGTCAAAACTTTCCTTACATGCTAGCAAAGTAATGCTCAAAATTCTCCAAGTTAGGCTTCAACAGTATGTGAACCATGAACTTCCAGATATTCAAGCTGGATTTAGAAAAGGCAGAGGAACCAGAGATCAAATGGCCAACATCTGCTGGATCATCAAAAAAGCAAGAAAATAGAAAAACATCTACTTTTACCTTATTGACTATGCCAAAGCCTTTGACTGTGTGGATCACAACAAACTGTGGAAAATTCTTAAAGAGATGGAAATACCAGACCCCCTGACCTGCCTCCTGAGAAATCTATGTGCAGGTCAAGAAGCAACAGTTAGAACTGGACATGGAACAATGCACTGGTTCCAAATAGGGAAAGGAGTATGTCAAAGCTGTATCTTGTCACCCTGTTTATTTAACTTATATGCAGAATGCAAAATGCATCATGCAAAATGCCAGGCTGGATGAAGCACAAGCTGGAATCAAGAATGCTGGGAGAAATATCAATAACCACAGATATGCAGATGACACCACCCTTATGGCAGAAAGCAAAGAGGAACTAAAGAGCTTCTTGATGAAAGTGAAAGAGGAGAGTGAAAAGTAGGCTTAAAACTCAACATTCAAAAAACTGAGATCATGGCATCCAGTCCCATCACTTCATGGCAAATAGATGGTGAAACAATGGAAATAGTGACAGACTCTATTTTGGGGGGCTCCAAAATCACTGCAGATGGTGACTGCAGCCATGAAATTAAAAGATGCTTGCTCCTTGGAAGAAAAGCTATGACCAACCTAGACGGCTTATTAAAAACCAGAGACATTACTTTACCAACAAATGTCCATCTAGTCAAAGCTATAGTTTTTCCAATAGTCGTGTTTGGATGTGAGAGTTGGACCATAAAGAAAGCTGAATGCCAAAGAAGTGATACTTTTGAACTTTGGCGTTAGAGAAGACTCTTGGCAGTCCCTTGGACTGTAAGGAGATCCAACCAGTCAATCCTAAAGGAGATCAGTCCTGGGTATTCATTGGAAGGACTGATGCTGAAGCTGAAACTCCCATATTTTGGCCACCTAAGGCCAAGAACTGACTCATTTGAAAAGACCCTGATGCTGGGAAAGATTGAAGGCAGGAGAAGGGGATGACAGAGGATGAGATGGTTGGATGGTGTCACTGACACCAAGGACATGAGTTTGAATCAGCTCTGGGAGTTGGTGATGGACAGGGAAGCCTGGCATTCTGCAGTCCATTGTATCACAAAGAGTTGGACATGACTGAGTGACTGAACTGAACTTGGCCTCTATATGCTAGTAATGGCCTCCAGTAGTGACAACCAAAATTGTCTCCAAACACTGCCAGTGTAACTGAGTAGGACCTAATGAGGGCTTCCCAGAATAGACCCCCACCCATGTCCTCTTATTGCTTTTTGTCTGTAGAAAAACTTCAAAGAATAAATTTAATCAGAGAAGTGAGAAAATGCAGAAAAGAAAACAGGCAAGCAAGACAAAATAATAATACTTTAGCCATTGAACAAAGTCAAAGATCTTTAGTTCTTCCTCAAGAACTATAGATAATATTCCGAGCTGTCCTCTGAATTGCAGATACTGAAACTCCTACTAGGTGAAAGAAGTTAATGGTATGCCACCCAGAAGCATGTAGATCCCAGACCTGTTGGAACCAGAAGGTTAATGACCCTGACTCCCAATTACCTCACCACCAATCAATCAGAGGAAAGTCCACAAGCTGATCATGCCTTGCTATTTGAACACTGTAAAACTCTTCGCTATCATTTCCAGGGGCAGGACACAGTTTTCAGGGGATTAGCCCACTGTGACCCCCTTTGCCTGGCAAAGCAATAAAGCTATTCTTTCCTACTTCACCCCAAAATTCAGTCTTTTAGATTTAATCTGGCACCTTCCAGTGTACAGAGGTCAAATTTCAGCAACACTGAGTGTCACCTGGGAATAAATCACCCCTGGTTAAGAACCACTGATTTAGTCTTTTGCCACATATTGTTTTTATTTAATTCTTGTAATTCAGGTAAGAGGTAGGTAAAGTTGAAATTGAAACCAAAGCTATCTGATTCTGAGTGCCAAGCTCTCATCAAAATGAAACTAAGAGATAAATGTAAATTCCTGCACTTTGAGCCAAACAACAAAAGTGTAAGCCCAAGGTGAGAGAATTAGGAGTTAGCACTGGTGGAAGAAAACGTATTTAGATGAGTAAGGACTAAATAATCCTAGCCAACATTTGTCGAGGCCTTACACCTTTTCAGATGTACTAGGTACTCAAATGCATTTAATCCTCACAAGTAGCTCCACAAGATAGATATTATAACCCCTGTTTTGGAGTGCAATAACATTGATGTTTAAGGACATAGCGTAACAGTGACAGAGGTAAAGTGGTAGTGCCATGTTTTTGAATTCAAGAAGTCTGACTCCAGAGTCAATGCTCTGAGCTACTAAATAATATTTCTCACACACGCGCATAAAGGAACCATCGCAATAATGTGTCTGGGAGAAGAATACTAGAGTATATATGTTACCCAACAAAACTAGGTCAACTCACCTGTGCACAGTAAAGCCAATCTACTGACCTCGGGTTGTGATGAATAAAAGTGGTGATAATGCTCAAAAATCCTCAACTCCTGCATAGGTTTGGGTAAAGAGTTTTTATAGATAAAATCTGGGGTTGGCAGAGTGGGGCACGGTCTGCAGGGTATGTGACATTCCTCTGATTGGTTGATAGGGAAGTTACAGGATGGTGTTCCAGGAATATCAATCATTAGTCTTCTGCTTCCAGCCAGTCTGAAGGCCATGGGTTTATGCACAATCTGAAGTTACCACCCTCTATTTGGGGTGTGGGTGTGTGTGTGTGTGGGGGGGGTTCACCTAGTTCCTGTAGAATAACTCAGAAATGTATCTGATTGTTATGTATATCTCTTGAGGGGGAACCAGGAAGCTGCTCCATTGCTACACTATTATTTCCTTTCCTTTGTTTCTGAATTCCTTCACTCTGATTAGTAATTATTTGCATCTGTCCTTTGGAATTCAGGGAAGATCTAGGAGGCTGAAAACTTTTTCCTGTAAACAAGATATGGGGGACACAGAAGTGCTTTTGTGCCCTTGTGTCCCACCAGATCCTGCTCAGTTTCATCCCCCTTTCTTTGATACTCCTCAATCTTGAGGGAACAGGGGCTGGACCAGAAAGGGAATAACATTTTGGATAGAGAGATCGATTAATTATTAACTTGGCAAAGGAACTCAGTTTTAGGGGGACCTGGGTTCGATCCCTGGGTTGGGAAGATCCCCTGGAGGAGGGCATGACAACCCACTCCAGTATTCATGCCTGGAGAATTCCATGGATAGTCGAGCCTGGCGGGCTACAGTCCATAGGATTGCAAAGAGTTGGACATGACTGGAGTGACTTAGCATGCACAGTTTCATATTTCATATTTTCATCTCCTGATGGTTAAGATGCACATAATATACGATTGTCAGCTGGAATTGCACGGGTCCTTAAGTACTTGAGCTGATTGGAGTCCACATCTCAAGGAATGTCAAAGGAGAGTTCTGTAGACTCCACAGTCTCCAGGCTCCAGTGTGTACAAGTTGTTTGTATTTTGCATTGTATCAACTCAGATGGTGAACTGAGTTCCTTTCTTAAGTTGGCAAATCATACAATCTGACCCAGAGCTTTCCAGGATACAGTAAACTTCATTGAGATCTGTTATACAGTAAGCATGGCGGCAGATTCTATAATCACATATTAGATATTTCTGTACTGAAATCCCTTCAGACAGGAAAACAGGATTTCCTGGGATAAACAACTTTCCTCTCTTCATCCTGTCCTGTCTGAACTACAAATAATCCTTCTTTATAATGGAGAGCAACCTGCTTTTCCCAAAGTGCAAGGGCTTTTTGTTTCTCAAATAGAAATTTTAAAATCTTTATTACACTTGAAATTTCTTCTTTGTTCTTCTCCACTGGCTAGACCAGTATTTCTCAACCAAGGCTAATTTTGTCCCTAGGGGACATTTGTAGACAATTTTGTTTGCCACAACTGCAGGAGGCAGGTGTTATATTACTGACATCAAGTTCTTAAAGGCCAGTGATGGGGCTATACTCCCAGCAACGCACAGGACAGTCTCCCACAGCAAAGAATTATCTGATCTAAAATGTTAGTAGTTCCAAAATTGAGGAACTCTGGGCCATTGAAGAACAGAAAGATTTTCCAGAAGAAATGCAAAGATCGTAATGAAAGAACTTAAGACTGTACCAAATTAGGAATGGCTAGCGGAACCGTAATGGTTTAACATGGTAAAAGGGACAACATGGGAGAATTTAAAGGTAAAATTTATTTTTGAGTAGGCTCCAGTAGCTTCCCTGGTGGCTCAGCTGGTAAAAAACCCGCCTGCAACGCGGGAGACCTGGGTTCTATCCCTGGGTTGGGAAGATCCCCTGGAGAAGGGAACAGCTACTCACTCCAGTATTCTGGTCTGGAGAATTCCATGGACTATAGTTCACGCGGTCGCAAAGAGTCGGACATGACTGAGTGACTTTGACTTCACAGGCTCCAGTAAGTAGTTATTCTGGGGAATGCTGTATGACTTGAAATTATGAATATATCACAATTTAAAAAAACCTACATAACTGAATCTCCTATGTCCATTTGGTACCTTTTCTTGTACTGTTTCATTTCTTCCCAAATTACAGAAATATGAAGAAAACTTTCTTTATACACTTCTTACTGTAAGGAAATACTGTGCTGATATTGCCAACATTAAATGTTTTATTATTATTTTGCTTGTAGGGGAATCGAGAATTCAAGGCCCTTAAAAATTTTGATTAGTACTTTCCTGCACAGAAGAAATTTATTCCTAAGTGGTGATCCATTCCAGAGAACCTTAGAAAAAATTCTTTTAAAAATGACAACTGGGAATTCCCTGACAGTCCAGTGGTTACAACACGGATCTTTCAATGCCGAGGACCTGGGTTCAATCCCTGTATGAGGAAGTAAGATCCCACAAACCGCCTTGGCATGACCAAAAAATAATAATAATATTAACCTTTTGGGCACATAATCTTTCCAGAGTAGGTGTAAGTTGGGTGACTGATCAGGCTCCCCTTGTTTTTCAATGTATGTTCTTAGTTCTACTTGAAGGGAAGGTGAAGATGCCCTTTGCCATTCTATCAGTTTTGCTGTTTAACACTTGTATTAAAAATGAGAATTTAATCCAGTGCAATTGATTTCTTAGGAAATGATTTGAGCATAATGCAGATTTGGAATTTGTGTGCAATTTTGTCCATGAAAACACTGGGTGAATATAGAAAACTGCATGCAGCTGAACTTACTCTGAAATTACCAGTTTACACCTTGGCTGTGCTTCTCATGGACTATTTGCCGACAATGATTGAGTGCAGCAGAGAGTAGAGATCTAAAGCAGACCAATTTCTAGGAGATGGGGACTCATCTGACATGTCACCTTGGCTCAAAAATTCCACACTAGCTTTGCTGAAAGTTTCTTAAAGTTGCACCAAGGTCTAAGACTTTTCCTACCTAACCTCTCTTCTCTTCTCTTCTCCACAGGACTTAGACCTTGCACTGCAGTCTGGCAGTTCTAGCCTCCTCTGGCTCTCTTCCACTTTTCCCTCAAGTATTTTCCCCAATAAATCCTTTGTTCGTCTTATTCTGCCTTTACATTTCTTTGTCAGAGTACCAAACCTAACACAAGAATCAAAGGGGACATAGGGCGAAAAAAATGGCCACATAATGGTGTCAATTGTTGAAGGCAGATAATGGGTCTGTCTGACCATCCACTATACTCTCGAATGAATAGGAAGTCCATTATACTTCCGTTTTGAATCTGTGTTAAAGCTTCTGTAGTGAAAAATTCAAAATGGAAGGAAGGAGGCAGGGGATGGAAGAAGAGAGGAGGGAAAGAAGAGTGAGTGACAAATCCGAATGAGATGGTCACTCAGGCTTAGAAGACCTTGCTTTGTGACCACTGATTCATCACATGAGAACATGCATTTTATTCTTATCATTTTTACTATTTTTTAGGCTGAATGGCATGCGGGATCTTAGCTCCCTGACCAGGGATTGAACCCTCAACCCCTGCAGTGGAAGGAAAGAGTCTTAACCACCGGCCTGCCAGGGAATTTCCCCCACATGAGCATTTTAAAAGCAAATGAACTGTGGGGACTCCCCTGGCGGTCCACTGGTAAGACTGCTGGCTTCCACTGCAGAGGTCATGGGTTCAATTCCTGATTGGCAAACTAATATCCCTCAGGCTGAGTGGTATGGCTTAAAAAAAAAAAAAGAACTGTGAAGTCTTGTATATGTGGCCTTGAACAATACCGTTTAGCAGGCATCCCTCATTTCTCCCTTTCCCAGGTCCTTGGAAGTCACTAATCTACTTTCTTCTCTGTAGAGCTCTCTATTCCAGACGCTTCATGGAAATGGAATTGTACAATGCATGCCTTTTATGTCTGGCTTCTTTCATGCATAATGTTTTCAAGGTTCATGCATATTGTCTCCTGTCTCATTCCTTTTAATGGCTGAATGCTATTCATTGTATGGATATACAACTTTGATACATACATTTATCAGTTCATGGACATTTGAGTTGTTGTAATTTTGGGGCCATTATGAATATTGCTGCTATGGACATTTGCATCCAAGTTTCTGTGTGAAGATATGTTTTTAGTTCTTTTCAGTGTATACCTAGGAGTGGAATTGCACAGAGATAAGACAGCCTGCACCTTTCTTGGAAATATATGTCATAATACTTAAAATTCAATAGGTTGATTCTTATCATTCATGGTAATGATGATCTGTACTGTCTCCACAAATAATTAGCTGTTGAGGCTCAGAGCAGGCCACCCCAACATATGTATGCTTCAATGGGATATTCTCTATTTTGATTAAAGTTAGTTGAGAAACAGTTTCCTAAGTGATCAATGCACAGAGGGAAACAATAGAATGGGAAAGACTAGAGATCTCTTGAAGAAAATTAGAGATACAAAGGGAATATTTCATGCAAAGATGGACACAATGAAGGACAGAAATAGTATGGACTTAACAGAAGCAGAAGAGATTCAGAAGAGGTGACAAGAATACACAGAGAAACTATACAAAAAAGATCTTCATAACCCAGATAACCACAATGGTGTGATCATTCACCTAGAGGCGGACATCCATGTGAAGTCAATGGACCTTAGGAAGAATCACTACTTACAAAGCTAGTGGCGATGATAGGATTTCAGCTGAGCTACTTCAAGTCCTAAAGAATGATGCTGTAAAAGTGCTGCACTCAATATGCCAGCAAATTTGGAAAACTGATTGGCCACAGGACTGGAAAAGGTATTCCAATCCCAAAGAGGGGCAGTGCCAAAGAAGGCTCAAACTACTGCACAATTGCACTTATCTCACACACCAGCAAAGTAGTACTCAAAATTCTCCAAGCCAGGCTTCAACAGTACATGAACCGTGGACTTCCAGATGTTCAGTGGATTTAGAAAAGACAGAGGAACCAGAGATCAAATTGCCAACATCCATTGGATGATAGAAAAAGCAAGAGAATTCCAGAATATCTACTTCTGCTTTATTGACTAGCCTTCAATAAAGTCAAAGCCTTTGACTGTGTCAGTTCAGTTCAGTTCAGTTCAGTCGCTGAGTCGTGTCCGACTCTTTGCAACCCCATGAATTGCAGCACACCAGGCCTCCCTATCCATCACCAACTCCCAGAGTTCACTCAAACTCACGTCCACCGAGTCAGTGATGCCATCCAGCCATCTCATCCTCTGTTGTCCCCTTTTCCTCCTGCTCCCAATCCCTCCCAGCATCAGAGTCTTTTCCAGTGAGTCAACTCTTCACGTGACGTGGCCAGAGTACTAGAGTTTTAGCTTTAGCATCATTCCTTCCAAAGAACACCCAGGACTGATCTCCTTCAGAATGGACTGGTTGGATCTCCTTGCAGTCGAAGGGATTCTCAAGAGTCTTCTCCAACACCACAGTTCCAAAGCATCAATTCTTCAGTGCTCAGTGGATCACAACAAACTGTGGAAAATTCTTAAAGACATGGAAATACCAGAACACTTGACTGCCTCCTGAGAAATCTGTATGCAGGTCAGGAAGCAATAGTTAGAATCGACATAGAACCAGGACTGGAAAGGAGTATGTCAAGGCTGTATATTGTCACCCTGTTTATTTAACTTATATGAAGAGTACATCATGCAAAATGCCAGGCTGGATGAACCACAAGATTGCACAAGCTGGAATCAAGATTGCTGGGAGAAATATCAATAACCTCAGATATGCAGATGACACCACCTTTATGGCAGAAAGCAAAGAACAAAAGAGCCTCTTGATGAAGGTGAAAGAGGAGAGTGAAAAAGTTGGCTTAAAAGTCAACATTCAAAAAACTAAAATCATGGCATCCGGTCCTGTCATTTCATGGCAAATTGATGGGGAAACAATGGAAAGAATGACAGACTTTATTTTCTTGGGCTCCAAAATCACTGCAGATGGTGACTGCAGCCATGAAATTAAAAGATGCTTGCTCCTTGGAAGAAAAGCTATGACCAACCTAGACAGCTTATTAAAAACCAGAGACATTACTTTGCTGACAAAAATCCATCTAGTCAAAGCTATGGTTTCTCCAATAGTCATGTTTGGATGTGAGAGTTGGACCATAAAGAAAGCTGAGCACTGAAGAATTATTGCTTTTGAAATTTGGTTTTGGAGAAGACTCTTGAGAGTCCCTTGGGCTGCAAGGAGATCCAACCAGTCAATCCTAAAGGAAATCAGTCCTGAATATTCATTGGAAGGACTGATGCTGAAGCTAAAGCTCCAATACTTTGGCCACCTGATGCGAAGAACTGACTCATTTGAAAAGACCCAAATGCTGGGAAAGATTGAAGGCAGGAGGAGAAGGGGACGACAGAGGATGAGATGGTTGGATGGCATCACTGATTCAATGGACATGAGTTTGAGCAAGCTCTGGGAGCTGGAGATGGATAGGGAAGCCTGGCATGCTGCAATCCATGGGGTCGCAAAGAGTCCGACATGACTGAGCAACTGAATTGAACTGAAGCCAGCCCATTCCTGGAGTCATCTCCCTGTCCTCTCTGTCTTGCTCCTTGAAGTCAAGTGGGCCTTAGGAAGCATCAGTATGAGCAAAGATAATGGAGGTGATGGAATTCCACTTGGAATTCCAATTTCAAATCCTGGCAGATGATGCTGTGAGAGTGCTGCACTCAATTTGCCAGCAAATTTGGAAAAATCAGCAGTGGCCACAGGACTAGAAAAGGTCAGTTTTTGTTGTAATCCAAAAGAAAGGCAATGCCAAAGAATGCTCAAACTACCGCACAATTGCACTCATCTCACATGCTAGTAAAGTACTGCTCAAAATTCTCCAAGCCAGGCTTCAACAGTACGTGAACTTTGAACTCCCAGATAATCAATCTGGATTTAGAAAAGGCAGAGGAACTAGAGATCAAATTGCCAACATCTGCTGGATCGTGAAAAAAGCAAGAGTTCCAGAAAAACATCTACTTCTGCTTTATTGACTATGCCAAAGCCTTTGACTGTGTGGATCACAACAAACTGTGGAAAATTCTGAAAGAGATGGGAATACCAGACCCCCTGACCTGCCTCTTGAGAATCTGTATGCAGGTGAGGAAGCAACAGTTACAACTGCACATGGAAAATAAATAAAGATACTTAAAAAGAGTATATACCATATAATTAAGCATTTATCCCCCATTTCCAGTAGGAATTGTGTTATCAGGGCAACTAAATCATCTCAGGGCAACCAAATAATCTCAGCTAATGGGAAAAGTCTCATCTTTACAAAAGAATGACCCCTAATACAGATGTCGAAGACCTGACAGAGCTAGACAATAGCCATTTTGGAACCCTTAAAGAAAAGACTACTTGAAACTAGGTCATCCATGAATACTGAAACCATTAGGTCAAATAATGATAGAAAACAGGATGACGACATACCCGTTGCCAAATTACCGCCCCACCAACTGTTTGCTGGAAAAAAGAAAAAGGTAAACGGTAGCACTGCAATAATGGAACCTGGGTGTCACCACTTTAACTCAGTGATTAATCTTACCATTCTTTTTTAGTCAACAATCAGACATGATGTGTTTCCTAATGTATTGGAATGTGAAGCACATAAAATTACTTATGAAGTGTTCTTGCTTAAAATATTTAACCTGAATGTAAATAAGCTATTGACCTGAATCTAAACCAGCTTTAGACCGAAATTCTGGTTTGCAGCATTCACAAAAAGTAGAGAAAAATGTTAAAACAGTATCTGAAGAAAAAATGGGCAAATCTAGAAACAGGATATTCTACAATTATCGTTAATATTTTAATGACATGAAGAAGTGATGGGAGGGCTTTATTAAGATAAAAGAGACTAAAGAGATAAAAAATGCAAAGCAATGAGTGGTTTTTTAAAATTAAATCCTACTTTAAATAAGCCAGCAGTAAATGGCATGCTGAAGACAACCAGAAAATTTTTGATATCAATAGAATATTCTATGATACTAAGGGAATTGCAGTTAATTTTATTAGGATAATAATTGTATTGTGGTTATGTAGGAAAAGTATTTGTAGTGAAGCATTATGATGTCTCTATTTTATTTTATGATCAACCAATCACTTTCCTCCTTAGAAAGAAAAAAATCAACAGTACTGATTTATTTCCTGCAGGATAAAATTCAACCCCCTTCCTGTGGCACAGAAAAATGCTCAAACTCTGATCTCAGTTTACATCTCTAGTCACTTGCTCTCACATAGCTTATGTTCTGAAGTCACTAAATCTCTCAGGTTTTTTTTGTCTATACCACATCATTTTTTTTTCTATGCAAGTTGCCCTTCTTTGCCTTCTCCATGTAACTGTTAAAACTGAGGTCCATGTATATGTGTACCTTCACACATAAATGCATGGTGAACAAAACCAATATTAAATATTTTAATGATGTCACATATTGGCCATTATAAATTTATAAAACACATAAAGCCAGAGGATTCATATATATCATTGGGAAGAGATTGGAAATCAAACTGTGAGTGGTAGTTAAAGAGGACTTAACTGTAAGGTTTCTGTATCTTTTTGAAAAAAAAAAAAGAATATACTAGAAGAAAAATGACCAAATGGTAAAACTTAGATCAATGCAGGGTGCTTAGGATGCGTACTTGCATGTATCAAATTTTCTCTTTTTTAAAAAAATATCTGCAGACTACATGAGTTTGAACCACAGTCCAATTTATCAGTTGAAAAATTCAGGCAATTTTCTTGATTCCTTTTTAGCCTGAGTTTCCTCATCTTTAACATGGGGATAATAATAGTATCTACTCCAGTAGGGTTATTGTGAGGATTGAACAAGTTAATATGTGTGAAGCATCAAAGCATTTAGCCAGTGCCTGACACAGAATAAGCACCTAGTAAACATGAGCTATTATGTGTTGAGACATGCATTGTGACCTAGTTCATTGTCAGTTTTGATTAATTGTGAGCTTGAATAGGGTGCTTGTTCTTTTGTTCTAGGCGCAGGTGTATACACACACACTTGATCAAGTTTGTCAATTGTATTCACATCTTCCATATTCTTTTCAATGTTTCCTTTGCTTAATCTTTCAACAGAGAGATGTGCTGTGATCACACATCACAAATGATTGTGGATTTGTCCATTTATACTTACATTAATAAATCTTAATTATTGATAATTCTCTTAATTTTTAGTACAGATATTTGAGGCCATGTTAGTAGGTACAAAAACATTGTAATTGTTCAATTTTCCTTACTGTTTGTTTCTTTGGTTATTAGGTGTCTGCTTCCTGTTATAGTTTATAACACTTATTGCCTTTTTGGTTTCTTCGAAGGGTTTATTTTAACATGGCTTCTTCAGGTTTTTTTCAGTCAGTTCAGTCGCTCAGTCTTGTCCAAATCTTTGCGATCCCATGGACTGCAGCACGCCAGGCTTCCCTGTTCCAGCTCCCTCAGAATCCTCAAACTCATGTCCTTTGAGTTGGTGATGTCATCCAAACACCTAATCCTCTGTCATCCTCTTCTCCTCCTGCCTTCAGTCTTTCCCAGCATCAGGGTCTTTTCCATTGAGTCGGTTCTCACATCAGGTGGCCAAAGAAAGAAAGTGAAGTTGCTTAGTCATGTCCCTCTTTGCGATCTCAAGACTATAGCCTGCCAGGCTCCTCCGTCCATGGGATTTTCCAGGCAAGAATACTGGAGTAGAATGCCATTTCCTTCTCCAGGGCACCTTTCTGACTCAGGAATTGAACCCAGGTCTCTCACACTGCAGGCAGACTACCATCTGAGTCACCAAGGAAACCTCAGGTGGCCAAAGTATTGGAGCTTCAGCCTCAGCATCAGTCCTTCCAATGAATATACAGGACTGATTTCCTTTAGGATGGACTGGTTGGGTCTCCTTGCAGTCCAAGGGACTCTCAAGAGTCTTCTCCAACACCACAGTTCTAAAGCATCGATTCTTCAGTGCTCAGCTCTCCTTATAGCCAAACTTTCACATCCATACATGACTACTGGAAAAACCATAGCTTTGATTAGGCAGACCTTTGTTGGCAAAGTGATGTCTCTGTTGTTTAATATGCTCTCTAGGTTGGTCTTAACTTTTCTTCCAAGGAGCAAGCATCTTTTAATTTCATGGCTGCAGTCACCATCTGCAGTGATTTTGGAGCCCAAGAAAATAAAGTCTGTCACTGTTTCCACTGTTTCCCCATCTATTTTCCATGAAATGATGGGACTAGATGCCATGATCTTAGTTTTCTGAATGTTGAATTTTAAGCCAACTTTTTCACTCTCCTCTTTCACTTTCAACAAGAGATTCTTTTAGTCCTGGCATGTGAGGTGAGTGCAGTTGTGTGGTAGTTTGAACATTCTTTGCATTGCCTTTCTTTGGGATTGGAATGAAAACTGATTTTAACCATTCCTATGGCCACTGCTGAGTTTTCCACATTCCACCATTTCCAAATAGTGGTCACACCACTGTGGTTATCTGGGTCATGAAGATCTTTTTGTACAGTTCTTCTGTGTATTCTTGCCAGCTCTTCTTAATATCTTCTGCTTCTGTTAGGTCCATAACATTTCTGTCCTTTATTGTGCCCATTTTTGCATGACATGTTCCCTTGTGTCTCTAATTTTCTTGAGGAGATCTCTAGTCTTTCCCATTCTTTTGTTTTCCTCTATTTCTTTGCATTGATCACTGAGGAAGGTCTTCTTATCTCTCCTTGCTGTTCTTTGGAGCTCTGCATTCAGGTGGGTCTATCTTTCCTTTCCTCCTTTGCCTATCACTTATGGTCTTTTCTTAGCCATTTGTAAGGCCTCCTCAGACAACCATTTTGCCTTTTTGCATTTCTTTTCCTTGGGGATGGTCAGTTTTCTTTTAGGTTTTAATATAATATATATTTTTTCATTCTTTCAGTTTTTTTAAGTCTTTAGTTTTAATGTTTTATAGTTTTATTTTTAAGTGGCTGAGTTTTCCTTTCTTTTTTTTCCAGTGTGATTATCTCTGTCTTTTTATAGGTAGAATCAATTACAGCTGTTATACATCTCATATTTTTGCACAAGTTTCTCTAATTTTTGTGTTTATGTGTGTGATTTCTATTCTGACTTTCTCTGTTCTCTTTTCTCCTTTTATTTTAAAAAATCTCCTCATGAATTGATCAAGCTTTTACTGTTCTCTTTTATTTCCCTTGACTGATTTGAAATTTTAAAATTCCATTTCTATTCCTTTAATAGTTTCCTTACATTTTTAATATGGGTTACTCTAATTAACAGAAACACAAGTGAGTCATTATCTCTGCTCTCCTATTGAACATAGAGTTTTTAGATTGCCTTATTTCTAATTCCTCCTCACTAATTTGTTATTGTTTTCCAGGATTTTAGTTCTCCCTTAAATAGTAACTCTTGTTACATTGGTTTTTACTCCCATTATTCATTATCATTATTATTATACACTTATGCAGGCAGTTATTCACTTAAACTTCCCAGTTCCTTTGCTCATGGTTCATCTTATATCTTGATCATTTCAGTAGAACATCTAGAAGTTCTTCACCTGTACTTTGTTAGTAATCTGTTTTTATTTTAAAATGTCTTTAGTTGAGTCTGGTTTTTTTTTTTTTTTTTTTTTTGGCTGCACCAGCTCTTAGTTGTAGCATGTGGGATCTCGTTCCCTGACCAGGGATCAAAGCCAGACCTCATGTATTGGGAACATGAAGCCTTAACCACTGGACCACCAGGGAAGTCCTGAGTCTTATTCTGCTTTGCCAATTCTCTTCTCAGCTATGTCAACCTGCTGAATATTGATAATTTAATTCCTTGAAGGTTTTTAAATTTAATCACTGAAAACCTGAACAAGGGGCAGTTCAGGTATTCCTAATTGAAAGAAGATAGTGCTAACAGGGTAAAAACAAAGACCAGATAAACCCCTTCATCTAAGTGTTTGGAACAAGACTGAAAGAAGGACCCTCTGCAGCCACAGAAATAACATAGCATCCTTGAATAATATGAGTGACTAGTGCTTCTTTGCCAATGATAATTCCAGTCATGCCTTAATACTCCTGCTTTTCAGAGTAAAATTATCAAGATACTCAATTGCCAAATTTCCTCCACTTCTTGACAACATCTGATTCAGAACCAACCTCTGCTTTCTTAAACCTTACATATTTCACCTAGTTCAAGCATAAATTCTATAGTAAATCCCTCTCATGACTGCTCTGGTGTACCTTCTCCTTTGCCCCAACAAGCTAGATAAAGTGAGTGTTTTTGACTACAGGTGTGTTCCTGGTTAATATGTTTTCCCTTACTATGTTTTTAAGCTCTAAATGTTCTCGTTAATTATGTTGTGATTCTGACTGTTCTGTCTTCAATTTTGATCATGTCTTTTCTGTCTTATGCTTTCTATTCCTTCTCTTATGGGGCTAGTTATTTTAAACTTACTTAATTTCATCCAATTCAACTCTATCCAACACTTGTCTTTTTAAATACTTGTTTATTTATTTGGCAATACCAGGTCTTTGTTGTGGTGTGTGGAGTCTTTGATCTTCATTATGGCACACGAGATCCTTAGTTGTAGCATGTGGGATCTAGTTCCCTAACCAGGGACTGAACCTGGGATGAGTGCATTGGAAGTTTGGAATCTTAGCTGCTGGACCATGAGGGAAGTCCACTATCTAATACTAGTCTTAACTGAAGTTGTAGGGAAAGTAGTATCATCCTGTTGTTTATTATATGCTAATTTTTGTTCAAAATGGATTATTTCTCTATATGTTTTCTAATTTTCACTGTAACCCCATCTTCATTTTGAAACTGCTTCCAGAGTGAGTTTGAGTTTGTTTCTACCAGGTTGCACTAGGAATATTACCATCTCTATGCCAACTATTGTTTCGCATAAAATCAAAAACATTTCATTTTTTTGGTAGGATTTTACACAGAATACAAATACCTTTTTAAAGTGTGTTTGATAAGATTTGACAAATGTATACATTTGCATAACTATCACCACAGTCAAGATATAGAACCTCTCTATCACCCAGCAAATTTCTATGCCAGCCCAACTTTTAAGATATTTGGGGAATTTCAGGACCACGTAGTAGTATGAGGTATATATGTGAAGTCCTTAACTCCATGAGGCTTGGGTCTAGATTACAAATTTTCCAAAGAGATTTTCTTTTAAACTCTGAACTCAGTTTAAGGCAAACAGTCTTCCTTGTTATCGTCCTGTTTGCTGGTAGGAAGACTCCTCCCCACCCCCACCCCACAGCCATCCCTGCAATCCAGCCTTTCAGTGTGGTGTAGCTCTTTGACAGGCTGCCATTTTATAGGTATCTTAGTTACATCTTCCTGCCTTATAAGGCCCAAGGCCTCAAAGTCCTATCCTTGATGGACAGTAAACTCAAATATCGTGGTTAGAAAGATTCACAGTGCTACTGCTCCTGTTTCAGCTACTAGGTCACTATGGCTTATAGTACTCTGCCCTTCCCCTTTTTTGATTTATACATTTAAGTGAAGTATAACATACATATAGAAAAGCATACAGATTATAAATACATAGCTCAATATCACAAGTGAATATACCTTACTCCTTGGAAGAAAAGTTATGACCAACCTAGATAGTATATTCAAATAGTATATTTGCTGACTAAGGTCTGTCTAGTCAAGGCTATGGTTTTTCCAGTAGTCATGTATGGATGTGAGAGTTGGGCTGTGAAGAAGGCTGAGCACCGAAGATGATGCTTTTGAACTGTGGTGTTGGAGAAGACTCTTGAGAGTCCCTTGGACTGCAAGGAGATCCAACCAGTCCATTCTAAAGGAGATCAGCCCTGGTATTTCTTTGGAAGGAATGATGCTAAAGCTGAAACTCCAGTACTTTGGCCACCTCATGCGAAGAACTGACTCATTGGAAAAGACCCTGATGCTGGGAGGGATTGAGGGCAGGAGGAAAAGGGGACAACAGAGGATGAGATGGCTGAATGGCATCACTGACTCAATGGACGTGAGTTCTGAGTGAACTCCGGGAGTTGGTGATGGACAGGGAGGCCTGGCGTGCTGTGATTCATGGGGTCACAAAGAGTCAGACACGACTGAGCAACTGAACTGAACTGAACAAGTACTCAGATAAAGAAAAAGAAGGTTACTAGGAGTTTCCTAATATTCTTTCCAACCAATATCTCCTCCCAAGAAGAATCAT
This sequence comes from Ovis aries, assembly GCF_016772045.2. Taxonomy (NCBI): domain Eukaryota; kingdom Metazoa; phylum Chordata; class Mammalia; order Artiodactyla; family Bovidae; genus Ovis; species Ovis aries. The sequence goes on along the minus strand of NC_056078.1, from coordinate 14,915,344 downwards.
TATTCTGACTTCTAACATCATAAATTAATTTTGCCTACTTTTGAATGTTATATACATGCAATCATATAGCATATATTCTTTTGTGTCTGGTTTCCATTGCTTATTGTTGTATTTCTGTAGTTCACTCATATTGTTTCACGTACTTGTAGTTTATTTTTGTTGCTGTATGTTATTTCATTGCATGAATACAACAGGATTTATATTATAGGTGGACATTTGGTTTGTTTCCAGTTTTCCTCTTTGGTTTTGGAGGCTGGGATTTCCCTTTCTTTCTTTCAAGCTCTGCTGTGTATTTAGTAGGATTTAAAAAGCACTTCCTGCTCAGTAGTCCTGTATGATCTGTGTCAAGACATGTTTTAGGTTTTGTAGATTGCCAAATCTTCAGACATAAGTCATATATTTCATTTTTTATTGTTGAAATCCTTGATTTTCACCTGGTTTACTTAGGCTGATGACTCATTTCTTTACACTGCTGTTGGAAGAAATAGTCTTGATTCTTGTGACAAATAATGAACAGAAATAGTAGGATACAGATGAGATATGTAATTAATTTTTAGGTTTGATATCTTGCTTGGGTGGATTACTACATATGCAAGGCTAGATAAATGTTGCTGCTGCTAAGTCGCTTCAGTCGTGTCCGACTCTGTGCGACCCCATAGACAGCAGCCCACCAGGCTCCCCCATCCCTGGGATTCTCCAGGCAAGAACACTGGAGTGGGTTGCCATTTCCTTCTCCAATGCATGAAAGTGAAAAGTGAAAGTGAAGTTGCTCAGTCGTGTCTGACTCTTTGCGACCCCATGGATTGCAGCCTACCAGGCTCCTCCATCCATGGCATTTTCCAGGCAAGAGTACTGGAGTGGCGTGCCATTGCCTTTTTCGAGATAAATGTTACCAAGTATAAAATATTGAAAAGGCATGTTAAAGAAATGGGTTATTAGTGTGGATGTAGCTATTTGAGTACAGAATCTCTTGGCTAGTTGACACTGGGAATTTGAAATGAGAGGGAACCTCTCTTAATGGCTGAGTGCTATGTTATAAATATGTTGCCAGAAGAGTCACTCCAAAGTGGGCCTGCTTTTGCCCTCCAAAAGTGATTGTTTCGCAAGATCAGTGTTTCTCAACTGTGGGCATTTTTCCCCCCTCAGGGAATATTTTGAAATGTCTGGAGATGCTTGGTGGGCACAGTACTGGTATCTAGTGGGTAGAAGCTGGGAATGCTGCTAAACATCTTACGATTAACTCACAGGACAGCTCTTCTCCCCATGCCCCCAATGAAGAATTTTCCAGTGGACATAGAGATTATCATAATAAGTGAAGTAAGCTAGACAGAGAAAGACAAATAACATATGATATCGCTTATATGGAACCTGAAAAAGAAAAGATACAAATGGAGGGAGGGAGAAATTAGGAGAACAGGATTAACATATATATACTACTATATAATCAAGGACCTATTGTATAGCACAGGGAACTATACTCAATATTTTGTAATAACGGATAAGGGAAAAGAATCTGAGAAACAATACACACACATGTATAGTTATAACACATCTAATTATAACTAAATCTTTGTGTTATACATCTGAAACTAACATGATATTGTAAATCAACTATACTTCAATAAAGCAAACAAACCAAAAGAATTTTTCAGCTCAAAGAGTAAATAGTGCCAAGAGTGAGAAACTCTGTTCCAGACCTAGGAACTAGCTGTTGTTCAGTCACAAAGTCGTATCTGACTCTTTGCAATTCCACGGACTGCAGCATGCCAGGCTTCCCTGTCCTTCACCATCTCTGGGAGTTTACTCAAATCCATGTCCATTAGGTCGGTAATGCCATCCAACAATCTCATCCTCTGTCGCTGCCTTCTCCTGCCCTCAATCTTCCCAGCATCAGGGTCTTCACAACAGGTAGCCAAAGTATTGGAGCTTCAGTTTCAGCATCAGGCCTGCCAGTGAATATTCAAGGTTGATTTCCTTTAGGATGGACTCATTTGATTTCCTTGCTATCCAAGGGACTCTCAAGAGTCTTCTCTAGCACCACAGTTCAAAAGCATCAGTTCTTCGGTGCTCAGCCTTCTTTATGGTCCAACTTTCACATCCATACATGACTACTGGAAAAACAATAGCTTTGACTCTACGGACATTTATTGGTAAAGTGATCTCTGCTTTTTAATATGCTGTCTAGGTGTATCATAGCTTTTCTTCCAAGGAGCCAGTGTCTTTTAATTCCATGGCTGCAGTCACCATTCTGCAGTGATTTTGGAGCCCAAGAAAATAAAATCTGCCACTGTTCCCATTTTCCCCCTATCTATTTGCCATGAAGTGATGGGACCAGATGCCATGATCTTCATTTTTTGAATGCTGGGCCAGCTTTTTCACTCTCCTCTCTCATCTTCATCAAGAGGCTCTTTTGTTCCTTTTTGCTTTCTGCCATTATGATGGTATCATCTGCATATCTGAGGTTGTTGATATTTCTCCCAGAAATCTTGATTCCAGCTTGTGATTCATCCAGTCCACATTTCAAATGAAGTACTCTGCATATAAGTTAAATAAGGAGGGTAACAATATACAGCCTTAAGGATTCCTTTCCCACTTTGGAACCAGTTCGTTGTTCCATGATGATTCTAACTGTTGCTTCTTGACCTGCATACAGGTTTCTCAGGCGGCAGGTAAGGTGATTTGGTATTCTCATCTCTTTAAGAATTTACCACAGTTTGTTGTGGTCCACACAGTCAAAGGCTTTAGTGTAGACAATGAAGCAGAAGTAGGTGTTTTTCTAGAATTCTCTTGCTTTTTCTATGATCTAATGCATGTTGGCAATTTGATCTCTGGTTCCTCTGCCTTTTCTAAATCTGTCTTGAACATCTGGAAGTTCTTGATTCGCATACAGTTGAAGCTTAGCTTGAAGGATTTTGAGCATTATCTTGCTAGCATGTGAAATGAGTGTACCTGTACATTAGTTTGAGCATTCTTTGGCATTGCCTTTCTTTGGGATTGGGATGAAAACTGACCTTTTCCAGTCCTGTGGCCAGCTCTGAGTTTTCCAAATTTGCTGCCATATTGAGTGCAACTGTATCATCTTTTAGGATTTGAAATAGCTCAACTGGAATTCTATCACCTCCACTAGTTTTGTTGGTAGTAATGCTTCCTAAGGCCCACTTGACTTCACACTCCAGGATGTCTGGCTCTAGGTGAGTGACCACACCACTGTAATTATCTGGGTCATTAAGACACTTTTTATACAGTTCTTCTGTTTATTCTTGCCACCTCTCCTTCACCTAAGAAGGCTTTCTTAACTCTCCTTGCTATTCTCTGGAACTCTACATTCAGATGGGTATATCTTTCTCCTTTGCCTTTTGCTTCCCTTCTTTTCTCAGCTATTTGTAAGGCCTCCTCAGACAGCCATTTCGCCTTTTTGCATTTCTTTTTCTTTAAGATGGTCATTTCTTCTTTTCGGTCACTACATTCTATACAATGTTACGAACATCCGTCCATAGTTCTTCAGGCACTCTATCTATCAGATCTAGTCCCTTGAATCTATTTGTCACTTCCACGGTATAATTTTAAGGGATTTGATTTAGATCATACTTGAATGGCCTCATGGTTTTCCCTACTTTCTTCAATTTAAATCTGAATTTTCCAGTAAAATGGAAAATTTTACTGATCTGAGCCACAGTCAGCTCCTGGTCTTGTTTCTGCTTATTGTATAGAGCTTCTCAATGTTTGGCTGCAAAGAATATAATCAATCTGATTTCAGTATTGACCATTTGGTGATGTACATGTTAGAGTTGCTCTCGTGTGTTGTTGGAAGAGGGTCTTTGCTATGAACAGTGTGTCCTCTTGGCAAAACTTTGTTAGCCTTTGCCCTGCTTCATCTTGTACTCCAAGGCCAAACTTGCCTGTTACTCCAGTTATCTCTACTATCAGTTACCTTTCAAGAAATAATAGCACCACAGTGGCCCAGTCTATGATTCTATCCAAATTCAGGCACTCTGTGAAAGCCAGGTCATATGTGGCTCACTCCAATTATTATTATTTTTTGATATGTAAGAGGTAGATTTGAGAGAAACACATTCAACAGACAGATTGTAAGCTATCTCAGAAGGCAGTAGGCCACTCCAGTTCTTTTTAAAACTGTATTGATGTGAAGAATCTAAGCTACTCCATTTTGTTAATAGAAAAACTCCATTTTGTAAGGTTCCAGGAAAAGAGCCTTTGGAAATCCCCTGACCTCACCCCACCACCCACAAGCCAGTCGGACCCCAGACCAGAATCTCCTGACAAGGCTCAGGAACTTGTGGTCTACCTAGGAAATAGGGACCAATCAAAAACCAACACACAACCCTTTGAAAGAAAGTGACCAATCAGACGTCCCCCTACCTAGAAATTCTTTTTTTCATGAATACTCCCTATATAAGCAATGTAACCCAAAACCTGGGGCTCCTCCATATAGCTGCTACATCAGTAACGGTGGGAGCCCCAGCTCGAGCTTGGTAATAAAAACTCTCTTGCTTTTGCATCGGATGCCAGCTCCCTGGTGGTCATTGGGAGATTTCATGACTTGGGCATAACAGATGGATTCTGGGGACTTCTTTGGTGGTCCAGTGGCTGGGTTCCATGTTTGATACTTGGTAGGGGAACTAGATCTCAAAGGCCGCCCAGACCTGCTGCAGCCAGATAAATTAGAAACAAAGAACTGTAATGATAGGTTCTGCAACCACCAAGTCTATTCAGAGCTTCAGTGAAATCACTTGTGTCTAATACTAATGTAATATGTACAGCAATTGATTGTTAACCATTAAAAATTAAAAATCACCAGTGATTAACTTTATTATTATTTTTTAAAATTTAAAAATTTATTTATTTATTTAGGCCGGACTGGGTCTTTGCCGCAGCATGCAGATTCTTCATTGCAGTGCGCAGACTCAGTTGCATATGGGGTATTAATTCCGTGACTAAGGCTGAACCCGCAACCCCTGCACTGGAAGGTGGATTCTTAACCACTAGACCACCAGGGAAGTCCCTTAACTTTATTATTGAACATTCCAAGGCCACAGAGTAAATCAGCTGAATAAATGGCATTAGACAAAGAGACATTGTACCTTGCAATTAGACTATATGTATTCTTTTTCTTTGTTGTTATATTTTTGCAGCTTGCATTTTGGACAAAGGTAAATCTTTTTTTTTTTTTTTTTTAAAGGTAAATCTTATTTGTCCAGTGGAACTGATGGTCTGTATTTGTTTCTTCTTCCTTCAGGCAACACATACTACCATTTATTCTTTTGATTCATTTCCTCGGGAAAGCTGAGAAGAAGTTTTATAATGATATTATTGGTTTCATAACTAGTGTTTTCATTGTAATCCTATTACTGAACCAATGTTGTGATAAATGGTCTGTTTATAAGGGGAACCACTTTTACAAGAAGTAGAAAATTAGACATGCTTCTGCTTTGCAATAACAATAAAAACCACAGTGAAAAAATACTCTCCAGTTTATTCCCATCTGTATCAGCAGGGAAGCTTTAGAAGATGACTTTCTCCCTAAGGCCTTCTAAACAAAGTTACTGCCTGTGAGTATCATGTCAAAATGCAGTGTTCCTCCAAATCCAATTCAAAACCAATCCATTTTAAATTACAGTAACTGTGGGCCCTTTAAGAAAATCAAGCCCTTTAAACCCCACCCCTCTGCTGACCGGTAGCAGTTAAGTCCTCTCTTTGAATGCAGTTGGTGATAAAGCTAAGAGAAAGGCAACTTGTCTCCAGAGTGTTTCTAAGTAAGCCCTAGAGGTGGAAACTAAGATACTATGGGATAGGGAACAATGGAAACTTGTGAAGAATGGAAGCCAGACTGGCTCTTAAAAGATTCTATCACAGTGCTGGATAAAGTGGAAAGAATGTTAAGTCTGGGTTTCCCCCTGTGGTGCTGCTCCCCGCTAGCTTTACTCCTCCATTTCACCCAGCAAGTCAGTTTTCCAGAAGCTGTTTCCAGTTTAACGAGCTGTTTGTCTCCTCTAGCAGATTCCCAAAAGGAAAAGTCAAAGAGAAGAGCAAGTTTCAGTGAAAATTAAACTGGTCACTTCTAACAGTTATTTACATTGGCTGAACATTTCTGAAGAGCAAAGTCGACTCTTTTTTTGTTGTTGTTCCTGCTACACCAACAGTGACTAATTCAGAAGTCCTTAGTATTAGACTAAAAAATAATTAGAAATTTGGGGTTTAATTGCGGTTGGCATTTTGGAGCTGGCTGCCAGAAAGCAGCCATCTTGGTAAAGGATGATGTCATTTGGAACACTTGGAGGTTTCACTTTATTCCTGGGTACCAGTTTTCATTAGCCATTGAATAACTGTAATTATTAGGCTAAATTTAGTTTTAAAGATAATGGAGGAGCTGAAATAAAAATCATTAAAGCCACTTCTTTATCCTTCCTAACACATTATAAACTTTCCCCAAAGTTCAAAGCAATAGAAAAAACTTCACCCTATTTTCCCTCTATGTTTTGTTTCCATATGTTTGTTCTGTTGCCTAAGCTTGGGTAATAAAACTAGTCTGGTCGGTTTCATTTTCTGATTTTCATACATAAGCGAAAGCTGTTTTGTGTCAACAGTGTAAAGTGTTAAGAATCATCTCACCTGCTGGGCCAATTTCCTGTAAGCCTTTGTTTGGGAGCGGAGAAGGGGAAATGCAAGTTTTGATTCTGAACTATTTATGCTTTAAAACTAGAACCCCGAATTAGACCACCAACGTAATTAATCTGTGTTTAGTTTTGACCTACTTAAGTTTTCTAGAAGTGGGCAAGATGATGGGAAAGAAAATGATGGTTATGTTGCATTCCCACTTGCGTTTATCACTATTCGTATAGCAGAATGCTCTGCCTGCAGTTGCTTTGGAAAACTGGCACTTAAAAGAGATGTTTTAATCCACAAAACTTGTCTTTTTTTTCTTTTTGGATTAGATAAATGTTACTGTCTTAATCCTATTGCCCAACAGGTCCTGGCATTGTCTGCAAAATGCAGAGAGAAAAGAAAAATCTTGCAATTGTTTAGACAATTGAGCGCAGGGTGGTTTATGGGATTATTAGGAGGAGTAAAGAGGGCGGTGTGTCTCTTCTGCAGATTTTTTCTTAACGAGGTTAACCTGTGGCTCCTGTCTCGTCGCCCTCCTCCGCTCCTTGCAGGGGAACTTTCTGTTCTGTGAGCGCTATCCGAAGCTTCCCAGGCAAGCTCACTGAGAGATCAAACTAAAAGGGCTGCGTGTCTGTTTGAAACAGACAGAGGGAGACAGGAGCACACACGGTCAGCGGAAGATGGGGCCACGGAGTCGGCGGGGGCTGGATGCCCGAGCCGGGCTGACCTTTCCACGTGTCCCCAGCACCTGCGAGGCTAGTGGGGCATTAGGTTTCTTTTTCCCAGGAGCGGGCGCGAGCCCGGAAGAGGCTGGGCGGCCACGGGCTTAGGTCAGGGGGCTGGGAGGCCCTCCCTCCGAACACGTGCGGTTGGCGAGCGGCTGGTGCGGAGGCTGGCCTGGCTTTCCCGCCCCGGTCCGGCCAGCGCGTCCCCAGCCCGCCGGCGGACGCCAGGAGGGCGGCGGCGGGCGAGTCTCGGAGCTTTCCGCCGGCTTAGCCGAGCGGCCTAGCGAGCGCGCCAGGCCCGGCTGGAGCGAGCCCCAGTGCAATACTGCCCGAGCCCGGGCGGGGTCTCTGTTCTCTGGCAGAGGAGGTCCCTTGGCAGCGGGAAGCTCCCTCTCTTTCTCTCGCCGCCGCTCCGAGTCTGCGCCCTGGTGCCAGGCGCCCAGCTCGGCGCTCCCCTGTGCTCGCCCCGGCGCCCACTCATTCGCAGCCCAGCCTTCGCCGCCGCCGCCTCCCTGCTCCTCCTCCTCCGCGTCTCCCCAGCCCGCCGCGGCCATGGCGGACAGCGCCAGCGAGAGCGACACGGACGGGGCGGGGGGCAACAGCGGTAGCTCGGCCGCCATGCAGTCGTCTTGCTCGTCGACCTCGGGCGGCGGCGGCGGCGGTGGCGGCGGGGGAGGCGGCGGCGGTGGGAAGTCGGGGGGCATTGTCATCTCGCCGTTCCGCCTGGAGGAGCTCACCAACCGCCTGGCCTCGCTGCAGCAGGAGAACAAGGTGCTCAAGATCGAGCTGGAGACCTACAAACTCAAGTGCAAGGCGCTGCAGGAGGAGAACCGCGACCTGCGCAAAGCCAGCGTGACCATCGTGAGTGCCCCCCCGGGGTGCGCCGCGGTGCTGACCTCCGCCCGCCCCTGGGAGATGCTGCCTCCCGACCCAGGGCAGCCCCCGGGCTCTTCGAGGCTTCCGATGACCTGCAGCGAGCACACTCGCTGCCAAGACCCGCCGGCCCCAGAGGGTGGAGGGAGTGGGAGGTGTCCTTCGGAGCCGCGCGGGTCTGCCCTCCCCGGGGTCCAGGCCCCTCGCGGGGTGCGGGAGGAGGCTGCTGGGACCCCCCCCTCCCCCGCCCCACCGACGTTCCCTGGTCGCCCCTTGGGGAGGAGGCTCCTCCGGGAGGAGCTGGAAGGTGGCGGCGTGGCTGGCGGGGGTGGGGGGGCGGGGTGGGACTTTTTCCAGTCCTAGTTTGCTTGAGGGGTGCGTCCAGAATCGGGGAGTCCTAGGCTGAGGGAGAGGCAGGAAGCCGGGGCCTGTTCCGGGGGCTTGGCCGCGGGCTGCGGGGAGTGTGCAGCTGGGCTGGGCACTTGGTTGGCATCAGGACGGCGCTAGCTGGATCGCCCGGGGAGGGGGCGGGAGAGAGTGGCCGGGAATCCGGGAAGTGCAGTTTTTCTGGCCAGGATCGAGAGGGAAGGGCGGGTACCGGAGCTGATGCTCCCACCTCCATTGGAAGTCCTTTCCCTGGGTGGGGGGTGGCGGAGGCCGTGTACTGCTGGGAGAATGCAGCATCTTATCCTGGCTTGGACGGAGCGAAGGGTATGAACCCTGGACCGGCTAACACCAGGGTGAAGGAGATCGACTGACTCCCTCGCCGATCAAGAGGGAGTTGTTTTTTGGTGTGTGTGTGTGTGTTTTGCGTGTGTTTGGTTCCTTGGCGGTGGAGTGTCTGTCTGGGGGATATTTTGGTTCGGCGTCTAGATACTTGATGGGAGTACGGGCTGTCTGTTCTGTTTCCACCTGGTCCCCGGAGGCTCCCCCAAAGAGGATAAGATTAGGTGTGTAGGTCTCCCTTCTCGTGTAGCAGGCCTTTAGAAAGGCCACTATTAGCTGTGATGAGGCGAAACATAACTGGGAAAAGTACAGCGTGTGCTCTCACCTACTATCCCTGCCGGCTAGCCACATCATTAGCATGCACAATCCCCATACAGGCAACCCTGTTGAGATCAAAACAGTTTCCCAGCCAGGAGGAGAGAGGAAAATGTCAAGAAAGCAAGGAGATGAATTGCCATAGTTACTCCACAATAGCTGATTAGGTTGAACCCTCAGATGGAGAAAAAATCGTGCATTCGGGGATCGATGGAAGATCACAACTCTGCAAAGGAAATGCGGCAAGTTTAGGATGCCCCTGTACCAGAAAAAAAGTCTTCAGTGGAGGATGGACTGTGTGTATCCACCGCTGCTCCCCGCCACCCCCCCAACCCCGCCCTGTGCTGGCTTGCACTTGGGGACTGGATGGCATTCTGAATTTGCTTAGAAAGCAGGTTTTCACCAAAGTTTCATTGGGATGGGCAGCCTAAATTGCTGAAAAGACATTGCTGAAAGACACCCCGCATGCTCCGATCCAGCTCTGGCGAATGGCATTGGAGCAATATTCAGACTGTAAAGTTCTTGAAGTGCCCTTTTGGTAGGATGGGGAGGAATTTGCAGAGGCAGCCACTTCCAAGCCTCTTCTGGAGCCTTATTGGCTGAGAGAGATGTCTTTGGTGAGTGGAGGTTTGAAAAGAGGGGGAAGTTGGTGGAAGCAGTTTATTTAAGATTGGAGTTAGTGAAGGAGAGGGTGAGTCTGGTCTCTTGAAGAATGTGAACCACCGAAAGTTGTAAAACCTGCATAAAATGGAATCTCTGGCTTCTTGCATACTGTGAGCAATTCAGGCTGTTTTTGTTTGGGAAGGAGGATGGCGGGGTGGAGAGACTATGAAAAGGTTAGCTGTTTGACACTTGACCATATTAAAAGTAGGTCTGTAAATTGTACACAGACACATTCATTCCTGGTGTGTAAGATCACAGGCCAGTGAACACTTGGCATGAAGCGTTGTGCGAGGTGGTGGCTTCCTTGGAACTTCCCTCAACTAAAACTGACATCTCACCAAATATGCTTTGTGAAAACTTTTGCGGCCTCACTGAGTCAAATTTTAAAATTGTTTTGGATGACAGCCTATAGGTACCAGAAGTCTCTCCATTCTTTAATCTCTGATGAATATATTCAGGGAGATAAATAAAAAGCGCTTGTGGTTTATTGACTTCCCTAATACTTGGCAGGTGTTACTCAGGCAAATGCAGAGGAGAGATTCCTTTGAGGGTTCTGTTGGAGTTGACTGACTTAGGACACAGATTGTGGTGAGTGGGTTTGACCTTTAGGGTTTGTAATTTGGGAGGAAAAATGTGTGTGACTACATGAAGTAAGTCTGTGGATGTCAGGATTCCATTGAACAACACTGTGCCATAGTCTGTGTCAAGGTTAAGCTGCATGAAGTTTGCTGCTAGCAATCTATGAAGTTTGTGAGAAGACTTAAATATTCAGTTAAGTGAAGGCCTTGGTAGATTTCTCACTAATTTTATTTGAAGAGAAGATGGTACCAGAATCCTGTATTTGTCTTCATGTCTCTTACTAGTTCCTCTAATTATGATACTAACTTTCATATTTTTGAGCACAGAAGGTGATTGTGGATGTTCTTTTCCTTGAACGTATTTAACAAGGTACCTTGCTGATCAGCTACACCCTGGGAAGAGAGAGGTGTTGCTTTTTTTTGGGGTGGGGTAGTTTTAGGTTAGCAGCAAACTTAAGCAGAAGATACCAGGATTTCCTAAATACTCCGGCCCTTCTTCCCCTCCTCCATTATCAACATCTCCTACCTGAGTGGTACATTTGATACAACCGATGAACCAACATTGAAGCAACATAATCACCCAAAGTCTACAGGGTTCACTCTTGGTATTGCATATTCTATGGGTTTGGGCAAGTGTACAATGACTTGTAGCACCATGATAGTGTACAGAGCAGGTCCAGTGCCATAAAAATCCCTCGTGCTCAGCCTTTTCGTCCCTCACTAACCCCTGGCCACCAACCAATCTTTTTTCTGTCTTCCATCAGTTCAGTTGCTCAGTCGTATCCAACTCTCTGCAGCCCCATGGACTGCAGCAGGCCAGGCTTCCCTGTCCATCACCAACTCCTGGAGCTTGCTCAAACTCATGTCTGTGGTGTCAGTGATGCCATCCAACCATCTCGTCCTCTGTCATCCCCTTCTCCTCCTGCCTTCAGTCTTTCCCAGCACCAGGGTCCTTTCCAGTGAGTCAGTTCTTCATGTCAGGTGGCCAAAAGCATAGTTTTGCCTTTTCCAGAAAGTCATATAGTTGGATTTATACAGTCTGTAACCTTTTCAGATGGACTTCTTTCACTTAGTAAGGTGCATCTGAGTTTCCTCCCTGTTTTTGCATGGCTTGGTAGCTCATTTCTGTTTTCTTTTTTGGCTGCACTGAGTCTTTGTTGCAGCACGTAGGCTTCCCTAGTTGAGGTGCAGGCGTAGTTGCCCTGCAGCATGTGGGATCTTAGTTCCCTGACCAAGGATTGAATCCACGTCCTGTGCATTGGAAGGTGGGTTTTTAACCACGGGACCACCAGGGAAGTCCCTCCTTTCCTTTTGACATCCAATGATATTTCTTTGTTTGGCTGTACCACAGCTTACTTATCCATTTAACTACTGAAGGACTTGACTTGGTGGCTTCCAAGTTTTGGCAGTTAGGAATAAACCTGCAGTAAACTTCTGTGTGCACATTTTGGGGTAGACAGAAGTTTTCTGCTCGTTTGGGTAAGTAGGGAGGAGCTAATTGCTGGTAGTATGGTGAGAGTATTTTCATTTTGTTAAGAAACTGCCAAACTTTTTGGAGTGATTGTACCATTTTGCATGCCCACCAGCACTGATGAGAGTTCCTGTTGCTCCACATCCTTGCTAGCATTTGGGTGTTACCTGTCTTGGATTTTGTCCATCCTAGTAAGTGTGTAGTGATATCTCATTATTGGGCCCTCATTTTTTAAGCTAAGTCCAAAGGCCAATAGAAGTTCTTAACCAGCAGTCATTTCTGTCTTTTTTGGTATGTAGGTGCTTATTCTAGTCAAGCTACCCTTTTAATAAATGATCGGTTTCGTGGTCTGAATTCTCCACATCTGTATGATAGAGGTAAACATCATCTGTGGGGAAGAATCAACTGTACAGGGCCATTCATCCTTGTCTACAAGTGTCCACTGCCACAGCTTTCCCCTGGTGTGTTTTATTTGGGTTAGTGGTGGAATGGAATGTTTTGAGTGATTATCCAGTTTCTCCCAGTAAATCAGCAGTGGAGCCAGACTGCTGATTATCAATCATAACTTCTTCTTTGGAGTGGAGAAAATAAACAAAAAAACAAAACAAAACAAAAAATGCTCAGTTACACTGTTGAGTAACTTTTAGATGTTAGGCTTGATCTTTCTAACTTGTCCTGTGGGTTAAAATGTAATAGGAGATTATCTGAGTCAACATAGTGAGAGGAATCCAGGGGTCGTGGTCTCTGAGAAGATGAAATATAATTGTGGGCAATAATTGAATGGCTTCTAATTTCTGGACTAGTTTCTCCAAGTATAAGCAGGGTTTTATTCCTGGGATGCTAGCTCACCAAGGTGTGTTTTCTGGACCAGCTCAGACCTTTGCCATGTGTTTGGTTCGGAAGTAAAGGCCCATGACAAATTACTAGAATTGAAGTATCTTTTCCTATCTATAAAATTAGTCTTTCATTATAGAAGTTGAGGGAAATAGAGGAACACAAAGATCTTTTGAAGTTATAGAAGAAAAATGTGTTGGTATTGCATTTAGATTATAAAACTTGGCTATTTTAAATATCAACAGTGTAACAATTTCATTAACCAATAAAAGCCACCATATAGTTAATGTTGTGGATTTCGGATTATTTACTCTGGAAGCCCAATAGACTATTTTCCATTTCTTAAGACTTTGTTTTGGCAGATTATGAAGCTGTGAGAGCAACATTGCCCTTATAAAAAGGGGTAGTGTGTGACTTTTTTTTTTTCCTTGCTTTCCCCCCACCCCCTGTAGATTCTAGTGAAAGCACCCAACTTTAGATGCAACTTTGAGAAAAGTATGACCTCACAGTTAGGTCTGATTATACACAAATCCAGCCTTCTTACACAGGCTATTCTTAGATTTCTTCCGTGTGTTTCATATAATCTCTTTGTATTTGATTTTTTAAAAAGCCCTACTAAAGTGTAGAGGAGGTCAAGACAGTCTTTTCTAGTGCTTTTATTTATTTTGCTGAGGATGGGGAATAGTTCAGAGAATCACCAGTATCTGGTTTGTGGTGACTTTTGTTCAAGACCAGAGACACTGGTCTGGAGCAAAAATCTGAAGGGACTGTTGCTTGCTCAGACTTTCAATGGCTTCCATTGCCCTCTGGCTCCAGGTGAACTTTTTGTGGTTTACCAGGCTCTCTGTGATCTGGCCCCTGCTTGCTTCAGTGACACACCCCTCACATTCTCAAAGCTCTCACTCTGCTGAACTACCGGCTCCTAAATCTCAGTAGGTTTCTCTGGCTTCTCTAAGACGTACCTCCTTGCCCTTAAATGTCCTTCCCTACCCTTCAACCTGTAAATCCAAACAGACTGTACTTCCTTCTGGCCTCAGTGTGCACTGTAGTGCCTCTCTGCCAGCCACACGCTGGGTTAGTTGCCCATTCGTGAGACCGCTTCCTCTCCAGGCCCGCAGCATGTAGGTCTCCCCTTTGGGAGCAGAATTTGCCTTGTTCACTTCCATTCTTTGGTGCCTGGCATGCAGTAGACACTCAAGGGTATGTTGGGCTGACCTCAGAGGCATGAAGTGGTGAGGATTTGTTTTGTTTTCTCCTGGGTGAGGGAGCCAAGACTGTCTCCAATCCTTGTGCTCCTAGAGCTGCTCTTCTAACTGTGTCAGCAACAACAGCAAACACCATCTTCATCCTTGTATGGATGAATGGATACTCTGTCTACTTTGGGGGACCACCTCAATTAGTGTGTCCCAAACCTTTGCCTTCTGGTTATGGGTGATATTGTAGGCAACCTTGGAGCTCATACCTAGGCATTCATGATATGTTTTCACCTCGAAAAGGGGACATAGTGTCTTTGGGTTCACTTTTCCAAGGGTTGTTTGAGCAAGGCTTAGGGGAGAAAGTGGCTCCGTTGGAGGGGTTCAGATTTGCCACTTCTGTCTTGTTGATGGTGACAGGTCACTCCAGGCATTCCTCATAACCTTATTTGATGTTGAAATGCCCCATGGCTGCTTCTGGAAAACAACCTGTGGGCCATCACGGAGAGGAGGTATCAGTGCAAATAGCAGGCACCTGAAGCTCCAACTGGGGCGGTATCTGCAAACAGGATGGCGAGATTTGTTGAATCCTGGTGGATTTCCACGTGTGGCTTGCAGAGTGGATTTGGGGAAGGAACTAAAAAGCCTCTTGATGAAAGTAAAAGAGGAGAGTGAAAAACTTGGCTTAAAGCTCAACATTCAGAAAACTAAGATCATGGCATCTGGTCCCATCACTTCATGGGAAATAGAGGCGGAAACAGTGGAAACAGTGTCAGACTTTATTTTGGGGGGCTCCAAAATCACTGCAGATGGTGATTGCAGCCATGAAATTAAAAGATGCTTACTCCTTGGAAGGAAAGTTATGACTAACCTAGATAGCATATTCAAAAGCAGAGACATTACTTTGCCAACAAAGGTCCATCTAGTTAAGGCTATGGCTTTTCCAGTAGTCATGTATGGATGTGAGAGTTGGACTGTGAAGAAAGCTGAGCGCCAAAGAATTGCTGTTTTTGAACTGTGGTGTTGGAGATTACTCTTGAGAGTCCCTTGGACTGCAAGGAGATCCAACCAGTCCATTCTGAAGGAGATCATTCCTGGGTGTTCTTTGGAAGGAATGATGCTAAAGCTGAAACTCCAGTACTTTGGCCACCTCATGCAAAGAGCTGACTCATTGGAAAAGACTGATGCTGAGAGGGATTGGGGGCAGGAGGAGAAGGGGACGACAGAGGATGAGATGGCTGCATGGCATCACTGACTCGATGGACATGAGTTTGGGTAAACTCTGGGAGTTGGTGATGGACAGGGAGGCCTGGCGTGCTGCGGTTCATGGGGTCGCAAAGAGTCAGACACGACTGAGCAACTGAACTGAATTGATAGTGTCACACAATGTATACTTGCATTCTTGTTTTCTTCTTCCTCAAATCATGCATTGCAGCATTTACTCCTAGAAATGCTAATCTAAGCCTTTAGATTCATACAGCCAGGTTGAGGAAGGAGTAAGGTCACCTCCTTTGTTTCCTCATGTACTTTGTCCCTCAGTGGTTAGGTGTTGCTTTTTGTTTTCAATCATAGGCAGTTAGTTGCTTTTATTAATAGATGGATTGAATGATCGTCCGAGCTGGTGATCACAGGTTCAGGGTGTTCCTGCTCAGTGGTGGTTGAAATTTCCCTGACAGGGAAATGAATGCTCTGAAAAGTATTTCTAATAGTCAGGATCTTGGAGAAGCATTAACTTGCAGACTCTTCCTACCTCCCCAAGGCTATCAAATTTTCTTACCTTTTATGCTTGTCAAGCCCACAGCTATGGATTTTATCCCAGTGCTCCAACTCATAAATTGCAAATGTCACTTTGTGTAGGTGTTCTCTTTTAGGGAGAGCTAACAAAGGATTAATAGTTTGATGGCTGTTTAGAATGAATTCACCCCCTTATTATTATTCATCCCTAGATCTGAGGCGTGGAGTGCAGATTAGTGCTTAAAATTCATTTTCATACTCACTTGTTTAACGCTGGGAAACTTTCACCTCTTCAGTAAGGCACAGAACGGTGTGTCATAAATATAGCCTACAACAGGCAGGATACAAGTACTTGGGAACTGCCTACTGGGTGTCAGATACTCCAAAATACCCAGAAGGAATGTAAGGGCTTCTCCAGCAGGATTGCACTTGACTGGTGTTCAGCTTGGCCCTGGCTGGTTGTGGCAGGGAATTCAGAGCAGAGAGAACTGGCCTTCCCTCTCCAGCGCTTCGCAGCCCAGAGAGTTGTGAGGTGCGGAAATAACCAACATACAAGTGGAAGCCAGAAAGGCGGTCCAGGCTGACTGGTGCCAAGGTTCCAGGGAGGGCTGGCTTAGCTTCCATCTTCCAAAATGAAGTTCATCTCTTTTGGTGAATATCTTGAAGGGAAACAATGTGTCATATTCACTCACAGTTTAATTAGCTTAGAGTTTATTTTGTAAGGCGGCAGTGGAGAGAACTGTTGCTCAATTTGTCTGTGTCCAGGTGGCACTGAAAGGCTTTTTGTTTGTTTTTAATTTTCTTTTAATGTGGTGATGATTGAAAAGAAATGTCAGTGATGTTTTTAATTTCATAATTTACATCTGCCCGTAGACAGAAATTATCTAGGTGGTTTTTTCATCTATTCCTATTATACTCTGGGGCCTATCCACTTTCCTTACACAGACATTATTGGATAGACCAAATTTCTTAAATCTTTAATGGAAACTGTGAAAACAAAGACTTCTTAAGGCTAAAATGGATTAGATATACTAGTTTATGGGCAGTTGCAAACTCCAGTTTTGTTAAAAAAAAAAAAAAAAAAAGCAGTGTTGATGGATGGGCTAATCTTGCACGCATCTGCTCCAGATCAGACCAGCCTCCATGGGTGCCAGGTGTGTGTCCCGAGTGAGCGGGTTAACACCCTCCGGGGCATCTCGGGCCACTTGGGATCAGATGAGGCCATTCGGTACTGAGGAGCAGAGCTGGGATATTCAGCCAGACAGACATAGCTCATAATTCAAAAAAGTTTTCCATAGAAGGAAAGAGGAAAGTGAAAGAATGAAAACAGCATGGACTAAGGGTGAGCTAAGGAAAGTTCTTAGAAATCTACTACCTGCATGAAACCCTTCATGTGTTTATTTCACTAGTGAACAGAGTCTTGGGCAGTCAAGGATTTTGAGATTGAATTAGAAAAGCTAAAATAGTCCTGAGAGAAAAATTATTTGGTGTTTTAATTATAGAAAGAGCTTCTCAATTTATGAAGTTATTTGCATAGAAACAATGTTTTTTTTTTTCTTCCAGTTATCTTAGTACGCTAACTCAAGTAATAACTTATTCTATTGAGATTTTTTTTGTTTGGGTTTTTTTTTTTTTTTTGGGGGTTCTTCACTAGGCAGGCCTTAATTTATCTAAACAAAGACATTTGCTAAGAGTCAAAACATTGTGTCTCTGCTTCGTTTAGTAACCTCTGATTATAGAAACAGAAAAATTTGAGAGGAAAAAAAATCGGCTAGATGATTTTAACGTCTTTGTTAACCAAAGAGTACAATTTTAAGTGTATATGCTATAAAGTAGCAGTGTGGAGTTCTTTCAGTCCAGGTAACTACCTGGTAAGATGCCATGTCTTTTGAAAAACGTTATTAACTGTTTCACATCATTTTAAACCTTGAGTGCATACAGCTTATTATTTTGAAGTACTGAGGATACAATGACATTTTTTTGGTTGTAATATGTACACAATATAAGTGTTGCCCCTTGGACCATTTTTAAGTGTGCGATTTGGTGACATTAGTTACATTTACATTGCTGTGCCACCATCACCACTATGCATTTCCAGAGCTTTTTCAACATCCCAAGCAGAAACTGTTTACATTAAACAGTAGCTCTTCATTTCCCTCCTACCTCCAGCCCATGGTAACCTCTATTTCTAGTTTTAAACTTTTTTTTTTTTTAATTAAGAAAAAATAGAGTCTGGTGTGCAAAAGCAGCTAGCTGCTTTTTCTTAGTGTTGAAGTTGTGAATTAGGACCTAAAGCTTTAATTAAAATGCTGTTGATATCTTGCTCCAACCTCAGTTTTTGTTGCCTCCTGGCTAATTCATATCTGGTTCTTTTTGGTCATTCAGCAAACATATGATACCCTAGCTCTAGGCTCCGCACCATAGGTCTGAATCTGCTCTCAGAGTGGGCAGATTGTGGAGAACTGGGGAGGGACTAATACACAGGGAAAGGTTGTCTTCTGGGAAAGAAAAAGGATTTAGCCCTAGCACCTTGTAGATGATGTTTGCCATTAAAAAAAAAAAATCTTATGTTTAATTTCCTTGATAGCATTGCAGATAAGCCATACTTTAAGAACGTCTGAAAAAGAAAAAAAAATGCTTGAAATTCTTCCTTATCAGCATTGAACTACTTGCAAGTTTTATGTTGCTATGACAACCGCTCCTGTTTACCCAATGCTTACTATGGCTTGGGTACTGTTGGGAGGGGTTTACTTATATCCTGATTTAATCTGCACCACTGATGTGCAGCCTTACAGATTTGCAAATTTACACCCAGAGACGTTCTACAACTTGGCTGAGGACCTGTGGCTAGCATGGGAACTCTGACCTCAGAGTTTAAGCACAAGGCTCCACATTTATGAACAGTTGTGTCTTGATCCTGTTGGGGCGTTTTCCTCTTCGTTGAGTTCCCACACTGTCGTGTTCCTTCATTTAGAGTAGTCAGGGCTGCCCCGTTACCACCGCACATTCCCAGGATGCCAGCCCAGGCCTCAGGGAGTGTTTCCAGGGTTGCAAACTCTCCGCTTTGGAAAGGAAACAACGATAAAGAGGGCGCCTTCAGTGCGTGGGGTGTTCAGACTTTCCGACTGGCCTCCAGTGTTGGGCCTGGGTCCGTTGCCCCCCTTACCCTGTCTCGTGTTACCGCAGAGTGTGCCACCTCTGCTGATAGCTCTGCCAGCGGGGCCCCCCTCCTCCGCTCTCCCGCCTCATCCCAGGCTAGAACCAGTCTCTTTATACTTAAGTTATAACCTCTACTTAAAAATAGTCTGACGAGCACAAGAGGAGTGGATTTTTTTCAGCCACTGTATTGATCACCCGCTGTATGCCAGGCAGTGCGCCACGGATAGCAGCTGCAAGGAGAGCTGGTGGAGGGCCCCTGACTCAGGCCGGGAGAGGGGCCACAGTCACGGAGGGCTCTCTCTCAGGAGCCGTTGTAGAAGTGAGAACCTGAAAGATGCAGTTCATCTAGGCATGGGTGGGAGTGGTGGAAGGAGGAGGCCTTTCGTCAATGTGGGGAAAGAAAGGAAGGCGGAGGCTGGTGAGCAGGGCCTGGCTGCCTCCGCTCTTGGGTCCTTTCTGGGGGCTGATGACAGGAACGGGCAGGGAAGGGGAAACAGTTGGAATGTTTCTGGATGTTCAAAATCTGCTCTGGCTGCTTAGTGGAGACATTTGTGTTTTCCTTGTAAACTGTGTTATTTGTCATCTATAAGATGATCCGTCTTATCCCATTGGTAATAACAGCTAGGTATATTGGTCTCGCTCTGTGCCTGGCGCAGTTCTAAAACACCTTACGTTCAGGGCCTCACTTGATTCTCACTGCAACCCCTTTGCTTCCTCTGTGTCCTGGATGAAGAAACAAGGTGGAACAGCCTTGGCGTCCTGGCGAAGGGTGCAGTGAGCAGCGGGACGGTGATTTGAGCCAGGTAGTCTGTGATGGTAGCTTGACCAGCATATAAAACCCTGCCATTCGAAGCGTCATTTGCCTTTTTCCCCAGTCTTAGCACAGCTACTGCTCAGTAAAGTTCATGGCATTTATTTGGGGGATGTCCAGGTTGACTTTGGTTAAACTCGCTAATGGAGTATAACATATAGTAAAGCAGGGGTCCCCAGCTTCTCAGCCGTGGGCCAGTACAGCAGCAGCATTAGGTTAGAAATACAGTGCACAGTAAATGCAATGCACTCGAACCATCCCCAGAACAACCCGTGCCCCCAACCCCCACCCCAGCCCTGTAGAAAAATTGTCTTCCACGAAACCAGTCCCTGGTGCCAAAAAGGCTGGGGACCACTGCAATAAGGTCTCCAAGCTTTGAATGCACAAACTGATGCAAAAGTGCTCAGTGAATTTACCTGTAAATTCACCAGTGTAAATCACTGCTCCATTTAAGATGCACGCTAGTATCAGCACCCCTGACAACCCCCAAAGTTCCCTTGTACTCTGTTCCACTCACACCACACCCCCAAAGTGACTTGTTCTTACTTCTAACTCTGTGGATTAATTTTTTGCTTCTTTTTGAACTTTATATTGTAAGTAGCTTTATACAGAATGTATTTTGTATGCGTGCAGATTCTCTGATTTCACATCCTAGTTCCTACATTGACTAACATTAGACAGCATCCGTGTTACCTGCGGCAGTGATCCTTTGCTGCAGCCTTTGAGCCTCCGTGAACTTACCTGGTAAAACCATAGTCTCTAGGGTTAATACCAGTCTTGCTTCCACCCACTGTCATTACGAGGATCAGATGAAACAGTGCACGTCAAAGTGTTTTGATAATTTCTTAATTATTCTTGTAGAAAATGATATTAAAGATAATTTGTAAACACCCACCCCACACATGTACATACATACTTTTCTCTTCTCCAAAATGTGCTTCAGAATCAAAGGTGTTCTTGATAACCCTGCTTATATGTAATATGATGGTGCGAAAAAATGTCTGAATTGCTGAAAGGGGGCGATCTCTCTGAGACCTCAGGCTGGGGAGCTCTGCAGTCTGACTTCTCAGGGCCTGTGTTTTTCTGATGCTTGGGGATGCCTGGGAGCTAGGCTGATTTCCTAGGGTTTGGTGAGTCCGGATAAAACTGACCTGTGTGGCCGTGCATAAGTAATGAGAGGCAATCAAGTTTCCTAAAAGATCCATTTTTTCTTACAGGCCAGTTGTCGGGCTCTTTCCATTATTTCATGATAAAATACCCAATGTGTACCTTTGCCCAGTTTCTGCCTTTAGCGCCGTGGGCAGCAGGCAGACAGCCTGCTTGTCTGTCGTGTGACTTTTGACCCTTTTCCATAGGAGTGTGGGTTCCAGAGGGTGGACTTTGATGGCGAGACACACGTTCCGCTGCTGCTTAGCGGCTGCTCTGAAGCACAGAAAGCGCAACAGGACTCTTTGAAGCTGCCCGCCTTTGCAGGCTTGCAGTGCCCTGTGCTGGAGGGACTGCCTGGCCGGGGAGTCCAGGGCGGGTTTGTGGAGGTCTGCGGTGGGACTGGTTTTCTGTCTGTCACCCCTGGCTATCTCTGTAGTAGTAGCAACGGCAACCTAGGGGTTTTGTGAAGGTTGAAGGAATGTGCTTTTCACCAGGGCACTGTTGGGGTTTTAGTGCCCTGGTGTGAAGGGTTTTGGTTGTGATGAGAGGGGCCAAGAAGACAGTTGGTGTATTTCAGGAAGTGATAAACAAGTTGAAGTAAGCCTTCTGGGAGCCAGGAGTGCCCTTCCCTCCTTCTCAGCCGTCTGCTTCAGCCAAGGCTGCTGGGGTCTCTTGGTTTCTCCCTGCCTCCTTCCCAGACCACTTGGGGGGCCTGCCTGTCAGATTCTTTCAGGTTGAAGGAGATCAGCATTGATGACTTTGAATCCCTGATTTGTGTGGTTCTTTCTTGGCCCCGTGCCTTGCAGCTTTAGGTCCTTAGAACCCTATGGGGGATGTGAAGAGGCACCCGGAGTCCACCTGCCAACCCACACGTGAAAGGCAGTAGGCCGCGCTGCTTCTCATAAGTCCCGTGCACTCTTCTTCTCAGATTCCCATGGGTTCCACTGCGCCCCCCTCTTTGTTCTTTAGCTTTAAGTTGATATGTTGCAGATTAGCATCCTCCATAAGGCTGTCTGTGTGAATCATCCCTTTTTTCCTTTTATTCATTAACTCTTTTCTGTTTTTCCACACCGGGCTTCTTGGAGACAGCTTGGTATAATGAAGATGCAGAAACCAGATAGGGTTGCCACATTCAGCAAAAATACAAGATGAGGAGCCATGTTTAAATTTCAGGTAAATGATGAGTAGTTTCTTAGGGTATATGTGTTCCCACTGTGGAACATATATGTACTAAGTGGAATATATATGTGCTAAAAAAAATTATTTGTAGTATTTATCTGAAATGCAAACCTAACTGGGTGTCTTTTGTTTTGTTTTGCCTTGCCTCCTGGCATGGGAGATGTTAGTTTCCCAACCAGGGATAGAACCTGACCCTCCTGCATTGGAAGTATACAGTGTTAACCACTGGACTGCCAGGGAAGTCCCTGGGCATCTTGTATTTCACCTAGAAATCTTGAAACCCTAAGATTTAGAAAAAAAAATCGCAGTTCTGCTCCTGCCTCCGTCTGTGATCACATGGCATCTCATGTGACCCCTAAGCCGCTGTATCTTCTCTCAGAAGGGCTCATGGTCTCTTAGCACTCAGGTTTGAGGGATAACTGATGAGGCTCGTGAAAGCCCTCAGGACATGTTCAGTATCTCCTTTTTCTGCCTTTATGCAGTGACGGTGGGTTTGCTTCTTGCCTGTCTTCCTTTTCCTCCTCTCCTCCCTCCCCTGTGAAGTCAGCCCACTGTCCTCTCCTTTAGTGCGGCTGGCGTTTTTTTTCTGTTTGGCTGCCACTGGCGTGCAGGATCCTAGTTCTCTGAGCAGGGATGAAACCTTGCCCCCCTGCAGCGGAAGCGCAGGGTCTGAACCACTGGACTACCTAGTGTAGCTTTTTGGGTCTTCTCAGGGTATCACCTCCTCTCCTTCCTCAAGCTGCTCTGAATTCGCTTTCACTTTTTCTGCCCTTCCTCGACCAGCTTCCTTTTTTCATTTTCCCTGGAAGCCGTCTTTGACTGTATGTCTCAAGTAGCTCCCTTTATTTGGCCGCACGTTGCCAACCCTCTTCTTCAGTTTCTCCTTTCCTTCTGAGCCTATGCTGACTCAGGGAGGATGGGACCCTTTGGCCTCACTGGGGGGCCAGGCAGCACACACATATCCTTTCGGGGCCTTGGTTTTCACCTCGGTTTGCTGAGAAGGCTTGTTGAGAATTCAGGGGTTGCAGGCTGGCAGGCTGCCTTTGGCCCACAGGTGAGTAGTTTGGCTTCAGGTTTTGGAAAGCCTTTGGAAAGAGCGGTCTTAGGGAAGGAAAGTCACAGATGCTCTCGCCTGCCTTGGGCAAACCTCCCTGTCAGCTTCCCAGGCTGATTCATTTTGTGCCCTGATGGCGCTTGGGTTTGAGACTGCTGAGCTCTGCTGCAGGTAATGACTGATGCAGCCAGCGTGCCGTCCTTCGTTGAGCTCTTGAAACAAAGCCACAGGGCACAGTTGGTGCAAGTTTACGGACTGGGAGAGCAGGGGTAGAGAGAAGCTACCTTGCCAGTCACTGGATTGGCAGCCCTTGTTCTGAACCACTGTGTTGTATTTCTGTGACCAGGTGCAGCTGTGAGGGTCTGTGAAATCCCTTGCAGGAGTTCACAGTAGACTAGAGCACAGTTTGCTTGTCGATTCATAATCTCCAGTCCTTACCCTAGATTCTCTATTCTTGGGTAGTGAATCCTTAGATTGTGTTTCCTCTCAAGGATCATTCTATTTTTTCATTTCCTGAAAACTGGGTTCACATCGTAGTGGGTGTTGAGCCACAAGACAAAGCCAAGCCAGTGATCCACAGAAGGAAGGATTTATTTGCAGCAAGTAAGGAGAACACCTGGGATCCTCCCCAAAGCAGCGAGTCCCCAGTAGCAAAATTGGGGAAGTTTTAAGCTAAGGGTACATGCATATTCAGGGCTTCCCAGGCGGCTCAGAAGGTAAAGAATCTTATCTGCCTGCCAATGCAGGAGACCCAGGTTCGATCCCTGGGTCAGGAAGATCCCCTGAAAGAGGAAATGGCAACCCACTCCAGTATTCTTGCCTGAAAAATCCTATAGACAGTGCAGCCTGGCGGGCTATGGTCCATGGGGCTGCAAAGAACCAGAGACAACTTAGCGACTAAACAACAGCAGCGTTTATACTTGTGAAGGGGCTGGGGCAGAGGCTTCAGTGTAGAGTTGGGGCAAGGTTTAACAAGAGTCTAAGCTTCAGTTGATTGAATTTGTGAGGGTCAGGAAAGGTCAACTTCATCATTCCATCTTCCACTGGGTTGAGGCCTTTGTTCTTGCAGAACTCAAAGATCAGTATCAGATTGTAATATACACCCCTCGAGGAGGAACTGGGATTCTGTATATCGCTGGATTGTTGTTTCTTGACTGCTTTTCCTTTGTTCCTGCTTCCCTCACTTCCCTTAAGATCTTTAATTACTGAGAGCTGTTCAAGTAAGGTCATATGTATGGCCAGGCTTAGATCACAGAGTGGCTTAAGCCAAAAATGGCTTTTCATGTCAAGAGAGCCGTGGCTGGTTCTGTTTCTCCAGGAACCCCCTATTCTTATCTGCATACACTGTAAAGATGTTTCCAAGAGTTTTCTCTTCCTGTGCATGGCATCTTTATAAATGATTAGGTATCCTTGGCATTCATTTAAGTAAGTTTAGTTTGGGGGCACCTACTAAGTGCCAGCTATATGCTTGAGGTGTCCTTTGAGGAGCAAAGCAGGGTATAAGTAGTGAGTGAGTGCCCTGCCCTGAGTGGAGGACATCCAAAGCCCAAGAAGACTTTGTGAAGGAGCTCAGAGGCTGCTAGGAAACTGGAGAGAAAGTGAGGACCATAGCATGGTTGAAGAAAGATGGAACCCCTTTAGGGTTCACACAGGAAAATAGACCCTGTAGAGTAGGAGGGAGAGAATTCAATCTGAGGATTTGGTTATCCTACGGGTAGAGTCGCTGAGAATAGAACTCACCAGGAGGTGCAGTGAGACAGCCCAGGGGATTGGAACAGCAGGACACCACTCCTCTGGAGGACAAAGTGTGGAGGTGGTGTTATCAGAGCCCAGGGCCGGGGTCACTCAGAAAGAGAGCTGGAACCACGAGGGCCTTGAGACCAGAATGCTGCCCAAGGTGGGGAGAAGAAGGGAGAAATTCCCCCACCCTCCCTTTTCTAGCCTCTTGCCTGTGCTTTTCATTGGTTGAATTTGGCTGGAAGCCTGGAAGTCTCTGACTTGAGGGAGCGGGGAGATGAAGCCTGCAGAGGTTTCCCCACCTCCCTTGCAGAGCAGGACAAGGGCAGTGCGGGACTCTTGGGCCAGACCAATGCAGAACTGGCTCAGCAGAAATGAAAGTGCAATGGTGACGGTCGATCGGGGTGGTTGCTGAACGCTTCACAGATGACAGGATGTTGGAAGACTCGGAGGTTTTCATTCCCTCTGGAGGAGGTGAGGGAGCTAAGGGCATTCCAGGGAGAAGGACCTGCATGGACCAAGGCCCGGCAGCCGGAATCGCAGGCAGCTCTGAGTGGCTGCAGGGGTGCCAGTGGTCTTGTTCCTGTCCCTCTTTCTTCTGCCTCAGAAGCCGCTTCCCCAGAGTGCTTTCTCCCGTCCATGTTCTCATTTAAGACTGACGTGATTTTGACACAGGGAATGCCTAGGTGGGCAGTTCTGCTCCCCGAATATCCTCAAGACCCGGTGCCTCCTTCACAGGACACACGTGCTTTCACAGTGCTCACGCCTGGGGTGCTTCACAAGTCCCAGACAGCAGCAGTTCAGGGCCGATGTGAGTTACCTCTGGTGCCTGGGACCTGTCACACCCCCAGGGCTCTGATGAAGATGCAGATGCTTGGGAGGAAGAGCTGTTCGTGTTAGTGACTTTCAGTGACTTGTCTCCGAGCCCTGAATGACTGGCACTCAGTCATGCTGTTAGAATACGTTTCTCACATCGCCTTGCTGTGAAATTCGTTTTTTTATGATGATAGAAGATATTGTTGAAACTTTCTTTATTATGGAAAATTTCCAGCATGCAAAAAAGTAGAGTGAAAGTACAAACCATCCAGCTTCACCGGTGACCATCACAGTCAGTCTTCAAGTGATCTCACCCGGAAAGTTTCATTCATATCTCTGATAAGGGTTTTATAACGACCACACCATTGTCTCATTTATTAAAAAAAAAAAGTAGTATTTCCGCTAGTACATTTATGTTTGAAAAGTCAACAGCAGAGAATTTTCTGGAATCAGATGTGTTATCCTTGCTTCCTCTCTGCTTTGAAGCTTTACCCGTGTGACCTGAGGCCATTGGCCCCAGATGGAAATCTCTTTCTCCTTAGTGCTGCCGGCAGGCTCTGGGACCTTTTACCTGCTGCCCTGTTTTTCTCGGTACAAGCATCTCAGTCATGCCGCCGCTGCCTCTCCTCAGGAAGGTATGTGGACTGGCTTCCCACATAGGGGTGTGAGTTTCAGGTCACCCACCATCCTTGTGTATGTAGGGTGAGAATCTTGGCATGCATTCGCAGCTCTGCTGCAGGAAAATCTCGCAGTCTTCCCCTAGAAGCTTGAGCTGGGAAGCGTCTGCTGAGCATCCTGGGAGGAATCATGCTGTACATAGCAAGGTGGGCCGGCATCAAGGACTTCTAGAAAGTCTGGCGCAGTGTCGGGTGTGAGGCCACTCAGGGTTCGAGAGCCCCAGACAGGAAGCCGTGGGCAGCATCTGCAGGCAGATGGCTTCTGGACAGGTAGAAAACGAGCATCCTGGTGCAGAATCTCCAGCTAGAAATCTGCAGCTCGTGCAGCATCCACAGAATGGATGCTGTACTCACTCATTTCTCACTTATTTCTTAATAATTATTCTTATTTCAACTCAGTTATTTCTCTGCACTCTCACAGCAAAGTCTCTTCAGTGGGAGTCTCACCTGAAAAATAAAGGACCTGGGGCTCAGGGGAAACTGAAATTCCTGGCCAGGGAGGGGTGCTGATAAGGGGAGCAGTGGGATTGCAAGGTAGCGGCCTGACTCCCAGGCAGAGGTGCTTTCCATTTGGTCAGCTCTTCATCAGAAAAGGGAAAAAGGGGGATCTGTTCGTTCAGCACTTAGAAACAAGGGGAACTGAATGGAGCTTTGACAGTAATTTGTGAAGGAGAGTGAGGTGACCAGTAGTGAGTGTTCTTTTACCAAAAATTACCCAAATACTTGCCAGACCTCTTGCCAGCTAGGACCAGTCCACGTGGGTAATGAAGCCTCAGTGGGGGTTGGGGCAGGACGGCCAGGCCCTTCAGTTATGTGAGTCTAGGAAAAGAAAGGGTGGGCGGTCCCAGCTGTTGACATCCAAGGGATGATCCGCATTATTTGACTCTGCTCTTGCGATCAGCTAGTGCTTAACGTGGGCCACTGACTTGGGGGACTTGGGCCTCTGGTGACTTTCAGAGCCGTTGCCCTTTGTGGGAATCATTTGACCTCTGCAGGCAATAGCCTTTCACTTTTCAGTGTGTGATTCCCAGACTTTTCTCTCCAGGTAAGTCACCTGGAGAACTTAACACATCCCGACACCTGGTGTCACATCCTTCAAAGTCTGGGGATCAGAGCCAGGTGTTACTTTTGTTGTTGTTGTTTAAGGTTCCTAGTTCAAAGTTGCTTTGGACCCAGCAATAAAATCTAAAAGTATACATTTGTGAGAATATTAATCTCATCTGAGGCTTGAGGGAAAAAAAATGTGTGTCTGTGGTCCTTTTGTCCAACTCTTCTTGGCCCTATGGACTGGCCTGCCAGGCTCCTCTGTCCATGGAATTCTCCAGGCAAGAATACTGGAGTGGGTTGCCATTTCCTACTTCGGGGGTCTTCCTGACCCAGGGATCGAACCTGCAGCTCTTGTGTCTCTGGCATTGGCAGGCAGATTCTTTACCACTAGCACCTGGGAAGCCCTGAGAAAAAATACTGCCCCTTTAGGCAGTTCTTCTGTGTTTTTTCCCCTATTGGTTATTTTTTCTCAGCTTTATTGAAGATGGAGTTGACATAAAACATTGTGTAGGTTGAAGGTGTTGATTTGAGAGACTTTTATATTGCAAAATGATTAACTGCTATAGCATCAGTTAACTACCTGCATGGCATCAGTCAGGTAATTACCTAAAATGTTCTTTGATTTTTTAAATTGTGTTTTTTGAATAGCAGAGGCAGGTCATTATATGCTTTCTCCTTTTTTGCACAAAAGGTGGTTAATTGAGTCTTTGTTCAGTGCCTCTCCCACTTAATTATATTTTGGAGATTTTTCGTAACGATCCACTGACTGCTTCCTCGTTCTTTTTTACAGTTGCATAGTAATCCATTGTATGACTGGCTCTTACTTTTGGGCGTCTCACTTGTTTTCAGTCTTTGGTCTCAGAAACAATGTTATGATGACCTTGAACTTGGATCATTTTCTATACGCGTAAGTATATTTCTAAGGGGATACATTGCATTTGTTAATGCTTACCTGCCACGTATTACACACTGGCCACTCTCTTAGACCATTTTCTTGTATTGGGTCAGTCCTCACATTCGTCTGTGAGGTAACCAGTATTATTACCTCTATTTTACAGGTGAAGAAACTGAGTCTTAGAGTAGGTTGGGTGATTGCAGCGGAGTTCCTTCGCTCTGAGATACTGCCTTTCTGGGTAAATTCCCAAATGTGACATTGTGGGGTCAGATGCACTACGCATGTGTAATTTGAATAGATGTTGCCAAATTGCCTTATACTAATTTATTTACACTTCCACGTGCAGGGTATGAGAGAGGGTGTGTGTGGCCTGTACTTCATTTTTATCAGACTTGAATTTTTGCCAATCTGGTAGATCAAAAATGTGATGTTGACATAGTCTCTGCATTTCTCTCAAGGGAAAATGGGTCAGCGTCTTTTCATATATGTGGAAGAGTATTTGGACTTCCTTTCCTGTAAATGCCTACTTATAGTCTTTCTCATCTATCTTCAGGGACGTTGGTCTTCCTCTTACCTATTTTTCTCAATACTTTGTTCATTACAGAGAATTGCCCTTTTTTTTTTTTTCTAATTTCCAGTTGCAAGAAAATTTCCCACTTGTCATTTATCTTTTGACTTGGCTTTGGTGGGTTTTTTTTAAGCCACAGTGAAATATGTTTATGCTTTCTTAATGCCATTTTTAATCTACAGGAATTACTGTTATGATATTATGGTAAAACTACTGTATATTTATGCTTTGGGGAAAAAAAGTAGGACAGATGATTGCAATTTTGTTTCAATAGTAAACAGTACATTTAAAAGGGATTCAGAAGACATCATAGAAGAAAACATGCTAGATACTCGAGTTCCATTAAACTTGAATTCACAGCTGAATAATAGAGGCACATCTGCTGGTGTGCCTCATCCTTTTTAATAAACGTTTTTATTGGAGTGTTGTTGATTTAACAATGTTCTCCACGTCTTCCTCTACAGTAGCATCGTATATTTCATGTAAGATCTTGAATTAGGAGAAGTCCTCTTCTGTAAGGGACTTGTCCATTCCTGAATTATGTGCATTTTGGATATTATTACTGTAGCCATTTCCTCTCTCCAGAACCTTCTTAAATGACTTGCCATCTAATTGGCATTATTTCTCTCCCCTGGTCAGTTTCAGACTGTTCATCTGGTGGTTTTATTTTACTCTGCTGTATTTTCCATTTCCCCTGCTTTAAAGAGAGGTTAGAAGCTCTGCACCTTAAATTTAATCATCTTCCATATTGACTGATTAGCAAGTCATCTTTGTTCATCTCACAAATATTTTTGAGGATAGGCCTTGTGCTGGCTACTATACTGGGCTCTAGGAGACAGTCCTTGAGTCTTGGAGGTCATATTCTAGGGGGAATAGACATCAGACATCTAACTTTAAGTTATAGAATTAAAATTGTGATAGATGCTTTAAAAGATACGCCTGTGGTTCTCAGAGGATATGATAGGGGAACTGAACAAGTGTGGGGCAGCCCGGCAGAGTTCCCCAGAGACGACGTGTAGGCTGCCGTCCTCTGAAAGATGAGTAAAAGTTAGCTACACAGAGGACTGGTAAAACATGTTCTGGGCCAAGATAACAGGCCATGCAAAAATCCTGAGAGCAACAGCAGCAGGGTGAGTTTGAGGAACTGAAAGATGTGTGATCAGAGCACGATCTGGATGTGGGCTGAGGAAGGATCTGGAAGTAGGTGGGGCCCACGTTGACGAGGTTGACAGTCTGCCTCCTACGCTACTGAGTTTTCCTTTAAATAAACCTTGACCACTTACCGAAATCTGTAAGATGTCCATTTGAAGAGAAGAGACACCTACTCGTTAGCTTTGTCTTCACATTTCTGAGCTGGAGGATACCTTCAATGGTGCTTATTGCTAATCTAACGCTCACTTTTACAGATGAGAGACCAGGGAAAGCCAGTGACTGGTAGCCAGTGTCAGAACTTGAACTTTGGGCTCCTGGTTTGTAGACGGTGTTCTTTGTACTCGGCACTTCCTCTTCCCTTAGAGAACATGTGTTCTGTCTAAAAATGGAAATGTGTTTTGATGTGCAGTTTTTTTCTGATTCTTATGAGAACACTTATGAAGGTATGAAAAGTAAATCCTTTAAGAAGTTCGTTGACTGACATTTATTAAAAAAAACACCATGCCAAAGGGGAGACTGCCTTCTAGATGGAGGGGTCTACTGAGACTATGTATGTGCCTCTTATCTTACAGCTTCTGTATATGCTTTATTATCTAGAACATCTAATTCAAGTAGCAGTGCTGGGATATGTATCTTTTAAATCGGGAATAGGTGTTTATTCTAGGGTCTGTGCCAATCTAGAACATTCTTTGGATGAATGAATTTGGCCTGCAAAAATGGCATTTTAATCCAGCCTTTTTTAGTTTTTCTTTAGGACATGTTTTTGCCAATCATCTTTATTTTCCAAAGGCCATATGTGGCGAAAAGATTTACTGCTAGCTAAGCAAACCTCCACTTCACTGGAGGACTGAAGAAGGAATAAAGATGGGAGGACTGTCAGTATGTAGCAGATGTGTCCAAAAATGGGCTTCGTCCTTCTTCCCCCTGGTTCACACTTTATTATGTCCCCCTTTGAAGTTAAAGGATGGGTAAGCCTGCTCTGTGCTTTTTCTGTACAAGGGAAGGAAAAAGGGGAGATGGTCAAGGGTATGTTCTTCCTACATCTATAAGAGTCTTAAGTCCTTAGGTGGTGGAGGGCTCGTCCCTGTCCTCAGTGGGATTCCTTGACATCTTATTAATGTGTTGAGTCCTGTAACCGGCACCTTGATTGGATCAAAGCCTCAAGACCTTCCCTTCTTGAACCCTGTACATTTATCCACCTGTAATGCAGGGGTCATGGAGACATAGGTTTGATCCCAGGGTTGGGAAGATCCCCTGGAGGAAGAAATGGCAACCCATTCCAGTATTCTTGCCTGGAGAATCCCATGGACAGAGGAGCCTGGCAGGCTATAGTCCATGGGATCGCAAAGAGTCAGACACGACTTAGTGACTTAGCACACACGTTTTTGTGCTGTGTTTACCTCTGAAGTGTCTCATGTACATGTTTCAGATCTTGGCTGCTTATGTGGGGAATGGAAAGGAAGTCCGGAAGAAAAGGTGGATTCAGTGGTGTTAGCAGTGAGGTAGGCCAGAGGCTGGCACCAGAGGGGAGGTTAAGGTGAGTGGGGAGGAGCAATTAATTTTAGGGTCTTAGATAGGCAGGGGTCAGACATTGGAAAGTTCCTTCCTGTTGGGATCAGCTGCCTGGGGAAGTGAGTGGAAAAGAGTCAGGTTATTTAGGAAGTGGTCTGGTCAGCAGAGGGCACAAGGAGCCTGGACAGGACTTGCTTATCAAGGTGGGAAGGTAGAAAGTGGTTTTTGTATTTCTGCCCAAGACTGTCAAATCTTGCTTCAGTCTATAGATGAAGACAACCAGCAATGTCCTACTGGCATTTTTCCATTTTGTAATCTTTCTTTTCTCCCTTCCATCATTCAATATTATTATTTTAAATATTATTGCCCGTTTTGGCTGTGCTGGGTCTTAGGTGCAACTAAGACTATGCTCCCAACGCAGGAGCCCCAGGTTCCATCCCTGGTCAGAAAACTGGATCCTTCACGCCTCAGAGACGATTGAGGGTCCCAATTGCCGCCTCTAGGACGTGTCACTTGGGATCCTTGATCTTCACTGTGGCATGCAGGATCATCAGCTGTGGCATGTGGAATCTAGTGCCCTGACCAGGGATCAAACCTGGGCCCCCTGCTTTGAGAGTGCAGAGTCTTAGCCCCTGGACCATAGCCCCTGGACCATCGGGAAAAGTCCTACGTCATTAACTCTTACTAACTGTTCATGCGTTGTCCCCGAGGCTGAGCGCTCTACTGCTGTTCGCTTTGTGGAGGTCATCTGAGGCCCCTCTTTCACTGATAGAAAATGCACAGGCTCCATGTTCACACTGAAAAAACATACATGGTTTTATTATTTTTTTAAAGAAAGATGGGTTTAAAAAGTTACATAGTTGGTGCTTTTAGAAATCAAGCCACATAAAAATCAAAGATAGGTCCCCCCCGTTGTGGACCCTAGTTTGTCCTCACAGACATAAATGCTGTCACTAGTTTCTTAGGCAGTCTCTTAAGGGTTTTTTTCTGGATATGTTTTATACAGACGCACTTGTGGGCCTCGGTGGTCCCCGTTAAACCATACACAGAAGTGGGAGCACACTGTAATGCTGTTCTGTCTCTGGGAGCAGAGACACAACAGAGACAGCTTTTTTCACTCAGCAGCATGTCTCATGAGTTCACCCCTGTTGGCCATAGAGGTGCCTCCTTCTTATAAAGGGTTCCAGTCCGTGGGGTCGCAGAGTCGAACACGACTGAATGACCGACCACACACTCGTTCCTAAGGGTTCCATGAAATGGGAGCTCTGTATTTCTGCAACTCTTCCTCTTTCGATTGTTTCCAGTCGTTTGCTTTTTTTTTTTTTTACAAACAAAACCACAGTAAACGTTCTTTTCTTTGCTTTTTTTTTTTTTTTTTGGCACCTGTAATATTTATTTAGCGACACTGCACAGCTTATGGGGCTTCCCAGGTGGCACTGGTGGTAAGGAACCTGCCTGCCAGCGCAGGAGACATAAGAGACCTGGGTTCAATCCCTGGGTGGGGACGATCCCCTGGAGGAGGGCGTGGCACCCCACTCCAGTAGTCTTGCCTGGAGAAGCCCACAGACAGAGGAGCCTGCGGGGCTACAGTCCATGGGGCTGCAAAGAGTCGAACATGACTGAGGCAGCTTTAGCACGCTCAGCTTATGGGATCTTAGTTCCTCTACCAGGGATTGAGCCTGGATCCATAGCAGTGAAAGCCTGAGTTTTACCCACTGGACTGCCAGGAAATTCCCTACAGTAAACATTCTTTTTAAAATATATTTGCATAAATCATAGCAATAGTTGGTGAGTATTTATGGAATAAATATCTAGGGGTTGGGACTGTAGATTCAAGGAGTATGGCTGCTGCTGCTTCTTTTTTTTTTTTTTTTTTTTAGTAGGTTTGATGTTTTTTTATTTATTTAAAAATGCTTATTTGGCTGTGTTGGGTCTTAGTTTCGGCACGTGGGATCTTTAGCTGCAGCATGGGGAACCTTCTGTTGTGGCTCACGCACTCTCTAGTTGTGGCCAGGGCTCAGTAGTTGCAGCACACAAGCTGTCTAGTTGTGTGGCACATGGGCTGCAGAGCATGCAGGCTCAGTAGTTGTGGCACGCAGGCTTAGTTGCTCAGTGGCCTGTGGAATCTTAGTTCCTCGACCAGGGATTGAACCCGCTTCCCCTGCACATCAAGGCAAATTCTTAACCGCTAGACCACCAAGGGAGTCCGAAAGCGTATGTGTTCTTTATATATATATATATATATATATATATATATATATACATACACATGTAATTTCATATAGTAATTTTTGGCTGTGCTGGGTCTCATTGCTGCGCAGACTTTTCTCTCGTTGCAGTGAGCAGAAGCTACTATAGTTGCCATGTGTGGGCCTCTCATTTTGGTGTTTTCTCCTGTTAGGGAGCACAGGCTCAGTAGCTGTGGTGCATGGACGCAGTGGCTTCACAGTATGTGGAATCTTCCTGGATCAGGGATCAAACCTGTGTCTTCTGCATTGGCAGGCAAATCCTTTACCAGTGAAGCACCAGGGAGCCCGAGTTCGAGTATGTGTTCATAAATGCTCTTGTGTATTCACTTGGACAGTTTTAAGTCACGTTTTGCTGATTGTCATCTCTCTGCACTTGTTATCCTTTCTTCTTTTCATGCTCTTGTGTGTTTTGGCCTTTTCTTTATCTCTTTCCTTTATTCTTTATCAAGTTTTGAAGGGATTGGTTTTCCTTCAGAATAACTGTCATGTTACCTACCTACCTCACCCCCAAACTTATCACTGAAAACTCTTCTTTTGTCTCAACAGCGTAGAAGTCAGTGAGAGAACAGAGATAAATTGAACACATGACTTTTATGACCAAACTCTCCTTTTACTAAGAACCTGTGAATTGCTAGATATTGAAAGTTCAAACCTGTTTTTGGAATACCACTCCAAACTTGTCACTAGTGTGACCTCCTGCTTCAAGTGACAGAAAGAGGTGATGGTCTTTGTAAAGTGCTAGGAAACATTAGGAAATTTGTTCAGAGTTTGAGGCTCTCTTCAGAAGTTTGAAGGTTTTGAACTCTGACATTGACACATTCAACTTTTATCTGGTGTGTAGTGTGTACAAAGTCAGTGGTTGAGTTTCATTTTTTAAATTTGTATTGGTGTATAATCGATTTACAGTATAGGTTCCGTTTCACAAAATGAGCTGTACTCTGATCTCCATCAATTCAGTGTCATGATAGGAATTTTAGGTCCATGTTCTCAAATATATTTTAGGGCGTTTTAAAGTGGATTTCCTCATTACATACATAATCAATTGAATTCACTACAAATTATATAAATCGAACCAGTAAAAGGGACAGTCTTAATATTACGGTTTGGTCAGACAGGACTTATAATTTGAGCAACGTCTCAATACAACTTTCTAATTAGTTAATAATAGTTTCCTATCATTCACTTGTGCTTACATGTGTTCAGTTGACAGAAAAGGAACATGCAGGGAGAAGGAAGCCTGGATTTGTAAAAACAGAGCCATGTGAGGTGGCAGCTCCCGTAAAAGTACTAGCTGTGCTTCGAGTATCGCTCGAGACAAGTTGGGTCATTAGCTACGTCCGAGTGTGTCTGTTTTTGACCCTTTGCAAGGTGTCAGTGCTACCCGCTCCCTTGGCGATCATAAAACGGTGCATTTATCTCCCATCCCAGTCCCCCAGCTTCATTTACATTCATGGCTAGACTTCAGTCTTTTGCAGAACTGATGTGTTGTATGTTGCGAAGACTCACAGTGTCTGAACTCAAAGCCTAGGATCCTGAGGGCATTGCTGGAACAGAGAAATGGAGAGAGCGCGCCGTGCGTAGTGAAGCCCGCCAGTTGCTAACTTGACATGACCCTTTAGAATCCCTGTTATTCACTGTACTCTGGGGGTAACAATATATCCCTTTTTTTCTTTTTCCTACTGAGTTACATTTTTTTAAAAAATTAAAATGTAGGCAGATAGGGAATTCCCTGGCTGTCTAGTGGTTAAGACTCTGTGCTTTCATGGCTGTGGGCCTGGGTTCGATCCCTGGTTGGTCCCACAAGCTGTACGTCCAAACAAAAAATGTAGATCAGGGCAATGAACACCTTTATACTGCTCACCTGAGCTCACCAATTTTTAATGTATTAGGATTCTATCACACAAGCCTCTCCATTCCTCCCTTCCTTTCTCTGTCTGTTTCCTTTTGCCCAGCCATCTGAAAGGTTTCAAATATCAGGCCACTTCATTCCTAAGTGTTCAGTATTGCATCTCCCAGGAGCAAGGACATGAGAGCGAGGATATTTTTGAGGCTGCCATCCACCCAGTCACACTGTGTCCCCTTTCTGGGGACTCAAAGATGACACTGTTTTCTTAGGTCTTAATACCAAGTAAAGCTCTTCAGCTTTCAGGCCATACCAACTGCTAGGCTGCTAGGACAGTCAGAACTAGATTTTCAAAATGCATAGGACTTGTCGATTAGCATCTGTACAACTTTTAACTTTATTTGACTCTTAAGACTCTTCCCCTGCCCATGACCATTCATATCTCTTTTCCTTTTAAAAATTTACATATTTATGCAGAGAACCCCTGTGAAGCTGAGAATGAATTGGTGAATAAAAATTAACTTGGGACTTCCCTGGCAATCCAGTGGTTAGGACTCAGCACTTTCTCTGTTGAGGACCCAGGTTCAATCCCTGGCCAGAAAACTTTAGATCCTGTGAGCTGCGCAGTGTGGGCCTCCAACCCCTACCCCACCCCTGCAAACTTAACTCGGAGTGAATCTGAAATGGCAGTGTGCCCTCAACCGGTCCCTCCCAGAGGAACAGGCCCTCATTATCCAGCCTCCTCATGCCGCTTCTGGGTCCTCAGGGCAAAGAGGGTGGAATTTCCCCCACCTAAAGTCCCACTACTTTCTTTTTTTCTTTTGAATATACTGCCTCGATGCTCATCTTAAAGGCATTCTCATCTTAAGTGTCACAGAACGTGTCACACTGCAATGCACCCACGCCCACCTCCCAGAGAAATCCCCAGGCCTCACGGTCTATTTGAGAGAGCTCTGCCCACTGGGGCCTGGAGTGAGCATCCTTTGAGGGTTGCATCTGAGAGAAGTGAAGATGGTAGGAAGGGTCTTGACTGTATGGTACAGACAGCGCTGTGCGGTTTTGAGAATGGGGATGGGTATTACCAGAATGAGTAGAGATGGTCAGAAGGTACAAGCAGCTAGAGGAGCTGGCTGAGACCTGCTGAGCAGGACAAGAGACCCAGGTCAGGGGAAGGGGAGATAAAGGGATTGCAGATGGGGATGGTCAGATCATGGGGTTGATCTGCTCAGATCATGCCAGAAGTGACCACCCTCCCTGAGTGTAGGGAGGGGACCCTGGGCAGTGACTGGATGGCAGGACATCTAGTTGGAATCCACCGTGTTCTGTGCACCAGGCTGTGTGCAAGCGTCAGCTCATGTAGTAGCCCCCACTGGAACCCTATAAAGTATAAGGAGCTTTCCTCATTTACGGATGGAAAAGTTTACGCTTAGAGAGGCTCAGAAACTGGCCGTAGAACGTGGACCTCTGCTGCCTCCAGAGTCTTAGTTAAGTGGAGGCTGCTCTGTGACATGCTGCTTCATCTTTCCCTTTAAAAAAAAAAAAAAAACAACAACACTTACTTTGAAGTATAACTTAAATAATTTACACATATGCCAAATGTACAGCTTGATGACTTTTCACAGACTGAAGGTTGTTGTATAACTTTTTTTGACTGCACTGGGTCTTTGTTGTCACGCGCAGTCTTTCTCTAGTTGTGGCGTGCACGCTGCAGAGCACACTGGCTCAGTTGTGGCTGGGGGGCTTTAGATGGCTCCACTTGCTTGTAGGATCTCAGTTCCTTGACCAGGGATTGAACCCACCATTTCGAGGGAGAGCAGAGTCGAGTCAGCTGAAAGCTGTAATTGGAAAAGCAGCAGCAGTCATTGACTTCAGCCGAGAGAGGGGATGTTAGGTATTCTGTGGGTTTCACGGTGATTGTCTCATCTCATTCTGTCGTGGTCTCAGAGTGACCTTGTTTGATGTGGATGTTCTATGAAATTGTTCACGTCCTACGGGAGAACATTATGCCCTGGCTGTGTCACATGGGTTTGTAATGTTGAGCTTTGGCTGTGAGCCTCAGATCAGCTCATGGAGACTGGGGCTGCTGTTTTGTTTTGTTTCTCGAGGAAAACTTCTAGGCTTTTGTTTGCCGTAAATCTACACTTTACAGTATGGGTGTTCTTAACATAGGATTGACCTTTGGTAGATACTGATGCCTTAAGATGCTGGATAAGAATTCTGAACAGAAAGTATATTTAGAACATTGCCCTTTGGATTCTTGTTTCCAAGCTTCTTAAGTGACTGGGTTGCCCTGTGTGGACTGGTTTTTAGTGGTTTTAGGTAATCCACGTGAAGTCACATGAGCCTTTGGCAGTTGCTCTTTCACACCAGACCCTTCTCTCCTTACCTGTTGAGTGAGGGCAGTTATAACACTGACCCAAATTTCTTAATGGCCCTCTGTGATGTCGTGTTCTAGGCTCATGAGTGTATCTTGTTATCTTGTCAGTCGCTCAGTCGTGCCTGACTCTTTGCGACCCCATGGACTGCAGCTCACCAGGCTTCTCTGTCCATGAGATTTTCCAGGCAATGATACTGGAATGGGTTGCCATTTCCTTCTCCAGGGCATCTTCCCAACCCAGGGATTGAACCTAGGTCTTCTGCACTGCAGGCAGATTCTTTACCAACTGAGTTACATACCTGCTACTTTATACCGTAAGTAAAGTCGCTCAGTCGTGTCCGACTCTTTGCGACCCCATGGACTATAGCCTACCAGGCTCCTCTATCCATGGGATTTTCCAGGCAAGAGTACTGGAGTGGGCCATTTCCTTCTCCAGGGGATCTTCCTGGCCCCGGGATCGAACCCCGGTTTCCAACATTGCAGATAGACGCTTTACCATCTGAGCCACCAGGGAATTTATACTGTACTTGCTTCCAAAAAGAATTCGAGGTGGCCAAAGTGATATTCCTTCCCTCTGAGCATTCCAACCACATCTTTTCCCCCTTTTTTCTTTCCTTTACCTTATGGCCTGGCCTAAATAAACAGTCATGATTGTGAGACAGCTCTTTGCCTGCAAAGAAAAAAAATTTTCGGAAGTTGGGGTGGTTCTTCATCTAAGAAAACTACATCTAAGGATATCCCATGGAAGTACTGAAAAAATTCATTGTCTTTGCTTTAAAATGTTTTTAAAATGTTTTCATAATTTTTTAACTTAAAAAGTTGAAGTGCAGTTGATGTACAATATCATGTTTCAGGTGTACAGTATAGAGGTTCACAACTTTTAAAGGTTATACTCCATTTTTAGCTATTATGAAGTATTGGCTGTGTTCCCTGTGCTGTATAGTGTATCCTTGTAGCTTATTTATTTTTATACATAGTAGTTTGTGTCTCTTACTCTGCTACCCCTAACTTGGCCTTACCTTGCCTTCTTCCCACTGGCAGCCACTAGTTCTCCATATGTGTTCTGATTGCTTGCTTGCTTTCCTTTTTTTTAAATACTTATTTTTATTTGACTGTACCGGGTCTTGGTTGCAGCTCGAAAGATTTCTTGGTTGTGGCATGTGGGACCTTAGTTCTCTGACCAGGGATCAAACCCAGGCCCCTTGCTTTGGGAGCATGGAGTCTTAGCCATTGGACCGCCAGGGAAGTCCCTGATGGCTTTTCAAGTCGGGAGTGAGCAGAAGTATCTTAGTTGAATGAACCCTGTATTCTGGTTGTTCAGGAAGCATTAGGGGCTTGTATGTCACGTGGGATCCTCTTAGACTCCTGCCCTTTCGCAGGGTCAAGGGACTGGGCTTGATGAGCACGTGCTTTTCTAATTTTCTTATCAGAGCATTTTACTTGATCCCTGGCCCCTCCTTTGCTGCTTCAGTGCTTATAAATGTAGCCTTATCTGTGAGCTGCAGCGGTGTGTGACTTCTCATCTGGTTTCGTGGGCCAGCATGGGAAACCAGCTAGTGCGAGTGGGGAGTTTTACCTCGCATCATCCAGCATGACCATATTCAAGAAAAGGGAGGGAAAAGAGAGGAGGACTTGGAGCAATTGAATAAGAGCCTCAAACCAATGCAAGGAGGTGAAAGAACCAAGAGGGGAGCTAGAAAGTAGATATTTTGGGAGTTGGGTGGCACTTTGTGTGCATGTTTTGATTTACGTCTTAATTTTATTTTTGTCTAAATATATGGCTGTTTATCCCATTGAAATGCCTTGAAATGGCATCTAAATTCATAAATACCCAGATTTAGTTGTGTGCACTTTTCTGATATTTCAATCTCTGTATTCCTGTATTAATAGCTACTGATTATTATCCTTTTATAGTAGGTTTTACTGTGCCCGATGTCAAGTCCTGACACATCATTTTCAGTACTGTCATGCCTATTATGACTTTCCCCCTCCGTGTCACAGCCCTTAAATCCTGTGGGAGTTGTAGTTTGAGGAGGATTAACATCTTAAAAAATCTCCCGTTTGTCCATTGATTAAGGTTCATATTTCTTTAATCTGCTAGTGAGGTTTTTGAAACTCTTTTCCTTCATTTAGGTTTTGCAGACTTTCCATCATTTTCCTTTTCGGGAAGGTCCTCTGGAGGAGGAAATGGCAACCCCCACTCCAGCATTCTTGCTTGGGAAATCCCATGGAGAGAGGAGCCTGGAGGGCTGCAATCCATGGGGTTGCAAAGAGTTGGACAAAGCTTGCACGCACACGCACGCACGCACACACACCCTCCAGTGAGGCTTTCAGAAGTGTTTTCCTTCACGTAGATTTTTCAAATTCATCATCTTTTTCTTAGGTACCTTGTTCTGGCCATTATGAATAGAAATTATTCTGTTTTACTTTGTCATAGGAAGGATTTTTGTATATGTATGTTTTTAGTGTGTTTCTCAACGATTATTGATTGGTTCTCTTGGTTTCTAGGTGGATGACATCTGAAAATGACAGACTCCTTTCTAGCAACTTCTAATCTTTTACTGTAGAATCAGGCCATATGTTTAACTGAACATGTCAGCTATTTGGGGCTCCCCAGGCGGCGCTAGTGGTAAAGAGCCCGCCTGCCAGTGCAGGAGACAGAAGAGACATGGGTTCGATCCCTGGCTCAGGAAGATCCCCTGGAGGAGGGCATGGCAGCCCACTCCAGTATTCTTGCCTGGGAAATCCCATGGACAGAGGAGCCTGGCAGGCTACGGTCTATAGCGTCGCAGAGTTGGACACGAATGAAGCGACTTAGCACGTTCAGCTATTTACACCTAGTGAACAGAAGAGAGTATAGATTTCAACAATACTGGCTCCTCTTTCTTACTCCATGGACATTTCTAGGCCTTCCCCTTGGCTGGTTACTGATATTTCCTTGTACCTTTCCACAGGTGCATGTGTGTTTTTGTTTGTTTGAAACAAACATATCCCAGCCATATCATAATCAAAGGAAAACTGACTTTGTCGTTTCCCACTCACAAGCCTACTTTGCAAGCTAACCGAAGTGTAAGAGACCCTCCCCCTCACCGTATCTCCGGTTTAATTGTGTTAAGATGTTCTGTACAGAGTTGAATACTGATGAGGGCAGCTGTCCTTCTTGTTCCCACCTTCAGTGCTTCAGTTGGGAGTGCTTCCAGTGCTTTATTGATGAATACATTGTCTGACAAGAGCATTTGGGTAGAAGCCTGGACGTAGGACTTGCTTTGTTTGGTATCTCGTGTGAGCTGAATTTTTTGCATCTGTTAATATCTTAAAAATCTTAATGAAATACAGTAATATAACACCTCACGTTGAACTATCCAGTTGTTCTTGGGATAAACTTTACTAGGTAATATTTTTCATTTTAATTACATTGCTGTGTTCACATTCATTCTGCTAATATTTTAGTTAAGATTTCCTTACATATATTATACAGAAATGGCCTTTGGCTTCTTTGTTGTACAGTTTTGGAAGCAGGGTCATTTTGGGTAGCTTTCCTTGATTTCTTTTTTTTTTTTTTTTAGTTTGTATAACATGACAGTTATCTTTATTGTAAATATTTGGTGGAACTTTCTGTAAAACAAAAAATCTGGCGTGGTATCTTTTCTAGATAGGAGAGACTTTGAGAAACATCAGACGATTTCATGGTGGGAAAATAGTTGTGGCAAGTAACCTATTAGGGATGCAGGTGGGCCTCTCACACATCAGTGATGATGCTTTTTAAAAAAAGACAGGTGTGTCCACACATTTTTGTCTGTAGTGAGACAAGAAGGTATGTGTGTTTCTCACACACGGTTGGGGTCATGAAAATGCTCCTCAAGGCTTTTTAGTAACCACTGTTTTTTGAGGATTGCAGAATTTACCTTAGTATTTTGGTCTGAGTAAATAGTACCAGATTATGTCCATGTATCAGTGTTCTTTGCATAATTATCATCAGACATATTCAGAATACCATTTGACAGACTTGGGCTGGTCAGAGCTTTCAGCTTGGTTGGTTTCAGCCAGTTCAGTGCCTGTGCAGGTCTCAAAACATCCAATTGAGTACAGGATTTCTGTTCTAACATAGTAACATGATCTGTTGTGTTCCTTAAAAATATTGGATTCTGCAAAATCCCACACCAAAGGTATCAGGGCTTACGGAGACAATAGTGTTGAGGCAGGCCAGTCGCTATGTCATGTAACCGGAGAACTAACCAGACAGTTTTGGTAACTTGGGAGATGTAACTTGGACTTGTGGAGTAGTTTTCAATAGATCAACAACTTTCAAGTGAACTGCCAATGCTAGGAGTGCCCGCTGTGTGCCCAGGACTCAGCCTTTGGAGATAGATAAAAAAGGTCTTTGTCCTTGAAGTTCACCTGGACAAGAGTCTTTGAACTTCTGTGGTCTTCTGACCTCTTAGTCCCTCCGCCTGTTCTTCCTCACCCCTTAGAATTTGTCTGTCTCAGGCCTTCCCTGGTTCAGGCGTGAAGGGGCCTGTTACAGTCACCCTAGATGAGCAGACCTCTGCCTATTTTCACTATTTTCAATATTTTTTTTCTGGAAGATAAACGACTACTCGTTGTAGAAACTTTGAAAAACAGATTCATTGTATAAAGACTGTGTCATCAGTGCCATCCCCCAGAACCCTCTTTATTGCTCTGGGTTATGTGCTTCTATCATTTCTAGTGCCTCCAAGGATTGATGTGGATCTTTTCAGCAAGCAAAATGGGGATCGTGTTGTTCATCCCACCCTGTTCTTCTGCTATTGAGTGCCTGTGACAGTCATCGCTTGTTCTTAATTATGGTAGTGTAATTATTCCTTTGTTAGAATAAACTAATATTTGTCGGTGCCTATATTTCCTGCTTCTGCAGTAACAGATTACACACACACATGTAGTTGTTTGGTGGTGGTTTAGTTCTAAAGTTGTGTCCAACTCTTTGTAACCCCATGAACTGTAGCCCACCATGTTTGTGGTTTTGGACAACATAAATGCATTTTCTTACAGTTCCGTAGAAGTACAGCACAGGTCTCCCTGAGCTAAAACCACGGTGTGGCAGGGCTTCTTCACCTTCATTTCTGGAGGTTCAAGAGAATCCATTTCTGCTTGGTCCCACTTGTAGAGGCTGCCTCTGTTCTTTGGCTGATGGTTCCTCCTCTGTGTTCCAAGCCAGCAAT
The DNA here is from genome assembly GCF_016772045.2 of Ovis aries. Taxonomy (NCBI): domain Eukaryota; kingdom Metazoa; phylum Chordata; class Mammalia; order Artiodactyla; family Bovidae; genus Ovis; species Ovis aries. The sequence continues at coordinate 14,872,185 of NC_056078.1, read as the reverse complement.
GGCAAGATAAGTCCCTCTCACTTGGCCTCACTCTAACCTCTTCTCTGCCTCTATTTACCATTTTAAAGGACCCTTGTTATTACACTGATCTCACTCAGATATCCTAGGATAACCTCCTTATTTTAAGGTCAGATGATTAGCAACCTGGATTCCATCTCTCCCCTTAATTCCCCCTTTGTCATGTAAGTTACGTATTCACAGGCTCTGGGATTTAGGATGTCTGTATCTTTGGGGCAGGGCGGGAGGCATTTCTGCCCTTGCTTGTCTCCTGTGGCTGATGAATTGGTTGTTTGTGTTAGTGTGGATGACAACTCAGTGAACACTTTCATATGTCCATCTCTGTGTATCTCTGGTTAATCCATGGACCACCTTCCTGTAAATGGAATATTTCAAAGTGATTATTCTCATACAGTTGACCAAAAAAAAATCAAAATATTAAAACTCCAGTCTTGATTGGGTAGGAGAACAGGAGACAAGTTTAGTGCTAAAGAGAAATTTTCAGAGCTGGGAGGAGATCATTTCGTCCCTCTGTTGCATCCCACTTAGAGTGTGCGGTTCTGTTTCTCATTGTAGCTTTTTTGTATTCCCTGTGGCTTCTGACGTATGTTAGACACGTTTATTTGGTCTCTATTTGCTAAATAAACAAGTAAGGAAGTCACACACATGTGCACACACACACACTTCACCATTAAATACCTGGTTTTCACTCTGTTCTTTTCTAATATTAAATCTTATTAGATTTACCATAGTTAATTCTTCAGTGTTTCGGACACTGCCAGGTGTTTTGTGTTTAAATGTAGTACTGTCTCAATGTCATGGAAGTGGGGGACGTTGGTTTTCATACCAAGCATGTACTTGGATGATTTTAATTGTTCTGTTTTGCAGGGGTTTTTTTTGTTTTTTTTTTCCACCCTGTGAAGAATCCAGAATTTTAGTTCCCTGACCAGGGATCAGATCTGTGCCCCTTGTAGTGGAAGCACTGAGTCCTAACCACTGGACTGACAGGCAGTTCCCCTGTTTGCTCATTTTAAAGGCTAAGCATGTGTCCTGTGTTCTCATTTCCGCCTTCTTTCTTTCTTCTTTTTTTAATACAAAAAGTTTATTACAAGAACTCCACAAATTTATTTAAATACCAGTTGTCAGAAAGAACGAATGACACCAAGCGTTACTTTGATATAGTCAGAATAAAACAATGCTTGGAATGACCTTTACACAGCCCTTTTTCCTTGGGACCAGATGTCTTTGAGAATTAAGGCTTTGGGGTGGGAGGAATGAATGTGTCTTCATCTCCCAGGGCTGCCATAACAAAGTACCACAAACTTGGTGGCCTAAAACTGCAGAAATTTGGGACTTCTCTGGTGGTCCAGTGGTTAAGTGTCTACCTTCCAATGCAGAGGACACAGGTTCAAACCCTGGTCAGGGAACTGCTGCAGGGTACAAGCCTGCATGCAGTGAAGACCCAGTGCAGCCAAAATGAAAACACACACACACACACACACACAGAATGACAGAAATGTATTCTCTCACTGTTCTGGAGGCTGACAGTCTGAAATCAAAGCACTGGCAGGGCTGTGCTCCCCCGGAAGCCTTGAGGGAGGATGCTTCCTGCCTCTGCCAGCTCCTGGAAGTTCCAGGCGTTCCCGGGCTTGCAGCTGCAGCATTGCAGTCTCTGCCTCCGCAGTCACATGGCGTTGTCCCTGTGCGTCTGCGTTTCCCTTTCTTGTAAGGACACCAGTCATGTTGGATGAGGGCCCATCCTAATGACCTCATCGTAATTTCATTACATCTGCGAAGCCCCTATTTCCAAATAAGGCCATACTCACAGGTACCATGGGGTTAGGCCTTCAGTGTATCTTTTTGTGGTGGGGGCAGAAGGGACACGCTTTTCAACCCATAACTGGGTGGGCTGTGGAAAGGTCACACTGAGCCTCTGCCACATATAGCACAACACCTCCATTGGGTCGGAACAGTGGTCCATCAAACACACAAGCAGGTATGGGCAGCCCACTCAAGGGCTCATAATAAAGCTGCAGGCAGCCTCATGTGCCCAAAGGGTCAGGCTTCGCCACCAGATGAACGCAGGTCAGGCTGGTTGGCTTCCTGCCCAATGGGTGCAGCTTTCGGTTTTCAGAATCTCTTGGATTTGGATTGACGACCCAATTGATCCTTGATTGCTAACAGTGGGTTCGAGAGCTTTCTGGGCACTTCTGTCAGGGAGAGTTACTACACATGGACTAATTTTTTTTTTCCCCTCTCCCTATCTGGAAAGTGACTCAACCCAAGGTATCAAGAAGCTGACTTAGGTTGACCACCACGTCTTCATGTCCAACCAGAATAGAAACGTTATTCTGAAAATTAATCCCTTGCTCGATGTTAAACCTTCTGTCTCCCTCACAGCAAAGCAGATACTCTCCAGACACCAACAACCCCCAAGTCACAAAGCCAGGCTTCTGTTGAACCAAAGCATTGTGCCTTTCCCCTCTCCAGAGAGGTTGGTGTCCACAGAATGTCAGCACAGAAGCCAAACCCCAAGCTACCTTAGAAGAAGCAAGCAGAGTGTGAGTGGGAAGTCAACTGGCTACCCCCTCCCCGCCAGTAACAGCAGAGGAAACAGACACAGCTTTCTAGCTTCGAAAGTAGGAAGCAGTTTGCTTACATCCCCACGTTGTAACTGCTTACCGAAAGCTGCTAGAAGGAACATCCATCCAGAACAGTATTAGACATTGTTGAAGCATGTTCACTGTAACAGTCCTTAGGGCAGAAGTATTGAAAACATCTGGAATGTCAGGGAGATGCCTATCAGTGAGATGGGACATTTGTGATATCAGAAATCTTCAGAGGAACATTTAGTCCCAAAGAATACTTACAATATAGTAAGTGTGGTGAGGGGACACAGTATACCTATGTGGTGAAGTAAAAGTCGCTCAGTCCTGCCCGACTCTTTGGACCCCATGGACTATACAGTCCGTGGAATTCTCCAGGCCAGAATACTGGAGTGGGTAGCCTTTCCCTTCTCCAGGGGATCTTCCTGACTCAGGAATCGAACCAGGGTCTTCTGCATTGCAGGCGGATTCTTTACCAACTAAGCTATCAGGAAGCCCTATAACATGAACCAGTTTTTATCAAATGTATAAGCATAAGGTCTAACAGGGATGGATAACAATGCTTTTTGTAATAGACTGCTTATTTACTTCAGAGTCTTCTGCTTCTCTGTAATAAATCTGTTCTTTCTCTTTTCTTTCCCCTCCTCCCAACTAAGTTCCTTGGTCCAGGGGCCTGCTATCTTTGCAGGGAAAATTGTATTCTCTTACATTCAATCACATCACTATCCTCATTGCAGCCAGGTATCAGCTGAGTTTGGGGGATGTCATAGGAATTACTGTTCCAAGCAGGATGCCCGGTACCCCCAGGGCAGGATGGTGATGGAGGAAGAGAACCTGATGGGGAAGAGAGATATTTGGCTCTGGTTCTTGCTTCCCTACTGAACAGCCCGATTGCATGGCCTCAGTTCCTCCCATGATAACAGGTTTTCCCTAGAGTCCCTCTTAAGTAAGTGATTTTTCTCAGCCGCTGTGTCATAAAGGATCATCTCCAATTTTACGGAGGGGTAGTGTCGGCTTACGGGAGAAGGAAGCTTGCTGAGGTTCACTGGACGTTAACAGCAGAGCCAGGACCAGTTCTGAGGTCTTCCAAGGGCTGCTGCGGTGTCCATTCTTCTGCGTCTGGTTTGCCGACTGGACTGCTGGCCAGAACCTCTGGCCCTCCTTCTCAGAGGTGGCCTAGAGTGCTGCGGAAGGGGCTGGGCATCAGTAGTTTTGACTACCACCACCTCCCCCACCCCTTTTTAAAAAAATGATTATTTGGTGATGTTAATGCGATCTGGGGCTTCCCTGGTGACTGAGATGGTAAAGAATCCGCCTGCATTGTGGGAGACCTGGGGTCGATTCCTGGGTTGGGAAGATCCCCTGGAGGAGGGCATGGCAACCCACTCCAGTATTCTTGCCTGAAGAATCCCCATGGACAGAGGAGCCTGGCAGGGTATAGTCCACGGGGTTGCAAAGAGTTGGACACGACTGAGCGACTAAGCACAATGCAGTCTTGGTACTGGATTTCGTGAATCCTTTGCCTGCAAGGCAGTCCATACCAGGGGTGTGGGTGTGTGTGTGTGTACATACACACATACAAATGCAAGGTGAATATTTATTTTTATAGTACTTGAGTGCTTAGTACGTACAAGGCGATGCTCTCAGACTAGTGGATGTTGTATGACGAATTAGTCACCTAACAACTCTGAAGGCACTTTTAACATTTCTGGGGTGCACTTTTATTAATTTTTAAAATATTTACAGTGATTTGGATGTGTGATATTTATATACATTCATATAATACACTTTTATAATTTATGCTTTTTATTAAATGAGTGCATTTTACATATCCTTGTTAAAAGCCTTTGTTCATGGGATCATAGTGCTTATGCTATAGCTTTCTTTTGAATTGGGGGGAGATTTTCTAAACTTAGACCTGCCTCTCCTCTCATCCTGACGAGTCTTCATTTCAGAAATTGTGTTAGTTACAGTAGATGCTAAACCGCTGAAAGGGAGACCCTGCCCCCACCCCCTCCCCGCCAATTCAGTGGCTCCGAGTGTCTTTTGCTCCCACTTAACAGCCCAGGGCTCCATGAGGTTGTTCACTTGCCAGTGGGCATCGTGAGGGATGGTAAACCTGGCCTCTGGGGTGGGAGCCGGCTCCTGTCTGCCAGGTCTGGCTCCAGCCTGTGGGAAGCAGACGTGAGCCTGGATGAAACCTCTTCCCTTTTTAAAGATGTGCCTCCAGTTATTGCCTGCCGCTTCCATTTGCCTCCCGTTGGCCAGAAACGAGTCTGGTGGCAGCACCTAGCTGGCGGAGAGGCTGGGGGGTGTAGTTCAGCTGGGTGGACACGTGTTCAGCTCTTCTGTGGGAGGCACTGTTAGCACGAGGAGGAAGGAGAGAGTGCATGCGGGTGGTCCGCCACGTACCGTCGGGTGCAGCGTGAGCATGGTCAGCACTGATGATGGGGGAGCAGGATGGAAGTCCCAGCTGCCAAGCGCAGGCTACAGTTTGGCAGTGACAGCGTCTGTGAGAGCCGACGTCGGGTCATGAAAGGCTGGGAAGGGTCTGGAGAAACTGGACTGTGAGCTCCTCCAAGAGCAGAGATAGTACCTCCATCATTTGTTCTGTCCGGAGAACTTTTCCTAATGCTTTGACCGTGAGCTAGCCAACCGAGGAGGGGAGGGAGAAAAGGCCCATAGAGGAAGAGGAGGTTTTTCCTGCCTGTGAGTGTGTGTGCGCCTGTTGATCCAGCGTCTGAGCGGTTGCCCTCTGCCAGGTGCTGTTCTAGGCTCTGAGCCCACGTCAGGCCCCAGCAGACCCAGCCCTGCCTATAAGCCCATACTCTAGTGAGGAGTGACAGGTGGCAAACAAAACAGGGAAGAGAGAAAGAAATTCCAGTGGATCCTCTGATGAAAAGAAAGCAAGGTCATGGGGTGGCAGACGACTTAGGGCTGACTCTAAGTTTGGTATAGAGCCAGCCTCTTTGGGAGATGGGAAATGACCGGTGGCCAACCTGCCGTGGGTCAGAGGGTCTAGCGTCCAACTCCCACCGCAGGAATCGTGACTATGGCCTGGGTGGGAATAGGCTTGCTGGCGTGGCCCATGTACTGTGAGCTTGGGCAAAAGAGGCAGGCAGAGGCCTCATCACAGGTGGGAGGACTGGTGGGTTATGGGAGGAAATCGCTGTTTCTGAGGATGGTGAGAAGTCTGTGGAGAGCTTGAAGCAGGGCAGTGAAGTGATCAGTTTTCTGCCTCTGATACCACTATGGATGCCGGCTGGAGTGTAGATTGTATGAGAACAAGAGTCAAAGGGTCAGCAGGGCCAGCAAGGTGGCTGTACATGAAGAGAACTAGCGGTGGCGGCTGCCCCTTAGGTAGTGAGAAGAAGAGAAAGGAACATTCTGGATCTGTTTCAGTTAGAAATGGGGCACATAGCAGGGCAGAAAAGGAAAACCAAGGTCCACTCAAGAGATGTGTTTGGTTCGTTTGAGGTGCCTTAATGAGCTCCAGAGTCTGGAGATAGGGGGAGATTTTTCTGGCTTGGTGGTCTCAGGTCCATCTTACGTTGCACTTAAATTCAGGTCTTTGGGTTATAGCTTATACCATTGCACTGAGATCATTAGGGCACAGTAGGTGTGAGGTGTGCTCTGTTCTATGGCTCCCTGTGGCCTTAGAAAGACGAAAGGGCATTCTTTGTATTTTTATATTAAAATTTTTTTAAAAAATTTTTATTGGTGTCTAGTGTTAGTTTCTACCAGATAGCAAAATGAATGTGTACATATAAGCCCTCTTTTTTGAATTTGCTTCCCATTTAGGTCACTACAGAGCAGGGGATTTTTTTAGACATAGGGTTATCAAGGGTCCCCAACACCACCCTCTGGTTTGATGGGAGAACTCATAGGACTCAGAATCTAGTCATACTTGTGGCTAAGATTTAGTACAGTGAAAGGCCTTAAAGCAAAATCAGCAGAGGAGAAAGTACATGGAGTGACGTCCAGGGGAAACCAGGCACGAGCTTCTAGGAGTTTTCTCCTGGGAGAGCTAATCAGGACGTACTTGATGCCCTGGCAGCAAGTTGTGACAGCACCTGTGAAATGCTGTCTACCAGGGAAGCTCACTCAGAGACACAGCAGTGATGTTTTTTTACTGGGGACTGGTCCTGTAGGCAGCCTCTGCTTAACATGCACCAACATTTTAGACTCCTTCAGGAAAGCAGTTGTTCATCACAAGCCGATTCTTTTTAGTTTGTTTTTATTAATTTATTTGTGGCCACGCTGAGTCTTCGTTGCTGTGCGTGGGCTTTCTCGAGTCGCAGCACGCAGAGGCTGCTCTCGAGTTGCAGTACATGGGTTTCTCATTGTCACGGCTTCTCCTGTTGTGGGGCACAGGCTGTAGAGCGTGTTGTCTCAGCAGTTGTGACGCACGGGCTTAGTTGCTCCCCTGTGCGTGGAATCTTTCTGGACCAGGGATGGCATCTGTGTCCCGTGCATTAGCAGGCAGATTCTTAACCACTGGACCACCAGGAAAGCCCCACAGACCATTTTGTTTGAAAAGTTTTGACACAGTAGAGCCACTTTCATCAACTTGATGGGAACCCACCCCCAAACCCAAGTTCTCAGTCACCAGCCCAGAGCTGCCTTTGCAAACAGTCTTCCAGAAGATAGAAGTTCAGCCTGCTACATTAACTCTTTTCAACACAGCATGTGACTCGTCTTATCCTGCAGTTCTTCCTTGTAAACTTGAATCCATGTTCTCGTTGACCTGCTTAAGGCAGACCTGTCCCCCTACTCTCCTTGACATTGTCTTTCTGTAGCCCTAAAAACTACCCCTTTATTCACTCTCTGAAGGAGGAGGGGAGAAGAGCTTCCTGTCAACACCCAGAAGCGATACATACACGTACACATATGACGCGTGTACCACCAGGGTATATGTGGTCTCCTTCTTGGAGCAGCAATGGCGGCAGTAGCAAAAAGTGGCTCTTTTGCAGTTCTTACAGATCACCTGTCACGCACCTAACATTTTGTTACCTTGCTCAGGCAAGGAAATTACAGGGTATCTCCTCCCGAAGGTGAACTGCTTTGTGATGCTCAGGCGCTGTGTGACAGCGCAGATGATGTTGGTTTTAGTAGTTAGTGGGTTTCGCTTCTGGAGCTTGGTTAGTTCTGCATCTCTTGAACCAGCGAAAGACATTGTTCTTGGATAGTGGGGTCCATAGAAGGACTAGGCGCTTTGGAGCTAGTCCAGGATTGAGGATTGAATTGTAACCCTGATATTTAGTAGTTTGGATCATTGGGCAAGTTGCTTGACCATTCTCAGCTCCTCTCTCCCCCTGTATGATGTAGGGCTGAAATGGTGGAGCCAAAGTGTGTATGAATGAGAGACTGTATGAAAGAGCCTGCTGCAGTCCCAGAAATACAATCAATGCTTCACCATTGAGTGCTGTTATCCTTTATTATTGAAAGAGAGTCCACAGAGTTAAGCATTCATTTATAAATATATATACAAACACACTTATATATGTATATAATATAAAATTTGTATCCTCATATATGATTATGCTCCTCATTATTCAACAGATGTATGGGTGCTCATGTACCAGGCCATTTCTTCTGTTACTATAGTGGATAAAATACTTAGCTTTTTCTTCTGTGCATTTCAGTTCAGTTCAGTCGCTCAGTCGTATCTTTGCGACCCCATGAACCACAGCACACCAGGCCTCCCTGTCCATCACCAGTTCCTGGAGTCCACCCAAACCCATGTCCATTGAGTCAGTGATGCCATCCAACCATCTCATCCTCTGTCGTCCCCTTCTCCTCCTGCCCTCAATCTTTCCCAGCATCAGGGTCTTCTCCAATGACTCAGCTCTTCACATGAGGTGGCCAAAGTATTGGAGTTTCAGCTTCAACATCAGTCCTTCCAATGAACACCCAGGACTGATCTCCTTTAGGATGGACTGGGTGGATCTCCTTGCAGTCCAAGGGACTCTCAAGAGCCTTCTCCAACACCGCGGTTCAAAAGCATCAATTCTTTGGTGCTCAGTTTTCTTTGTAGTCCAACTCTCACATCCATACATGACCACTGGAAAAACCATAACCTTGACTAGATGGACCTTTGTTGGCAAAGTAATGTCTCTGCTTCTTAATATGCTGTCTAGGTTGGTCATAACTTTCCTTCCAAGGAGTAAGCGTCTTTTACTTTCATGGCTGCAGGCACCTTCTGCAGTGATTTTGGAGCCCAGAAAAATAGTCTGTCACTGTTTCCACTGTTTGCCCATCTATTTGCCATGAAGTGATGGGACTGGATGCCATGATCTTCGTTTTCTGAATGTTGATCTTTAAGCCAACTTTTTCACTCTACTCTTTCACTTTCTGCCATAGGGTGGTGTCATCTGCATATCTGAGGTTATTGATATTTCTCCCAGCAATCTTGATTCCAGCTTGTGCTTCTTCCAGCCCAGCATTTCTCAGGATGTACTCTGCATATCAGTTAAATAAGCAGGGTGACATATACAGCCTTGACGTACTCCTTTCCCAATTTGGAACCAGTCTGTTGTTCCATGTCCAGTTCTAACTGTTGCTTCCTGACCTGCATACAGGTTTCTCAAGAGGCAGGTCAGGTGGTCTGGTATTCCCATCTCTTTCAGAATTTTCCACAGTTTCTGTGCATCTCAATCTCATTTTAAATCCCTTGGTTCTTTGCAGGCTATTTTATATGGCCAGGATTATTCTGAGGCCTGTTGCTAAATGTATGGGTTAATTATGTTGTGTGTGTGTATTAGTCACTGGTGTGTTCAACTCTTTGCGACCCCATGGACTGTAGCACACCAGGCTCCTCTGTCTGTTAAATTCTCCAGGCAAGAATACCGGAGTGGGTAGTCATTCCCTTCTCCAGGGGGACTTGCCAACCCAGGGATTGAACCCAGGTCTCATGTATTGTTCACCAACTCTTTACCATCTGAACCACTCAATCTCATTTTAAATCCCTTGGTTCTTCAGGCTATTTTAAAGAGCTAAGAGTATTCCAAAGGCAACTGCTGAATGTATGGATTAACTATGTTACTTTTCTTTAATTGCTGGAAGGATTATATATCCCTTCAGGGAAGGGGCAATGTCTGGTATTCACTGCCTGCCCACATAGAGCTTACCGTGTAGGAGATGCTGTGTAATGAGTGTTGGATTACGTTTTAAGAATCTAGTGACTGTAGTTTGCCAACCAGAACCGCTGACAAGCAAAAGCAGTTAGAAGAGGAGCTTCCAGAAGTAGCGTTGAGGCTGACCACTGCTGGTGTCACAACAGTGGGGCGTGGTTCGAAACTTGGGGTTCCTGTATACTACAAGATCTGGGAAATGTCGCAGGAGGAGATAAAAAATTTTGAGAGGAAAAAAATGAGAAAATAGTACCAAAGAAACTTTCGGAAAACTTATCTTGAACAGCAGTCTTTTGCCAAAGAAGGGGCAAGGATGTGAGTATGGTGCTATACCCCCAAACCTGAACTTTAAGAGAAAGCCACTTGGAAACCAGATAGGGTGGCCAGATTCGGCCAAAACAAACACAGGATGAGGAGCTGTGTTTATTTTTTTTATTTTTGGTCACACCCCTTGGCTTGCAGGATCTTAGTTCCCATATCAGGGATTGAACCCAGGTCCCTGGAGTGCAAGTGCCGAGTCCTAACCATTGAACAGTCAGGGAGTTCCCTCACGTCTTTCATTGAATTAGTTATGGGATATTCTCAGATTGTATAGAAGCCCTCATCTTTTTAGATAGTCTCACTCTCTTTTTCTCTTTCCTGTTTTTCTTCCTAGAAAAATCTTTCCATTTTCCTTCCTATATCTATTGATATCTTCCATATTTTTGGTGGTCTTGTTTGTACATGTTTTAGGTAAAATTATTTTTTGGTTTATGAGAATTTGGAGGTCTGAAGCCATTGCTTATCATGAGAGTAGGGCAGTTAGTGACTGTGGAATTGTCTACAGTTTCTGTTAACTGACTTACAGTATTTTGTGTCCTTGGTATGTGGTTTTTGTTTGGGAGCTCAATGTAGGGCCCTTCCACCTTTACTTTCTCTGTTTCACTTAACCATTTTTTGCTAGACATCTTTTTGAAAACTTTTATTTCTTTATTGGGCTGCACTGAGTCTTAGTTACAGCCCTCAGGATCTTTAGTTGTGGTATGTGGGATCTGGTTCCCTGACCAGGGATCAAATCCAGGCCCCCTGCATCAGGAGCACGGAGTCTTAACTGGTGGACCACCAGGGAAGTCCCTAGACATCTTTTTATGACAGTCCATACAAACCATGTTTTTTGTTTTTTTTTTTAAAAATTCTTCCGCTGTATATATATTTTTTTCTGTGCCACGACTGTGTCCATTTCTCCTTTTTTCTTTTTAAAAATTTGATTGGAGTATAGTTGCTTTATAATATTTTGCCAATTTCTGCTGTACACCAAAGTGAATCAGCTGTATGTATACATGCAGTCCCTCTTTTGAATTGCCTTCCCATTTAGGTCCTCCCAGAGCGCTGAGTTGAGTTCTCTGTGCTCTACATTAGGTTCTCGTTAGTTATCTGTTTATAGTGTGTGCATGTCGATCCCAATCCCCCAATTCATCCTACTCCTTCATTCCCCCTTGGTGTCCGTGTGTTTGTTCTCCACGTCTGTGTCTTTCTTTGTGCTTTTGCAAATAGGTTCATTGCCCCTTTTAGCTAAAGGAAGTGAGATTCCCTAAGACTTCACTGTTTTCTCATGAATCATCCTGTACATACCCCCTCTTCAAGCTCTTCTGCTAAATGTCTCGCGAGTGCTTACTCATGCAAGGTATGAGCATGATAAGCTCTTGATGTGAATTTATCTTTATAACCAACCTGGAGGGAGGCGCCATTATTTTCGCTTTCTAGAGGAGAATGTAATGGCCCAGAGAGGTCCCGTGACTCAGCGGGGGTTACACAGCTGGAGGTGGGCATAGGCCCCTTAGAAACCAGGCAGCCTGACTCCAGTCTGATGGCATGCATGCACGGTCCCCTCTTCCAGCCCCAGTCATGCTGTTCAAAGTTTGGCCTGTGAACTTGTTCTGTTTGTCATTGGCCCAAGGGGAGATAAATTCCTAACCCATAATCTACTGTAAACATTTAGTAACTTCCCTAGCAATTTCTCATTGCTCTGTATCCAAGCAAGTGACCAGGGCACTTATCTTCCTGAACTGGGCATGGACCAGTTTGGGTGTTGTTGAATTCATGGGGTGAAGCATATCTGTAGAGCTGTTTCTGCTCGTGTGCAGTAGGACGCAAACGGAGGGATGCGTTGTCCCCTGCGGACTGGTGGTGAGGGCTGGTCTTTCACTAAGCTGGTTTGAGAGGCCTTGCAGCTTGATGAAACTGGTTAACCATTAAGGTCCTTTTTAACATCAAGACTCTCTGCATTCTTATCCTGAAAAGTCCCCCTTTGTCGCTGTTTCCACCTTTGCCCTGCAGTCCTGGAACAATGGCCTGAGCACAGTGTCTGGGGCAGCTTAGCACACTTGTGAGGGCTAATTACGACTCCTTTCTGGCCCTTGTGTACTTAGTGATCTGCTGACAATACTGGGGAGAAATAAATAATATAAATGCCTTCATCTATCAGTTATTAATTGCTTTTACTGTGGGCTGGTACACAGTGTGTGGAGGAAGCACGAGATAACCTGGTGCTTCCATGGCCTAAGTAGAGGATTGTAATTCTCAGGCATGTAAATGACATCACTTCCTTAGCTCTTCTAATAGAAAAACCGCAGGTGTGGGCCTTGGGCTTGTCGCATGTCCTCCCTGTCACCCACCACTGCAGTGTGTGTGTGTGAGTCACTCAGTCTTGTCTGATTCTTTGTGACCCATGGACTGTAGCCTGCCAGGCCCTCTGTCCGTGAATTCTCCAGGCAAGAATACTGGAATGGGTTGCCATTCCCTTCTCCAGGGGATCTACTGGCGCTTAAAACGTTAGCCCATGCAGGACCACGGCAGGATAGTAGTTGTTCTGATAAACCCATGGGTATGCCCGTGTCCAGGTTGATCTTGTAAGAGGCGCCAGCCCTCTATCATGAGCCCCACCGAATGCAAGCATCTCCCAGAACAATTGATACAGGCAGTGGTGTACCTCATAAACGAGAGCAGTGTTACTCAGTTTCCTGGCTTGGTGTTGGTTTCTGCCATCCTGACAATTTGGTTTCAGATGCTTTATCAAACTGAGGTGTTAAGATCATTAAAATTTGAGTTGTAAGTTACTAAGCAACAGAATAATAAATTTAAATTATTAGAATAATGTATGTAAATAGGTTCCTAAATGTAAGGAATTTAAGTAATTAAAATAATAAATACCAGCCTGCCTGAATTTTAAAAATTAGAGCTTCAAGGAGTTTTTTTAAATCAGAGGATAACTGCTTTACTACAGTACAACAACATGAATCAGCCATGAGTATGTGTGTGTGTATATACCCCTCCCTTTTGAGCCTCCCTCGCCTCCCCCCCAACCTCCAAGGTATCTTAGTATTATGATTTTTTGTTATTAAAGCAAACAGCATTCAAATTAAAGGTAATTTTGTAAAACAGTTGCAAAATCTTGGTAGGCACTTGAGCTTTCTCTTCATTAAATCCTTTACCTGTGCCTGCTGTCAGAGAGATAAATGCCTGTTTTGGTTTTTTTTTTTTTTTTTTGCTTTGGAAACCATCCTTTTCTTACTCTTGACAGATGATGAGTTGCATCATTTTACATAATTTTGGTCTTGGTACTTGGATTTTCTTGCCAGCAGTGAGTGCTCTTGTTGAGAGTTTTCACATTCTCCTTTCTGTGCCAATCCTTGATCTGCAGAAATATCCCTGATAGAGAACAGAAGCACTAAACAATCACAGGGGAATCTCCTATCAAATCTGTGCCCTGCTCATAATAGCAGCGGGTCAGAATGATTTCCTTATCAGCAGAAAATTGTGCTCATTTGAGTATGGTTGCCTAAATAAATATGTGGTGACTCAGGAGGAAGTAATTGTTTTCTAAGAATTTTTTGATGGATCTTTATTTTTCCCTGTTTGTTGTTTACTCACTACGTCATGTCTGACTCTTTGCAACCCTATGGACTGTAGCTCACCAGGCTCCTCTGTCCATGGGATTCTCCAGGCAAGAATACTGGAATGGGTTGCCATTTTTCCCAAAGACCTTGGTAGATTGCTCCTGTGTCTCCCCTACCCGTCCCTTTCTTTTTTTCATTTTCTTTCTTTTTTTAAAAATCACTTTTGTGGAATGAGTAAACAGTGATGGAGACTGAGACATGCTTTATACTCTTTGTGCTCCTCACATCAGCAGAAGTCAAGTGAACCCTGCTGGGTGGGGGGCAAAGTAGCAGACACCAATAAATGAATAAGGTAATGCTAGCATTCACTCAGCTTCTGAACACAGCAGTTGGAACCTTATCGAACATGAAAATATAATCACATTTTGAAAATAGAAGTATAGTTGCTGCACAATATTATGTAAATTACAAAGTGTACAATATTGTGATTAACGATTTTTAAAAGTTTATTTATAGTTATTATGAAGTATTGGCTATATTCTCCATGTTGTATAATATTTCCTTGTAGCTTATTTTATGCCTGATTGTTTGTACCTCTTCCTTCCTTCTGTAGTTGCTCTCCCCATTAGTAACCACTAGTTTGTTCTTTATATCTGTAATCACAGATTTTTTGATTTCCCCCAGATTTTTGCAGTCTTCAACTCTACAAACATATGCAAAACAAAGAGTTTGTAATTATTTAGCTCATAGTTTCTTTTGAGAGTTTAGGGAGTTATAAGCTAACCTTAATTGATTTTTTTGTTGTTTTGAGAAGAGAGTTTGATTTTTGAATTTGGATGTGTTTAGGTATGCTGAGATTTCATGTCAGCCCGTTTTTATCTCTGTTCTGTCCACCTGTCCAACCCCAAGATCCTTGCAAATAGCACCTGGCCTGTTTTGCTCCTAGTCTGTGGTCTACCTAGCTCTTGGCTTCTTTCGGGGAGATAAATTGGAAAAGTGATTGCTTTTACAGCCTAAACAAAAAGGGCTGTTTTGGAATGTGTTGTGTGTGTGTGCATACATGCTAAGTCACTTCAGGCATGTTCAGCTCTTTGCAACCCTGTGGTCTGGAACCTGCCAGGCTCCTCTGTCCATGGGATTCTCCAGGCAGGAATACTGGAGGCGGTTGCGATTCCCTACTCCAGGGGATCTTCCCCACCCAGAGATCGAACCTCTGTCTCTCTCTTGCATCTCCTGCATTGGCAAGCAGTTACTTTACCACTAACACCACCTGGGAAGCCTGTTTTGGATTTAAGGAGAAGAAAAAGACAGGATTTGAGATGAAGATCGAGAAGGTAATGCCTAAAGAGCAGAGGGAAACCTTCAGGGAAAATCCAAATGGATGCTTCTTGCTTGTCTGTGATGCATGGCACCCACTGTGACGATCGTGTTTACCCACGGTCGTCAGTACACTAGAGTTGAGTTTTGAAACAGTTTTCTCTGGAGCCATATTGGATATAACATGCTGTCTTTTTCCCTCGTGAGTTAATTCTTAAAAATGCTCTGTGACCAGTTGGGGAAAGGGTAAACTAGTTTTATGTTTGGGGACCTGGAGTCTTATCTCCCAGATAGATGTTTTTTCTCTGTGTGTTTAGATGCTATGGGAAGCAGAGTAACAATCCCCAGTGCAAAAACTTAGTGAAAGGAGGTCTGTGTCAGGCCTGGTTAATCCCTTGTTAAATTAGATAGACTTTAACCAGCCTCTATAGAACAGTTCCTTGTGTTGTTGGTGGGTCCTTGGAGAGCTTTTTCTATTTCTATTGCCTAGAAATAATTGGCTGTTCTAAAATGGTGACAAGGTTTGTTGGCTAAAGCCTGGGTCTCTCACAACCATCACTTGCTTTGGAAGGCACTTACAGAAAAGACCTAGCTTGCCCCCAATCCTTTTTATTTTTCAACTTTTAGGGCCTGGCCTGTTATTTTCGGCTGCTCACTTCTAGGTCCCTGTGCAGAGGGAGTGGTAATGTGCTGGGCCTTGGGGCCTGGTTCTCTGTTACTGGACTGTGGGTAAATTTACCAGTCATCTAAATAGGGAATGCCAGGTAACACACAAGAAGTTGAGTCTGATCTGATAATGAAGTGAGTTTATGGTAAACATCCTTTTGAAATTTAAGTGCAGAGTCAACTGCAAAGGCATTACAGTTCCCTTCTCTACCTTTTTGTCCTGTTCCTTTTAGAATAATCAAAATTCAAATCATATAGAACTTTGTCAGTCAAAACCAGAAAAACAGGTAACTTGAACAGATTGCGGGCTTGGATGTGTGTGTCATATATGCCCGAAAGAAATGCTTTGGATTCTTGCCCAGTGCACTAGTATGAAGTCTTGAAGTCTTAGAGTTTTGAAGCCGAGTTGGGGGTTAGTTTAAAGGGGAGAAGTGCCAGTCCTGGGTTGTGCTTCCTTGACCTTTGGGTAAAGAACACAACCTTGAGAAGCGCTGATGAATTACAGAGTAGGTAAGGGAACCCGGGGAACCTCCGGCCTGCTCCCTGGGTGCGCTTGGCTGGTCATAAAACCTGGTTAGCTGAGTGATGTGTTCTTTGCTGCTTACTTCTCCTGGCCTCTGCCAGATGACGTCTTAAAGAACTGGAGAGCCAGACCTCTTCCCCAAGCTTCCATTTTCTATGTAGCTCTTTTTTCAGTCTTAGTACTACATACACATGACTTTCTTTGGTAGATTTGCTTGGCAGGCAGTTCCAGGCACTGGCGTCCTTCCTGCCTATGATGGGGAGCAGGGAGGATGAACTCCCCCAGAAACCAGGGCTCTCCAGGTGGGGGAGGCAATCCCAGCCAGCCCAGCCAGGAGAGTTGGGAGTGGCTGTCGGACCTTTTACAATAAAAGGTGGCGATCGTTTCAGGTAGGTGCCCTTTCTCCTCTTGCCCTCTTTGTCTTGTATAAGTGACAGGTGTTAGAGGCTTGGAATTGCTGCAGTTCTTTCCTTCTTGGACTTGGCAGATGAAATAGGACTGCGTTACTGGGGACTCATGCATCAAAATGTTGCAGCTTAAAAGATACTTTGAAGAGAGTTGAGTCCATTTAGAACAAGCCCCCATTTTCTAAAAAAAATTGGTTTCCTGCAAGGATGACTAGGTTTTTCTGTTTCTTCTGTTAAAACACAAGTGGAGGGAGAAATCCATGGGAGAATATTTTCATCTCCATTGAATGATGCCCGACTCCCTTTTCTTCTGTTTTTAACATTTAGTAATGCCTGTCCTTGCCCTCACCTCCAAAAAATTCCCAGGAGGGAAATAAGTGAAAAATGACGCTCCTCTCATCCATCCTTGTCTTTCATCCCCTAGACTCTTTGCAACAGCTACCTTTTAGCTGTTTGCTATATTTCCTTCCAATACGTATTTAATGAACATGTAAATTCATCTATGTCTGTCTGTATTGCTTTTCAAATTTCATATCCAAACCCTTTCAGTAACATCTTGAAGAGGTGACATGATTTTACTTTGATAAACGGTACTTCTTTGCTTCCGTAAAAGATGTTACCTAGGTGTTTTAACTCTGAACCCTTCGAATGAG
Organism: Ovis aries; assembly: GCF_016772045.2. Classification (NCBI taxonomy): domain Eukaryota; kingdom Metazoa; phylum Chordata; class Mammalia; order Artiodactyla; family Bovidae; genus Ovis; species Ovis aries. Next base: position 14,855,008 of record NC_056078.1, on the reverse strand, counting down.
GAGACTTGTGGAGAGTTGTCATGAATTGATACGCATACCGCAGCATTGGACCCGTCTGCCATAGGAGAAGGAGCTTTCTGTATTCTGGTGATTGATTTGGGATAGCTTCTAAAAACTGCAGACCATCTTTGTTAAGTTCTTTGAAATATCTCTTTAATAGGGCTTGCCTGGTGGCTCAGACAGTAAAGAATCTACCTGCAATGCAGGAGACCTGGGTTCGACCCATGGGTTGGGAAGATCCCCTGGAAAAGGGAATGGCTACCCACTCCAGTATTTTTGCCTGGAGAATCCCATGGACAGAGGAGCCTAGCAGGCTACAGTCCAAGGGGTCGCAAAGAGTCAGACACAACTGAGCGCCTGACACACTATGCATTTAAGATGATAGTACAGGAAGTCCCTTTGGGGTAACAGATTTACTTTTATGGTTGCTACTCAATTCCTGTGTTTTGTCGTCTTCGGGTGTATTGGTTCACAGTTAAAAATAGAGCTCTAATTAAAATGGGAGCCCTCTCTGAAAATAAGAACTATATTTTAATTAGTAAATTCCTATTTGCTTAACATATTTTTGTTTTGTTTTTCTCTTTTTTTTGAAAATTTTAACAGCAAGCCCGGGCTGAGCAGGAAGAAGAATTCATAAGTAACACTTTATTCAAGAAAATTCAAGCTTTGCAGAAGGAGAAAGAAACCCTTGCTGTAAATTACGAGAAGGAAGAAGAGTTCCTCACTAATGAGCTCTCCAGAAAATTGATGCAGGTAAATTACCTTTTCTCCCCTCTTATCTTCCCTGCCTGTTTTCTTCTCTAGGGGGGGAAAAAATGACTTTGATCTAGCACTTTGCTTGAAACATTTGCTGATGAGGTTGTAGCTAAAATTCTTTAGAGATTAAAATACCTAAGTGAAGATGGCAGCAGTGTAATACTCAAGACTGTGGTTCCCAGCTCATCTGCTTAGGTGAGGTACGATATTTTATACCCTGACCATTTTAAGAAATTGCTGATGATCCTGAGGCCTTAGCACAGGAGTCAGTGTATTTTGGGATTATGAGAGTTAACGCCAAATGTGAGATTTCTTTCTCTTTTTATGTTGAATCTGTAATGAATATATGGACGTTTTTGGCAACCAGAAGTAGGTCTTTTGTACTAATATATGAAGATACAAAGGGAAATGCCACTTTGAGGGGAGGAAAATATGTGTATCTGTGATAGTTAAAATTATGCACAATCAGTTGTGTTTAGATGGGTGAGTAATATGTTACTGAACAAATAACAAATGTTGAAACTTAACATCAATCACTAATAGTGTATAGAAGACAACGCACAAAACATACAGAAATTTTAATTTTTCTAGTTAGATTTTTCTACCTTCCCCTCCTGTTTGTTTTGCTTTCCTCTCCTTGATGCTTATTAGTAAATTACAAAAGTAAGATTTGTTTAGGGCAAATATCATGCAGGTTATTTAGTATGAACTTGAGAACAGTGGGTCATTGAGTTTTCATTATTTAACACAACATGTCCAAAATAGTGAATAGGTATAAAATTATCCAAAGAGAACTATTATTGGTATTTTTTTCAGATGGCTGTAAAAGGTAGAAATCTTTCCTTGTATTTTCTGTTCACTGGCATTACTAACAATTTCACTCATTAATTTGATCAAAATATGTATTCTAATGAGATTATAGCAAAAGGATATTTGGAGCCTAAAAAAACCTTCCTAAATTCTTCTCTTACCTTCTAACATATCAAATGTTGGAAGAAGAGACCAGAAAGTTTAGTGTTAAGACCATGCAATGGTCCAGGCACCTTTTACCCATCTTTTTATTCTTATTTTCCTACCTAATTATTGAATAAAGATACCACTATAATCTTGTACAAAATTTGGTTTATATGGCAGCTGTTGGGATGTGAAGGATAGAGATCCTCGGTCAGTATTATCTAGTGGAGATTTATGGTGGAGTTTCTGTGTTGAAATGTTTTCTTTATTCCTGCGCATTCTGATTTAGAGGAAAAACGAGGTAGAAGATTAGTTCGACTTTTGACTCTTATCACGCCCTGGCAGCATTAGACCAGTTATTCTAAATGTTGCTTTAAGGCTTCCTTTTCTGAGTTTTGTGTGTAATCAGATGCCCTAATTTTTAACACTTCGAGAAACATTTTTTTGTTTTCAACTTGCGTAGTCATTGGTATTTGGAATCTTTGATTAAAGGACATTATAAAGCAGGCAGTATCCTAGCCCGATCATGCTTTCTTTTTCTCAAGAAAGGCTCATTTTCATTGTGAGTTGTTCTGTAACGTGTAGTTTAAATAGCCTCTTGTTAGCTTATTATCATGACCCACCTTCTTTCCAAGGACATTGATGTCCCTTAAAGCAAGCTACTGGATAGAGTGAACGCCTAAGAGCCATGTGCAACAGAAAGACATTAATTATAGTAATATATTTGGCATAAGAAGGTTTGAACTTAAAATTTAAGCTCTGAACATCTTATAAATAAAGCTATAACTTGGAGAAATGTAGTTTTTTTTTTTTTCCAGAATTATTTTTTCAGATTATTATTTTTTCCAGATTGTTTTTTCAGAATTCTTACATTAAAAGAAATAGTTTTACTTGGTTAGGAGAAAAATTTTCATATATTAAAAACTTTAATTTTTTGAGGGGCATGGATCTTTCTAAAGAGACTGGGTAATACATTAATACAAACTGGACAATGCAAAAAAATGTTACCCGAAGTAATTTGTAATGTGGAGCCCTGGTCTTCACATGTCTGGGTTATGTTCACCCTCAGTCAAAACAAAGTGTTCAGTACGAGGATGTAAGTCTGTTGTTTGGGGAGTTCTAGGTGGATCTGTAGCTCATTAGTAATCCCACTTGTAGAACCTGGGCAAATGGATGGTCAACATGTCTCTGAGACATGAATCCCCACTTGGTTCCTAGATTTTATTTTCATATATTATATATATATATATTCATGTCTCAGAGACATATAGATATATATGATTCCCTGGTGGCTCAGATGGTAAAGCATCTGCCCGCAGTGTGGGATCCTGGTTTGATCCCTGGGACGGGGAGATCCCCTGGAGAAGGAAATGGCAACCCACTCCAGTACTCTTGCCTAGAAAATTCCATGGATGGAGGAGCCTGGTGGGCTACAGTCCATGGAGTCGCAGAGTCGGACATGACTGAGCGACTTCACTTTACTTTACTTTCTATATATATATATATATATATATATATAGAGAGAGAGAGAGAGAGAGAGAGAGAGAGAGAGAGCGTGCACGTGCGCTTCGTCTCTGTCATGTCTGACTCTTTGTGACCCTTTAAACTGTAGCCCACCAGGCTCCTCTGTCCATGGGAGCTTTCAGGCAAGAATGCTGGAGTGGGTTGCCATTTCCTCCTCCAGTGGATCTTCCCAACCCAGGGATTGAACCCATGTCTCCTGTGTCTCCTGCATTGCAGGCAGATTCTTTACCCACAGTCATCAGGGAAGCCCTATATAAGGGAATTCCATATGTGTATATAGTAATAAATGCAGGAGCCTCTGGTTTGAGTTCTGGGTCGGGAAGATCCACTGGAGAAGGGATAGGCTATCCACTCTGGTACCCTTGGGCTTCCCTCGTAGCTTAGCTGGTAGAGAATCCACCTGTAATGTGGGAGACCTGGGTTCGATCCCTGGGTTGGGAAGATCCCCTGGAGAAGGGAATGGCTCCCCACTCCAGTATTCTAGCCTGGAGAATTCCGTGGACTATACAGTCCATGGGGTCGCAAAGAGTGGGACACGACTGAGCAACTTTCACAAAAGTATCGATAACATAGACGTAAACCTTGCCATTGCAGCCAGTTTTGAGAGTGTAATTCAGTGGCATTAAGTACACTCACATTGTTGTACAACCATTCCCACCACCCATCCCCAAGAACTTTTTCAAACTGAAACTGAATCCATAAGAAATAGCCCCTTATTCCATGCTCCTGGTTCTTTCTAAGACTTTTGAAAAGACACTGATGGTAGGTAGTGTGAGGTTGAAGTCTCTGGCAAGCTCCAGAGCTGTGCCTACTGTGACATGAACAGTCATCCCTCACTTTAGACACCAGGGATCAACTGCACACCGTTTTGTGGTGAATCCCTGTACCTTTGGCCAGCTGGAAGGCTCTTGCATAACTGCTGGAAAGAAGGGCTGTAGGCCTACTGTACCCATCCCCCGGGCTTTCCTGAAGGATTTCAGCCGGTCCTTTGTTGCAGCCTCACATTTTCTGCCACCCAGTGTGGTAGAACTAATCTCCATCTGGAAGATTTTTAGAGTAATTGGTACCAATAGACTTTCCCCACTGTGTAATTACTTTAATATGACTCTAGGATGCTTGCTTCTGGATAAGAACTTGTTATGATAGCCTACTAAGAGAAACCGTGCTGCCGGTGACACTGATGGACAGAGGAGTAAATTGACGTGTTCGCCAGGGAAGTGTTTAACATTTTTCACCCAGAGGCCGCGTAGAGAGGCTACTTACGGAGCAATTTTGGTTTTGTTGCTTGTGCTACGGCGGTTGTCTTTGATAGTGAGTGTTGCTTTTATGTGCATTTCAAAGGAATTCTTTGGTCTTGAGAACAAAATGAGATTATTACCATAAAGGAGATACCTCCTTTTCCATCTGCTGTGATACAGATGGTATCTAATACCTATAAAAACTGAATCAAATGTATTTAAGTAGATGAATAGAAATCTCTTTGCCCTGTTAAAAGATCATGTTTGGAAGATAGGTTCAACACCTCCAAATAGGTTAATCCTGTCTAAAGCAAAGAAAGACCCAGGCACAAACCAGCATGCAGTTTTTCTCCTTTATTTTTGTATACATCTGCTAGATAGATACCTTGGTTTTTTTTGTTTTTGTTTTGATACCTTGGTTTTGCAAAGACTCTTGTCTGAAAAATCTGCTTCCTTCTGAGCCTGGACCATGGGATCGATGACTTGACAGTAAGAACTGTCCTAAAAAGGAGTCTTCTAGTCTAATGCCAAGCCTATGTTAGAACTAAATTCAGCTCTGGAATGCCTTGAAGAGATGTTTGTTGCTTAATCATAATTTGTAATTAAAGTGTATAAGGAATGTTTTGTGATCAAATTCTTCATCAGAATTTGATTCTTAATATCTATGCTAGGAAAAAAAAAGTCTGAAAGACTATTCTCTGAAATGTTGGCTGTAATTATACTCGGGTGCTGAGCTTAGGGATGTTAATTTTCTCGTGCTCCTTTCCTTCTCAGTTTGTGGAGGTAACATGCATTACTTTTGTAATTAGAAAATATCTTACTTCCTAAGAAGAAAATTTAAAAAATACCTATTTTGTCCTTATGGTTTGAAACCTCCAGCTGTATCACTGAACTTGAGAGCTCATAGTCTTGCAATTGTTACCAAACCAGACTGGGGTCTGCTTACCTGATGTGCACCAAAGCTGGTCCACTGACGGGGCTGTGGTGAAAGAAAGTACAATGTTTACTGCAGGGCATCAAACAAGGAGAATGGGCAGCTTGTGCTCAAAAGACATGAGCTCCTCGAATGCTTTTCAGGAAGGGTTTTGAAAGACATTGAGGGGAGAGAGACACAGGGTGCATGATCAGCTCATGCCCAATTCTCTGATGGGTTGATGGTGAGGAAATAGTGATGTTTCAGGAATCTCAGCCATCAGTCTTTCGGTTCCAACCAGTCTGGGATTTACGTGTACTGGTGGTCAGCATGCAGCTAACTTCTTCCACCTAGTGGGGGTTTTAGTATCTGCACAACAACTCAAGGACATGGCTCAGGATATTATTTATAGCCCTGAGGAGGAAATAAAATAAAGGTCTTTGTCTTTGTTGTATGGCTTAACTATTATTATTTTGTCTTGCTTGACTGTTTTCTCACTTCTCTAATTAAATCTGCTATGTAACCAAAGAGCAAATTTAAAGCTTTTCTACAAACAAGAGGCAGGGGCCAAGGCAGGGGTGGGGGTAAGATGGAGGTCTATCCCTGGGGTGGTCCTGCAGGGTCTTACTCATTTTCACTATCATAATTGCATCTGTTTATCATGGACCGCATAGACTGCAGTGCACTGGAGCCCCTTGCAGTGTCAGGAAGATTCTGGACTACCCAGATTGTTCATTTAGAGCTAGCATAAACAAAATGCTTTTATGATTGGCTTAACTGTCTTGTCAGCTGTGATACGATTCATTCCACTGGCCGCTCTTTAAAAAAAAACAAAATCCTAATTCCTCTGGCTAACAGTTAAGCACCAGTCACCAATACCAACTGGAAGACCTATTATTGCTGAGATGGATAGAGATTTTAGCCCCTGTGGATTTTCTCACTTGCTTTTATGTAAGCCCAAGGCATCAGGTTCACTTCCTGCTCTTGGGAAGCCCTGTTCAATTGTTGCCTACACTTTTCTCCACCAATTCTGCTGCCAAAAGTTAATGAATTTTTTTTTTCCTTTATTTAAAAGCCTGGAACAGGACTGAGATAGGAGTACCGAATATTATATAATCTATCTGAATGTTTTCACTCTAATCCAATTTTCAAACTTTAGACCTTAAAATAACAAGTTTGTGGTCTTGTACTGTAGAATCACATTTGAAATTGGATCTGGTCCTCAGAAAACAATGCCACTGTAGCTATTAATATAATAAAAATGATTGTACTCATTCTCTTACTGAGGAGACACATTTTTCTTACTGATGGCGGAAAGCACTTAAGAACAAAAGTTTTCTGGATCTCTTGTTACACGACTTGTTGTTACTATTATTGACTTGGTCCCTGAGGTGAGAACGCCTCCGGGAATTGCAGCAGTTGCAGATTCCTAGCATCTGTGGAAAGATGATATACGGAGGGAAGGAAGGAAGTTGTGGGCAAAAACCACTGCTGAAGCCGCCATTGCCAAGTGATACAGAGCTGAGACGTTCAGAAGGCTGCTCTGTAATAGCGTTATTCTTCCATCTGTGTTTGCACAGGAATGAAACAGAGTAAGGCTTGCGAGAAGTCCCTGAATCTGCCCGTTGACCTAGACAAAGGCTTACATTCCTGGACCTCCTCTCTCCCCTCCCCTCTACCTGGAGTAATAGTTTCTCCTTCCATTCGCATCTTTAGTCCCTTCAAGGCTGTGTCTGTGGAGGGCAGGCTTGTCCGCAGGCACTAGAAGTGAGCGTAGATGTCCAGTTCCCTTCTGAAGCCTGTACGCCAGAATCTGAGGCTGCCTTCTTTTCCTCCAAGTTCTCCAAGTCACTAAGATGGCAGTGTAGTGATCTTGTTTGTTCAGGCTGCAGAATCACATGTCAGGGTGATAAATATGTATGAAACCCTGTTTAGTTCATTTTAAAGGCACCGAGGCGAACGCTGCTGTCACATCCATTCAGGTGGAGACTTGTTCTCCCGTGGCAGGGGAGAAGAGACCTTGAAATATGTTCTTCATTAAGCTGGCTCGACCAGTGGCCCTGTTGGCGTTTAGTTTTTCAGGGCTATTAATGCTGAGCAGAAAAATTGGCCATCACCTAATAGCTAACAGAACATTTGGGGCAAAGTTGAGTTGTGGGTTTTTTGTTTTTTTTTTTTTTTTGTCATTCTCATTGTTCTTTTTCATTCCACATTATCTGACTCTCAGCTGCGTGGGTTCTTTGTTTCTTTTCATGGAACAGGGGGCTTATACATTGTGTTCACGATACATCTGCAGAGGGCTTCTGGGATGTGTTTATTGCATTTTAAATGCCACAACCACCAGAGGCCAAATTATAAGGCAGAATTTTCCTGTTAGCAGCATGCCAGAAATCTCAGTCCAACGTAATCTGCATTATGATTAGAAAATACAATAAACTTGAGGCAGTTCTTTTAGTCTTCACAAATCACTGCGTTTTGGTTTTTTTTCAAAATGTGCAAAATATGTGTAGTATGTTACCATTATGGCTGGAGTTAATGTGCCAGTCTGGATTCCACAAAATACAAGAGCAAGGTTTAGGGCTTAGCAGCTTTTCAGGTTGACTTCTTTGACAAAATATGGAGAAATGCAGGTAGAAAGTAAAAGTAGGAGAAGGAAACGAAAAATAATGAGATGAAGCTGGAGTGAGAAGTTGCTTTATTCACTAGGGTAGGGGTAAGTAAGCATTGTTATTTCTAGTTGAAAAGGTGAATCTTGGAGATTGAAAGATACTTGGCTGCACTGTAGATGGACTTGAACTATCACTGGAAGTGCTGTGCAAATGATTTTAAACCTTGCAGTTATAAATGTTGCAGTGTTCTGCATTTCTTGGGTTTTTTTTTTTTTTAATTTTAAAAAGTCTACAGTCAGCCCAGTTAGTAATTACCTTAAAATACAGAGATATATCCTACTACTAATTATCTTTACTTTCCTTTTTTTTTTTTTCCTTTTAATTTATGATAAGTTCTCAGCTTAAAATGAATTCTTTCTTTGGGTGAAATATTCTCTACTTCTCAAAGAAGAAAGGGTTAATTTTTACAAAATGGATTTTTTTTTTTTTGCAGGTTGAGTCCAGAGCCTCAAGAATTCCTTTATCTTATTCATTGAGCATCTTTTTTAAAATCTTGTTCCTAACTAGATCCTTTCCAAGGTGTTAACACTTTAAGCAGCATGATGCTATTAGGAATCAAATCTAGGAAGGTCAGACTTAGCCCCTGAGGTATTCTAAGTGGACAGGAAGCCTCATGTACTGGAGCCCTGCGCTCAGGTGAGAGCTTGTCCTCAGTGTTGAGGAGACTGACGAGAAAATAACATCCAAAAAAATAATTTATTTTCTGGAAGGGCCTACCAATTTTTTTTCCTTGCAAAAGTTAAGTATACTTTTGCCCTTTTTGAAAATCACAATTAGATAATTCAGGCAAGCTTCACTGAAGATAAGTGGAAGAATGAACAAGATAATGAAGAACTACTGGGAGGAGATCTGGGGAAGGTGGAAATTGAGAGGAGACCCAGCACCCAAGGCTCCCTTTTTCCTGAGCACATGTGCTATTTATTTCTTACAGAACAGCTAAGAAGCTGAATTGGGCTTTAGGCAGTTGTGTAGAGCTGGGGTTTCAGAAGTCAGAGCTCAGGGCTGGCCAAAGGTGGGGACAAAGATAAATCACCTCCACTTTAATATGGAATCATGAAGAGCTATACCATCGGAAAAAAGTGAACTTTTTTTTTTTTTTTTTTGCTTCATTTGGATGAATCAGAGAACACAAAACTTTGATTTTGGATTAAGGCAGACTGTGCTCATCTCAGCCTGGAGGAGGGGGAGTGTACATGGTGCTGAGCGTGTGTGGGAAGCGCTGTGGGAGGCGTCTTTGGAGCCGTCCCAAAGTTGCAGAAATTTGGAAGAAACGGCTTCAGGTACTCTAGGCAGAGGATACAGAGTGATCAGGACTGGGCTTGGGGTGCGGCGGCTCCTGTTAGTGTGGTGACCAACAGGACTTGGGGTCTAGAAGCCCCTGCACCAGAGTGGTCTCCAGACACGTACGTTTGCCCAGGATGACGGGTTTCTTTCTTTCTTTTTTTGATGTGGGCGATTTTTTAAAAGTCCTTGTTGAATTTGTTAAGATATTGCTTCTGGTTTATATTTTGGTTTTTTGGTCATGAGGCTGGTCTTTGGCTCCCTGACTAGCGACCAAACCTACACCCCCTGCGTTGGAAGGTGCAGCCTTAACCGCTGGACTGCCAGGGCAGTCCCTTCAGTTTTTAAAATGTGGGTGTGGTTTTTTTTTTTTTTCTCCAGGAAAAGAGTCTTTAGAAAAAGACATGAGATGGGCCTTTAATCATAGTTACCACCACTCTCTATGCCTGGACCCTGAAGACATTTGTGTGTGCAAACCTTAGACTGTCACTTGGGCTGAGTGTGAAAGTATGGGGAACTTGCATGGGGACTGGATTGAAGTTGGACTTGAACATTGTACCGATGAGTTTGGGCTTACTCTGCAGGAATGAGGGAGCCATTATAAGGTTTCGAGCAGGGTGTTGAATGAATAGAAAACCCTACTAGTTTAGTTTAGCATGAGCTACACTGGACCCGGGGTATCGATTAGGAGCTTTGGCAGTGGCCCAGTGAAGAGGAGTAAACGATTTGAACCAGAGCACAGAAAGCACAGGGTGTGTTGGACAGCTGTTCTGGGGGCTGACTCAATGCCATTTGGTAACTGATGAGATGTGAGGTATTGACTGAGAATAACAGGACCAGTGACAGAAGGGGGAAGGAGGTGGGCTTAAGTGTGGGCCCAGGAGGCGTCTAGTGGTGATGCACTGAATTGAAGGTGGGAGGTTGACTTTCTGCTCAGCAGAGCTGTTCAGATTGGTTTAGAGACTCAGTATTGTGAGAGACAGTTATTTTTTTTCAAAGCCTATGTTAACTGCTTGGAACAGTAAGTCCCCTGCACGTGAACCTTTAAGCTGTAAACTTTAAACGATGCGAATGTTTGTTCACTTGTTCGTTCACGTAAGTTAGTTCTCATGGCTAGCATACATTGTCACACGCATGCTTCCTCCACAAGTGGTCGTGCTTTTGTGTGCTTGCTGTACAGTTCTGTATAGAGTACAGTATCTTTATTTCCAGCCAGAGATGTCTGGAAGCAAGGATAAAGGCAGCACTATAGAGCTGATTGTGTTAGTCAGGTACCTGGGCTTACTTTGTCAAATTGGACTTAAGAACACGCTCTTGGAACAAAACTTGTTCACATGTAGGGGGCTTACTGTGTTAACTACATGACAATTATTTTTGGCAATCCAGTGATTTAATGTAGTCCCTGTTCTATGGTGGCCTTTATTTGGTTCAGTGCAGATGGCTCTAGTTCTTGGTAGTTGTCAATAAAGGAGGGATGTTGGTTGCAAAAACTGCAGGTTGTACAGAGAATGGTTAGCATTGACTAGTGCAAACAGAACTGGGGGCATCTTGGGTTTATCCTCGAGTTGAATCGAAAAAGCTGAGTCTGGGGCTGGTGGCAAGAAGGCGCGCCTCCCTTGGCTCTGGGTGGACTAACAACAGGCCCAGACGTGCAAACACGCTTCGCCAGGCCTGGGATTTGGCAAACCTGCTGCATGCTGGGTGGGTGGGCTGGCCTAGCCGCCAACCTTCACGTGCACCTGCGCCTGCTGGAGAAGGTTTTGCCCAGAATAAAAGCCATTCAGTGAAGAGCTTTTGAATCTCTGGTATAAGAAGCCTGGTTCACTGAAGTGGCTCCAGAAAACTTTGGAAATTATGAGAAAGACAACAATTATCGGTAATTCAATGATGCTTAAGGCTAGCCTGTGTTAGATCAACTTAATGCTATACTCATGTCTTTTAATGGGCTGGAAATTGGCTTTGGGACTTCATATGTGACTGGATACAATGAGAAAATGCTCCCATTTGAGTGCTTAGAATTTTCCAGGTTTGTAGTTGTGTTTTTGCTTATGGCTTTTTCACTTATGTTAATATATTTTTCGTGCTGAATCCCAAGGAGCAAATCTTCATTTATATAACCCTAATTCCATTGTAAATGTGCTGCTGGTGGATCGTCAGTTATGTAATTTCCATTCTACAAGGTTTCTTGTTGTTAACAGTACAATATATTGCACGGTTAACAGTTCTAAAGCTCTCCTGTAATCTGTGAGATTGACTTTGTAAGAAGTATATTTACAGAAAATGCTGATTCTGACAACAAATTTTAATCTACCTAAGCATTTTGCTTTAGATATATTAAAGGCAAGCAAATGAGTTTGTTTTTTTTTTTTTCCAAGCACATTAATAGAATTTACTTGCCTCTTTACTTCTCAGTTTGAATGATTTTTGTTCCAGTTTAGGATCTCTGACCTGATTAGTAAGATTAAGAATTGCTTATGACATTTAGACCTCTGATTAAAAATTTTAAATCATGTCTTGAATTTTATGCCCATGTTGAAGACGCTACTCAGAAATGAAACTGGAGTTTAGTTTTTCTGATAGGTCCTGAAAAGTAACAGTGAAAGTGTTAGTCATTCAGTCGTGTCTGACTCTTTGTGACCCCATGGACCGTAGCCCGCCAGGCTCCTCTGTCCGTGGGATTCTTCAGGCAAGAATACTAGAGTGGGTAGCCATTCCCTTCTCCAGGGAATCTTCCCAACCATAGGATCCAAGCTGGGTCTCCTCCACTGAAGGCAGATTCTTTACCACTGAGCCACCAGGAAATCATCTCTGATATGTCCTGGGTCACCTAAACCAGTCTTCCTTTTATGGTTTTTGTTTATGATGTCATGGACTACAGCTTTAAAACAAGCAGGTGGAGGGAATTCCCTGGCAGTCCAGTAGTTAGGGCTTCATGCTTCCACTGCATGGGGCATGAGTTCTATCCTTGGTTGGGGAACTAAAATCCTGTATGCCATGAGGTGCAGCCAAATAAAAAAATAAATAAATAAAATAGATGAATTCAGGGTGTTGGTTCAAGTCCTGTTGGGGCCAGATAGCTTGAATTTACATGTATCTGTTTGAAACAAACAATTTCTGAAATTTTCTCAGGTGCATTGTCATGAGGAAAACTCTGTGGCCTCTCTTCTTGCCCATCTTAATTCTCTTCTCATGATTGTTCTGGGGGGTTGTTTTTGTATTTCTTGCTGTATTTCTCTTTTTATTGGTGGTTTCTTGGTTCCAAGGAAGAACCAGATTTTCTGTTTCTAGTGTTCTGTTTGGAACACTAACTCTGTGCCCTGCCCCTAAATTGCCTGTCACCCGAGAGATGGCAGAACAAAACAGGCAGCAAAGCTGTTTGTTCCAGGTCTGTCTCTGGGGGATGTTAAAAACTGTGAGTGTTTGGCTGAGTTATATCTCAGGATGGCTTGATATTTTCCAAATGGTTCATACAACCCAGGGACCTCGCTTGAGTTCTGGTAACGACAGCTTCACCATCACATTTTCCTTTGGGTATAGCTCTTGAAAGGAAAAAGCCTTTTAAAATTGAGAGCTTTTGTAGATTTCATTACTAGCTGAATCAGTATTCTTAAAGGAAACACCTTAGCAGTTATGGACGGTGTTAGACCATCTGTCTGTATGTGAGTCTTTTCCTCTAGGTCAATGAGAATCTTACCTTTGCTCAGATTAATATTCTGTGACAAATTGCTGCCTGGGTCAGGGGAGAGATTTTTTTGACATTAGATTGCATCCTTTATTGTTTGGGGCTTCCCTGGCAGCTCAGATGGTAAAGAATCCATCTGCAATGCAGGAGACTCAGGTTTGATCCCTGGGTTGGGAAAATCCCCTGGAGAAGGAAATGGCTACCCACTCCATCCAGTATTCTGGCCTGGAGAATTCCATGGACAGAGGAGACTGGCGGGCTATGGTCCATGGGGTTGCAAAGAGATGGACACAACTGAGCAATGAACACTTTCTCTTTATTATTTTAATTTACTTAAGAACACAAGTATAACACTAAAAAAAAGGGAAGAAGGAGGCTCTTTGAAATAAAAGTGGCAGCAGTTGAAAACATATTGGGGAGACTTCCCTGGTAGTCCAGTGGTTAAAAATCCACCCTGCAATGCAGGGGACGCAGGTTCGATCCGTGGTCGGGGAACTAAGATCCCACATGCTATGGAGCAGCTAAGCCCGTGCACCACAACTAGAGAATCCCCGTACAGTGGAAAATCACGCATGATGCAGCAAAGATCCTGCGTGCCACAACTGAGAATGGCGCAGCCAGTATTTTAAAAACCGTATTGGAGGGAAACACATCTAATATTTAAAGAAAATTATGCAAAAGGTTTAAAAGTTTTAAGACAAAAAGTTCATTTTTCTAAAACCAGTAGATATCATTTAAGCTTAGCATTCATAAACTATTTTAGGGCAAAGATAATGTCTTAACTATAGTTTCACTCCCTTCTGGCTCTACTGTGCAGGTGGAAGGAAGACACACCACACAGGTAATTTTTAGAGAATGCAAGAGTGAGATGAAGAGGTCCTTGTTCTGCCTTTTTTCCCTCATAACTGATGCCTGTCCCATTGGGGGCCTTTGTGTCTGAAATGCTGAGAACTGTTCTCACTTTCTGACCATTCCTCTTAGTTCCTTTAATTACTGCTTGATCTTCCAGAACCTGAATTTTAATGAGCTAGTTAAAAATAGACTTGTCACTGTAAGCACCTCTTCATATCTGCTTGCTTTCTGAGTCCCTGCAAGGTTGACCAGCTTTTTTGGAGTTGCATGTAAAAAACAGTTGGAGGGAAACCAGCATCTGTTTAGTCAACATTTCCCATGTTGAAAGACAGTGTCAGATTTTGAACATTTTTGTTTTCTTTTTAAACACCAAGCATGGTACTTTCAGAGCAATGGAAATTGTTTCAATTGAGGAGATGATTAAGTATAATCTTTTGAGGTTTTTAGGCCCACCGAGCTCTCTCTCTTGTCCAATGTACCCTCTACGGGTTCACAAAGAGACATAGCTTTCCTTGGGCAAGCATCCATGTCTGTATTTAGCCATTTAACATTCGGAACGCCAGGGGTGCACTAGGCACTTGTGGATGGAAGCGTGTTTTGCCAGCCCCTCAGGTTTGCTCAGGATCTGGTAGGAGGACTCTGGTTTAGAGTTTAGAGCATGGTTTGGGGCCCCAGGCTCTGCCACGTTCCAGCTGAATTACCTTGGTCTGGTAACCTGTTTTATCACATTAGATATGGGGGTTGTCATGCCTGCCTAATACGAGCATGGTATGCAGTGCCTGCCTAAAGAAATGGTTTTGGAGGTAGAATTAGGGAGCATTGGTCATCTTAGACCTCAAAATCAAACTGTGTGCTTCATTGTTTTTAATAGCTTTTGCTTAATTTGCCTATAGTTCTGAAAATATCAGGCCCTGTGGCTCATTCCTATTAACCCCTGCTATGAATCAGTAGCCCCACCCAACTGAGAACATTGGAAATAAGGCACCGTGATTCATGAGAACCCCAGTTGTGTGTCATGGAATTTCTTTTATTCTCTTTTGGTTTTGAAGTTTGGAGTACATTTTTTTAAGATTTCTTTTGCAATGACCCCGTAACCTTATTTTTTAATTGCATGAATAAGAGGCTTTCCCTCTTGGTTTTCAGAAAAAGATGTAGAAGGTGTGAAGTTGGTCTCATTACAAGAAGTTAATTATTTGTACTGATTTTTGCCAAGTATGCTTACTAGGACACTCGTAAATAGCATTCAGAATACTTGACCAGGTATTTTCTGTGATTGTAATTTCTCTTCCCTCTCTACATACATTGTATAAATGCAAGTAAATTGCATGAATGCAAGTAAACTGTAATTCATTTAATAAAAACTGACAGTTGCAAATTTTCTATTTTTTAAATAACTTTTCTGGCCAAGGTATAAAAATTTTCAAGTCTGCAAGGGTTATATATGTGCTGAAAAATATGTTTCCTTCCTTTCCTCATCCCCAGTTCTTCCCTACAGAAACAACCACTTACATGTTCTTCAAAATTGAAATTGGTGTTTAATCATGGTTTGATGCTCTATACATATATATATATACACACACACACACATACATGTGTATATATACACACACATATATATTTATACATACAGACAGACAAGTGCCTCTGATTATGCACTATAATTTTTGGTTATAAGTTAGAGGAA
This sequence comes from Ovis aries, assembly GCF_016772045.2. Lineage (NCBI taxonomy): Eukaryota > Metazoa > Chordata > Mammalia > Artiodactyla > Bovidae > Ovis > Ovis aries. The sequence goes on along the minus strand of NC_056078.1, from coordinate 14,839,455 downwards.
TCAGGAGCGGGTTATTAGGTGTACATTTGGATATACGAGCAGAAATGAGTAAGGTAACTTTTATGATGACCTCCTATACTTGGTTTAACCAGCTTTTAGAGCCAGCATTATCATGGCTTTTGAGTGTCTTGATTTCCATATCGTTTTTTTTTTTATTTTATTTTCCAGTTGCAGCATGAGAAAGCTGAACTAGAACAGCATCTTGAGCAGGAGCAGGAATTCCAGGTCAACAAACTGATGAAGAAAATTAAAAAACTGGAGAATGATACCATTTCTAAACAGCTTACCTTAGAACAGGTAAAAATGTATGGTTCTCTCTCTGTATCCTTAATTAGGATAGTTCTTTTTTTTTTTTTTTTTCCCTCATATCATCAACTGTTCTTTCAAACTTTAAAAGGTCCTGTGGAATATCAGTGAAAAACATTTTTCAACTTTTTCTTCACACAGTGGGGACTTCCTGTCTGAAGTATGCATTGACAGTTCTGCATAGCACCTCCTTACTTTCTCATGCTCTTTTGTTCTTTTCAACCACAACTAATAAGGTCTCAAGAGATATATTGTGATGTACTGATTTATAGGCAGGAAATGTTAGGTTCCTTTTGCAAAAGAGGGAAGAATATGTTTTGAACCACAGGATCCCTTCTGTGAAAGTTCTTGAGACAGTGGGACTGTGGAGCAAAAACTTCTCTTTCAAGGGTTCTTCAGAACAATTAGCCCTTTTGTCTTTGAATTATTAGCAACCTTGTATGAACCTAGTCTTTTCCCACCTAGATTTGTTGATACAGGTATGGAGTCCTAGACTCAGTCACTCATCCTGGTTCAGCCACTGGTTAGTTTTGTGACCTTGCATTAACTTCATTAACTTTGCGGGGGTCCAAGTTTGCCATTTGTAAACAAGAGAAGCACAGGCTCCAATCAGGAGTGGCAAGCTTAGAAAGGTGCAAAAGGTGGAAAGCACCAGTGCACAGTCCGTCTGTGCGTTGCCCTTGGTAGACGTTAGTGTTTGCCTTAGGAGGCCAGGCTTTTCTGCCTTTTCTGCCTTTGCCTTTTCTGCCAGCCCAGAATCGTGGCCCGCCATCATCGGTCCTGCCGGGTTGGCGTGCCAGACAGAAGTTCCTGTTGTCTCTGGCCTAAGTGCCCCTAATGCTGTTGCCATGCTAATTTATTTTCCTGAAGTTGGAAGAGACCAAGCATAGTGTAGTGCTGCCTGGTTTCCGTGTAAAATTCGGTGTATTGACATTTTCTAGCTCTTCATGATTTGGATCCCAATTATCGTTTTGATGATTTGGCCAAGGCTTCTGTGCAAAGTTGTCTGATTTATCGCAACTTTGGCGTCTTTCATATGTGGAGCTTAGTCCATGCTAACTGGTTTTTGAATCACCCTCAGGACCGTTCTCATTTCATCACTGTACTTGAGACGGAATCGTTGTGGGATTATCAGATGTAAGAGAAAGTGAGCGTTTATTTTAAACTAATTAAACTGACTTTTATTTTTTATTTTTTTGCATTCTTCCTCTATCTACCTATATCAAAGGATGGGTTACAGTGATTTCCAAGACTTTGAATAATGGCCTTGAAATTTTTTTTCCATTCCTTCTAGGTTAAAGAACAAAAAAGTTCCATTTCCACGGGCTGGCTATTTTGCAAAAATCCAGAGTAATCTAGTCCTACTATTCCTCTTTGGAATTCAGATGCAGTTTCCAAATTTAGAAGACTCCTCCACCTCTCACAGCTTAAAAACATCTTGTTCCGAAGTTCTCCTGTTTAATTTCCAGGATAGACGGTAGCCAGTTCCATTCACGTTAGTTTTAAAAATGTTTGTGTAAGCCCCTGACGTCCCACAGACTTGTTACTGGTAATTGTTAATCAAGATGTGACCAAGTGGAATTCTCACCCTGGTTGGAACTGTGAGAACTTTGCTTGGCCATCACCTTCCCTGTGATGGCTGTCAGTGACGGGAGCGGCTTCTACCTTGTGTTTGCTCATAGATTCCAGAGGAGGCTTTGGAACCCTGACCCCCAAAGTTTAGCTGTGGCCACAAGGTGGAGGTAGAGTCAGAAAGAGAAGCGAGAGAGGATGGATGGCTTCCCCGTGTTAAGGCTCATTGGAAACCTCAGTAACTAAATGCTTTGAAAACTAGGCACAAGTTATACCTTCTCCCCAGTTAATGATTTAGTGCCCTGTAAGACTCATATCAGACCTCAACACTAAAGAAATGGATTTCCACAATGGAACGTGTACACTGTAAAGTCCTTAACTGGAAACTTAACTTCAGATGTGGGATGAAGTGAAAAAAAAAGTGAAAGTGTTTGTGGGATATCAAGTCTGTATTTTATTTTTTTAATTAAAAAACTTTTTTTATTGGAGTATAGTTGATTTACAATGTTATGTTTCAGGTATACAGCACAGTGAATCAGTTATACATACACATATATCCACTCTTTTTTAGATTGTTTTCCCGTAGAGGTCATCACATCAAGTCCTTGTTTTAATTAAGATGGAGAAATGTAACATTATCATAAAACATTGCCCCCTTTCTTTTGATTAAATGTTGGGGATTTCATTCTATTTTGTTTAGCTACAAGTAATTTTAGTCTGTGTTTGGAGAGAATATTTATGTTCTACAGTAGAAACGAATCTCTTCTGTGTTTCCGTGGGTATGCTCTGACCCTCTCTTGTGGCCATCTTTTGGGATTGTCATCTGTATTATATTTACTATATATGTCATAGTCTGTATAATATACCCTATATTAAAGTTACTATAAGAAGAGCCAAGACAGGTGTTATATTACTCATGAGGATATATATGTGGTCATGCCTTTGCTCTTGTCTCTGACAACACATTTTTAGAACTAAAAGCTATTGGAAGGCGTTTATCCTTTGGGTCCAGTGCCTTAGCATTGCTTTGTTGAAAGAGTTTAAATAAAGTGTGGATTTGGACAGGTTATTGGAGAGCTGTCATTTGTACTTCAGAGGGCAGTGTAGGGTCAGGTTGGTTTAGGGCATGGGTAATGGACTTGGATAGACCTAAGGCCAGCCTTGCTGCAAGAGCAAGAAAGTGTGAGGAGACGGAAATGGGAAAGCTATGCAGTAAACAGTGGATCGAGGTTCTGCATGGCTTAGAGGTGCTGAGAACACAGAAGAGATGGTGAAGACGTAAAGTTGAATCCCTCTTCTTTGTTACTGGGCAGGGGAAGAGTCCGGCCTTCGGCAGTCTGCACGTGTGGTGTCTTTGAGGGCATACCCTTGTCTTGCAGAGGCAGCCACGTAGCCATACTACGACTCTTGCAGGCCTCAGTGTTGGAAGGTGCCCAGGGGTTACCTTCAGCCACTAGCGAATGTCAGGTGACTGCAGAGGTTTGAGAAGACCCCAGCTTCCAGGGGCAACACCCACTTCTCCCAGTGTCCATCACCATATATAACTTTATCCTAGAAGCAAGGCTTTAGAGTGAATTTCAATCCTCAGCAAGTAATTTTTTGTTGTTGTTCTCTTTATGTATCTGTTTATGGCTGCACTGGGCCTCCTTGCAGCGTGGGCTTTCTCTAGTCGAGGGGAGCAGGGGCTGCTCAGGCACAGTGTGCAGGCTTCTCATTGGGTCAGTAGTTGTGGTGCACGGGATTAGTTGCTCCACGTCATGTAGAATCTTCCCGAACCATGGGCTGAACCTGTGTCTCCTGCGTTGGCAGGTGGATTCTTAACTACTGGACTATCAGGGAAGTCCAGTTTTTTGTTGTTGTTGTTCACTTTTTAAAAAGGTAATAAGGAAACATTTTGTGTATTTTAAGTTCCACAAAGAAGAAAGGCACATTGTCACTTTCTAGCTCTTGGTACAATGGTTCTGAGTTAAGAATATAAGACGGCCTTTCTGCCTTACTTGTCTAGCAGGTAGTACAAGCCAACTGACGTCACAAGCAGTCCACATACAATTCTGATGCTGCTTATTTTTAGTGGCTGCAATGACTAATTCTAGTGAGTTACACAGATCATCTGTTGTCCTGGTGACTTAGCAGCTAATTGAGTGGCTAGTGGCTAGTGTTCAGGTCTGCATCTTTGATTGGTTGATTTTTTTTTAAGTTGGAATAAGATATTTCCTAGGTTCATGGGTAATGTGGGCATACTGGGTTTAGTTAGAATTCGATTCATGCTGGCGGCTGCCCTGGCAAGCTCTGTTGCAGGAGCTCTTCAGAGAACAGCCATGTTCCATGAGCCTTCATTTGCATTAAGGAGAGGAAACTTGGGGCTTCTGGGTAAAGAACCTGCCTGCCAGTACAGGAGACGCAGGTTCGATCCCTGGGTGGGGAAGATCCCTTGGAGAAGGGAATGGCAAACCACTCTAGTATTCTTGCCTGGAGAGCCCCATGGACACAGAAACCTGTTGGGCTACAGTCCCTAGGGTCGCAGAGTCATACACGACTGAAGTGACTTAGCACACACACGTGCACAGAGGAAACATAGTGACCCCTGTGCATCTTTTGAAGTTTGATTTCACAGACTCATCTCAAATGATGAGAAGTCTTAAACTTTTTTAATTATAAGACTAATCCATTGTGCTTTCAAGAAAATGTGGAAAACCTAAACATGGAAGTACAACCATGAAGAAACATCACCTAGACTACAGTCCCCGCCTCCAACAACTGCTATTCATGTTTTTCATCGTCTTCCTTCCCTTTGTCTTTTTCCTCCAACAATAGAGTAGTGAAAAATGCACACTGTTGTCTAACACTAGTAATAACACTAATAATAATGTGTCTAACAATAGTAGAGAAAATTAGAGATACCAAGGGATAATGTTGTTAACAATATATAGTGTTGTCTAACACAGGTAATAACACTAATAAGTGTCATCTAACAATAGTAAAGAAAATTAGAGATACCAAGGGAACATTTCATGCAAAGATGGGCACAATAAAGGACAGAAATGGTATGGACTTAAGAGAAGCAGAACATATCAAGAAGAGGTGGCAAGAATACACAGAAGAACTGCACAAAAAGGATCTTTATGACGCAAATAACCACGATGATGTGATCACTCACCTAGAGCCAGACATCTGGGAATGTGAGGTCAAGTGGGCCTTAGGAAGCATCACTATGAACAAAGCTAGTGGAGGTAATGGAATTCCAGCTGAGCTCTTTCAAATCCTAAAAGATGATGCTGTTAAAGTGCTACATTCAACATGCCAGCAAATTTGGAAAACTCGGCAGTGGCCACAGGACTGGAAAAGGTCAGTTTTCATTCCAATCCCAAAGAAAGGCAATGCAAAAGAATGCTCAAACTACCGGACAATTGCACTCATCTCACATGCTAGTAAAGTAATGCTCAAAATTCTCGAAGCCAGGCTTCGACAGTGCGTCAACTGTGAACTTCCAGATGTTCAAGCTGGTTTTAGAAAAGGCAGAGAAACCGGAGATCAAATGGTCAACATCCGTTGGATCATCAAGACAGCAAGACATTTCCAGAAAAACATCTGCTTCTGCATTATTGACGACACCAAAGGCTTTAACTGTGTGGATCATAGCAAACTAGAAAGTTCTTAAAGAGATGGGAATACCAGACCACCTGATCTGCCTCCTGAGAAATCTGTATGCAGGTCAAGAAGCAACAGTTAGAACCGGACATGGAACAACAGACTGGTTCCAAATTGGGAAGGGAATATGTCAAGGCTATATATTGTCACCCTGCTTATTTAACTTCTATGCAGAGTACATCATGCGAAATGCTGGACTGGATGAAGCACAAGCAGGAATCAAGATTGCCGGGAGAAATATCAACAACTTCAGATACTCAGATGACTCCACCCTTATGGCAGGAAGTGAAGAGGAACTGAAGAGCCTCTTGATGAACATGAACAAGGAGAATGAAAAAGTTGGCTTAAAAGTCAACATTCAAAAAACTAAGATCATGGCATCCGGTCCCATCACTTCATGGCAAATAATGGGGTAACAATGGAAACAGTGAGAGACTTTATTTATGGGGCTCCAAAATTACTGCAGATAGTGACTGCAGCTATGAAATTAAAAGATGCTTGCTCCTTGGAAGAAAAGCTCTGACTATCCTAGACAGCATATTAAAAAGCAGATATGTTACTTTGCCAACAAAGGTCCATCTAGTCAAAGCTGTGGTTTTTCCAGTAGCCTCGTAGGGATGTGAGAGTTGAACTATAAAGAAAGCGGGGCATCGAAGAATTGATGCTTTTGAACTGTGATGTTGCAGAAGGTCCTTGAGAGTCCCTTGGACTGGAAGGAGATCAATCTAGTGAATCATAAAGGAAGTCAGTCCTGAATAGTTATTGAAAGGACTGATGCTGATGCTGAAACTCCAATACTTTGGCCACCTGATGGGAAGAACTGACTGATTGGAAAAGACCCTGATGCTGGGAACGATTGAAGGCAGGAGGAGAAGAGAACTACAGAGGATGAGATGGTTGGATGGCATCACCAACTCGATGGACATGAATTTGAGCAAGCTCTGGGAGTTGATGGACAGGGAGGCCTGGCGTGCTGTAGTCCATGGGGTCGCAAAGAGTCCGACATGACTGAGCAACTAAACTGAATAATAATGTATTGTAATTTACTGCCCTGCTTTTAATTTCGTAAAGTATTACAACCTGTGTGTTCACATTTTAGACAAGGTACACAGCCAGACATAATCATGGTAAACCCGAAAGTCAGCTTGATGGGGATTTGTAGCAAATCCTTGAAGATGGGTGGGTCACCTGAAGGTCAAATACAGACATCGTGCGCTGTGTTTTGCTTAGTCATTCAGTCATCTCCGACTCTTGTGAGCCTGTGGACTGTAGCCTGCCAGGCTCTCTGTCCATGGGATTCTCCAGGTAAATATACTAGAATGGATCGCCATGCCCTCCTGCAGGGGATCTTCCCAACCCAGGGATCAAACCCAGGTCTCCCACATTGCAGGCGGACTCTTTACTTTCTGAGCCACCAGGGAAGCCCTACCTACTGCTTATCAGGGAGAGGTGGAGAAAAGCCTCAGAGCATACTGGAATATAAGTGAGAGTTTGTGCCTTGGTAGTAAACAAACCAGGGGCAGTAGTAGGTGGTACTGAAGGAGCTTCAGCAGGCTCTCTTTTCAGGTGATATGTAATTGAGGAGCTGTCAGAGTGTGATGAATCCAGCTGAGGGGCCTCCCCTCCACACCTGTGAGAGCAGACATTGAGCTCTGTCTGGGACACAGATTAAGTCCCTCCACAGGATATGAAATGAAAGAAGTCCTTCCTTAGGCCTTGTTTCAATTAAGTACCAAGACTCTGTTCCATCTTGTCAGGTATTATTTTGAAGCACCCAGGTAACATTTGCCTTGTGCATCAGTTTGAACAGTTGGATGGCAGGGACAAAATTAAAAATGAGTTTTCTTTACAAAGAAGGAGGTACCTCACCATGATCCAACCATGTATGTTCCTGGTCATGCACTGGTGGTAAAGACTTTGCCTGTGAAATTGTAGGGCATGGGTGTGCTACGTATAGTAAAGGCGATAGCATCCAGAGATACTGTACTGAGACTTTCTAGTTGCTTGTAATTAGAATGTATGAGGTCAGTTCTTTATAACTTTAAACTTTTTATTTTAATTGGGGTATAGCCAATTAATAATGTTGTGGTACTTTCAGGTGAACAGTGAAGGGATTCAACTATATATATACATATGTCCATTCTCCCCCAAACCCTCCTCCCATCCAGGATGGCACATGACATTGAGCAGAGTTCCATGTGCTGTACAATGGGTGTTTGTTGGTTATCCATCTTAAATAGAGCAGTGTGTGCATGACCTTCCCAAAGTCCCTAACTATTCCTTCCCTCCAGCAACCAAAAGTTCATTTCACGAAGTCCATTAAAAAAAAAAAAAAAGAAAAGAAAACAGAACAAGAATTTGGTGGGTAACTTAGAAAAGGTACTCTCCTTAGCTAAACGTATGTGGCAAATGGCTAAATCCTGCATCTATATATTAACCCACCAATTCCTAATTTATCCCTCCCCCAACCTTCCCTCTTTAGTAATGATAAGTTTACTATGTCTGTGAGTCTGTTTTTGTAAATAAGTTGATTTGTATCCTTTTTGAATTCTGCATGATACATGATATTTGTCTCTCACAGAGGCTCATTTTAGATGATGAGCTGAAGGTAGCCCCTGATGTGACGGTGTATTTGCAGCGTGCGCTGTGGTATGTGTTCTTTCCCGAGGATTTCTCCACTGTGTTCTTGATGTAGCAAAAAAATCCTGTATACCCAAGACTTTGAAACCTGCTTGCTTTCCACTGATGGTAATTATTTGGTAAAAGAGTCCCCTAGAATTATGAACCCATTATGCAAATTTGTATAATATTGCACTGATGTCAAAGTGATGGAAACTTAAGCCTGGAAACCATATAAATATGACTAATTATATGTGTATCTGTTTCATAAAAGACCTACATTTTTCAATATCACTGAACAAAAGCAAAATTCATTGAGCTGATAAACTATGAAAGTGTCACTTTTCATATATTAAATGTTAATAAGGTATTACTATTGTCCCGAAGTTGTACCCATTTCAAAGAACAAATCTGATTTTTATACAGATGCACAAGCAGTGGTAAAGAAGGTTAATAACAACTCAAGGCTCTCTGGAAGATTCTCAGTCTTCCAGATAACCAGCTGAGCCTTCAGTATAATTTCTCCTCTTAGAGTATATGAATTCATTCTGTGTTTTAAATATGTGAATTAATATGCTAAATTAGGAAACTGTTCATTTGTAAGTTGACTGTCTTCCCATTTTTTTGTTACAAGCATAGTAAATGTTCATTAAAAGATTGTGTGGGGCAGACTTCCCTGGTGGGCCAGGGGTTAAGAATCTACCTGCCAATACAGGGGATGCGGGTTCGATCCCTGGGTGGGGAACTAAGGCAGTTCCTTAGTTCCCCACGAAGGAATGTGCCATAAGGCAGCCAAGCCTGTGAGCTGCAACTAGGAAGCCCAAAACAGCCAAAATACATAAATATTTTTAAAAATTGTGTGGGAGCAGGAAAAGATATAAAGATAAATTACCACCAATATTATTAATACTTTCACCCAAGGGACAACCCTATTTATCTTGCTATTCTTTGTGATTTTTTTGTGTGTCTTTTTATCAGTATATATATTTTTTCTGTTCTTTTACTTTGGCCACACCACACAGCATGTAGGATCATAGTTCCCTGACCAGGGACCATACCTGGGCCCTCAGCAACACAGTGGAGTCCTAGCCACCGGACCTCGAGGGAATTCCCTTCTCTGTATATTTCTGGTGCACATAGATTGGGCAGTTGTCATGGGCTGCCTTCCAAAACTGGATTTTTAAGTCAAATGGTTGGCGTTCAAAATATATTTTCACATAGGAATGATGGTAATTTGGTGGTCAGACTAAACCTTTTCAAAGTAGATTGAAATGATCCACTAAAACCTTTCAAAATTCTGTAGTTGAGCACATGGTCCTGCTAAGGTTCTCATCAGGCTTTTTTGCCATGTATCCCTTCCCCGACCTCTGCGAGCATCTGGGTTCTCTGTAAGTGGGAAAATGCTCCACTGAGAGAGAGGTGTGGTAATGTTGGAGCTGTCTCTTGGCTGCCCCCTGCTTTCTCTGCTTTTTGGGTGGTGAGTGTCAGCCCACTGAGAAGGGCTGTGAATTCAAATGAACCAGCTCTACTTTTATACACTTAAGTTTATCCATTAAAGAAGTTATTTATTTGGGAAACATAATAAGAACTCTTGGTGCAATGTTAATTAACTTGCAATGGGAGGAAGAGCTACTGCAGACGAGTAAGGAGTTTGGCTGACAGTCCATTGACCTGACTTAATTACAAAGCCACCCTTCAAATGAATATTCTACAAATCGGCTGTATCCACTGGTGCTGCATGCTCATAGACAGTGTAGTCAGCAGGGGATTGGGCTTGCTTGAGAATTTGATGTTTAGTAATGGAAGAGTAGGTACCTGTGGCGTGAACACTGAATTTAAAAGGAGATGGGGAAGACTGTTACAGATGGGAATCAGCATTGTAGAAGCAATGAGAGCAGCCCTGAGCTGGTGTTTCCATTCCAGCAAGAATTTCCGGCTCAGTACCCTGTCAGTTTAACGCACGCTGTCAGATCTGAGGGTTGTTTGATATCACGGCAATGCAAGCACTGCAAATCTACTTAGGTCGGAAACAGCAGTCCTGGTTTATACTCTTTGGCTGTAAATAAATAGGCTGTGGGATTAGATGGACAGGAGGTGGAAGGGCAGCACTGATAAAGAACTTCGGGAGGTTCTGAAGTTCTTCACGTGGCAACCAGCTATCAATTTTCTGCCCACTTCAGTGAACCAAGGCCTCCAGAGGGTGAAACTCGGGTTTCTACTAACAGGCTTCCCAGGTGGCACTAGTGGTAAGGAACCTGCCTGCCAGTGCAGGAGATATAAGAGACATGGATTCAGTCTCTGGGTCGGGAAGATCCCCTGGAGGAGGACATAGCAACCCACTCCATTACTCTTGCCTGGAGAATCCCATGGACAGAGGAGCCTGGCAGGCTACAGTCCATAGGGTCACAAAGAGACACAACTGAAGTGACCTAACAGACACACACACACACACTCACACATAGCTCTACTAACTGGTACCAAAAAGAAGCTGAGATTCATGTTCAACTTCTGTTTTTCCTGCTTTCTTATCTGCTCCTGCATACTCTTGGGCTCACTAAGGTACCCCCTGCTCCACTACTTCCAAGAATTACTGGATAATTTACCCCAAATCCTATGTGCCCCTCCAGATGCTCAGAACTTGCTGGTTAGATGGGATCCAGCTGCTTTGGTCACCACGGTGACTGATCCCCATTCCTATGCTGGCAGCATCACTTTCCCTGGATCAGTGGTTCCTCAGCTCTCAAATGAAAGAGTGGATTTAGATGATTTCTTTTGCTGCTTCTGTTTCTAAAAATCTCAACAGAACTAGGGCGGACTGAGACAGGTGCCGTCTTGAGATTGACAGAGAATGATAGAATGGGTGGTCCTGGAAGGGACCTCAGATGTCATCGAGGCCAGCCTTCTCATCTCATAGATGAGGGCAGGTTGCGTGCATGCATCCTAAGTTGCTTCAGTCATGTCCAACTCTCTGATCTTATAGACCATAGCCCTCCAGGCTCCTCTGTCCATGGGATGCTCCAGGCAAGAATACTTGGAGTGGGTTGCCATGCTCTCCTCCAGGGGATCTTCCCCACCCAGGGATCAAACCTGCGTCTCTTACATCTCCTGCATAGGCAGGTGGGTTCTTTACCATTAGCGCCACCTGGGAAGCCCGAGGGCAGGTTAGTACCTCCTCAAAACCACATGCCGAGTCAGTCATATGTGGATAAAGACAGCTTTGTCTTGATTTTGTTTTTTGGAATTGTAGATTTGCATGGTGCACAGTTACTCTAAAAATAAGCTGTTGGGCATTAGTTTCTCTACTAGGCATCTATACTACAAAACGATGCCTTGCTTGAATTTTTTCTCACCTACTAAGTACCCCTTGTCATGTTTTAGTTAAACATGGCAATAGGGTCCTTAAAGGGTAATGACTTAGCATTTTGTTTATTTAAATAAACGACTGTGAATTGTATCAGTACTTCAAACCTTGGCCCAAAATGTGGTCAGAGGGTCACAAAGATACATAGGAGCTCTGTGAGGTGTTCCTGGGTTTTTCCTCCTTGCAGGGAAAAGAAGCTGTTTAATATCTTGAGGAGCTTTTGTGCACTAGCCAGCTCCCAGCTTCACTGCATAGGATGCTTCCGGCTTAGTCTGATTCCTCTCGCTTTGCCCATGCAAAGAAAGTACAATGAAGCTATGTTTTCCATTGACTGTGCGATCTTGGCTCATTGACTGGTGGAGTAAGGTATGTCTGCTTTGCTTGCTGTAAAAGGCTGCATTTTGTCCATGGAATTGGTCTCACTTTATGTCTACATAGGGGTCTTTGCTCAGTGAGGGGCTTGCCTCTCACCTGCTAAAGAAGTGTGAACTCTGCTGTTAATACCTGGACAGCTGTGTAGCTGTGCAATCAGAAATAATCTGTTAAGTCAGTGGTTGAAAAGATAAATTACAGTTGGTTGAAGAGACAGCATGGGGGCAGTGATATAACATTGCCCCCTTTTTAAAAAATGATTTCTGTTAAAATTACTTAATGTCCCAAGCAGATAGACAAGTATACAAAAAGTGATACTATATATTTCCTTCTTCCTGGTGCTGTGAACTCTGTTGATCATGGCACTTTCTGTCCCCATCACCAGCCCTCTTTTTCTTCATATCTTTCTCACTCTCTACTAAAATATATAAATGGTTTCTTTTAATGTCTTTACCACTACTAGAATGTATTGCGCTGGCCATTAAGTTCATTTGCATTTCCCACAAGCTGTAATGGAAAAACCTGAATGAACGTTTTGGCCAACCAAAAAAGTCCCCAGAGGGCAGACCTTTCTGATTCCTCAGTTCTCTGCTACATCCCTATTCCCCTGTGTCTGCTGTTGGTCTCAGTTACTGCTTGTTGTTCTGTGTTGGCTCAGACAGTAAAGAATCTGCTTGCAATGAGGGAGACCTGGCTTCGATCCCTGGGTTGGGAAGATCCCCTGGAGAAGGGCATGGCAACCCACTCCAATATTCTTGTCTGGAGAGTCCCATGGACAGAGGAGCCTGGAGGGCTACAGTCCATGGGGTCGCAAACAGTCAGGACTGAGTGACTTAACGCTTTCACTTTCTATGTTAATAGATTAAATTAATTGCTTCCCCAAATTGCTTCCTTTTATGAAGTAGCATGCAGTGTGGGGTTCCCTCTGCAACCGTTTGCCTTCCCCTAAATCACATTTTCCTTCTTCCCCTCCTCCCCAGAAGTAACCAGTATTGTGAATGTGGTGTTTATCCTTTTCGCACATGTTTTTGTATCTTAGGACACATTTCTATGTACCCATTAACCACTTGGTAGAATTGTCTTCAGTGCTGGAGTTATTTCTGTAAATGGAAGTACAACCTTTCTGGTTTAATGTTGAAATGCATGCAGGACTAGGGAGACAAATCCATTTATGTCCTGGGACAACTGGCAAGCAAAGCTCCTCAAACTCTCTTTAAGGAAGACTTTGCATGTGCCTTGAGTAACTGCTGAAGCAACCACTGTGATCCACATACCAGAGAGCAATTAAGTGTTAACATCAAAGAAGGAACGTATCTCAGTTTTCTCAATTAAAGTTTAAGAACTAAATGCACTTAATGTGTCTGTGCCAGAAAATTGACCGTTTCTTTGCAGTTTTCTCCATGGAAAGGGATCCTAGTGTTCCAATCAAAAAAATCTAACTAACAAAGTTTAAGTGGCCTGCAATTCTCAGTAAAACTTCTTTCTTTTTCTCCAGTTGAGACGGGAGAAGATTGACCTTGAAAATACTTTGGAACAAGAACAAGAAGCACTAGTGAACCGTCTCTGGAAGAGGATGGATAAACTTGAAGCTGAAAAGCGGTTTGTTTAGTCTTGCTGTTCTGTGTAGTGTATGTAAATGTGTGTGTGTTGGAGGTGGGGTCAGGGGACCGTGCTGAATGTGACCAAGGAGTAACACTGGGACATTTTAATGCCTTGGTGGATGCACGCTGTTTTAATTTGACAAATGGGGAAAATGTTGATAGCCTATCCTCCTGAAAGCAGGGGAAACCACTAGACCATTCAGGTATGACCTAAATAAAATCCCTTACGATTATATAGTAGAAGTGACAAATAGATTCAGGGGATTAGATCTGACAGACAGAGTGCCTGAAGAACTATAGACGGAGGTTTATGACATTGTACAGGAGGCAGTGATCAAGACCGTCCCCAAGAAAAAGGAATGCAAAAAGGCAAAATGGTTGTCTGAGGAGGCCTTACAAATAGCTGAGACAAGAAGAGAAGTGAAAGGCAAAGGAGAAAAGGAAAGATAAACACATCTGAATACAGATTTCCAAAAAATAGCAAGGAGAGATAAGAAAGCCTTCCTCAGTGATCAGTGCAAAGAACAGAGGGAAACAACAGACTGGGAAAGACTAGAGCTCTCTTCAAGAAAATTAGAGATACCAAGGGAACATTTCATGCAAAGATGGGCTCGGTAAAGGACAGAAATGGTATGGACCTATCAGAAGCAGAAGATATTAAGAAGAGGTGACAAGAATATACAGAAGAACTAAACAAAAAAGATCTTCACGACCTAGATAACCACGATGGTGTGATCACTCATCTTGAGCCAGATATCCTGGAATGTGAAGTCAAGTGGGCCTTAGGAAGCATCACTAGAAACAAAGCTAGTGAAGGTGATGGAATTCCAGCTGAGCTCTTTCAAATCCTAGAAGATGATACTGTGAAAGTGCTGCACTCAATATGCCAGCAAATTTGGAAAACTCAGCAGTGGCCACAGGACTGGACAAGGTCAGTTTTCATTCCAATCCCAAAGAAAGGCAATGGCAAAGAATGTTCAAACTACTGCACAGTTGCATTCATCTCACACGCTAGCAAAGTAATGCTCAAAATTCTCCAAATGAGGCTTCAACAGTATGTGAACCATGAACTTCCAGATGTTCAAGCTGGATTTGCAAAAGGCAGAGGAACCAGAGATCAAATTAGAAAGCAAGAGAGTTCCAGAAAAACATCTACTTCTGCTTTATTGACTATGCCAAAGCCTTTGACTGTATGGATCACAGCAAATTATGGAAAATTCTTAAAGAGATGGGAATACCAGACCACCTGATCTGCCTCCGAGAAATCTGTATGCAGGTCAAGAAGTAGCAGTTAGAACTGCATGGGACAACAGACTGGTTCCAAATCGGGAAAGGAATGTGTCAAGGCTGTATATTGTCACCCTGCTTATTTAACTTCTATGGAGAGTCCATCATGCGAAATGCTAGGCTGGATGAAGCACAAGCTGAAATCAAGATTGCTGGGAGAAATATCAGTAAACTTAGATATGCAGATGACACTACACTTATGGCAGAAAGTGAAGAGCTAAAGAGCCTCTTGTTGAAAGAGGACAGGGGAAAAGTTGGCTTAAAGCTCAAATTCAGAAAACTAAGATCATGGCATCTGGTCCCATCACTTCATGGCAAATAGATGGGGAAACAATGGAAACAGTGAGAGGCTTTATTTTGGGGGGCTCCAAAGTCACTTCAGATGGTGATTATAGCCATGAAATTAAAAGACTCTTACTCCTTGGAATTGGAAGAAAAGCTATGACCAACCTAGATAGCATGTTAAAAAGCAGAGACATAAAATACTTTGCCAACAAAGGTCCGTCTAGTCAAAGCTGTGGTTTTTCCAGTAGTCACATATGGATGTGAGAGTTGGCGTATAAAGAAAGCTGAGTGCCGAAGAATTGATGCTTTTGAACTGGTGTTGGAGAAGATCCTTGAGAGTCCCTTGGACTGCAAGGAGATCAAACCAGTCAATTGTAAAGGAAGTCAGTCCTGAATATTCATTGAAAGGACTGATGCTGAAGCTGAGAAGAACTGACTAATTGGAAAAGACCCTGAGGCTGGGAAAGATTGAAGGTGGGAGGAGAAAGGGATGACAGAGGATGAGATGGTTGGATGGCATCACCGACTCAATGGACATGAGTTCGAGTAAGCTCTGGGAGTTGGTGATGGACAGGGAAGCCTGGTGTGCTGCAGTCCGTGGGGTCGCAAAGAGTCGGACATGACTGAGCAGCTAAACTGAACTATGCTTCTGTTGGTCCATCTTTATACTCCCCTCTTACTGTCCTGGTAGAATTTCTTTTAATTTGATGTTGGAGGCTATGAAGAAATTAGATAAGGCACTATTGTACACCCCTGAGTTGTTCTGAAGGATAACTTCAATTGCAACTTTTTACCATATTGAACTCGCTTCCCCAGTTATTTTCTGAACTGCTTAGGATGTGTGCTGTGTACCTTGACTGATCACATATCTCTAGAATGTACTTCATGAGGAAGGCTGAGGTTTTAATAGCAAAATGATCATCTTTGTGTTTTAAGACTTACTAAAGTCTACAAAACTTTATTTTTTATAGACTTACTTGTACATATTTAAGGTTAGTGTTTTTACTGTTAAATATATGTACATGGATATGAAAAACTCAGCAACGCATGTAATCTAGAATCCCTTTGTGCAAGAACTGGGGTGGGAGTGCTTCCCCGGTGGTCCAAGGGTTAAGACTCTGAGCTCTCAGTGCAGGGGGCATGGGTTCAATCCCTGTTTGGGGAACCAAGATCCTACGTGTTATGCCACACAGTCCCCCACCAAAAAAAGATCTGGTGGGGCCCTTAGATTTAAGCACTGTGTGCTTTGGGGTGAGTCGAACAGGGCCAATGGCAGGGAAGTTCTGTAGATGGGATGTGTGTTTGGGTGTAGAAAGGAAACTTCTTCAAAATATTCATTCACCTACTTCACTAGGAACTTTAGTTTGCTGACCAGAAATATTTGCCATAAATATTTGATTTGGATGAATAACCATAGATTGAGTTCATCTCAAGATCTGCAAAACAGATTCACGTGTGGGTTGTTGTGTTAGTCGCTCAGTTGTGTCTCTTTGTGGCCCATGGACTCTAGCCCGCCAGGCTCCTTTGTTCATCCAGTTCTCTAGCCCAGAATACTGGAGTGAGCTGCCATGCCCTTCTCCAGGGAATCTTCCACAGGCTTTTAAAAAAAGTGAAGACCCAGGGTGTACCTATATGGAATTGTTCCAGCAGTAGTTGAATCAGTTATGTTTTGCCTTATTAAAGTAGTACTAATAAATTGAATCATGAAAAGTTACTTCATCTAATAGATGGAGAGACCATTACAGTATTTAACCAACTAGTTTTCTCAGCAAGGGATAAACTCAAAGGTAAAAACCAAACTAAACCAAAAACTTAACCAGCAGTTTATAAAAAGGAGGCAGATAGGTCTGTTGTCAGTCAATCTTTCTTTGAAGAAAGCAGTGGAAGGTTTTATATATATATAAATACCAGATTATTGCGTGGAACTTTATGAAATTGTCATTTTGTCAAATATTAGAGCTTTATGTACTTCAGACTAAAAATAATTGATAGAGAAGGTGGCACCACCACTTATTAACCCAGTACTTTTTTTTTTTTTTTTTTGGTTTTGTCTTTAACTCTTTACTTTCGCTGTGGCCAGAAGCAAAGGGGCTTCCATCCAGTTAGCCTTGCCCTTGTTTTTTCTTTTTGAAAATGTTTATTTTTTAATTTATTCGACTGTGCCAAGTCTTAGTTGCAGCAAGCAGGATCTTTAGTTGAATGTGGGATCTAGTTCCCCGACCAGGGTTCGAACCTGGGCCCCTTGCATTGGGAGTACAGAGTCTTAGCCACTGGATCAGGGAAATCTTAGGATTGGTTTTTCAGGAGGGAAGTTGAGAAGTGTATCTGTCTACTTGACACAACCCTCCAAAAAGATTCATGATCTATAGTTCTAAAGTTTCAACTAAAAGTACTGAGAGGAAATTCCTCCAGGGTCTCCATTCCCTCGAGCCCAACATGTGGACCATTTAGTCAGCAAATCATCCTGACTGCCCAGGGTATGCCCGGCATGATAATCAGAAGCCAGTGTTAGAGTTTTTTATGTAAGGCTTAATTACCAGTGGCCATTTAACAGGAAGAAAGGGAAGGTGGATTCTTCAGCTCTGTCCTTTGACTTGACTGTCAGGTAAGGGTGATTGAAAGTACTGGAAGATGGGCAGAGGAGTCAAACAATTTAGTGAATTTTGGTGATTAATATGAGCATGCTGTTAAAACAAACCTCCCGGCTAGAATGTGTGGTTTTGTCTCTATTGATTTTTCAATTACAAAGAATTTATTTATGTATTTTTAAAATAGGTGATGGTGAGCATCACATCAGTGTGTTATCTTTTAAAGACAAACTGTCTTTCATTGTTGGACTTTTCTTTTCACTGAAGAATCCTGCAGGAGAAATTAGACCAGCCGGTGTCCGCTCCGCCATCGCCTAGAGACATCTCCATGGAGATCGACTCTCCAGAAAACATGATGAGACACATCCGGTTTCTAAAGAATGAAGTGGAGAGGCTGAAGAAGCAGCTGAGAGCGGCCCAGCTGCAGCGTACGTAGCTGGCTGCCACTGGCCGTCTGCCCACAGAAGCAACCCACGTACCAAGGGGAGAGTCTGATTAAACACATGGATTTCCCCTTGAATCTGCATAAATTGCATTCACACTGTGTTTCACTGGCAGTACATAATTCTATGTCTGTCATCCTAGAATAGTTTATTTTTAAAAAAATTATAATAGGGCAGGGCAGAGCAGATAGTTAAGAATACTAGAAAATCACATAATTTCAGGAGGGTCCAGGATCAGAGACACTATTTCTTTTCTTTTGATTAATTTTGCTTGGAAGACAGTTGATTGACAGTGTGTATCAGTTTCTATTATGCAGCGAGCGGAGTGAATCAGTTATCCGTTTACATACACCCACTCTTTTTGAGGATTCTTTTCCCATATTGGACATTACAGAATATTGAATAGAGAGCTTCCTGTGCTATACAGTAGGTCCCCATCAGTTATCTGTTTTATATCCGAGGTAGTACTCCTCCTCACCAGCTCCCTGGTATTCATCTCTTAGATGGTGCTAACAGAAGCGATGCTGGAGGCCTCAGTGTACTTTGGGAGCATTAATGCAGAGAAGAGTATTTATCTTCTTTACTACCAAAATTGGGCCTCAGCTAACAGTTGTTCATGGTACTTGACGAATCAATGCTTCTGAAGTATATTCTTTTTATTTTTGGAAAGCAAAGGAACTAATTTCTGGATACGTGATTGGTCACTGTGTATTTGCTTACGTTTCTCCTATTTCAGCTTTTAGACTGTTCAAATTTATTGGAATAGATAATACAGTACAAAGTATGCAGGGAAAAAATAAGTCTCTTTCACCCCTGACCCCCAGCCCCCCAAATTTTCACAATTGACACATTTTTAATTTAGTCCTCAGATGTGTGTGTGTGTGTGTGTGTAGACTTCTTTTATATAAATAGTAGCACAATGAACATTTTTTTTTTTTTGCATTTTTCTCTTTTCACTATCTCTTGCAGTTTTCCCCCTGCCAATACATACAGAACTGCCTTACTCCTCCTTTAAAGGCTGTGCAGTATTTGATAGTATGGATATGCTGTAGCTTATTTAATTCATCTCTTATCAACAGACCCCTTTGAGCTGCCATGTGCAACCACAGAGAACATCTCTGTACCCATATTTTGATACCTGTGTATGAATACCTTCAGGGTAAACTCCAGGGCATGGACTTGCTGAGTCAGATGAAATGCACATTTAAATTTTCAGTGATTCTTATCTTGATGTTTTCTTCTCTGAAGTGTTGCAAGCTTTAGTCCAGTACTGTGTCTGGGATGGGACATCAAGGTCATCTTGGGAACCTTTAAGAAATACTGTGTGTTATGTGTCCTATTGCTTGCTGTTAACAAATGAGCACAAACTTAGTCATTTATTTTATTTCCAACAAAAGATCTCACATATTTATTAGTAAGATAGAGTACTAGCTGAGAAACACAACAGGAGAGCCAGCCATTCCATCTCTTCTGTAGAACTCATGCGGGCTGTTCAGAGAGCGGTTGTGTGGTTAAGATGCAAGTGATATGGTAGGATGGAAGTGACCTTGACATAGCATAAATGTGTGCCATTCATGTGTGAGGCTCCTGAGACCCAGCTTGGTTCTTCTCCCATGTCTTCTCTTGGAACTGGACCTGATTTTATTACCAGTTTTCATTCAAATCCTTTGGGGACTGGGACAATTCTGCTCTTGTTTCTTGGCCAGGAATCGCTTGACCCCGAAAGTCTCATGAGAAGCAAGACATGGGAAGGAGAAAATTCAACCACACTTAGGATGGTGAAGAAGAAAAAAGAGGCAGACTCACTGATTGAAAACAACACCAATTTATTATGTTGCAGTTTTTGGAGGTCTGGGTTCAAAACGGGTCCACTGGGCTAAAAGCAAGGTGTCAGCAGGGCTCATTTCCTTATAAGAAGCTCGAAAGGAGAAACTGCTTGCTTGCTTGCTTCAGCTTCTGAAGGCATCTGCACTCTTCGGCTCATGACTCCTCCTTTGCATGGGTACCACTCGCACCTCTACCATCCTTGTCACATCTTTTCACTTTGATCCTCCCGCCTTCCCCTTAAAGACCCTGGGGCTGCATCGGACCCACCCAGATAATCCAGGATGAGTTCCCATTTCAGGGTCCTTAACCTCACCATGTCGACAGGTCTCTTTTGCCACGTCAGGCAGCATGGCCGCAGGCTTCAGAGAGTAGGATGTGGACATCTGTAGGAGGCCACCATCCTGTCTAACCCTATACAGGCTTCTGGGCTTACTCTAGGGGTGGAGCCTTGTCATCTGTATTTTTTTTTTTAATAAAGGCAATTCTGATCATGTACCCCCAGTTTGAGAATCACCATGGATGTGTATTCCGTGAAAACAAGTCAAAGAGTTCTCAAGTGTTAGTTATTTTAGGTTTGGGTGTTTTTTTGAGTTTTTGCTGTGTTGGGGAGGCAAAGGTCTTTCAGCCCCTTTCTGAAATCTTTCGAGTGTATTTTTCTTTCCTGTGTATACTTGCCTTGTTGTTCCCCAGACAACATTTTTGGAATAAATTTGGGAAGGATATCTTATTTCCTCTACTTCCTTGCTACTGCAATGTTTGGTCCCTGGAGAGACTGGATATCAGCAGAGGCATCTATAAATGCTGTTTGGATTTTGTGAGGACAGGGAAAGCTGACCTGAAGCAGCTGTGTGTGGCTCCTAGCTGCTCACAGTTGGTTTAGGTTGGGTTTAGAGGATAAGTTCATGAGACTTTCCTCATCCACCTGCATCTGCCTCCTTGGGTCGTATAATCTAGTTCCGTTTGAAAGCTCCTAGGGCACTTGGGCCTTTTTCTAAGTCAAGCTGAGTCTGAGTTTGAACCTCTCTCCAAATGGCTCTCAACTCTGGATGAACGTTAGAAGCCTCAGGGGAGTTTTTGTAGACCAGTGGAGAGGCTTCATCCTCGTGGATTTTAATTCCATTGGTTTGGATGGAATCTGGGCAGGAGTATTTTCTTACCATAAACTTGAAAGGGAATGCAGAAGGTACAGGCTTTGGGACTTCCCTGGTGGTCCAATGTTTAGGTTGCTGCCAGTGCTGGGGACATGGGCTCAACCCCTTGTCCAGGAAGTAAGATCCCACGTACCAGCCAAGGAAAAAAAAAGCCAGGTACAGGCCACCTTAGGATCATATAGGAACCATCTTTTGGGAGACTAGAAATCACCTTCAGTTGACACTAATTTTGACTGAATTTGTGAGGTGGCTGAAGATGGCAGAAGTATAAGCTGTGACTTCAAAGCTTTAGGGAGCTCAGTGTGGGAGAAAGAGGATGACTCCTGAGAGTAAATGAAGTGTTAGTTGCTCAGTCATGTCCAACTCTGCAACTTCATGGACTGTAGTCCGCCAGGCTCCTCTGTCCATGGGATTTCCCAGGCAAGAATACTGGAGTGGGTTGCCATTTCCTTCTCCAAGCGATCTTCCTGACCCAGGGACTGAACCCAGGTCTCCTACATTGCAGGCAGATTCTTTACCATCTGAGCCACCAGGGAAGACCCAAGAGTAAACCCAGCCCCGTGAAATCAGGTGTAGCGACCTGCCGGTAGAGGGCAGCCAAGGAATGCCACGGTCTCAGCCATCTGTGCCTAGGTCTCTCACACCCAGAGGCTGTGGGCCTGGTGCCTTCTCTGTGCCTCTGGCTTCTGGGTTAATTGCCAAACTGCCAGGCAGTCTTTTCAGCCATCGCTCCTGGTGACTGATGTTCTTGTCTATAGCTTATTGTTTAAGGATCCCCCCTGCTGGTTTCCCCAGATGCTAAAGGATTGCCATTTTTCTTTGAAAGACAGGGTTTCCTCTTAAATAATTATTCTCAAAGCCTTACAAATCCTCAGTTCTCTTCTCTTTATGGAAAAGAAAGGCAACTTGCTCTGACAGCTGCCCCTCGTTCTAGAAACAATAAATATTCCAAGAGGCTGATAGAGCAAGTGAAAAATTCTGCCCCGAACATATTTTGGATGAAATACCTTTAATCATTTATATTAAAAGTACTTTGTAAATATTTTCCCAGCATGCCTTCAATTAAGGAGATTTTTGCATCTGGATTAGACAGCAGGGTTTCTGGTTAGAGTGAAAACAGCCGAGAGATTTAGCATTTAGTGCACATAATAGTGTTTGATAATTTGGGTGTTTTCATTTGAATTTCTAAAATAAGGATTTTCGAAAACTTGGATGCATTCTGTCACGATGGTCTCTTGGAAATCATTGAGTACTTATCAAAAGTCATTATTTGCTGAAAATGCCAGACCTCCATTGAGTTATGTAAAACTGGAACTAATTTGGTAGACTTGGGAGTCAAAATAGGTTCAGTTTATGGGAGAGAAATTGTCAGGGTAGCAGTCACTGCCTTCCTTCCTTAAATTTGAACCAGACTGATAATATGCGGTAGTATCCTGTAGGACTATCTGTTAGACGTGGTCACGGCCACTCTGAACTTGTAAGTACTTTTTGGAAAAAGAAAAGTAGGTGGAGATTGTACTTTTCCCAAGTTCCTTGGCTGGGGCTGGGGGGGGGGGGGGGGGGGGGGGGGGGGGGGCGGGGAATGAAGGAAGGTTATTTTCGTTACTTAGTAGCAACACATTCTGTCTGGGGTAAACCAGGAAAGAGGGGAGGTCTGCCTAGGGTAAACCGGGAAAGAGCAGAGGGTCATGTTTTACCTTTGGTGACAAGGATGCCGCAGAATCCTGCAGAGTCACTCCGGAGGGCAGACAGCTCAGCAGAAGGGGATTCCAAAGCCCCAGGAAGATGTTGGTTGCACATTTCAGATTCCTCCGAGAGATAATCTGGTGGGTTCAGCCTGAGTCTATAGCGTCTAACCCTGGGGCCGATTAGTTCTGACTGCACCACATATGGAACTGCTCCTGCGGAAGGGGTACTTGTCATAAGCAAGAGCCATCCCCAGAACCTGAGCTGCTGTCTGCCTCCAAAACACTGCACCATTGAGGAGACAGTAACACATACAGCCAAAATTAGACTGATTGGAAAGGTTGATCACATAGTGCTTACTACGTCAGTTTCTGGTTTTATAAAAAGATTTATAACTGTTACCTAGCTCATTGAGTACACAGGCTCTGCATGTGCAGCCCCCTCCCCGCCACCCCCACCCCCACCACTTGCACTGGGGGTGTGCTAACAAGTGTGATCTCTGGGTGTGCGCCCATAGATGACCTGCCCCAGCGTGTCTGGTGTTGACAGGCAGCAGAATTGTTGCCCTGAGGGGAGCCCATGGGCTGAGTTTATTTCCCTATCTAGTCCCCTTCCCCTCTCCTCTCCAGCAAGGTAGTGAGAGCTCTGGTAACCACTCAGGCCAGACATAGCTCCAGCATGTCTTCCTCGACAGAGAGCACTTTAGAAGGCGAGGAAATGGGATTAATGCCGCCTAACCCTTTAGCACTGCTTTTCACAGTTTTTTTTTTCCCTAAGTGCAGATCATTGATCAACCTTGGTACTTGGAATTAACTTGAAATCCAGATGTCACCTGTGTGTGGGCAGTGAGAACGGCTGTCTTGTTCTTGGTCTTGTTCTTGGTCTGTGGCACAGAGGCTGGACCAGCCCTGTCTTTTTAAGAGTGAACTGTGACTGCACGGACCTTGGTTTAATCGAGAACTCTGGCTTTTCAGATTCCGAGAAAATGGCG
This sequence comes from Ovis aries, assembly GCF_016772045.2. NCBI lineage: Eukaryota > Metazoa > Chordata > Mammalia > Artiodactyla > Bovidae > Ovis > Ovis aries. Next base: position 14,815,718 of record NC_056078.1, on the reverse strand, counting down.
CAGTATTTGGAGGAGGAACGTCACATGAGAGAGGAGAACCTGAGGCTGCAGAGGAAGCTGCAGAGAGAGATGGAGAGAAGAGAGGCCCTCTGTCGGCAGCTCTCCGAGAGCGAGTCCAGCTTAGAGATGGATGACGAAAGGTGTGTGCGCGTCCCACAAGTCTCGGGGGAACGACGGCGACAAAAACCAGCCTCCAGCCCCGCTTCACCTCCTGTGAGGTGTGGCAGGAGACGGCTGGAACGTCTATTTATTGTCATGGTGAATACTGTCACCTCAAAGTGATTGCCGAGAATGGGATGAATGAAGACGATTGACCATCCTCCCTAAACACAGAAAGATGAAGAAGATGGCCTTTCCCAAATTACTGATAGGAGAGGCATGGGGCAGGTCACGTGTAGAGAGGCAGCATCGACGTGTGTTGTTGAATTCATCTGATCCTGTCTTGTCTCTTCAGGGCATGGGTGATTGTTATTTAGTTGCTAAGTCACGTCCGACTCTTTGGACCCCATGGACTGTAGCCTGCCAGGATTCTCTGTTCATGGGATTTCCCAGGCAAGGATACTGGAGTGGGTTGCCATTTCCTTCTCCAGGGAACCTTCCTGACCCAGGGATTGAACCTGCGTCTCCTTTTGCTGCTACTGAGCCACCGGGGAAGCCCTTAAGAGTATGGGTGGGAGCATGTTAGTTCTCAGAAAAAACAAGCAGGCCATGCATGGTACAGCCTGAGAAAGCAAATGTGTCCAGGGGCTGAAAGAGTCTGCCAGAGATGGGCGAAAGTTGTTGAAAGCCAGAGGTTTTGCTTTAACACACTTGGTGACTTTTCAGCCTTTTCGCAGCTACTTTTCAAAAACGAAACAAATACATTTATCTGCCCAGGCCTCAATATCAAGACCCTTCATTATCCCATAGAGAAATGGGTTGGAATAAGAGAGTCATCCTTTGGTTAGCTAGACAGATTTTCCTTCCCTTTCCTACCCACCCTCCTGCCCTGTACTTTGAAGAGAGGTGACTGTTAAGACAGCCGCCATCCGACAGGACTGGGCAGCCGGTCTCTGACCAGGGTCTGCCAATGGCTGTGATGACTCATACTTGCTGTTGACACCAGAGCACGTTGTTTGAGCACACGTGGACAGTTTTAGCAGATCAGCACTCCATTTCTCTTACTGAACAGTTCCAGAGGGCTAATAGGCATTCTGATTAATTCACTGTGGGCAGTGACAGTATTATCATTTCATGAAAAATGTATGATTTTTTTATAATGAAGATCTACTTTTATCATTTAAAATATTTTAATAAAAACAGACTTAAATCTGTTTTTAAAACTATCTTCCTTGTTTGAAGGGAATAAAAGTGAGTCTTTTTTTCTCAGAAGTTTATATTCTAAAACTGTCATCCTTAACTCTGCATTTCACTGTTTTTGACAGTGTCTCATTCTTCCTGAAATGCTTATCCTCTGAAAACCGTTTTGACTAAAAACAGCAGCTAGAATATTAGTTAACTTACTACTTTAGCAACTACCTGAAGACATGGAGCAGAGGGTGTATTAATATACACAGCACCCTGTGCTTGATTTTTTTTTTAAATTTGGGATATAGTTGCTTTATACTGTTGTTCATTTCTACTGTACAGCTAAGTGAACCAGCTGTTTGTATACATATATCCCCTGTTTTTGAATTTTGACTACAGTGACAACACTAAGGCTACTTCAGGCTTCTGGACAAAAATCGATTTTTCCCCAGAATTGGTATTTACTGCAGAAGCTTTGCCTTTCTTTTTTTTTTTTTTTTGACTTGTCCAGTGTGCATGGTAGCATTAGAAACAAGGTTTGACTCCCAGCCCCACTCTCCCACTCTTTTTTTTTTTACTTTATTTTACTTTGCAATACTGTATTGGTTTTGCCATATATCAGAGTATATCAGTTGTAAATCAACGTTGTGTTTGTTTCAGGTATACAGCAAGGTGATTAAGTTATACAAATCCAGATATCTGGGCTTCCTTGGTGACTCAGATGGTAAAGAATCTGCCTGCAGTGCAGGAGACCTGGGTTCAGTCCCTGGATTAGGAAGATTTCCCTGGAGAAGGGAATGGCTACCCACTCCAGTATTCTTGCCTGGAGAATTTCATGGACAGCAGAGCCTGTTGGGCTCCAGTCCATGGGATTGCAGAGAGTCAGACATGACTGAGCAGCTAACACATATTCATCGATCTATCCTTGCCCATATTCGTTTCCCGTATAGGTTAATATAGAAGATTGAATGCAGCTCCCTGTGCTCTGCAGTGGGTCCTTGTTGCCTTTCTTAGGTTGGACTATCAGGAGTCACGTACAGCTGCCCATAAAGACATCTGCTGTCCCTACTGGGGACAATATCACATTTGGGAGAAAGAAAATAGACGCTTGAGACTTACATATGTTTAAGACCAAGAAGTGGTCTTAGTAGCCTTGCTGGCTGCAGAATTACAAGGCGTCTGGTCTAGCAGCACCATGGTGGGCTACACTAAAGAGAGCAGGGAGCATTTGATAGGTGCATGCCAAACTTGGGAGCCTTGTTTTCTTCACGTTGACTAAACCGGCCTAGAAATAACTGTGTTCAAGTTCCTCATGTGAGCTGATTAAACATCTGGGCTAAGATTGCCTCTAGGGTAGACGTGTCTGCACGTGTTCCTTCCTTTGGCTGGAAAGCCTGGGAAGGATCGCTTATTAGAGAGTCTCTCAAGCAGAAATTTGCCCTCGTCAGCTCTCTGTGCTTGTTCACCGAGTGAGGTCTAATGTGATTTCTGAATCCAGGAAGAAGTCTGACGCGCACAGTGTGACCTGCTGAGGTACTCACCCGAGTGTCTTTTATTACATCCCCCATTCAAACATGTGACTGTTTGTTAAGCAAGGCCTGCCTTGTAAACAGTTGACATCCACTTCAGGGAACCACGTACCTTTAATTTGGTGACATACATCTCAGAGGGCTTGTGTGGGTTGGCCTTTCAAGGAACAATTTAATGTAGCCATTATAGCATTTACATGTAGCCACTGAGCCCCATTGGTAGCTCAGACCATAAAGAATCTGCCTACAATGTGGGAGACCTGGATTTGATCCCTGGGTCGGGACGGTCCCCCTGGAGAAGGAAATGGCAACTCACTCTAGTATTCTTGCCTGGAGAATCCCATGGACAGAGGAGCCTGGCAGAAGTCACAAAGAGTCCAACACGACTGAGCCAGTAACACACACACACACACACACACACACACACACACACACACACACACACACACACACACACACACACACACACACACACACACACACACACACACACACACACACACACACACACACACACACACACACACACACACACACACACACACACACACACACCACATACACTTACAACATGGTTGTGTCTCATTCTTGGGACAGGGGCAGGGAATTCCTACATAACTGTTCTGTGCCTCCATCCTGAGTAAAGACACCCTGGGTTCCCTCACCCACGCCCCTGCAGAGAGCGCTGTGCCAGGCAGCACCGCAGCCTGGCTCTGGCGCCTGTAGTATACACGTGTCCTCGCTACAGCGGCACCTTCTGCACATTCAGTGCTAGCTCATGATGCGAGCGTCTGACATTTTCTCAGGGGAGCGTTCTGAGGAACTGCTGGGAGGCAGGCGGCGCTAACCATGTCATCCTGCCTCTTAGGTATTTTAACGAGATGTCTGCACAAGGATTAAGACCTCGCACTGTGTCCAGCCCGATCCCTTACACACCTTCTCCCAGTTCAAGCCGGCCAATATCACCTGGTGAGTATGTGTTCTCGGCTGCCTCTGCGACTCATTTCTGCTGTATTTATTAGGTACCCCTGAATACGTTCCCTCCCAGCATATAAAAGCTGTAAACAGAGAGGGGTCATGTGTTGTCCAGAAACACAAAAAAAAGATCAATACCATCACAACAGTCTTTGCTTCAAATTTTTAAGCACAAATATTGTAATGCCAGCTGGTGGTTTTCTTCAGTTTCTCTGGAACCAAAAAAATGTAATTTAACTCTAAAAAACCTTTGTGAAAAGACTATCTTTGACTATGATTTTAGGTGCCAATGAATTGACAAGAACCCTGGGTAGATTTTTCTGAGATGCATCAAAGCTTATTATGGGTTCTCTCGTTATATTCTGTATTCACCATCTCCTTTTTATCCTCAGAATAATTAATGCAGATGTTGTATTAAAATTGAGGGAGCAGTGATGCGGAGGTTCCATAGCTACTGGTCAGACGGCCAGGAACTGGCAAGGCAGGGCATGTCTTATTTCCAAGGCCTGTGTCCTTCCGAGCACAGGCTGCCTCCTGCTATTTGCAGTGATGGTGAGGGGGCCTCAGCCCTGGGACACAGACCGGGCAAGAAGGAACTGGCTTTGCTTCTGCCTCTGGCTTTGCTCCTCAGAAGCCTTCCCCTCAAAGGCGGGCTTGTCTTCATCTGACCCCAAAAAACTCTCTCCCCGGGGTCCCTGGCTCCATACCCGCACAGCATGGGATTCTCGGGCCAGGAGGGCAAATTAATGATCCAGCAGGGAAGAAAGAGGAAGGCAGGGAGGGAGGGCAGTGAGTGGAGGGAGGAAGGAAAAGGTAGCCGGCCAAGGGCCTGTGTCTTGTGACTGAAGCGTCCAGGCTGCCCTTCTTGTGCTCGCTCGTAAACAGGTTTTCAGCAGAGTTGGGGGAAAAGTGGGGGGCGTGGGGGGGGGGGGGGAAGGGAGCTGGAGGGACAGTCTCACAGTAGAATAAAGTGAGGTGACGGCTTAAAAGGGTGGCAGCAATAAAGGTTCTGTGGTCTGGGACAGTGAAACAGCTTCACGTTGGGGTGTCATCTCATTTTGTCCGTTGTGATCGTGGGACACCAAGGGTGGATACCCTTCAGGTTGACAGAGGGGAAGTGCCGCAGCCAGGCAGGTGGCTGAGGATAGCAGGAGACAGAAATGGCTTGGTTTTGTGAGTCTGGGATCCAGCCCAGCGCTGTGCTACTATGACTCTTTATAAGAGGGGTCACACCTTTTGGCTCTTGTTGGTCTGTCTGTTTTTGCCCAAGCCCTGTGGCATGCAGCATCTTAGTTCCCTGACTAGGGATCGAACTCATGCCACCTACAGTGGGAGTGCAGAGTCTTAACCACTGGCCCACCAAGGACATCTCTAGAAGGGTCATTTTTTAAAAGCCTAGCACAAAGTGTGGCCGCTTTTGTCCACTTGGGGCCGGCGGGCTCTCAGGCATCTGACATAGTGAAGAGGGGCTGTTTGCAAATCAAAAGGACTTTCTGTTGCAGATCTTCAGCACAATCATCACTTGTTCTTGCCCCAAAGGATGTTCCTGAGTCTGTTTCTCCTGCTCTGCAGTGGCCTTGAGATCTCTCCAGAAGCTTCTCTCCTAAGCTGCCTCTCAGGTTTCCCCAAAGAGCATGTGGGTTTCACTACCAGGAAGATAAAGGTCTTCTTTGCTTTCTGACTTGTCGATGGGGAAGACAGTCGTGAGTTAGGAAGAAGCAAGAAAGAGGAAGGCTTTCATAGCTCATACTGATGCTGATTCATGTTAAGTATAGTTTAGTGTTCTCTTTGATTTATTTAAACCTAAATGCATGTGATTTCTAATTCATTCAATGTAGTGTTGTAGTCACTGAAGAAACCAAAAACAAAAGTGAGACCTTGGTTGGGAATATTAACTTCTATGGTAACAAATACTCTGCAGGCAGATTTATTCCATGCACAGAATTAAGGCTTTTGCTGTCCCTGTTGCTATAACGTGGGGCTTCCTTGTACAGACAAGCTAGTTGGTTGTCCATTAATACTACATCATAGTAAGTAACAACTAGATTTTTTCTTTTTAAATTTCGTTCAGCTTTTGTGAGAACAGTCGTACGATCTTTGAAATTCTAGAATATCATCAAAGTAGATTATAAACTCTTGGCAGTGGAATTACTCCTATTCTCTCTAGTCCGTTGCATGCATAATATATGAGCAACATCTGAATTTTCAAGTTTTCTTTTCACTTTATTTTTTATTGAAAGAATTTGTGGTTCTCAATATTATGAATATCTAATCACTTCTTGAGTGGAACTATGCTGTTTGTATAGTTTTCATTTCCATTTTAAGTATTTTGGCTCTTCTTCCCTTACCATTTCTGGTTAACATTGGCAGTCTTGTATTTTCATTAACTTGGTGGAATGTTTTGAGGGCTATCTCACAACCTGATAGAACTTACGAAAGATTCTTGTTTACCTGTGGACTTGTACATGTGGATTATATAGAGGATTATTTTCTCCAGCAATTTTTTTGAAGTTGTTCACTATTTTATATAGCCTAAGAAAAAGCCATTCCCAATTAGCACGTTTTCCTGTGCCTACATCAGGCATGGGGAATAATGAAGTTTTTAAAAGGATCTATACTGCATAGCAACAAACATAGCTGCTGCCCCTATCTTGGTTTCTAATTCCATTCTCGAGTTAAAAGAACTGAGGCTCTTTGGAGAAATGTATGTTTCTGGGGCCTGGGGCAGGGAATATATGAGATGAATGTGGACATTCCGGTAATGCCAACATAGTAAGGAGAAGCGCAAAAAACACAAAGATAAGGATAGTTCCTAGAGACACAGGAGTAGCTGAAAGGGCTCCCAAAGGCCAAAGCTGGACGTTTGAACGATAAATGGTGTAATAGTAGATTGTAGCCCAAACAGAAAACAAACATCCATCAGTTCACACTGATCTAAATAAATGACTAAGTAACTAAACAGGGAGAAGAGATAAATCTCTCATTGCAGAGGAATTCCAAATAATTGATGCAGATAGTCTGTCCTCATGGAAGTGGAACTAGCTCCCTGATCTCTAAACGTGGACTGCAGATGAGGACTTGCGGAGAATACGGTGTGAGAAGGAAGGGGAAAGAGTACCTTTCTAGTGGAGGAACTTCACAGGTGCTGCCTCAGCCAGGAGATCAAGGTCAACATCGACAGTGGTCAGTCATGTTGGTAGTATGTCCCCTTGATATGAGGGCTTCCCATCTGGCACTAGTGGTAAAGAACCCGCCTGCCAATGCAGGAGACATAAGAGACATTGGTTCGATCCCTGGGTCAAGAAGATCCCCTAGAGGAGGGCATGGCAACCCACTCCAGTATTCTTGCCTGGAGAATCCCATGGACAAAGGAGCCTGGTGAGCTATAGGGTCTCTGCCCGCAGGGTCGCAGAGAATTAGACATGACTGAAGCGACTTAACACACACACACACCCTTGATACAATGTGATGAGAAGAGCCCTTTACCTCTGTGGTCTTCCTCCCCAAAGCCCATCACCCCACGTGGAAAGTGTCAGACAGTAGAGGGACACTCTGTCTGTAAAATACCTGATCAGTACACCTTAAAACTGACGCGGTCATAAACAAACAAGGAAGTTTGAGGAATTATCTCAGCCAAGAGGTGCCTAATGAGACGTGACAACTATGCGTAGAACATGCTATCCTAAACGGATTCCTGAAACAGAAGAGGACAGTAGGGAAAACCTCAGGAAATCCAGATAATGTATGAACCTGAGTTGGTAGTAATGTATCAACATTGGTTTATTAGTTGTGACAAAAGTACCACAGCAGCATAAAAAGTTAATAATAGGGAATCTGTTGGAATTCCCCAGCAATGCAGTGGTTATAGGACTGTCCGCTTTCAATTCCAAGGTCATGAGTTCAGTCCCTGGTTGAGGAACTGCTGCTGCTGCTAAGTCGCTTCAGGCGTGTCCGACTCTGCGACCCCATAGACGGCAGCCCACCAGGCTCCCCCGTCCCTGGGATTCTCCAGGCAAGAACACTGGAGTGGGTTGCCAGTTCCTTCTCCAATGCATGGAAGTGAAAAGTGAAAGTGAAGTCGCTTAGTCCAACTCTTAGCGACCCCATGGACTGCAGCCTACCAGGCTCCTCTTTCCACAGGATTTTCCAGGCAAGAGTACTGGAGTGGGGAGCTAAGATCCTACAAAGCATGTGGTGTGATCAAATAATGATAATACGGAATCTGAGTGTGTGAAGTGTGGGAACTCTCTCTACTTATTTTCGCCACTTTTCTGTAAACCAAAAGCTATTCTAAAATAAAAACTCTATTTTAAAGCTACTAAAATAGATAAGATCAGCTAGTCATGGAAGGTACAGGGAAAAGAGAAAAACCCTTCCGTCTGATCCAGAAGTGACTGTAATATTTAGAGGTCATGTACAGGAGGAAACCTGGCAAAGGAGATTGGGAAGTTGCTCCCAGGGAAGGGGAAGGAAAAGCAGTATCTGATATCACTGAGGCGAAGACAAAGCCTTTCAGCAAGAAGGGAGGAGGGTCAGCTCTGTCCCTCATTGCCCCAGGGTCAGCTGCAATAAAGAGCGGGGAGTGGCAACGCAGCTGGCAGCACAGAAACGCTGCCTACCTTGGCAAGAGCGGCCTTGATGGACTGATGAGGGCAGAGCCAGATCAGGGAGAGCTAAAGAAGAAATCCTATCTCCAGTGCGTGAATGTTCACAGAGACAGTGTTTTCATGAATGGCTTGTAGAACTAAAATAATCTCCAAAGGAACAGAATCTTCAAACTTCTGCCTTTGGTTTGGTTGTATGGCGGCTGGTTTTGGTTTTTTTTTCCCTCTCAGTTCAGTTCAGTTCAGTTCAGTCACTCAGTCGTGTCCGACTCTTTGCGACCCCGTGAGTTGCAGCACGCCAGGCCTCCCTGTCCATCACCAACTCCTGGAGTTTACTCAGATTCATGTGTATCAAGTTGGTGATGCCATCCAGCCATCTCATCCTCTGTTGTCCCCTTCTCCTCCTGCTCCCAATCCCTCCCAGGATCAGGGTCTTTTGCAGTGAGTCAATTCTTCGCATGAGGTGGCCGAAGGATTGGAGTTTCAGCCTCAGCATCAGTCCTTCCAAAGAACACCCAGGACTGGTCTCCTTTAGGATGGACTGGTTGGATCTCCTTGCAGTCCAAGGGACTCTCAAGAGTCTTCTCCAACACCACAGTTCAAGAGCATGAATTCTTCAGCTCTCAGCTTTCTTCACAGTCCAACTCTCATATCCATCACATCTTTTTTCCTTTAGCAGAGATGTATTAGAGGGAATTTGAGGGCAGTCAGAAGAAGCAGAAATATTCATAAAACCATCCAGAATCCTTGTATCCAAAGTGTTAATATTTTAGTGTTTTCAAGTGTCTTCTCTCCCCATGTCTCCCCTCCCCCATGTCTTGCAACTTCCCTTTTGGTAGTTGATTTTCTATTGGTTATATACATTGGTATCTTCATTTTGCTTAGTGGTATTTTGTCATGAATTGCTTTTAATGAATCTTTTTTTTTTTAATTCACAATCTTGAGCTAGTGGACAATGAAATAAATCTTAAAATTTTTACTCTAGGCAATGCATTTCTATAGTAGAGCAAGAGCAATTTATTCCAACAATAACTTCATAAAGCCACAGTATTCTGTTTAGGAGGCATTTTCTATGTAGGTTTTTTGGGGGATGTTTATCCTTTATTATATTCCTGGTCCTGAGTGTCAGATGTATGATGATTATAACTTAGGAGAAAAAGAAAATTTGTAAGACATGGTCTCTGGCCCCTAATCCTTATGATCAACAACAGGGCCTAAGGAAACATAAGAAATAAGATACTATTAATGCAAAGCCAAATATAATGAGTTTTATGTATTTTTATATCCCCTAAAATGTTAAGTTGTGGTGCATCCATACTCAATGACATATTACCCAGCACTAAAAAGGAATTAACTTGATATACACAGTAACTTGGAAGGATCACAGGGGCATTGTGATGAATGAAAAACTAATCTCAAAGGATTATATACTGTATAATTTCATATCTATTAATATAGCATGCTCAAAGTGAGAAAATTACAGTGATAGAAAACAGATCAGTCCTTGCCAGGGGTTAGGGTTAGAGAGAAAGTATAACAATTAAAGGGACAACACATAGAAGTTTGCTTGTGGTTTTGTAATGATTCTGTATGCTGATTGTGGTGATAATTACTTGGATCAGCACAAGTGATAAAATTACACCTGTACGTGTATACACACACACACACACACACACACACACACACACACACGAGTTTGTATCTTAGTCACTTGTTTTGGGCCAATGTCGATTTTCTGTTTTTGACAATGTGCTGCGGTTATGTAAGACATCACTGGGGGAAGCTGGGTGAAGGGTAGACAGACATCCTGTAGTATTTTTGCAACTTCTTATGAATCATAAACTATTTCTAAATAAAAATTGATGATAAAATTAGAAGGTATAATTTTAAAAAAACTAATTTCAAGAGAATTTCAAAGGAGAGAGAGCTACCAGCTTAGCGAGCTTTTGAGATGAGCCTTGAAGGAGAAGTGGTTGTTGTTCAGTTGCTAAGTTGTGTCTAACTCTTTGTGACCCTGTAGACTGCAGCCCAGGCTTCCCTATCCTTCACTGTGTCCCAGAGTTTGCTCAAATTTATGTCCATTGAGTCGGTGATGCCCTCTAACCATCTTGTCCTCTGTCATCCCCTTCTCCTGCCTTCAATATTTTCCAGCATCAGGGCTTTTCCAATGAGTCAGCTCTTTACAGCAGGTGGCCAAAGTATTGGAGCTTCTAGCATCTGTCCTTCCAATGAATATTCAGGGTTGATTTCCTTTAGGATTGACTAGTTTGAACTCCTTGCTGTCCCAGGGATTCTCAAGAGCCTTCTCCAGCACCACAATTTGAGAACATCAGTTTGGGAAGTGGTTAAATATCTGTTTCTTTGGGGAGGAACATTGGGATATATAGAGCTTTTTGTTTTCTTCGTTTAATATCCTGAAGTTGCCAAGTTTTCAGTGGTGGCTTTTTGTTTGCCTTTGTGGCTACAACAAACACGGTGGTTTTGTCTTGTTACTATTGGTGTGTCTTTTGACGCCTTCCCTTTTCTCACATCTGGTCTTTACCCCTTCGCTTTATTGTTTCCCCTTTACTCATTTCTTTTGCCTTCCACTTTTGTAAAGTCTCAGCTGTGCTCCTCTCGAGCCTTGACTTTTTTTATTTTTAGTGGAGATAACACTTAACATGAGATCTACCCTCTTAACACCTTTTTAACTGTTCCGTACGGTATTGTTAAATAGGTACAATGTTGTGCAGCATATCTCTGTAACTTATTCTTCTTATAAAATTGAAACATTATACCCATCAAATAATAGTTCCCCCAGTTCCTCCACGCCCACCCCCTGTCAAGCACCATCCTGCTCTCTGCTTCTGTGAGTCTGACCTAGATCCTTTGTGTATATGTTGCGTGCAGTGTCCATCCTACTGTGACTGGCTTATATTAGTTAACATAACGTCCTCCAGGTTCATCACGTTCTTTAAAACAAAAACAACAGAGTTTTCTTCTTTTTAAAGGCTGAATGATATTCCGTTGCATGCTTATATCATGTTTTCTCTGTCCACTCGTCTGTTGATGAACTTCTGGGTTGTTTCCGTGTCTTGGCTACTGTGAATAGTGTTGCTATGAACCTGTGGGTGCAAATTTCTTTTCAAGATCCTGTTTTCAATTCTTTTGGATAAACACCCTGAAGTGGGATTGCTGGATCACTTATGGTAGTTCTGTTTTTAATTTTTGAAGAAGCTCCGTAATGCTTTCTGTAGCGTTCGTACCAATTTACATTCTCATCAGCAGTGCCCTGGGTTCCCTTTTCTCCACCTCCTTGCCGACCTTTAGAAATGTTTATTTTTATTTTTTTTAATAGCTGTGCTAACAGGTGTCAGATCATATCCTGTTGTGGTTTTGATTTGCTTTTCACTGACGATTAATGATGTTGACCCTCTTTTCATGTATCTTATTGGCCATCTGTTTGCCTTCTTTGGAAAAGTGTCTGCTGAGGTTCTCTGCCCATTTTTTTATCAGGTTATTTGTTTATTTGCTTTTGCATTGGATGAGTTCCTTACATATTTTGGATATTATTCCATATTATTCCCTTATCTGATACATGATTTATAAATATTTTCTCCCATTCCATAGGTTACCTTTGTGTCGATATTTCCTTCGCTGAGCAGAAGCTTTTTAGTATACTGTAGTCCCATTTGGCTATCTTTGCTTTTGTGGCTGTGTTTTTGGTGTCATATCTAAGAAATCATTACCAAGACCAAGTTATAAAGCTTTCCCCTATGTTTCCTTATAGGAGTTTTATAGTTTCAGGTTTTATGTGTAAGTCTTTAATTTATTTTGAGTTGATTTTTGTGTGTGGTATAAGTTAGGGCTCCAGTTTCATTCTTTCTGCCTGTGAATGGCAAGTTTTCCCAGCACCATTTGTTGAAGAGCTCACCCTTTTACCATTGCATATTCCTGGCACCTTCATTGAAATCATCTGACCATTTATGCGTGGACTTATATCTGGACTGTGTAGTCTGTTCTAGGGCTTAACTTTTACATCATTTGTTATCCATCCATCAGGCCGTTTGGTGAGCCCATCACTCCTCCTATCCGTTTGCATTTTTGTGGATGAATAAGAACTTCGACTTTTTTTTTTTTTTTTTGGTCTCAAGGCATGTGGGATCTTAGTTCCCTAACCAGGGATCGACCTGTGCCCCCTGCATTGGCAGCATGGAATCTTGACCACTAGACCACCAGGGAAGTTCCAGAACTTCCCTATTTTTAAGCCTCCTAGATGCTTAAGACACCAGAGAGTTGAGTCCAAAGTAATACTCACAAGTTGTTGTTATATTTCAGGTCTCTCATATGCAAGCCACACAGTTGGTTTCACACCACCAACTTCACTGACTAGAGCCGGAATGTCTTATTACAATTCCCCAGGTCTTCATGTGCAGCATATGGGAGCATCCCACGGTATCACAGTGAGTATCCGTGCCGGAAGCAGCGCTTTATGCCTGATGGCAGTAGCGACTGGTATAGCGACATGGGAGCTGGTATTGACGCCCTTGGAACTTTACCTTTCTTATTCCTTCAGTTCATCTTAAACTTCTAGAGATCTCCCAACAATTCGATGCCGCATTGTGGTGTTGAAACTAAAATCCTTCTCAGGAGGCAAAAACTTGACCTTCACTTTCTTTGAAAAATTGCCCTTCATGAAATGTAGTCTGAACTCTGGCCAATGCCGTGATTGAACTCTAGCCAGCTCCTTGCCATAGCGAATTATTGTTGGCTGCCATCACATCTAAAAGTACTTATTGTCTGCATCTTCACAGTTCGCTGACCCTCAATATTCTTCCTGAAATTAGATTCATTTCTAGTTTCATCCAGAATTTTCTTTCCTGAAATTAGAAGGAACCTTATGTGTATCTGGTTCAGACTCTACTTAACGGAGTATTTTCTTTAGAGCTGGCTATGTAGTTGAATAAGAGGCTTGTTGGAAATGTCAGAATGGAGGGTGTTCCCAGTGAGGGAATCTTGAAAAGAAGAACCCTATTCTACAAAAAAAAAAAAGGGTGTGTAAGATATTTCTGAAGCTGTTTTGCTGGTTTGATGAGCTTTACATAAAAGCAGGCATTTTTGGTTGAACCATAGCTTTCAGGATATTGAAAACTTGTTTGAGGGATGGAAGGAACTGGAGGCACACAACAGAGAGAAAACATTTCAGGGGAGGACGTGGCAGCTGTTTTTTCATTTTCGGACAGTCTCATTGAGGGCCCCAAGTCCCGTCATTTGGTCAGTGCACATTTCATAGTGATTTTGTGTAGCCTTTTCCTGGGCGTCAATGCACACTCTAGCTTCTTGTTTTCATGATGAGTTTGAAAACCACTGGGGAAGGACAAGGACGTGGCCGGTGTTTTGTCTCCGTGGGTCCGCTTCTGGGCAGCCTTAGGCCCGAGTCAGGCTGGGTTAGGGGTGAGCCTGTATGCCTGGTCTGACCTGCTGTTCCTGTCCTCTCTACAGAGGCCTTCACCGCGGAGAAGCAACAGTCCTGACAAATTCAAACGGCCCACGCCGCCTCCGTCTCCCAACACACAGACCCCCGTCCAGCCACCGCCACCTCCACCTCCGCCACCCATGCAGCCCGCAGTCCCCTCGGCAGCCACCTCGCAGCCTGCCCCCTCGCAACATTCGGTGCACCCTTCCTCCCAGCCTTAACGCATGTGCTTAGTCCAGACCCCACGTGGGGACTCATTGATACAGTGGAGCCGTCGACTCGACGCCAAAGGCTTCCTTCCCTGGCATATTCGGATCTGACTTATTTGCACTGAGGTTATCTAGGCTTCACTATTCATTGTGTTGTAAATGTGTGTCGGAAACGCAGCCAGTGTTGTGGGTCTACAACACTAAACAGACGACTCTTTTCCATCGGTGTTCTACTTGAATCTACACGTGCGTCCATTCCCTGGCTGGGACCTCGGCTTTTCAACTCTTTGGTAGTTAAGCAGCAGTGTGCAATTTTTCGCTTGGCCCCCAGAGCTTCATTTTCCTGGCTTTTAGGTTTGTAAAATAAAAAGGGATCTCTTTTTTATATTTTTTTCCATGAATTTGCAGAAAATTACTGAGCTGTTATGACTACCCCTCACCCCTCATTATAATGGTGTTTACCAAGCATACCAATAATTCAGCACTACAGTTCAGACCTTTGAAAATCTAGCTCTCAGTATAGACCAGAAAGTTAGCTGGATCAGTGCCCAAGATCATGTTTAATAGAGCTTTCTAACAGATACACTTTGTATGGGGTATGTTCAGTATATCTCAGCACCCACATCTCTTGTAAAAGAGGTCACCTGAAGTATTGGCTCACATGGCTGTATCTTTTCCATATACATGGGATGGATAATTATTGTATATCTAGGTGTGATTCTGTCTTTACCCTTGATGTTAACCTACCCACACTAGCCCCCTCTCCTGTGAGTTGCTAACTACCCACCGGTGGTTGCGATGGCTGATAAGAACGTGCCGTGTGATTTCTGCTGCCAGAGGCAGTGTGATTGTAATAAAAACAGCTATTTTCCCTCTCCATTCTTTACTTGTGTTCCCCTAAAATAGAGTTCGAACAGATGTTTTAAAGGTGCAAAAGTACTATTAGAAAATACTGTTGGAAATGAACATTATAGGAATACTTTGGCATAGTGACCACAAAATACTTTATCTCTTAGCAGGAAAGAGCTATAGAGGCAAGTAGCACATTAGCCTTGAGGACTGCTTATTTTGCCCAGTAAAAACAAGTGCAGTGTTCAAAGAAGTATATCCTGAAAGCGTTATTTTCATTCATTCAGCACAAATTGTTTGGTTTCACTTTAAAGTGGAACACTGTGAGTCACTCTTTGGAACACCTTTGTTTTGGCTTTTCAGCAGTTACTGTTTTGTACTTTGGTAGTAAAGTGATTTTTACCACCTGTGTTTGCATATTTATATATGCTGTGGACGGAAATAACTTACTAGAGAATGTATATTTTATGATGAGAATGTGTATCTGTTGGATATAATCAGAGAACTGAAAATTAATTTATCCGTAATTTCTAAGAGTCCATGTTTTGTGACTACCACCTCTCATAGCTAGCTCTTTACTGAACACACTCCTGAGTATAAAGAACCATAACATTGTAGATACTTAATATTGTACAGTAGAGAAACCTCCATTTTTGCCTTCAAATGCATATTTAAGAGTTACAGAATGAGAAAAATTCTTGTTGGCTAATAGTGTTTGACTAGCATCTTAAGAACTTGAGAGTAAAAGCAACAATAGGATTTTTTTTTTCCAGCTCTTTCAGTTTCCACCCCCAAACTGAGAGCATCGCT